>NC_134589.1:87127839-87776589 GCF_037038515.1 Microtus pennsylvanicus
TTGGCTTAATGTATTTTCTAGCACTTGTTTCTGTTTGTCTGATTCTGATAATAATTATGTTTACTCATATTTCATATTTGCTTCACATTTACTTGTGTCTGAATATCATGTTTGCATGATATATGTAGAATTACTGTATTTACTTTTATATATTGCTATATTTACATTATTTTTTTAAAAGATTTATTCATTTATTATGTATATAACATTCCTTCCATGTGTGCCTGCAGGCCAGAAGAGGGCACCAGATCTCATTATAGATGGCTGTGAGCCACCATGTGGTTGCTGGGAATTGAACTCAGGACCTCTGGAAGAGCAGCCAGGGCTCTTAACTGTTGAGCCATCTCTCCAGCTCCTATATTTACATTCTTATTGCATGCATGTCTGTGTGCATATACACAGGACTATATATGTATATGTATATATTTAGCTTATTGTTTCTTACTAAGTTTCCTGGATTATCTCAAACTCATTCTAAATAGCCAATACCACCGACTTGAGGGGCCGTATTTGCCTTTAATCATTCTTCTACTAGAATTGGAATTGTTTTCAATTACTGCTTTTATAAATAGCATTGAAGTGAGGCGCTTAAACATACAAAAAATGTTCACATGAATTTCCATAATCATTCCACATTTTACCTCTGTCCCAATTACAGTTCCATGAGCCATACAGGATTCTCTCAGACCCTCTCTGCCTGACAGAGCTAGACCACTGTGGACATAGCGAGAGTGGCTTGGTCCTCTGGTCTCTGCCTGACATTGCACCTCTGGCCATCCCCCAGGCTTCAGATACCTCCAGGCGTCTGGGCATCCAGGGTCACCCCGGCATACTAGAAGCCCAGGACAAATGTTTCCAAGTGACCCTGAAGTCACCAGTCCATCCAGGATCCCTCTTCCTTTGAGCAGAAGGACATGGGAGGTTTGCTACACTCCTGCACAGCTCCAGGAGCTGGCTACATAATGAAGGACCTAGCGGATGTACTCCACCCCAGGAGTAGACAGATGCAAAAGAGGTGGACATATTAACACAGGAGCTGAGACAAAACAAGCATGGGGGGGGGGCTGGAGAGATGGCTCAGTGGTTAAGAGCATTGCCTGCTCTTCCAGAGGTCCTGAGTTCAATTTCCGGCAACCACATGGTGGCTCACAACCATCTGGAATGAGGTCTGGTGCCCTCTTCTGGCCAGCAGGCATACACACAGACAGAATATTGTATACATAATAAATAAATAAATATTTTAAAAAAACAAGCATGGATGATGGTTAGTAATTATCAATGGAGGGGAAGACAGGAGTCTTCAACCTGCTGAGCACGCCCACCTCCCTTCAGTCACCACAGCTGTGGCTCTTTCTCTTCAGCATCAAGACTCTTAACCAAAGGAAGCACCTCTCCCTCAGCGCTCCCAGGCCAGTGCTCTCGGTCTCTGTCTTCAGGATAAAACCCAGGGCAGGAGTGTTGCATCAACAGAGGATGAATTCGTTTCCATGGACACGGCTCAGAAAAGAGACCTCATCAGGATCCATCCACCCATGCCCTCTCTACCTTCAAGGTCATGGAGAAGTGTGCTGTAGGGTAGTGAGTTTGAAAGGCCTTGCTATGGATCTGCATCAGTGATCTGCAGCATTAGGAGGGAGTGGACTTGGGAGGCAGATTCAGGATGATTTCCGTGATCCCAAGGTCAACCTGATCTACATATCAAGTTCTGGGCCAGACCACATTTCAAATGAAAAAGCTAAAAAAGAAAGGAAAGCAAAGAGAAAAAAGAAAAAAAGAAAAAGAAGGAAGGAAGAAGAAAGAAAGAAGAAAGGAAGGAAGGAAGAAGAAAGGAAGGAAGGAAGAAGGAAGGAAGGAAGGAAGGAAGGAAGGAAGGAAGGAAGGAAGGAAGAAAAGAAAGAAAGAATCAGCTTGACAGCATTTGGTGGGATGGGCTTGGGGAAGGGGACTGAAGACTGAAGTCTGGGCAGAAAGGCCACAGCGCAGTACCAATGCTGAGCCATGCTCAGGTAACCACAGCATCCAGACGGCCTTGGAGAGCCATGCAAGGAGGTTGACCTCTGCCAAGAACAAGTGGATGCCAGAAGCTGGCCTCTCGGTGGAAGGATTTACTCACTTTGCCATCTGGGCAGCAATGTGGAAATGACAACCTACAGAGTAGCTCAGGGACACTGGTTATATGGTAACTGATGACAGTGACTCTGGCAGAGGGGGTGACCTTGATGAGGGTGTATGGATGACTAGAGGTGGGAGCGAGAAGGAGGGGCAGCCAAACTGAGTCCCTGGACCAGCTGGAAGGAGGTGCTGTTCACTGGTGTGGGACTGAGGACAGGCACACTGGAGAGGGCAGAGCCATCCTTGGGTGTCGCTAGACAGTCTCACTGAATTACACATGAGATGTAAAGTAGAGGCATGCCCCTGCCCCCACTGCCTTTATTCTAGACTCCTTTTGCTCTGTTTAGAATCAGGAATTCTGATCCCACAAGAGAGAAGGGAGAGTGAAATAGAGACACCTGGAAGTCTCTGCTCAAATAAACACACTTGCCCCAAGGCCTGGTCAGCAATAAGGCTGAATAAATGACATTGGTAGCTGTCCCACGGGCTGCTCCCTGAAATGCTCGGCTCTGCTCATCAGCAGGCCACTGTCACTCCCCAGGGTCGTCACTCTCCAGATAAGGTGGCTAACAGGCTGTTGTCAAATGAGTCATAAAGTACCAGGCTGAACCAGTCTGCTCCCCACCCCACCCCATGTAGACACTTGAGGGGCTCAAGCCCAGCCTGAACCCCCAACCAGATGTCTTGTGGACTAAGTGATGGTGACCTATCTACTTTCAGCACAGGCTGCTCTGAACCACATGTCACCCACATGAGACTTAACGGTGTACAGCTGGTCCTTCAGGCATCTTTGGCTTCCCAGAGGTTCAAGCCAAGGGATGACAACAATTAGAACAGAATTTACTACCACCGAGTGCCTGCTAGGTGTCTTAGAGATACATGGCCCTTTCCTATGTCCACAGACTGTGTGGGGAAGGACAGCTTACTGCCGAGGCTCTGATATGCGCTCTGCCTGGGTCTACACAACAGTGGGATGCAGAGGTAGGATTTGCACCCGGAGCCTCCAAGCCACCGTCCTGTTGCTGTGCTCTGGATAAGCTTCTCCTACACTATGGGACAGTGGTGGAAACTTCAGAAGGGAGCCATGGGCAGGGAGGTGCTTAGGTCACTGGAAGCGCACCCCAAAAAGGGAATATGAGATACCACTCATTCTCTTCCTCCCCCCACCCCTCCTCCCCGGCTCTGTGTCCACTGTGACATGCCATCTTCCTCAGAAGTCCTCAGCAATAAGATCGTTCATCTCGGCCTGGGATCTACAGACCCATGAGCCAGGTTAAGCCCTTTTTCCTCTGTATCAGGTATTGAATTCACATGACTGGATGCTGACCAACACACCTAAGCCTCTGTAGGAGGCCACCTCAACATCCGCCTTCCACAGGTGGATATATGTGTGAAGGGAAACTCCCACTAGACTCTTCTTTCAGCCTGTGTAGTCTGGGCTAGGCTCCATGCATGCCCTGGCAATAATAGGCTCAGGCGGGCCCAAGCTACCTCCTGTATTGCACCTCACAGCCTTAAGAATTGGCTCATGATTGGCTCATGACCCCCAACTAAGGGACCTCTGACTGGAGGGACAAAGGCCTGTGGGACTAGAAAAAAATGGCTCAGAAGTTAAGAGCACCTGCTGCTCTTGCAAAGGACCCAGGTTCAGCTCTCTGCGCCCACATGATGGTTCACAGCCATCCCTACGTGAAGTTCCATGGGATCCAATCAATGCCTTCTTCTGATGTCTTTGGGTACCATACACACACGGTGCACATACATGCGTGAAGGCAAAACACTGATGCACATAAAATATATATAAATAAAATCTTTAAAAAGTCTTTAATAAAAGAGAGGGGGACTTGGCCCTGGGACAGCTGACTTGCACAGCCATGGGACAGTAGAACTGTCTGTACCCTCAAGGTCATGTCCCTCTGTCCCCTGCATCCCTCTGTCCACCGGTCCTGCCTTTCAGGGCTTCTTCAACCAACCCCGGAACTAGGAAGTAATGCCACGCTTTGTTCATGTCTGGTTAATGTGCTTCTGAACAAATGGCTCAGTCCTCTAACAGCTCAGTGCCTGGATGCTTCGGGATGTGTGCTTCTGTGCCTGAGGTATCAGCAAGGCAAATGGGGTGCAGGGAGAGAGGCCAAGGGTGTCTAATGCCACTGTGGAGTTCCAAGTGGGTCTGGTTTGCTGTTGACACAAACTGGGTGCTGTCCCGAGTGCTGGAGCCAGTGTGTGCGAACACAGAAGCACCACCGACCTTGGAGAGCTGTGGTCTCCTGCTCTGGGGAAAGCCAGCCTCCTGCTGCAAAGGTACCATGTGACAGCAGCTGGCACAGAGAGTGGGTGTCCAGCTTGCCGCTTTTACTGCTGAGGGCTCATGAAATGCTTGTGGGGGTGTGCCAGGTGACAAGGGACATTGCCGTTTCATAGACTGGGTATTCGGGGCTCAGGAGATGGCTCAGTCAATACAGTACTTACTGAAAACCCCAGGTCCAAAATAAAACCTGGGTGCAGTTGCACATGCCGGTAATTCCAGCTCTGGGAAGGTGGGGACCCCTGCAGTTCATTCTAGGTCTACCTAGACCAGTGAGATCCAGGCACAGTGAGCTTAGGTAGAGAGTAACTAAGGAAGACACTTGATAACAACATTTGTCTTCTATGTATGTGCACATGTGTGCATGCACACTTGCATGCATACACACCACACACATACACATACAAATAAATAATAAGAGAAATTGTTTTACCCAGGCTCCCTTTGATCCATGACTCTTACAATCTTTCAGCCCCTCCTCCAAAATGGTCCCTGAATCAGGAGGACAAATTTCTTACACAAAGGAAAAACTAGAAACCCTGACATATATATAACTGACTTTATCATATTTTAACGTTATCTCCTTCGAAAGAGAAGGAGCCTAAAGCAGCTGAAAGGCAAGTTGCAGAATAGAGCAGGGTCACCCAGAGGTAGTGAATGGGAAGAAGGGAAGGAGGCCACGGTGTCTGCAGCCAGCAACTGCAGTGATGCTCTGCCACCATCAGCAGGGCATACAGCAAAAACTACAATGAGGCCATGATGCATCTGGGGAAAGGGCTCACATCTGAAAAGATCCTAGAGAGCTGGGCCTGGGAAGGTGGGAAGCACCTGGAATGTTCGGGCTCCATTGATGGGAATGGCCAGCCACTTGGCAGACAGATACGGTGGTTTTTAAATATTTCTAAAATGAAACATATGGGCAAACAAGATGGCTCAGTGGGTAATGGTGTTTGCCTCCAAACCTGGTGACCTGAGTTCAATCCCTGGGACCCACATTACTGAAGGGGAGAAATGACTCCCTAAAGCTGTCCTCTGACGTGTGCACCATACACACACAATAAAGGAATAAAGATGAAAAAAGTTAGGCACATACTTACACAGGCTGGGGAGAGACTCAGTGGGTAAGAGTGACTTCAAATCACTAGTGTCCATATTAACAAAAGCTAGGCTGCATGTGTCTGCAATCCATGCAAGGGACAGGAGTAGGGGCAAGTACATCTCAAGAGCTCCCTGGCCAGCCAACCTAAGCAAACCCCAAACTTACAGTTTAGTGAGAGATCCTGTCTCACAGCAGAGAGCTGGTGTGGGAGGTCCTTCTGACTGTGTTTTTCTTGGTTAATAAATAAAGAAACTGCCTTGGCCTGTTGATAGGGCAGAACTTAGGTAAGCTGGGAAGACAGAACTGGATGCTGGGAGAAGGAAGGGCGGAGAGCAAGAAAGCTGCCTTGGAGCCGCTGCCAGAGTAAGAGATGTCAAATCTTTGCCAGTAAGCCACTGCCACGTGGCAATATAGAGATTAATGGAGATGGGTTAAAAATAATATAAGAGTTAGCCAATAAGAAGCTAGAGCTAATGGGCCAAGCAGTGATTTAATGAATACAGTTTCTGTGTGATTATTTCAAGGCTGAGCAGTTGGGAACCAAACAAGCAGCATGCAACAGAGAGCAATAGAAGGAGACACCCAATGTACTGTTCTGGCCTCTGCATGCAAGTGTGCACACACACACACCCTTGCATCCTCACAAGCATGCAACACACACACACACACACACACACACACACACACACCACACCACACCCCATCCCAAAAAACACATGTCCTTACTTAGCACATGACTAAGCCGTCTTCCTTCTAGGCCATTTCCAGATAGAAATGAAAATATGCACTCTCAAACAGCTGGTAGACTAAAGTACAGAAGAGTGTTCTCATAGCACCACCAACCCAACTGAAGACAACCTGGATAGGCACCAGCCAATCAACAGACAGTGTAGCAGAACCTGGAAGTGAAAACGACACACAGCATGGCAGGGTTTGGGAGCATCCTCTGTGGGTTCGTTTACACGAAGTCCTAAAGTCTCGAACAATGGGATGAAACACCAAGACCAAAACCAACTTGGGGAGGAAAGGGTTTATTTAGATTATACTTACACATTGTAGTTCATCATTTAGGGATGCCAAGGCAGGAACTCAAACATGGCAGGAACCTAAAGACAGGAGCTGATGTAGAGGCCACGGAGGGGTGCTACTTACTGGCTTGCTCTACATGGATTGCTTAGCCTGCTTTCTTATAGAACCCAGGACCACCAGTCCAGAGATGGCACCACTCACAATAGGCTGGGCCTTCTCCCACCTGCCCCTGGCTCCTTTACAGAAGGGAAAAGGAAGTTTCAGTTTGTGGAAGCCTGGGTTGTTCTGCCTTCTGGTAGACCTGGAAGCCATACACTGTTCTCCTAATACAATAAAGGCCTCTGGGTGCATTGGACTGATTGACACAGCTTAGATTACGCTCTTTACATTCTGGTTTCGGTGGTTTCAGAATCTCCACTTTTTCTCAGTTCAAGTGAGTCCAAGTGACTGCTGGGAAGTATCCAGCTTTGGCTCACCCTCCTCTGTGGAGACTTGCAGGCTCCTTGTGAGAGCAACTCCTCAAACTCATGGTCTGCCTTCTCGCGTGTGTTTCCTTCCTCAGAGTGCAGTACCTCACCTGGACCCTGTGTTGGGGAAATTCTGATTGCCTGAATCCCAGGCTGGCTATGTCAGCCAGGCCCTCATCTTCCCAGCCTCCCTTATAGGGAACATGACCACAACCCTGTCAGCCACTGGGCAGAAGCCAGGACACTGAGAGATAGGATGGTGGAGAGACCACCCTGGTAGAAGCAGCCAGAGTATAGAAATACCTCACTCCCAGATAGAAGAGGGATGCACTGCAAGATCTGTCCTCCATGGTGTTGTGTGAGGAGCGTGCATTATGGTTCACAGACCTTTGGGCAGCTGAGGGGTTCAGTTTAATCTGACGTCAACTGTCACCAGGAAGTTCTCTCGCTCTTGGTGGGACCTCTCTCAGGCGGGGGGTGGGTGACTCAGTTAGAGATGGCTCACCTCATCTGCCCACAGGCTGACCTGGAGTCCTTCCCTTGGTAATGGGGGCCCAGATATCAGGTAGAAATGTCAGCCTGCTAAGGGCAGGCCTTAGAACCCGCATAACCTCATTTCCACACCCTCCTTTTTTAACCAAATCACATCTTAGGGTCAACTTAGCATCTAAAGTTGGGAGGAGATGCCCCAGCTTTGCCAGGGGGTGCAGTTACTGCATGGGTTATCAGCTGTCTCACTGGTTTTTTTGGGGGGGTTTGGGTTTTTTTTTTTTGTTGTTTTTTTTTTTTTTTTTTTTTGGTTTTTCGAGACAGGGTTTCTCTGTGGCTTTGGAGCTGGAACTAGCTCTGTAGACCGGGCTGGGCTGGAACTCACAGAGATCCGCCTACCTCTGCCTCCCGAGTGCTGGGATTAAAGGCGTGCGCCACCATCGCCCGGCTGTCTCACTGTTTATAGGTCTCTGGGCCTCTGTCCCAATGCTCAAGTGTTGCCAGGCAACCTAGAAGATGAAAACACCATTGAAAATGTAAAAAGGGAAACAAGTCCAAAGGAAAAAGTATGAGTAAAGTCATTGAGAAAAGAAATTGTGGACTTTTCCCCAGCATCCTCTTCTTCCTCTGGTACAGCCTGTCTTAGCCTACTGTGGCTGTAACAAAATGTTAGAGAGTGTGTTATATAGGCAGGGTTTCTTGTCAGGACATCCAGCTCTGTGCTACCAGTTGGCTCCCAAATAACCACACAGAGACTTATTATTAATTATAAATGCTCGACCGATAGCTTAGGCTTGTTACTAACTAGCTCTTACAACTCAACCCATATTTCTTATCTGTGCTCTACCACATAGCGGTACCATTTTTTCATCACGGCATATTCATCTTCTGCTTCCTCTGCATATGGCTGGTGACTCCACTCCCCTTCTTCCCAGCATTCTCTGAGTCTGGCTCTCCCACCTAACCCTTTCCTGCCTAGCTTTTGACCAGTTGGCTCTTTTTTAAACCAGTCCAAGTGACAGATCTTTACAGTGTGCAAAAAAGATTGCTCCGCAATAGGGTTATGGATAGAGAGCAGAACTTGGTTAGCTTCTAGTGAGGGCCTCCAGCAGAATCACTGTGTAGTGGAGGGCTCAGCTCTCTGTTCCTCTCCTTAAAGCGCTAATGGTGCCATCTTGAGGATTGCCCTCATGACCTTATCTTACCCTAATGGTCTCTCCCAGAGGGTCTGCCTCCAAACACCCCAACATACGAACCTGGGGATTCTGGCACATGACTTCTGGCACTATATTAAAACATTCTTTAGCCTCCTCAAGGCCTCCAGGGGTCTCAGGACAGGGGTTCCTGAGAAACGTCCTTGACAAATTGTATCTGAGTGCTCACCTGAAATGGCCTGTCTCTTCCCGGGCCTCCCTTTGGACAGTCCCAGAAACTGGCAGAGGATGCTGAAGCCCGGAAGGGAGACCACATGGTGATGCAAGAGGCAGTCAAGGGACCTGGAAAGATGGTGCCATGGTTGAGGATATATTCTGTTCTTGTAGAGGAATGGAGTTCAATTCCTAGCACCCACATTACAACTCCAGCTACAAGGGATCCATACCTCTGGTTTACGAGGGCACTCTCACTCATGCCCATACATATAGCTAGAAACAAAAATAAGTCAAAAAGCAGATGAGGAGAGGAGAGGAGAGAGAGGAGGAGGGAGAGAAAGAGAAGGAAGAGGAGCCACTGCCTCTGGTGCCAAGGCAAGAGAAGCCAGCCCCTTTCCCACCTGACCTCAAAACCATGAAACAGTAAATGTCTGTCACTCCATCCACTTAGGCTGCCCCTCTACCCCGCACACCCAGCCAGACAATGGTTCTGCATCTGCCATACTCCATCTGCAATGAGTGCACTCTGGGCCATGGAGCCCCAACCCGGGCAGCTGCGTTCCCACGGGATAGCCCTGCCTGTGGAGGCGGAGATGGCTCACAGCCCCGTGACCAGGAATCCCGCACCACACTGGAACATTCAGCCGTTCTGTACGGTCTTTGCTGCTGTGGGGCTGGGGATGGAACCCAGGCCTTGGGGATCTAGGTTAGGCCAGAGCTCTACTGTGGAGCCATACCCCAGCCTTTCTTCAGATAACTTTTTTGGAGACACTGTTTCGAGGCAGACTTTGAACACTCACAATGGCCCAGAAAGGGGCCTTGAGTTTCCATCTCCTTCTGCCTTGGCCTCTGAGCGCAGGAATCACAGGTGTGTGCCGCCACGCCTGGCTCTTTCTTCTCTCTTCATGATGACACGCAACCTTCTTAGAGTCAGCAGCACTGTCCAGGAGTTGAAAGGCACCCTGGATAGCTGACAGAAGATCTCATTGCTATTCTCCAGCCGCAGCTGGAGGGCCATGCTCAGCACCCACGCAGCTTGGGAAGCTGCTCTCCTATACGTAATTCTCTCCCAGCCCATGGGGTGCTGGCTTCCCAGCATTCCACTCAGAGACAAAGAAATCACAGAACTAAAACCACTCAACCTTAGCAATCAAGTCAAGGTCTCCAAGGCTGGTCTCCACCTTCTTCCACGAAGCTATTGCTGACAAAGCTTTTCTTTCCATTTTGTGATGATCACATGTGTTTTATTTCAGAGTGGACACTATACCAGGTAGTAATGGAACTTCTGTAGTTGAGTTATGAACACACATACACACACAGAGGATACATTTTTTAATTAGTCGTATGCTCATCTGGGGGCTTTTTTTCATTCATCTGACTTGCAGTTTCCAGTGTCTAAATCTGCCCAGTTAACCGCCGCAGACAAACATGCGCTTCTGTGTGTAGTATCTGTGGCACGAGCTACGTCTCCCCGAAAGCGACAGCCCTCCTCTCCCCAACACAGAATGATTTATTTGCTTGTTGTAATTCATGGCTAGGAAAACCTTAGAATGCTCAGAGTAAGCAAAAGTGCTTCTGCAGCTGCGGCAGATGGCCTGTCCCCCAACACTAAGTGGGCCCTGAGCCACCGATCAGGCAGAAGGGACAGCCCCATCTTGAAGCCATTAGCACCTCAAAGGGGCACATGCTGGACTGGGATGTCCTTGCGAGACACCCTAGGACTGGACCAGTGCCCAAGCTGACCTGTGACCCTGGAGTTCGCCGTCTGGGCCCCTTGCAGGCTCAAGCACCTTCGCTCACGGGACTGGAGCCTCGCGCGGAGGAGGGAAGAATGAAGTGCTAAGAGAGACCTAATGAGCCGTGTTACAGATGTGTAAAACAGCTGGGGGGATGATGTCACAACCAACGATCTACACTCACCCTGCCGCCTCTGCTACTTGCTGCTCTTATTAAAACCAGACTCAGAGGAGGAGGAGGACGGACAGAGGAGGCTCACCATCCCAGCTCCACCACCTTCTGGTCCTAATTAGGTAGGCCGGGCCCCAGCTGCGTCCCTCGCCTTGCCAGGTGATTCCACACGTCTAGGTCTATAAGCCAGGCAAGGCCTGTGCCCTTCAGCCATCTCTGGGGGAAGGTGGGGGGATTGAATTTGTTGCACGATAATCCCGACAACCCCTAGGTGTCTGGGGAGAAAAATCTTTAGGGAAGAGATCTGCAAAGGGCAAGGACAAATCACAAATTTTGTGTACTTTCCATCGGGGTACAATTCCAAAGGAGCCCCATGTCTGATGACATCAACCCCTGCCACGGCCATGGGCTTGAGACTTGTTTTCCAACATGATCGTAAGGGATCATCCTGTCCTCTCGACCACAAAAGTCCATTTCCCCTTTGTCTAAGCTGGAAAAGGAACAGTTTGTGTGCCTACCGTGTGCCAACAAGTTCAACAAAACAACCCACCAGGCCTTTCAAAGACTGGGTGAGAAAACTGGCTCAGACAGGCAAAGCAACCTATTCGAAGCCACACAGCTGGGAAGTGAAGTGGAGTTTGCCTGACCAGTCATCTTCAGATCTGTTCCCACATCCCCACCTCTGTTCAGGCTCCTGCGCCTCCACCTGCTCATTATGGGAGACCCTATCGCTGTTTCTCCTCAATGCTGCACTGTCTTCTGCTTATCTTGTTTGATTGATTTTGAGTTTGATCCCCCCTTTTTTTAAGAGAGAGAGAGAGAGAGAGAGAGAGAGAGAGAGAGAGAATGTTTGCCTGCATGTATGTATGTGCACCACCTGTATGCTTGGTGCCCCAGGAGAGGGCATTCAACCCCCTAGAACTAGAGTTACAAACAGTTGTGAGCAGCCGTGTGGGTGCTAGGAATTGAACCCGGGTCCTCTCGGAGAGCAGTCACTGCTCTTAACAGAGCCCACCCTGGGTGTACCAGCCGTTGCAGAAGTCGCTATGACTGTCCCATCAGTGATCTCTTTCCATCCCTCCTTGCTTGCTGAGTCAAGGCTTTGCTCTGATGTCTGCCTCTCCTCCGAGTAACTCAGGAACAGGTCCTAAGCAGTGCAAGTCACTTCTGGCAGTTGACTGGGAAGTAAATACCCAGAAGATCAATTGGAGGAGTGCTGGGGAAAGTTTCTCTGTGTTCAAAATCAAAACCACATGATGAGACCATCTCCCCTCTTCCTGTTTGATTGTCATATCTGCAAAGGACTCTTGGGACTGTGAGGAGAGCTAGCCTAAGAGCGGGGGTATAGGGAAAAGAGCAAGGATAGCAAGCCCAGGCACACTGACTATGCATGGGTTGGGACATTCATTACTTCATCCTGCTACCTTCTTACTGGTATCTACTCAATAACAATCAGAAAACGGACATGTGCACAAAATCAAAATGGCCCCTGCCTTTCAGAGCTTCCCCTGGTGAGGAAGGCAGGCCTTAAACAGACAGGGATACATGTTTCACGAGTCTAATTGGTATTAATAATAAAAACACAGAGACAGGTATTAGGGAGTGAAAGTTGAAAGATCAGAGAAGCATAGCAGTCAGCCACTAGAGATCTTACCTCTATGAATCTCAGCCCCAAAAGAGACAGAGTGCTTGATCACTTCCTCTCTCTGCCCAGCCATACCCTTCCTATCTGTACAGACCTCCAGACCTCTATGGTTGGCTAATGACTAGCCCCTCCCTCTGACCTTTCTGGCAAGTTTCATTGTAGAGTACAAAACCAAGTATCACAACAGATGCACACAACAGAGGCGACTCCACTACTCACTCACATTTTTTTTTGCTTGCAGTAATTAACTACTAATTATTCAGTGACCCCAAACTTCCAAAGCTGATGGACTAACATGTAGTACGACAGTCCTCCTATAAGTCACCATGGACACTGTGCAGAACGACTATTTCAAAGTAACAGGTACCTGGCAGAAACTGGGGAAGGTTGTCCAGTCTTTTGTCTTCGAATCTGTCCCAGTATGTGTGCCTCCAGAGTGACTAGAGCCTAGCAAAAAGCCCGAGTCGCACAGATGTGAGGAGGCAAAGGATGGAGACTGAGGCTGTTATGATGAACAGAAGGAGGTTGCACATGTGGACCTCAAAAACATGCCTAAAAACTAGCACCAAATACTTCTTGAGTCCTAAACTTTGTGTGCCGAGGGAGGAGTCCAAAGTTCTCAGCAAAAAAGCAGCCCTTGGGACGAAATTGAGGTGTTTGGTTGTTTTTCACCACAGGGGGATTGAGTTTGGAATCTGAACTCCATCAAATTAACTGCTCAGTGGAGCAAAAACCATAAAAGTTTGAGAACCAAGTCTAGAGTCTTTATCCCTAAATCTCCTGACTACAACAAGACACCCTGAAATACAAAAAATCAAAATGAAACTGTTACTTGTAGAGAAAAAAATTAGAAATAAGCCCTGAGGCAATCTAAAAGTTCCAATGAATGGAACATGTAAACATTTTCAATGACTTAAAGGAAAGCATGGTCACAATGAAGGAGCAGATGGAGAATTAGAGATAGTTTCAGCCCAGAAGCTGAAACTCTCCACAAAGAAAAGAAAGGAAAGCCCAACATCCCAGGACCAAGGTTACAATGTATGAACTGAAAATTTCACTGGACAGACTTAACAGAGACACAGATGAAACAGAAAGTATCAATTCATTTCAAAATAGATAATTACCTATGTAGAGGGATGAAAGACTAGAGTGTAAAAATATGGTCTCTGTATGTCTGCCTGGTGGTTTAGTGAAAATCAGAACAAAAGCATATCAAAACCCAGTCAGGATAATTCCAAGAAATTACTTCCAGGCACATTATAGTCAGAGTGCTGCGAAACCAAAGGTAAAAAGAAAAACATTTAAAGCAGCTAGATGAGACTAGTAAGGCAACAGACAGTCACATAAACTACAGCTAATCACTCACCCAAAGCACTTATGGTCAGAAGACAATGGAAGGACGTATTTAAAATGCTAATGAGAAAAGGAATTGAATAGGCAGCAATGTGTTTGATTCCCCAGGACTGCTGACCCAGTATGATACATTACTAAAATACCCTTCAAAACGTAAAGGACTGGCAAGATGGCTCAGCAGTTAAGAGTATGCACTGCTTTTGTGGAGGACCTAAGTTTGATTCCTAGCACCTTAGTCAGGTAGTTTACAGCTGCCGATAACTCCAGTTCAAGGAGATCTGGCACCCTCTGCTGGCCTCCTCAGACACTGCACTCATATGTACACACACACACACACACACACACACACACACACTTTAAAAAATATTTTTGAGAAGAAAGTAAAGGGCCAACAAGATGGTTCAGTGAGTAAGGATTACATTGTGAAAGGAGAGAACTAATTCTTGCATGTTTTCCTGTGACCTTTGCAAATGTGCACGCACACACACACACACACACACATTCACACAAATTAATTAATGTAATAAAAATATTTAATGAAAGTAAAAGAATTTCTTAGGCTAATAAAAATATAGACAATAAGCCGGGCGGTGGTGGCACACGCCTTTAATCCCAGCACTCGGGAGGCAGAGGCAGGCAGATCTCTGTGAGTTCCAGACTAGCCTGGTCTACAAGACCTAGTTCCAGGACAGGCTCCAAAGCCACAGAGAAACCCTGTCTCGAAAAACCAAAATAAATAAATAAATAAATAAATAAATAAAATACAGACAACAATTTCCTCTTGTTTTTTTTTCTTCTTTTTTGAGATGGGGTTTCTCTGTGCATCCTTGGCTGTTCTGGAACTTGCTCTGTAGATCAGGCTGGCCTTGAACTCACAGAGATCTGCCTGCCTCTGCCTCCTGAGTGCTGGGATTAAAGGCATGCACCACCACCTCCCAGCTGACAATTGTTTCCTTAAACACAAGAAATGATGATTTTACTTCTCTCAGGTGGAAAGGAGAGATGTCAGATGAAAGCCTAGGCCTGCACAAATGAAAAGAGAATACCAAAACCAATAAATAGGTGTGTAAACACAAAAGACTATGATTTTCCCACCATATTTATTTTAATATGGAAATTTAAGGAAAATGACCCTGCAGTGATGTGTTACCCACGAAGCTGCACAGTGCAAACTCTGAGGCATCTCTGGCCAGAGATGTACAGTGTCCATGGCAACAACTTTACAGAATATAAAGATATAGCCAAAAACTGAGAAGTTCAAATGAAATACTTAAAAGCACCTACTAGCATAAAAAAATGAAAAGATACAGAAATAGAGCAACATGGGGGGGGGTGGAGGGAGCAGACCAAAAGCTGGGCCACACCAATATCCACATCACATGTTAATAGTCTGATCTCACTTCAGTTAAGGGGCAGCAGTCACTAGCTCTACATGTGGACTGTTAGAAACTCTAGTTATGAAGATATAGACAGCTGGAAAGAAAGCGGGTGAGAGAAGATATAGACACAAATAGTGGGACCAAAACTGTGCTGGCCTTAAATCCAGGCACACTAGACTATGGGGAGAAGATCAACAGGGCCATCGAAAACTGATCAAAAGCTGGGCATGGTGGCACACATCGTCAATCCCAGCACTCAGGAGGCAGAGGCAGGAGGATCTCTATGAGTCTGAGGTCAGCCTGGTCTACATAATGAGTTCCATGCCAGCCAGGGCTATGGAGAGAGACCCTGTGTCAGACTGCCTACCCCAAATGATCAAGAATTGCTTCATCAAGGAGACTCCAGAATTACAAATGTTGCGAGCCCATCCCTTCAAAACACAGAATTAACAGGAGAAATAAAATTCAAGTCTCATCAAGCATTTTAACACCTTTCTTTCCATAACTGATAAAAACAACATAAATCCCAAGACTTTGGGACAAACCAGAATATTAAAGGACACTGGTCTGATAGGCATTTACAGAACCCTGCACCCAACTACTGCAGAATACATAGTACAAGTCAGGCCCATAAAACCTATCAATGGATTTGAAAGATTGAGCCCATGAGATGTGTTTTCTAATGCCAGCAGAATTAAACTAGAGATAGATGACAATACCTTTAGAAAATCTCTAAATATTTGCAAATTAAACAACACACTTACAACACATTGTCTATAAAGAAATCATAAGGTAAGTCTAATTACATTTAGTGATTTTTAGTATTAATAAAATACATCATACCAAGATTTTAATAAGATTTTCTAGGTATGTGGCCCAAACCCGTACTTGGGAGGCTGAGTTAGAAGGGTCAAAGTTCAAAGTTGGCCTGGGCTACATAGCCATAATGAGGTTCAATCTCAAAAGCAAGAAAATCAAAAACTATATGATTTAGCTAAAACATCACTTTAGGGAAACAAAGAGGCTTAAAATTATATGGAAAGGAGGAGATATTTACAGATGAACATCTAAGCTTCTGCCTTAAGGAAGGTGAGCTAGCTAAATGGAAAACACAGTGGCGGTAAAAATAACAGCAGAATCCCGTGGGATAAGAAGCTGACGCTGAAATATGAAGAAGCCGACAGTCTGTCCTCTCTGGTTAAGTCTGCTAGCCAAGGAAAGACAGAGAGAGCACAAATTAACAAGACCGTGGATCTCAAGGGTCACCCAGCCTGGTGTACGGTGGGAAACAGCAGACACGCTCTCAAACAGAGGGGAAGCAAGAACCAACAGCTAAAGCTGTCCTCTGCCTTCCAGATGCACACAGCCACGTTCATGCACCTGCACAAACATGTTCAAGCATCTGTGTATAAACACACACACAACCTAGGTGAACTGGGATGGTGGGTATTCCTCTAATCCCAGCACTCGGGAGGCAGAGGCAGGAGGATCTCTGTAAGTTTGAGGCCAGCTTTGTCAGTAGAGTGAGTTCCAGGACAGCCACAGAGAAACCCTGTCTTGAAAAACAATCAAACAAACACCTACTCAGAAGTAAAATAATATGTGTCTGTAAACCCTAAACACACTCAAAGGACAATAATAGCTGGATATGTGGTTCAGTAGGCAGAGTGCTTTGTATACAATCCTGCAGTGTTGAAGGAGCGGCAGGGCTGCGTTCTGGCCGCCCTGGCTCCCGCATGGCTAGCTTTATCCGAAATAATTACACAGAAACTGTATTCTTTTAAACACTGCTTGGCCCATTATATCTAGCCTCTTCTCGGCTAACTCTCGCACCTGGACTAGCCTATTTCTAATAATGTGTGTAACACCCCAAGGTGCGCTTACCGGGAAGATTCTAGCCTACGTTCATCCTGGGTCAGAGCTTCCTCACATCTGCCCGGGAGAGGGGAGCATGGCATCTGAGCTCACTTCCTCTTCCTCCCAGCATTCTGTTCTGTTTACTCCACCCACCTATGTTTTAACCTATGAGGCCAAGCAGTTTCTTTATTAATTAACCAATGACCTTCCTCCATCACTGAAGTTTGATTCCCAGCCACATACAGACCCGTTGCGGTGGTACATGGCAAATCCGGACTTCAAATGTGGAGGCAGGGCTGCAATTCACGGTCTTCCTCGGCTACATAGGGGGTTTAAGGGGAGCTTAGACTACTTGAAATACTGTTCCAAAAATAAACAAATAAATGCTAATAAAATAATATTTTGAAAATTTTTAGTATAATCCACAGCCACAGAGTTGAAACTGAACAGTTCTTTAAAATAGACAGACACGTTACCCAGATTTCTGCAGAATGAAGCAGAACATCTAATAGCCAGATATGTACATGAAAACATTTCGTCCTAGTAAAGCCCCTCCCACAGGCACTGTCATGGGGACACTAACAGTCGTCTAAAGAAATCTATCTCTTTTTTAAAAATATTTATTTATTTATTATGTATACTATATTCTGTCTGTGTGTATGGCTGCAGGCCACAAGAAGGCACCAGACTCCATTACAGATGGTTGTGAGCCACCATGTGGTTGCTGGGAATTGAACTCAGGACCTTTGGAAGAGCAGGCAATGCTCTTAACCTCTGAGCCATCTCTCCATCCCCCAGAAATCTATCTCTTACAAACTCTAGTTTGATTTAAAAAAAAACCTGCATAATCCTGGCACACACATCTACAAAATAATCTAAGATTATCATAACCACTGTGTCTAACCCAAAACCTTTATAAAAATATCGACAAACGGAACCCAGCAATACAGGAAGACAATGCCACACAATAGCAGACCTGCAACAGAAAAGGGACATTCTGAAGTCAGTGCGTATGTCTGACTGGATCAACACGTTCTAGTTCCTTTTCTGTGGCTGTGATTAAATACCCGACCGAATGCAACTGTAAGGACAAAGGGATCATTCAGCTTGTGGTTGGCATCCATCACTGAGAAATCAAGTCAGGGACTCCAGCAGCTAATTACATCGCTCCCACAAATATAGCAGAGAGAAACTGAGGCACCCAAGATGCCTACTGCTTACAAGATAGCTTTCGTCCAGCTATCTTGTTCTCCTATCGCACGTAGCTGGAGATCCCCTGACGAGAGATTGGTGCTGCCCACGGTGGACTCAGGCTTCCTGCATCAATAAGACATCAAGACAAATGCCCCAGACATGTGCACAGGCCGACCTGATCTGGGCAATCCCTCCACTGAGACTTTCCTTCCAGACAGTTCCAGGTTGTGGCAAGTTGACATTTAAAACTAACCGTCACATCAGAGAACGGGTAAAATTGCATGATCAAAGGAAATTGGCGAAATTAAACGTTCGTTTGATATTAAAACCTTTACCAAATGAGGAACAGAAAAGGACTTTTGGATTCTGATGGCCATCTATGAAAACTTTACAAGTAAAATTCCTGCTAGTAGGGAAATATTATGCACTTTCTACTTGAGGTCAGGAACTGGGCAACGTTGTCTGCCAGAGCATCGTATGCAGCCTGTTTCTGGATGTCTTCACCGTGGCTGTAAAGCAAGAAAATAAAAGGGTGGAAATGAGAAATCCTAGCTGACAGAGATGATGGGTGGTGTAGAAAATCCTAATAACGACATCAAATATGAGTATATGTGCATGTGTGCAATAAATACACATTTATACATGCAATGGGCAAGCCGGGGATTAGGACATATAGGTATATGAATGAACAGTCGGATACAAACAATTGATGTTGTGGTAAAAGATGTTCAATAGTTCTTTTGTTCAAACAATATTTCTACAGATTTGATGCTTTAACAAGATTAATAACTTTAAAACATCCGGGTAGGACTGGAGAGATGACTTAGCAGTTAAGAGCTCTTGCTGCTCTTGCAGAAGAACCTGGGTTCAATTCCCAACACATACGTAAAGGCTCACAGCCATCTGTAACCCCATTTGCAGGACAGCTGGTGCCCTCTTCTGGTCTCTGTCAACACTGCATGCTCATGGCGCACATATATGGCAAAACAGACATATCCGGGGGGTGGGGGGGAGTAAAAACACCCAGTCACATTATTTTGTTTTGTTTTATTTTGCTTTTCAAGACGGGGTTTTGCTGTAGCTTTGGAACCTGTCCTGGAACTAGCTCTTGTAGACCCCAGGCTGATGTCGAATTCACAGTGGTCCACCTGCCTCTGCCTCCCGAGTGCTGGGATTAAAGACGTGCGTCACCACTGGGTTTCATCCAGTCACATTTTGAAAATAACAATAAAGAGAAAATGAATGGAAACGGCAGCGCCTGGGGCAAGCACATCATCACAGTCGTTTTTGTCCTTATAGGAGATGAAAACAGGGGTGGGGGAGTTGAGGGTGCAGACAAGTGACCCAGCTCGTCCTCATCAAGATGGCAAGATGGCTGCCATGTCCCAAGTCTTCTCTTGTCTAGGACCCAAACTCAGCAAGAAACGATGAACAGCTTGACTTGGTTGAAATCCCATTCCTGAATCAATTCATCTACCTAGAAACACAATGCCCACTATTTGGCTCAGGCAAAAAAAGTAAGCATGCTGTTCTTAGAGCTGATGAAGAGCCCACATCCACTTTAAACGTATTGTCTAAACTCAAAATGGGAGTTCCCTGAAGAGTAAACGGATGTGGCTGTTTCTCAGCCAGCCTGACTGAGTGCCGTACAGCAGGGACGGGCAAGGGGGCACCTGTTTCTCGTCTTGTCCTTCCTTTACTCTAGTGCACACACCCAAACCTCAGACCACAGAGCATCCGAACCAAAGGCGACCTATTTACAGGCTTGGCTAAGCACGAGCTGATGAGAATTGGCTTGTCACCCAGCAATGGCACAGGTGACCAGTTCTTCATGCCCCAGTAGCTGTGCTCTCTTCGGTGTGATTTACAGCGTATTTCCCTTCCCCCACTTCTGGGCTGGCCTGTGACTCAAACATGACAACAACATGCAGAAGCCATGGCATTCTCCTCTGACTCGCTCCTCCTACTGGTTGCTCTGGTTTTCCAGGTGATGTGACCCAGCCAAGACACAGAAAACCGCACCTGAATGGACGGTTTGCCTCAGGAGAGGTCCAGCATATGAAGAGCCCATCCAAGGCTCACAGAGTCACCCAGCTAGCCCAAGCCACCAGGGACTTGTGTGAGACTTCTATTGTGCTCCATCCATTCACCTGAACTGCCCAGCAACCCAGGGGCTTGTTCACCCAGATTGGTACATCTCCTGAGCTGGTACTGGTTGTTACCCAACATTACCATAGTTTTAGATAACCGATACATATTCCCTGTAAAAGCTAGAATCTCTGGGACAACCATCCTTGATAGGTAGTGTTGGACTAGTTGGTCCTGTGGAGAAGGGGTTGGAGGTGCTATTGAAATCTTGGTGTAAGCCAGAACTATGGAGAAACAGAATCTACACAGTGGAAAAGGCTAGCCTGTTCCAGAGAAAGACCTGCCAGACTATAAAAGGCAAGGGCAGAAACCCTGCTGGCAGCCTCCTTCTGTTTTCTACAAGGGCAAACATCACCTTGTGCTCTCTTCGCCCAAGCATCCCTTATCAGTGCCCAGGGCACTCCCTTCGTCTGTCCCTGTTCCTTCTGGCCTCTTTGTCACTGTGAAGCAGCTAGATCTCAATGCATCCTATGAGAAACAATGGACTTCCATGTGTATTTGTGAGCCCAAACTGTCCAGAGCTCAGGCACGTGTGGCCAGAGAGTATCGGTAGCGAGTATCAGGTCAAGGTCATGTGTCTTCTGCAGAGGCACCTTTCTCTCTGTCCCAGCAGGCCTCCTGGGGACTCGGCTGCACACACTGCCACTACAAATTCGTCAGCCAAGAGCCAGGCCTCCGGAGAAGTCCAGACATTGTCCCATAAGTTCCCATTTCCTCCGTCAAGGTTGTGGATCCATGCAGGTCTGCAGAGGCGGAGGGGTTCCAACAGTTAGGAGAAACGGGAGCCCAGCTGCTCTTGAGAAAGCAAGAGCCTGGGAACTTGAATCCGACCCAAGAGAGCAGAGAACATAGTTTGTTTATTATGTGGTCTTTGCTACAGACTTACTTAGATGTGTCTTGTTGAAAAACATAACCACAGGGAGACTCTGAAGAGACAGAACAGAGAGGAGATGCAACAGACCAGGTCTCTCAGAGGCTCTGAACCCCCAAATTCCCGAATCTGTTAAATTTGTACATTTCCTCTGAGCAGAATGAACTGAAACGGTGTCTTCACCAGCCCAAACTTTCAAATGTCCCCAAGTCTGACAAGAGAAAAGGCATAAGGCCGATGAGTCTGCCTCAGTCTTTCACAGCCTTTGCCCCGGCCATGGAAGGAGGCTGGCGGCTTCATTGTCTCTCCTAAGGGAAGGGTTAAATCATGCTTCCCCTTCCCACAGGTGCTCCTCCGGGGCAAGTGAACTCAGCTTTTCCGTGTTTAGACCAAGCGCCTCAGATTCCAGCCTGGCAGGTGTTCGCGCTTGTAAGCAAATCTCAGCTTTGAAAGTGTTTTTTTCTTCCTGCCCCAAGTCTTAGGCCAGCCGCGCAGGTTGCAGGGTAACTGTGGGCTGGCCAACACTGCCTCTCTGCGGCACTACGCTGCGAGCCAGGGCAGAGGAGATACTTGAGAAAAGATGGTGGGATCCGGCATCAGAAGATCCTGGGCTAAGCCCCACCGCAGCCACGTGGTAGTTGAGCGCCTCCAGATACAGCTTGTGGCTTCCTGAGCCTCAGTGTTTGCCTTTGGAAAGTAGGTTCAACAACTCCCTCTTGCCAGAGTGTCTGTTGGTACAAGGAGATGCCCCACGCCAGGATCTGGCTCACTCCTCTGGTTTAACAAACGGCTGTATGGTAGTCAAGATTCTTGATTGCAAGCTGTGTGGTAATCAGATGGAATTTACTGGAAGACTATCAGGGGCTCATGGGATTGGCAGGAACTAGTGATGAAGTCTGGAAAATGGCCAGAGACCAAGGAATTGCAACAGGGGCCTTCTCAGGGTCATGGGAATGGGTGGCCTACATGCCACCTGCTGCCTCTGGCTTGGAAAACCTCCCACCGGTCATCTTTCCCAAGCTCAGACCAATTGCTCGAGGTTCCAGGCCCCTGGAGGTGGGATCTGGTTGCTTTTGCCTGGGTGATAATCACGGTTTGCGAGTAGCTGGGGCAGAGAGGTGGCATAGGCTGTGCTTCCATGGAAGAGGCACCCGTGGTGCCCAGCGAGGGCACAGGGACAGTGGCCATTGGAAGGTGAAGAGCATGCTGGCCCCTGAGCTGTCCCAACCCACGGTGCTCAGGGGTGGGCACTGTCATTCTGACGCAGGAAGGAAAATCTTTATTGATTAGAGGGAACAGGGCAGGTAGAGTAGCATGGGAACCGGGGGGCGGGCTCAGGTTTCCAGCTGCAAGGCTTGGTCTCTAAGGGTGAGGGATGCTGAAGGGAGACAGCACCCACACCTCACTGATCCTTTGAAAAACAACACCTCTCTGAGCTTAAAGGGGTGTCGTCTGCAGCCTGGGCCCCCGAAGCCAAGGATCAGGATAAGCCATAGGTCCTGAGTGGGGTGGTTACTAGGGAAATGGTTTTCTTCGAGAGGCGCTGCCATCGGCTAAGGGAGCCCAATCCAGGCTCCTCTGGGGCTTCCAGAAATAACACAGTTGTTAACCACTGGGCAGCCTGAACTGTGTCCTTCTCCCCTAACATAAAGATGGCTCTGCTCCTAAAACACCCACCAAATAACAGTCTTGTCCTCGGAGGCCTTCCAGGGACATTGAGCAACTTGCCGGCTCCGCAGCTCCGTGTTTCACCTCACCCACTCGTGACTGCTGAGATGTCAGGGGAGGCCTAGCCCCGCTTCATGGAACCTGATGGCTGCCAAGGGCAGCCACCCTCCGGAAAGAGAAGGTGGTTCGGGAAAACATTCAGAATCGGCGCAGACGTACACATCTCTCTTTCTCTTTTTTCTGGAAGATGTCTTTCCATGGCGAGCCTCAAAGATCCATTTTCTAAATGAGAAAATGATGGTTTGTATGAAGCGGCTGCGAGCCAGAGCTTCTATTATTTGTGAACTCCCCAGCGTTTATTGGGCCCGTCGTCTAGAGAGAGCCCTGCCTTACATGCCTTTAAGAGCCGGCAGAGGAAGGCCTAACAAACAAGACTTTGCCACCGGCTTTCTCTGGGCATCCAGTTTTGTCCCCCTCCCTGCTCCTTCCCCTGTGATACAGTGATGACGTCAGTCTCAGCTTGGTCCTTTTCTGGCTTTCCAGTTCCTTTAGGAGCCCCTCAGCACCACAAGCCCTACACAGCCTGGCTCCTGCCCCTTTCCAGCCCACCTTCTCTCTTCCCACATCCCTTCTGGGCTCCAGTCATCACTCATTCATTCCTCTCTCATTCATTCATTCCCCAAATGCTTCCTGTGTGACAACTCCAAGTCAGATGCTGGGGACACCGCAAAAGGGACAAGACAAATGAGGTCCCCTTCTCGTCAGAAGTCCCAGACAGAAATGGCAGAAAGAGAACAGAAGAAACAGGAACATGTCAGGCTTTGCAATGCCCCATGAGGCAAGTAGGGAGGGGGGCCGATGGCTCTGGGTGGTCGCGAAAGCCAGCCATGTACCGGTTGGGACCAGCCATTCTAAATCACGTGCAGTTCTGAACTGGCTCCGTTTGCAGCCTGTCTTGATTGAGTACACGGACTCCAGAATGTCTGCCCAACCCTTGGTTCTGCTTCCTCCATAGAAGAAGGGTACCCACACAGTTGCCCCAAGGAAGCTGTCCCCAGTCTGCCGGAGGCTGCCTTCCCCCTCCTTCTCTCTGTTCTCCTCTTTCAGGGACTCTGTCTCCGGCTTAGCCTCCACCCCTCACCTGCTCGGCCTGGATGCCCACCCTCCAAGAGGAGACTTCCTGCTTCATTGGAAGAATCAGGAAAGGGGAGGGAGGAGCCAGAGAGCCCAGGGGACTCAACTGGGACCTAGGGTTGGTGAACATCAACAATTTTTCCAGCATTTTTTTGTCTGATTAAATCCCAGTGGACATTCTCTTCCCTTCAGCTCGCTCCCCTTTAACTTTCAAGCCATATGGTTCTGATTCATTTATACTTAACTAATTACAGCGTTGGTTTTGTAAGAGCTATTTGATGTCCGTGAGTCTTCCGAGCCTTTTCATACAATTTTCTAACCCTTTTTACTGTGAAACGCAATGTGCTCTTTTGCCAGCAATAAACAGTAAGCGGGGCCAGAAGGTTCTGGTTTGGTCACCAGGACCCGGCCCTGTGGTTACAAGCAAGGCCTCCAAATTTGGCAAAGTGCAGGGGGTTTTCTGTTGTTGTTGTTTGTTTTGTTTTATTTTGTTTTTTTGTTTTTTTTTAAACTCCGAATAAAATTCTAAAAAGGCTCTCAAAATAAGTAAATAAATAAATAACAAAGAGAAGAGCGACGTATAAGACCAGGGCTCTTCAGCTACGTGGCCCATCCCCAGACAGAGGCCATCCTGTGGCCATGGCTCTCTCCCGGCCTCTCCCGGAGATGTGGCCAGCAGTTTGATTGCTCAATAAAGCCCAGAGGCCTTTCCACTCCAGGGTCCTTCCCTGTCTCGTCAAAGCTTAGAAAGTGGCGTTTGTGTAAGCAGGTACTACTTTACAAGGATGCTGGCGTTCCTGCCAGCCTGGCCTGGAGGTAGCTCTATTTTTGTTGTTGTTGTAGATGAAAGGCACCGAGACCAGATGAGGCCCCCCACTTGCCAGCCCTCCATGGGGTTGTAGGCCTGCAGCCCCTTGCACTTGGGAGACTTAGAGTTCTGTGTCGTGACAGGCCATGGTAATGCCATTTAACGGCCACCTTAGCATGCAGGGCTCTGAGCTGAGCCCTTGTAGAACACAGTAATTAAAGGAGTGTGTGAGACATCCTCTCTGTGTTTCCCACTAGCACATGAAGAAAGTGAAGACCTAAGAGACACGGTAGGGAATAAAGACCTGCCATGTCTAGTATGGCTCCAGGGCACAGACCTGATTGGGACAGAGAAGAGACAAAGAAAACACAGACATACACACAGAAAGGCTGGGACTGGGTGGACTGATGGAGAAACCACAGACTCTGTTCATTTTATAGAGTTGAACAGAGAGGTGGGTTACTGCGTGCAGAAAAACAAGGAGGCGTGGCTGTTACGTGCAGGTGATCAAGGAGGCGTGGTTATTGCACGCAGATGAACAAAAAGGCGTGGTTATTGCATGCAGATGGGTTACATGTAGATGAACAAGGAGCCATGGTTATTACATGCAGATGGGTTACATGTAGATGAACGAGGAGGCGTGGTTATTACATGCAGATGAACAAGGAATCATGGTTGTTACACGCAGAACAGGAGGCAGGTTTAGCTATGTCAACAGGCTCTGTAAGGAAGTCATCTTCGTATTGTAATCATCCAGCGGAAACAAAGCTATGCTGAAGAAGTCTGGACAGTCTGCACACAGACCAAAGAGAGCTTAGCCATCCTTCTGAGCCTCATTCTAGGAAGACCTTGCCATTTTCCGCTTAGGTCTGAGGCTAAGCCCTAGATGTGGCTGTGCTCATGTCAACAACACACATTCATGGAGGCCTTCACGCACTCAAGACTTCCTGTGCTACCTTCAGGAACCCAGTCCCCCCGGACCTTGCTAAGCTTTCTGTTTGGGGAGCTGGTCCCAGGTGGTGGTGTTGGCAGGTCACTGTCATGTTGGCTCTGTCCTCATAAGACAGTGAGGCTTATTGGTTCTCAGGAGACAGGGTCGTGATAAAGCAAGGCTACCCCCACATGCTTGGTCTCTTCTGAGGATGGCTAGATCTCTTTCCACTACTCTCCTGAACTGTGACTTAAGCAGGGAGGCCCTTGTCAGGACAGCAACAACACACTATTTGGACTTGCCAGCTACACGTGACTCCAATAACCCTCTTTCTTTAAGAAGTACTGTACATTGAGTATTCTGTAATAGCAACAGAAAACAGACTGATACAAACCCAGAGATCACAGTCCATGCAACATAGAAAGAAACTTATCCAAAGGCTCTTAATAAGGGTAAGGTGCCTGCCAATTATAGAAGTGTAGGGGTCCGGCCATAAACCAGTATTATTGAACACCTATGTGCCAGACACGAATAGCCCACATTGTACTACATGTGAAAGAACTGGGTCATGGGGTGTGTCAGAATGGCGTTCTCACTTGCCTGCGGTTTGCTGGTCACACAGAAAGAATCTAGAGTTTGGACCCTGCTATGTCTGACTCCAAGGTTCCCTTCAACATGAGCTGAGAGAATTGACCTTTCTTCCCCGTGGAGTGAAGGATAAGAACTGAACTCCATGCAAAGGAGCAGATGGGGGGCACTTAGGTTTGGTCAGGATGAGGCCCATGTAAGATGAGTTGTGTAAACACTAAGCCTCTGCCCCTAGAGAAGGGATGGGAGGACGGAGAAGGGTTTTGGAATGGTTAGCCATGGGAAGAGAGCTGGGAAAAGCCGTGACCCAGGACGTGCACAAAGTGTCCCACCAAGGGTAGGGTGGTGTGGGAGAATTGTCTGTATTCTCTCAATTATGTTTTAAATAAACGCGGATTGGCCAGTAGCCAGGCAGGAAGTATAGGTGGGTCAGGAACAGGAGAATTCTGGAAAGGAGGAAGCCCATTCCTCTCCAGTCCTGTCCAGACACCGAAGAAGCAGGATGTGACCTGCCCCTGCTGAAAAGGGTACCGAGCCATGTGGCGAACATAGATAAGAATAATGGGCTAATATACGTTATAAGAGCTAATACAAAGCCTGAGCTAATGGGCCAATCAGTTTATAACTTATATAGACCTCTGTGTGATTTTCTTTGGGACTCATGGCTGTGGGAACCCGGGAAGACAGAAACCACAACAAGCAGGCCCTCATGTTACAGTGAGGAAGCAGAGAATTCTTAGATTGGATGCCAGGTACGAGCTGAGCACAACTGAGAAGACGGCGCCATGCCAGCCTGGCCAGCTCAGAGAAGTCAGTGTGCGGGAGGGGGACACTTGGCCCTCCCTTTGCCAAAGACAAAGGAAAGACAAAACTCCTACCAAAGGGCTTGGGAGATGTCTCAGTCTTAACACGCCTGCTACACAAGAATGAGGAAATGAGTCTGGATCCCCAGTACCTACATAAAAGGCCAGGCATGGTCATGTGTACTGGTAATCCCAGCATTGGGGAGGCAGAGACCAGAGATCCTCGGGACTTGCTAGTCAGCCTAGCTAAATCAGTGAGAGACCCTTGTCTCAAAAAGTAAAGTGGACGTCAATAGAGGATGACATCTGACATTAACCTCTGGCCTCCATACACCCGTGAAAACACACACACGCACACACATTACAGAGGTCTGCCAGAGTCCAGCCATGCTCAAACAGGTTTATCTCGTTAAACCCATTTTCTCACTTATCTTTGCAGCATCTTTCAAAACTTGGCTCAGGTCCTACCTACACTTTGCACAGGAGAAACAAAAAATTAAAGCTCGAAGACATAACACGACTTCTCCCACAGTGTGTGGACCCTGGGAATAGAATGGGAGCCCATCTATTGATGTCTTGCTGTTAATGCATATTTAGTACCAGGATCTGTGCATGAGCTGTGTCCTGCTGGGGTCTCTGGTCACAGCTGGGACCTTCTCATGCTCCCCCCTGCCCCAACAGCTCTGCAGATCACCAACTTACTTCCACTAGGGTTTTTTGAGACGGCATCTTTCTGTGCTCAGAAACGAGCAGGCTGGCTGCCTTGACTGCCTAAGCTTTAGCCCCAAGTTTTTTCCTTGACTCAGAGTCTGCAACCCCCACCCCCCAAGCCCCACTCCCTGGGCAGCAGTAGGTCCCATACAACCATGAATGATCTGTACAATGGTAACATGGTACTTTCTTTTCTCTCGTCCGTCTGCCCCACTTAGCCACCATCGACTTTGTACCTTGTGTCTCCAGAAGACCCATGTGTCCCCTGTCTGTGTTGCTGTTGGGAGGTTAGGAAAGCTTTAGGAGGTGGCGTCTAATAGTAGCAAGAAGTTAGGCCACCAAGAGGGTACCTTTGGACCCTAGATTCCCCCTTCAATGAGACGAGTGACTTTGCTCCATCAAATGCTCCCGTCAGGTTATGCTGCCTCACTGCAGGCTCTCGACAATGAGCCAGCAAAGCAGGGACTTGCACCTCTAAAGCTTGAGTCGAAATCAACCTTTCTTCCCATCAGTTAATCATCCTGTGCATTCGTCACAGTGGCGGTTGATTAGCACAGGCCATGATGTCCGGGACCTCCGCCTTAGTGTGAACCTTCACACGCGTTGGTCCTCATCCTCTGACTCCTTGGCGGTTTGGGGGTACTGCGAAGTTGACTCTTTCTACCAGAGAGTCAGCCTCTGTTTTGTCTTCAACCCCTCCCGAGGGCTCAGATGACGCCACATTGATCGGATACCCAGTGGCTGTCAGTAGTCGCTGGGACCCGAGTCAAACGGCTGTACCAGGAACCTGCAGGCTGACCAGCAGCCAAGGTGGGTCAGCAAAGGATGCGCTAAGTCCGTCCTCTCTCCAGAGTCTCCAGAGAGACCAGAGGCTGAAACGACATCCTGTGGGAGAGCTGGTACCTTGACGGACCACCTGTTCTCCAGTATCAGAGGAAGGGAAAGTGGGGGCGGCACTGGTGGGTGGAGGCTAGAACAGAGTGGATTGAAGTTTCTGTGAGAGGGCAATCAGGGGCTCTGCCTGCCCTCCAGCTCCAGGTCCCATCGGGGTCCCTTCACGGCCCTCCCTTTCCAGCAGCAACTGGCAGTTACTTGTGTCTAAAGAGCCAAGCTGAAGCTCCACCAAACCCTCCACGCCAAAGTTCCATACTGAGAATCCATGCCAGCTTTGGTAGGAAGGTGGAGGGCCTTTCACGTACGTCCTACACATGCAGACGTCTGGGGAAAGATTCCAGGAAGCCCAGGCTGGAAACCCTGCTAGAATGACAGGCTCTGTGACCTCTGCTGTCCGGTGCTGGGTGACCACGGGCTTCTCAGCCGTGACTCTTCTCCTTACAGGAGGCAGGTGACTTCAGGAACAGCGTGGTGCTCCAGGTGCCTCCAGCGTCTGTCACTGTGCTTCCCCGCCTCAGCCGCTCTGGTGGGCTTTTGCCATATGGAAGTTCAGCGCCTGCTTATGGCTCCTCTTTCCCAACAGATTCCCCCAATGTTTCCCCAAAGATTGGGGGTCATTAGACAGCCTGAGCACTTCACTTTGAACTTTGGGGAGATGAGAAACACCAGTTGATTGGTCAACACCAGATCATGTGACTGTCCTAATAATGGGCAAGAGTCAGTCTCCCCAAACACCCGGACTAAGAGTGAAGCTGAACAGATTTCTGTGAGAGGAAAATTGGGGTTCTGTCACCAAAGAGGAGGGGATGGATCTTGAGCAGAGGTTCTGACCCAGTCCATGGGACTTGACCTTTACTCCAGTGAATGAGATATTTGCAAACAATCAAGGAACAGAGTGCATCTCAACAAGAGAAGGCTACGTGCCACTTCAATCTGCCACTGGCCTCCTGCTAGTTAGCTGTCAAGGGCAAACCCTGCACCCATTGAGACTTAGTCTTCTAGTCTAGATGTCAGCAGCAGCCCCACCCTCCAGATGGCTGAGGGGGTCACTCAGGGAGAAGACACAGGACATGTCGAGGACATCAGAACATTCTGAAGATGGTGATGGTGACAGTGGCATCAGTATTATGATGGGAAAGAACTGAGGGGGGACACTGAGGCTGCACGTGGGCTCCGATCTTTGGAAAGGACCTTGGAAAGCGTCTAGGTTACCTCCTGCAATCCACACCCTGAGAGACAGTATTTAACTTTGGCCAAGTTGGGGCAACTGAGGGCGAGAAGCTACAAGACCTTGCTTGGAGGTCTGTCAGTTAAGGAAGTATGTGACAGAGATGCGTCAGAGCCCCAAGCTGGGGGCTCCAAGGCCTGTGCTATCTCACTGTCACCCAGAGTAGTGACAACTCCTTCAGACTATGAAAATGTTTTCAGTGGTTCCAGGCAAGCACATCCATGACCTGGTGTCTCTGCACCCATGCTCTGGGGAAGGGAGACATCACAGCACAAGACCTCTATTCTCTGCCTCTGGGCTGTCTTTCTACCCTCTGAGAGCCTGGCAGAAGGAAAAGAGAGCAGACACCACAAGCCCTACCCACATTCCAAAAATAATATTAGATTTGCACCACACACACGGACACGGACACACACATACACACACACCTCACAAGCATCCACAGATAAGAACAGAGCTGCTCAGGGAGAAGCAGCCAGCTTGGTCAGCTTCTGAAGATGGTGCAAGGCACTCATGTATGACATGTGTAGCCTTAGCCGTGGCATTATCCATTACTGCCGGCCCATGAGCTATTTAAAGATGCATCTTCTAACAATGAAAAGAAGAAAGTCAAAGTGAAAACGTCTTTGTATACTTTTCTTCCTTTTAGAGTTGAAAAAGATCAAGGAGAACCAGAGCCACTACCAGTACATTATTGGCTTTCTGAGAAACTTGACCTTGCCCAGTCCCACAAACTGTGGTGTCTCGTGTACAATATCTTCTTGGGCCTACAAAGAATAGGATTTAAGCAGCCTTTTTATCCATAAACTTGTGCATGGCTTCTGAATTTCCAGGAGCACCTAGAAATGATGCTGTCTGGAGATAACTGTGTCTGCCTCTCAACCTGTCAGGCAAGGCTGGTGTCACCCCTGTAGCCGTTCTTCCAATTGTTGAAGTCTCTCTCTGTTCTAGTTTGCTTTCTGCTGTAATAAATGCCATGACTGAAAACAAATCCTGGGGGGGGGGGGTTATTTCAGCTTTTACTTCCAGGTCACCATCCATCACTGAGGGAAGTCAGGGCAGGAACTCTAGTCAAGAGCTTGAAGCAAAACCCATGGAGGGGTACCACTGATTGCTTCTTCACTCACTGGCTCCTGCTCACCTGGCTTTCCTGAATAGCCCAGGGCCACCAGCCTAGAGATGGCTCCGCCCACAGTGGGCAGGGCTCTCTACATCAACCAGAAATCCAGCCAATCTCTCACAGACAGGCCAATTGGGCAGAGGCAATTCTTCACTTGAGATACCCTCTTCCCAGGTGACTGGCGGTTGTGTCAAGTTAAGACAAAAGCTGGCCAGCAGGCTCTCTGATAATACAAGTTGAAAACAACAGCTGTTTTCCCAGGTTCCCTTGCTTCTACAGTAGTCACAGGTGAAATGCAGAAGGAAATATCTAACACATTCCTTGGCCAAAGATCCTTGCCGGATGAGAAGCACTGTCGTTCCTGGTTTGAATGGTATCCAGGTGTGATGCCTGGAGTTGCTGCAGCTACAATGTAACCATGAGACTACAGACAAAACCCGGCAAACTAAAGATGGTAGAGTGGAAGGCTGGAAAGACACCAACCTCACATGACAAGACTGATCGATACTCTTGCCTTCTTCCTCTGTAAGAGAATGCACGTATTTGATAACTAAACCACTACCGGCTGAGGATACTCACACTAGCACACCCATGAAGGTACTTGTACAGATAAGAATGTGAGACACAGGCAGAGGTCTGACCAACCCTCCACCAAGGATAGGGTTGCTGCAGCCATTTTGTGTCCCATGTCACCTCCTGGCCACAACCGACTGGACTAGGTACAGATTCCTTCACTCAAAGATCCATCTGAGGTTCTTGGCTGGGAACTGAGAACTAAGATTCAGAAACATCAAGGTCATTTCTACCTATGAACAAGAAGATGTGTGTCCAGAGACGCAGGGGGCTGGTGGTTCAGCTGGGCAGGGCTCTCACTTCCTGACCTCCTGCTGCCCAGCTCTATATAGCCACCCTGGCATGAGCAAAGAGTCGGGTGCCCCTCTTCTGAGCTTCAGAACAATCCTTCACAGAAGGTCCCATGCATGCGTGCGTGCGCGCGCGCGCACACACACACACACACACACTCCCATTTTCCAGAAGAGAAAAATAAAGGTCAAAGAGTTGGGATTATCTGCTTTTAAAACTACAGACAGCTGGTATGTAGCTGAACTAGGATTTGAGCCTATGTCAAAACCCAAGCTCTCCAGCCCCCTTCCACCCCGTTAACCAAGTTTCAGCGCTCATACTTGAACTATGCCTCTCCGAGGCCTCATGTGCACTCAGAAGCCCACGTGTTCGGCCAGGCAATGGGAGAAGGCTTTCCGGAAGAGGGTCTGAGGTTTACCGATGACCTGGAGTTCAGCAAATGATGGAAAGCAACAGCTAGAATCTTGGTCTACTCTGGCTTCTGTGGTGAAAACCTTAGTCTAGGTGGCGCTGGGTTGCTTGTAAACCAGGGAAACCCATCCTCACAGTTCTGGAGGTCAGACGTTCAAGATGAAGGTGCCTGCAGGTCCTAGCTGATGACGTGTCTTCCCCGTCACCTTCTCATTGTCTTCATGGGGCACAAGGAGCAAGACATCCTGGTTGTCTCTCTGACTGGGCACTAATTCCATCCTCAAGGCTCTGCCACTGTGCCCCATTCACCTCCAGATGCTGTTATACCTGGTACTAGACCACAGCACAGAATCCTGGGTGACATAAACATTTGGTCTGAGCAGAGTCTGTGTTCACGTCCAGATGCTCTTCAGAACAAAAGCAGCTTACTGAGAAGGCACTAGGAGCTTACAGACCGTCTGAAAGGCAGAGGCAAGCACATTCCAGGCAAGACACAACACCACCCTTGAGCAGCTGTTCCCAAGGGTCACTTAAGACTATCAAAAAACACAGATATTTACATTACAACACATCACAGTTATGAAGTAGCAATGAAAATAATTTTATATCTAGGGGTCACCACATGAGGAACTGTATTGAAGGATTGCAGCATTGGGAGGTTGGGAACCACTGGTCTAGAGCATACTAGAAAACAGTCCCACAAGGGTTAACACTCCCAGCCACCACAGGATGGGATACCTGTCTCCCACCCCCATCCCAGAGAAACCCAAGATTTCCTTAGACTCTCCACTCCTCTGCTTCAAGGACTCCCGACGTCAAGGTCAGATGGAGAGAAGTATATGCAGGATGGCATGGAGTCTTGGCATGCTCCAACCCAAAGGGGACCTGGGAATGGAGGATGTGGAGCCCTGGGATGCTGTTCTGGAGGCGGGCTCTGTCCTCTTCAAGCCTTCGAAGAAGAACACTCAGATGTTGGGTGGCCAAAGTCACACGGTCACACGTGCACGAAGGAAGCCTCTAAGACAGGAGGAGAAGCCTGGCAAAGGTGAGAAGCACCGTGTATCTTGGCACCATGCCGGGAGATGGCCTGCTCCTCGGAGTGTGGTTGGGACTGAATTACGGCTCCCTGGGCTGTTTAGACAGCTTGCGAAGCTTTGCCTTTCTGTGTCTTCCGTCTGCGAGGGCAGACTCTACTCTCGATGGACCTTGGAAGGACTGGAGGGGTGCCAAGACTGCATGGCTGCCAGGGAGGAGGTGAAGGTGGTGGAAGGCCACAGAGAAAAGAGGATAAGAAGGGAAGGCCCATGCAGAAAGCCACCAGCCTCCTACAGCAAGAGTCCTGGCCGGCAGCCCATGCTCAGCTCCTGTCCAAACCCCCTACCCCCACACACTGCATTTACAGAGGGTCCTGCCTCTGGCCTCTGGCCATGGAGGGGGTCTTCTGCATACAACATGCCCTTTCCCGGGTACCAGAAAGGAAGCAAGAACCACAGGCTCCCTAAGAACTGTGGCATCTTATTTTTTGTCTTTTCCTTTGTGTGTGTGTGTGTGTGTGTGTGCACTTGTGCACACCTGTACATGTATAGGTGCTCTTTAGTACACACGTGCCTGTGTGTATACAACGTGGAAGCCTAAATTAATGTCAGCTGTCTTCCTCTCCACTTGCTCTCCACTGCGCCTACTGAGGCAGTCTCTTGCTGACTCTCATCAATTCCGCCCCCACCCCGTGCCCCTTCTAGCTAACCAGCCCGCCCCTGCCCCCAGGGATCTCTTGTGCCTCCCTGTGCTCTGAGTGCAGGGATTACAGGTGGCTGTCACGCTGGCCTAGCTTTTGTATGTTCTGGGGATCAGATCTCTGGTTCTCACATTTGCAAGGTGGGTATTTCATTCACTAAGTCATCTCCCCAGTCCTGAAAATAGTTCTTAAAGGGCCAGCTGCTACTGATCCAGGCCTCTCCCCCATATGGCCTCCTACACCAGCCTGAAGCTCCAGGGGGCTTGAAGACTGCTCTGACCCTGGTCCTCTCCACAGCCACTCGTGGGGCTCCCTCACCCTTCAAATGCTTGCTACACGGTTGGCTCCACACCCTGATCTACTTGCAGCTGGGCTGTGGGGACAATTGGAAGGAGGCAAGACTGCTCGGGCCACAGGGTGACCCTGCAGATTTCCACGATCCTGCCTGTCAGTGCAGCAGTGGGAGCTGGTCCTTGGGGATGCTAAAGGGATGACCTCAGCCTGGCTGAGTGGCAATGACAGAGGACGACTTCCAGCCTTTCCTTCACCCCCCGTGGCACTCAGCAAACCTCCCCTTGGCTGAGCGCCCTTCCTGGCTCCTGGCACAGTGCTAGGCACTGTGGTCCACGCTAGACACCAGGGACCATTCTCTACTCTCTCCTCAGTCAGATCTGTCCTTTCTGCGCCTCAACTAGCCTCCTCCTCACAACAGCCCCTCCAGGGGTTAGGTTACCCGCTCCCCCCACCCCCGATCAAGCTGTTGGTGTTCTGGGCCCCAGCAGTGGACAGGAACGGTCTAGTGGTGCTTAGCTCACCTCGCGGCACTGGCTCCCTGCCTGGGACTATTTTTCCACCCACAGGGATTACCTGACCACATCCCAGCAGATGAAGGATGCCTCTGGTGTTCAGTCTGTATAAGACAGGAATTCTGCTTAATACTCTTGAATGCATGGACGGCCCCCCAGGGAAGACTCAGCCAGCTCCAAATGACCACAGTCTCTGTGGAGGAGCCAGGATTATGGTAAAGGCCTAGCCCATATCCGTCATCCCACAAAAAACCCTCAGGGACCCACGAGGCACCACTGTTCCACCGATCCTGGTCCTGTTAAGGAAGGGGGGGGGGGGAGCAATCCTGCCTGTGCTGTCATCCAAGATATCATAGCAGATGCCCCTCAAAGCAGAGATGCAGGGTCATGGCCTGTGGCCCAAGGTCTGAACGGCTCTAGCGACCTCCCCACAGGACCTGTCACCACCTCAGCTAGCACTCCTCATCAATCCAGCAGAGCGAAACCTTCCAAGGCCTCGCCATCCAGAACCTGGGCTGTTCAGAGAGACAGCAGAGGAACCTTCAATGGTGCCAAGAGACAGGGCCAGGCCAGGGCTACTCTCTGGGAGTCACACTGCTTTGGGGGAAAAATATGCTAAACAGCAACAAAGCCTGAGTCATCCCTCTATCTCCCAAGGCCTGATGTCAGACTTGCTGCCAGGAAGGTTAGTCAAGGCTAGGGCCACAGATGGTAGGAATTCAGTGCACGGAGCAGGAGCAAAGATGGCCTCACCCATCTCCTAACCTTCCCTCCAGGAGCCCAGGACTCCCAGGTCCTGTCTTGGAGGAATGGACTCACACTGGGACCCTTTGGAGTCCTGTCCCCTGCATCTTCACTCATCTGGCCTGCCAGTTAGTGCTGCCAAGAAGCTCCCTTCCTCGCCTCCTCTGGGAGGGATTGCAGCATTTAGAAAGCATGTTCTCTGCTCTGCTTTCTCCTTCTGAGTCTCACCCCTCATCCTGCCCGCTCCTGGGGGTGCTGCCCAGACCACTGTGGGCCCTCAGTGTTAATACAAGTCTAGGCCCCCCCAGGAGTGGACAGCTAGTGGAAAAATAAAACACCTTATTCAGCCCAAGATCTCTCTGTCCTGTTTGAGCACGTTTTCGCTGATCCCACCGTCCCTCCCCATGGCCCATCTCTGTACAATGGCTTCACAAGGCCTCTTTCTGTAGAGCCCCCAGCCCAGGTAAGCACACTATCACATTAACCACGGACAGCTGCACATCTCCTTTCTTTGCCTGGCTGTCTCACCTGACTCCACTGACTCAGCCCCTAAATTAAGAAATATTTTCCATTTCCCCTGGGTAAAATATCCAACCATTGCTCAGGTTAAGCAAGATGTTCATTCCTAAAAGCCAACCATGTCCTCCACACGGGTTTACCTTCCCACACAGAAGCCAAGTCCCTTAAGAGAGGCTAAAAATTGCTACTCACCAGTATTCTCAGCCTCCCTTGCAGCTAGGGCACAGTCATGTGACTAATCCTGACCAATGGGATCTCAGGCAAAGCTGAGTAGGGGCTGATAGAAAAAAATTTCTTTTTTTTGTTGGATACAGCTGTGTCTGTGCATGCCGACTATGGAAGCCCCAATGGGGAGACATTCCTAATTCTCTACAGGTGGCAGAACAAGATCTATGGAAAATTCCATAGTCTTAAGATACTGCTGGGTCTCTGAAGAATCTCAAAGGCTCCCCTGCCCCCATCATCTTCCTGCATGAAGATACCTTGTCTAAGCCAGTGTTTCTCACATGGTGGCTGCATTCTATTATTAGAGCATAAGGTGACTTCATTGAGTCACAATTAGCATGTTTCTATTTCCAATGGAACGGAAAAGTCCAGAGCTGGAAGACACCAAACAGCAGAGCACAGAGCCAAGTCTGTAATGGAAGTTTGACTTTTGTGGCAATCACTTCCAGTTCATATGCTATGCACGTGCAGTCATATTGAGTGACAACACGGAGCGTGTATCCTTCTATGTGCCAGGAGCGTTTGCAAAGCAAATCTTGAGGCATTGGCTTAGTTGCAGATTCTGCTACTTCCAGCCAAATGCACCTTTATCCCAGGCAGCCTGCTGCCCTGTCCACATCAGTCCAGCAGCTTACCAGCCAAGAGACTGCTGTGTTTCTTGTCTCAGCTGCTGATGGGACAAGTCTTCGGTATTATAATTACATCATTGTTTAATTCACTAATATGCAGATGACTGAAATGCAAGTATTTGTAGGGAAATGCCGTCTCTAAGCGGGCTGCTTCCCAAAGAACCAGCACAAACAGTTGCCAGAAAACAAAGTGTGCTGGATGGAAGGGTGGAGAAAATTCCCCAAAGTGGTCAAAACCTCCACAAAACTCTAGAAGGATCATGCACTTGCATTCATTCATTCATTCATCTGTGACTTGTTTCACTTTAAGGAAAGCAGTTTATGCTAGAAAAACAAAACGAGACTTCACACTGCAAATGCGGACCCTAAAAAAGTCTTTCAGCGTCACAACATGAGAGTGCCTGCATGTGAGTGTTTTTGTTAATATGAGGTGCTGGCATGGATGGGTATCATTGGTTTTTAAGATTTGCTATTTTTATTTGTGAGGAACTCAAGTGCGCAGTACCAACAGATGCCAGAGGAGGGCATCAGATCCCCTGGAGCTGGAGTTAGAGGCGATTGTGAGGGACTCAACATGAGTGTTGGGTGCTGGGATCTGAGCTCAGAAAAACAAGTGCTCTTAACCGCTGAGCCATCCCAAATGAGCCCCAATTATTGCTTTTATGATTTCCTTGTCACCAGGGTTCTTTGTGTTAGCCCACTGTTCTGGTCACCTGTGCAGAGAGCTTTGTCTGAATCTGTTTGGTAGCTGGTTTTAAACTCCACAAAAGCAGAAACCACAGCTACTCTCTGCATCCCTTCATGCTCTAACATATAATTTCTTAACAGATCTCAAGTGGATAAATTACCAAAGAAAGGAATAAGCAAAGCCACTACATATCATCTCATGTGAGCCTCATGGGTAGAGTTGATCTACTTGTATCCTGATGTACTGGGCTTCAAAACGCAAGCATGTTGACTTGTCCTACCACACCATGAGTCAGAGAGTCACTTTCTTTTGTGTCCTGCTTGTCCAAGTACAGCAGTTGAGGCAAGGGCATTTTCTTGCCCAGTGGCTTACTTTTGCCACAAAGAAAGCAAACTCCACGTGGAGCTTCTTTGATACCCATTATCTTCTCTAAAGTAGATTGGTGCTTCCAGGAACAGTCAGGTCTCATTGTCATAGAAAAAAAAAAAAGAACCTATGTTTTAAAAACATCTTAAATGCCATATTCTGTAGATCTCTGAAGTGTTTGAAGATGTCCTGTCTATCTAAAATATATCTTTGTCTAACCTTGAAAACATACCTAATGTGACCACAAGTTCAATTGTAACAGGTGATTAACTACTAACCTGCATTTCCTTATCCTAAACAATTGATAATAATTTTCAAGGACGGGGCTGGGGAGATGGCTCAGTGGTTAAGAGCATTGCCTGCTCTTCCAAAGGTCCTGAATTCAATTCCCAGCAATTACATGGTGGCTCACAACCACCTGTAAAGAGGTCTGGCGCCCTCTTCTGGCCTTCAGGCATACAGACAGAATATTGTACACATAATAAATAAATAATAATTTTCAAGGACTAGAAATTTGCATTACATTGTTAAATGAGTTGTGTAGGTACAGTACCTCAAACAAGAGTAGAAATATATGCACAGTATGTTCTAACAAAACTAATCTCAAATTTGTATCAATATACAAAAATTGGATACAATATACAAAAATCCAATCCACCAATTGTAGACTCCGTGACCCTTATTTATGGCTAGAAACCAATTATGAGTGAGTATATCCCGTGTTCATCTTTTTGGGTCTGGGTTACCTCACTCAGTATAGTGTTTTCTATTTCCATCCATTTGCATGCAAAATTTGAGAAGTCATTGTTTTTTACCGCAGCGTAGTACTCTAATGTGTATATATTCCACACCTTCTTCATCCATTCTTCCATTGAAGGGCATCTAGGTTGTTTCCAGGTTCTGGCTATTACAAATAATACTGCTATGAACATAGTTGAACAAATGCTCTTGTCATATGATTGGGCATCTCTTGGGTATATTCCCAGGAGTGGTATTGCTAAAGAAGCTGAGTAAGAAGGTGAACCCAAGGAAAAACATATAGTTATCCTCTTGGCTATGGGAAGTAGACAAAATTGCCGGGGAGAAAATTGGGATCTTGGGGTGGGGTGGGATGGGAGTAAGGGGAGATGGGGAGAGAAAAGGGAGAAGGGGAGGATGGGGGGAACTTGGGGAAAAGGGATGATTGGGATAAAGGAAGGTTGGATAGGGGAGCACAGAAGCACAATTCTTAGTTAAGGGAGCCACCTTAGGGTTGGCAAGAGACTTGAACCTAGAGTGGCTCCCAGGAGCCCAAGGCGATATCCCCAGTTAGTTCCTTGGGCAGCTGAGGATAGGGAACCTGAAATGACCCTATCCTATAGCAATACTGACGAATATCTTGCATATCATCATCATTCATCTGGTGATGGATGGAGATAGAGACAGAGACCCACACTGGAACACTGGACTGAGCTCCCAAGGTCCCAATGAGGAGCAGAAGGAGGGAGAACATGAGCAAAGAAGTCAGGACCACGAGGGGTGCACCCACCCACTGAGACAGTGGGGCTGATCTATTGGGAACTCACCAAGGCCAGCTGGACTGTGACTGAAAAAGCATGGGATAAAACCAGACTCTCTGAACATGGCGAACAATGAGGGCTGATGAGAAGCCAAGGACAATGGCACGGGGCTTTGATCCTACTTAATGTGCTGGCTTTGTGGGAGCCTAGCCAGTTTGGATGTTTACCTTCCTAGATATGAACAGAGGGGGGAGGACCTTGGACTTACCACAGGGCAGGGAACCCTGACTGCTCTTTGGTCTGGAGAGGGAGGGGGAGAGGAGTAGGGGGAGGGGGAGAAGGGTGGGAGGAGGGGGAGAAGGGTGGGAGGAGGGGGAGGGAAATGGGAGGCTGGGAGGAGGCGGAAACTTGTTTTTTTTTCCTTTTCTCAATTAAAAAAAAAGAAAGAAAAAAATCCAATCCAATGTAAAACATTAATAATGAGTAGTTGCTTTTTAAAAGAAGATTCAGTAATCTACCTTTTTATCTTATCATATCTATATCCTCCCTTTTTTCTTTTCAGAGTAGATTCAATAATCTAACCTTTTATTCTATCATATCTATATTCCCTTTTTCTTTTCAAAGCAAGAACTTTGAGTCTAATTTCCTTTGTTTAGCTTTTTTTCCCCAACCATTACCAATAACAACTTGTAACCAATTGCTCTAAACCATGACAAATACCCATAACCCGATGAAAGACCAAAACCCACCCACCACACTTCTTAGGAATGTGGGTGTCGTATTCTTAAATTTACTTCCTGCTGTCTGGGGGAGATGACATCTTTAGGGGATCCTGAAAAGAAAAACTTGGGTTAATCGTCAAGTCCTAGAAGAGGTAACGGTATTTTTTTTTTGTCCAGTCTCTGCACAATGGGTAAGTATAAGGCTTGTCTCAAGTCCTGAATAGAGCAGACTGTTAGGCTGGATCATCTCAGCTAGCCACCTTAAAATTATTCTGAGAAGTTTGTAGTCCAAAAGCCGATCTTCAGTTGGTTTTTTTCTGCTTAGTGATGTTATCATAGTCCTGGAGGAATTGTTGTGGGGCCCCATTCTCCTTTGGGAGACTCCAAAGGTAGCTATTAGACATGCTCACAGTTCACTGCAGAAAGTGATAGAGACTCAAACCTGAAATCAGTTACAGGAAGGTAATAAAACCTTTTTCTAGAATTAGTATTGGATATGACCATTAATATTATGATTAAAAGTTTAATATAATCTTACAAATTTTACACCTTAAGAAAAATTGTTAAGGAATCAATATAAAACCTAAGGATTATGAGATAGATTAGTGGCAATAAAATAGTCCTTAAATTTTTGTTTTTCTTCGTTCCATATCAGGTTTCTCTTCTGACATGAGACAGAGATTTTGGATTTCACTTTAATAAGCGTGCTTGGGTTTAGAGAAGGAGAGAGCCACACTCCAACTCCAAAGCTAACTTTGATCTTTAATTGGACGGGGACTACAAAAAGACCATTTGCATTGTGTGTAGAGAACAGTAAAAACAAACATTTGGGAAGATTTATGAAATTTTACCCTGTTGGAAATACGATATACCAATAGGCTAATTTACTCCTTTTCTTGAGACAATTTTGTGGATGATTTGTCCTTTTCTTCAGTGTCTCATTTGTCCAGTAGTCTTCAGATTCCTTAGCTGGATACCTTTATTCTCTTGAAAACACAGAAGCAAAACCCCTACCCAACCCTAATTTTGGGGGGATTCTTTTTTGGCAAGTTATATCTAATAAAATGGAAAGGATTTGTTAGTTTTACAGGTTAGTTTAGATTAAAATGCCTTGCTGTTTGATGAATTATCATCTCTTCTAATTAAGAGGTGTCTCTTGTTCAAATCGAACCTTTATCCATTTTGATTGTATCCATAGATTTTCTTCTGTGGAAACAAAAGCAAAACCCCTTCCCCAATGTAACACATATCCTGGTTTCCATTCTGAGGTCAGTACATCTTTAAAGTATATCAGCTGATTTAATTCCATAGTTTTTTTTTCTATTACCCAATGTCTCTCCACAGCTCTTGTTCCTTTCTCATTAGCATTTAGAAAATTCAACATTAATAAAGCATTATGCAATATATTTCTGGGGATATTTATCATCCCTTTTTGTTTATTTAACATATCCTTTAGAGTTCAATTTGATCTTTCTATAACTGCCTGCCCTGTAGAATGATGTGGTATACCTGTAATATACTTTATATTATAATAAGCAAAAAACCCTGTCTCATTTTCTTAGAGACATATGCTAGAGCATTGTCTGTCTTTATTTGTACAGGTATACCCATGATGGTCATAATTTCTAGCAAATGTGTAATTTCTGAATCAGCCTTTTCCAAACTTGAAGCAATTGACCATTGAAAACATGAATTAGTATCAATGATGTGGTATATATAGTTTAGTTTTCCCAGTTCTACAAAATGGAACACATCCATCTGCCAGATCTCATTCCTTTGAGTACCCCTTGGGTTACTCCCTAAAGATAGTGGTGTTTGGCTGCATAAAGAACAAGTAGGATATCTCCTTATAATTTCCTTGGCTTGTTGCCATGTGATGGAAAAGTCTTTTTTTAAATCTTTGGAATTGATGTAATGTTTTTTTATAACATTCTGAGGCTTTCAGCACATTTCCAATCAATAATTGATTGATATCTGCATTACCTTGTGCTAGAGGACCTGGCAGACCCATATGGAATCAGATGAGTGTTAAGTATATGGGATGATTCCTATTCCTAATTGTACTTGTTACTGAATAAATAATAAAGTCAATTCTGTATTATTTGGTATAAATTCAGTTGTTTCAATATGCAAAACAACTCTTTTGGCATATTGTGAATCGGTAACTATGTTGAAGAATTCTTTAAAGTGCCTTACTTAGTACCATGAAAACAGCATGTAATTCTGACTTTTGGACAGATTCATAATGGCTTTGATCCACTTTACTTAAATTTTCTGATTTGTAACCTGCCTTTCCTAATTTATTTGCATCAGTATAGAATGAAGGGGCTCTAGTTATTGGTGTATCCCATACAATGAGAGGAAGAATCCAGTTGGTTCTCTTTATAGGTCAAATTATCTTGCTTTTGGGATAATTGTTATTAATCTCTCCCAAAAAATTACTACATGTTTTTTGCCAGGGTTCACTTCCTTACTATAATTTGTCAGTTTCATTATTATTAATAGGTACTATAATTTCCGCTGGGTCTATTTCTGCTAATTGATATGTCTCAGTTTTCCTTTTAGAATTAACTCAGAGACATTTTCCACACAATTTTGTAGTTTTTAAACTTATTTTATGTAGTAAAAAGATCCATATCTTCCCTCTGCATTAGAATTCCTATAGGGGAATGTTTGGAGGTTAATATGATCAAAATGCAATTAAGATTCGGATCCACATGATCCACATGTGCCTTCTGTAGTTTCTCTTCAGTCAAAATCAATTCTCTCTCAACTTCAGCTGATAACTCCCTGGGACTTTTTAAGTCCTTGTCACCATCTAAGGTTTTGTTTCAATTAAACAGTTCATCAGGTTTTATCCCAATAGTGAGCAATAGCTGGAAAATGTTTCCTAACAATCTTTGGAAGTCATTAGGAGTCTGCTATCAAACTTTGCTAATCTGCACCTTTGGGGGGGGTCTAGATTTTGTAAAACTATTTTATAACCTAAATAATTAATAGAATCTCTTCTTTATATTTTTAGGAGCAATTTGTAATACCCAACAAGGCAAAATTTTCCTTATTTCTTCAAACATTCTTTCTAAAGTATCTACATTTGAATCAGATAGTAAAATGTCATCCATGTAATGGTGAACTATAGATTCAGGAAACTGCTTATGTATCCTTTCCAATGGCTGACTTACAAAGTATTGGCACAGGGTGGGACTATTTAACATTCCCTGTGGGAGAATCTTCCATTGATATCTCTTAGCAGACTGAGAATTATTATAAGTAGGCACTGTGAATAAAAATTTTTCTCTGTCTTTTTTTTGTAAAGGTATAGTGAAGAAACAATCTTTTAAGTCAATAACTATAAGAGGCCATCCTTTAGGAAGCAGATAAGGCAAAGGAATTCCAGATTGTAGAGAGCCCATTGGCTGAATCACCTTATTAACAGCTCTTAGATCTGTTACCATTATCTACTTTCCAGATTTCTTTTTAACAACAAATACAGGAGAATTCCAAAGGCTGGTTGATTCTTCAATATGCTGAGCATCTAGTTGCTTCTGTACCAGCTTTTCTAAGGCCTGCAGTTTCTCTGTTGCTAAAGGTCATTGCACAACCCATACAGGTTTGTCTGTCAACCATTTTAAAGGTAGGGCTCTGGGTGCCTTTGGAAGATCAGCAGGTGTTGTGCCCTGTTCTTATACAACCTGAATGGTTGGTGATTGCTCTTTATAATAACTTATAATATTTTTCCCCAAAACAAATATTGATTTATGGTTTGTTTCTAAGATTGGGGAAATGTTAATCTGAGCATTCCATTTCTATAACAAATCACATCCCCACAAATGCATTGCTGTTAGCCAATATGGTTTTAATATTCATCTCTGTCCTTCTGGCCCTATACATTCGACCCTTCTCACTCTCTGCTTTACCTGAGGTAAAGTTCTGATCTCCAAACACTGAACATTTACATCCTGAAGACACCAATTTGGATGCCAAGATTTTGATAAAATTTCTATTACATCCACACCTATGTCTGCCAGAACTTCAATGACAACACCATTTATTTGTATTTTTAATTTTGGTCTTTTTTCATTTATAGAAGCTTGCCAAAATAGTCACTTTATGGTTTCTCCTGAAGTTTTTGTTCTCTCTTCTATAGCTGTTCTATTTTCCAGAGCAGTATGGTTTCTTACAATAGGCATTAGATTCTTTAATTGCTCTGATAAGGAGTTTCTTCTATGATGGCAGGAAATGACTGAACTGGATTTGGCATAGGGATCTGCAAGAGGCCCTTCAAGGAGTTTCCCCAGTGGCAAAGGATTACCCTGTTTATCCCTTTATTGATCTACATTCATTAGTCCAATGCCTGCCTTTACCACACCTTCTACATAATCCAGAAGGGAGGGGCATTCTGAATGGATTATGCTAAAAAAAAAAAAACATTGTTTCTAGGAATGCCCTGTTTACTGTCCCTTTTAAGGTGACCTTATTTGCCACAATTGAAACATTTAACATTTGACACTATTGCTTCCTTGAATCTCCTTAAATCTTACATTGACACAGGAGTCCACTCAGCTCTTACTCTATCATTTGGCAATTCCTGCATGGTTACTGGATATATTAAGGTTGGTTGTTTGAAAGCCTTAGGCCATTCTTCTCTATTCTTATAATGCAATGCTGAAATTGGTTCTCCATTAAATTCCTCTGCCTGGATTTGAATATCTCTGTGATCTGTTTTATTAAGTCTTTCTAAGGCCTGTATCTTAGCCCTCATATTAATCAACATTTTTAGTGATACAACAAAAATGATGATGCTGATGTTTACAGTTGACATTACGTAAATCCCATCTAAATTAGCAATCCTCTCATTTAATCATTCCATTTTCAAACTGTCAAGCATATTATCACAGAGACAAGTCCTTCCAATGTAATGGTGTTTCCTATTTTTTTTAATGTTGGAAAAAACTCTATCTTTTAACTAATTCCTCTATTTAAGAATTCCCAATTGCCTTATCAAATCTGTCACTGATGCTGCTGCATAGAACAGCAAAAGCCTGACTGGATTTCAAGGCAGCTACCTAGTTTGGCAGCAGCCTGAGAAGGGGATTCAGGGAGAGCCTTCCAGGAGAGAAAAAAGAAAAACCTAGTTTATAGGGCAGTGCCTCCAGCAGTGTGAAGCTCTGGCCTATGCTGGTGGCTATAAAACCACAGGCAAATGACTTTTTCATGAATTTTTACCCCAAATGTTGGTCACTAAATGTATCACAAATAATAAAAACCCAGGGACAGACATTGGAGTTCAACCTGAAGATCAGAAAAGCAAAGCAGCCAACCACTGGCCAGTACCTCTATCTCAGACAAAAAAATGGGTGACCCTGCCTCTACGAATTCTCAGATTGAGACTAGGAGTGAGACCTGTCTCTTGCTATTTTATATTCCTCTCTAGTGCTTGGATTAAAGGCATGTACCACCACTGTCCAGCTTCTATAGCTAACTAGTGTGACTGTTGGGACCTATCTCCTCCTGTTTTATATTCCTCTCTAGTGCTGGGATTAAAGATGTGAACCATCCCTGCCTAGCCTCTATAGCTAACTAGTGTGGTTGTTGGGATTAAAGGTGTGTGCAACCAACTGCCTGGCCTGTGTGACTGACTGGTGTGACTGTTTTGCACTGATCTTCAGGAAAGTTTTATTTATTAAAACACAAATAATGCACCACTATATCACTGTGATTGGTTTAATAAAGATCTGAATGGCCATTAACGAGGCAGGAAGAGGTCAGGCAGTACTTCTGGGGACAGAGAGGACTCAGAGAAGAAGAAAAAAAGAAGAGTCGCCGGGTGATGGTGGCGCACGCCTTTAATCCCAGCACTCGGGAGGCAGAGGCAGGCGGATCTCTGTGAGTTTGAGGCCAGCCTAGTCTACAAGAGCTAGTTCCAGGACAGGAACCAAAAAAAAGATACAGAGAAACCCTGTCTCAAAAATAAAAAAAAAAAGAGTCACCAGCCAGACTTGGAGGAAAGAGAATAGGTAATACAGAGTAAAGGTAACCAAGCCATGTTTTAAAACAATAGATTAATAATATAGATTAATTTAAGCTGTAAGAGCTAGTTAGGAATAATCTAACCTAAGACTGAGTTTTCATAATTAATAATAAGTCTCTATGCCATTATTTGTGAGCTGGCAACACAAAGAAAAATCCATCTACAGGAAGCTGTAGGAGTTCCCCAATGGCTTCCACAGCTCTCTTGATGGGACTATGGAGGTTCTGAGGCTTCAGCAAAGGGCACAGGAGATTGCACTGGGGAAAAGCAAGATGAAGACTCGTCATCTATAGTTCTCACGATGATGCCATTCATGGCTGCACGAGCTCCTCTAGTTGCAAGCTAACTGCGAACTCTAGGAGGCCAGCTAATGGTCCCTTAGCTGGCCATTGGCAGGTGTGTTGTGTGCAAGGCCAGGGTGCAAAGGAAGTGGAGACACTGGGGAGAGAACAAAAGAACTCAGTGATCATGATGAGCTCACAGTGATAGAAGAGCTGAGGGATGGAGAGAAAGTGGGGAACGCCAAGGGTTGGGTTGTCTCCGTAGGATGCAGAACAGGCATGAAACATAAGGACCATAAGTGACACACTAGAACATCTCCAGGCACTGACCAAGTCCAGGGAGTGCTGTGAATCATTGCCAGAGCTCAGAAGCCAAGGGAATGTTAAGAGTCAAAATCCTGAGCTTCTTCGAGGAAGCAGGATCTGTCTTAGGGTTTCCATTGCTGTGATAAACACCATGATCAGAAGCAACTTGGGGAAAAAAGAGTTTGTTTCTCTTACACTTCAGCATCATGATTCATCCTCAAAGAAAGTCAGGGCAGAAACTCTAGGAAAGAACCTGATGATGGGAGCTGATGCAGGAGCCATGGAGGAGAGTTGATTACTGGCTTGCTCCTTATGACTTCCTCAGCCTGCTTTCTTATAGAAGGACCACCAGTCCAAGGGTTGTGCCACTCACAGTGAGCTGGGTCCTCCCACACCATTCATCAACCAAGAATATATACCTCAAGCTTGCCCACAGGCCAACCTGGTAGGGCATTTTCTCAATTGCAGTTCCTTCTTCCAAAATGATTCTAGCTTGTGTCAAGTTGACAGAAAACTGAGCAGCACAGGGTTTCTTTTCTGAGATGCCAGCAGGATCTGAGAAGGGGAAAAGAACTGTTTCCCAGTCTCAGTGTTGTCTTTATTTGCATGTCATTTCCATTTTTGTTTGTATGTCCACCACAATGGCTAAGATTCCTGCATGTTCCCCAAGAGTGCATGTGCTGGAAGCTTGGGTTCCAATGTGGCATCACAGTTCCTGGAGCCTAGTGAAAGGGGACTAGGGGATAAGTCACTTGGGACAGCCCCTCAGAAGGAATTAATACTGTTCTCCTAGAATGAGTTTGCTATCAGAGAGCAAGCACATCATTGTGAGAGACCAAGCCTGACCCCTGCGACCCTCCTTTGGCTTCTTGTCTCACAAGGTGACCTTTCCCCATCATCTGCGTATCCCTGGCAGCACTCAGCACACGCCTTCTGAGTCTCCAGCTTGTCTAGAGAGCCATGAGGCCATCACCAGAAACCAAATGACCACCTATCATGGGCTTTCAGTTTTAGCTCTCAAAAACGATAAACTCAATTAACCTCTTTTCTGTATAAAGAGCCTAGCTTCAGGCATTTTGTTACAGCAGCAGAAACTGAGTAAAACAAAAGTCTATAGGCCATGCTGGCTTGCGTCTGTCCTCTCCAGTTATTTTGTTGAGAGCCATCCTTCCTCGGGTGCTAGCTGGAGGAGTCATATAAGGTTGATAACACCCAGATTCCATGGTGCACATAAGATAAGACCTTAAAAATGACTTTTATATTCCTGCCGCAGTGATTGGTGGACATAAGACCCAAAGCAGGCCTGTGAGAGCCTTTCCTAGGATTTCTCCTGAGTCTATTGAGAAAGAGAGGAAGAGCGAGAGCAAGAGAGGTGGAGGGAGGGAGGAAGGAAGGAAGGGAAGGAGAGAGAAAGGAAGGAAGGAAGGAAGGAAGGGAGGGAGGGAGGGAGGAAGGAAGGAAGGAAGGAAGGAAGGAAGGAAGGAAGGAAGGAAAGAAGGAAGGAAGACTGAGTTTCTCTTTTCTGTCAGAAATGTTCATGTGCTGCAGGATAAATCTGGAGCTGATGGGAATCTTCCCTACAGTATCAAGGGCTACAGAGTGGGGTAATGAGGGAGAGAGAGACAGACAGACAGACCAGTGCATACTTAATGCTTCAGTGCCCTCTGGATCCATCTGATCCTGAGTCTAAATCCACCCTTGGATGTTCTGGATACTGTCGACCAGACATCCCTGCATCCAGGGTGGAGAGCAGACAGCAGTGTTCCTCCCACAGCAAGCGGAAGTGCTGATGCACAGGCTGCCTTTCCTCAAGAAACTGAAGCAAAGGCCTTGCAAATCTGAACAATCACAAAAGAGGTCAGAGGTCAGCGGCAGGGCCCGCGCTGGCAGGTGGTTGGACTGCGGATTCTAAGGACAGAGGAGAGTATAAAAGTCCAGGCTTTCCTTGGGCAGAGCTCAACACGAAGCGACAAGAGGCACTGGACTCTGACATGAAGAAAGCCTTTGTCACAGATGTGTTCTTTCCAGTCTCTTGGTGCTTAGAGATGGAGCTGGGGTCAGGCCTGGACAGGGAAGGAAGTTCCAGACAACACATGGGTGTCTCCACGAGAAGTCGTGAATCAAGGCAGAACCCTCAGGTCCTCTCCACTCAGCCCCTTTGGATGAGGTTGAAGCAGTCGATCCCCATGTGACCTGATATAGAAAGAAAAAGTTAGTGAGCATCTATGGACGAAGATAACATCGCTTAGAGACTTGATAACTGTTTTGTAAATAATGTCTGATATTGAAGCAAAAATTACTAGACGTGCCAAGAGATAAAACCATATGACTAAAAACAAAGTGAAATAATAAAACAGCTGGGTGAGTTATAATTCTTTTTCTGCTTAGGCCATGGGAGGGTAAGTTTCTAGCCCTCAGGACAGATTCCTCACTGACAACACCCAGAATCCTTCCCCAGGCTCAGTTCTCCTTCATGTCCACAAATGTTTGAGCCAGACTATTTCCAGCAACACTGTCTTTCACTAAGATACTATCGAGTGAAAAACAATTTTTTCATATTTGTACTTACTCTTGTCAGGCCTCGTTTGGGTTGTTATCACAAAATACCTCATGCTAGGGACCTCATGAAAACAGAAAGTTATCTCCTACAATTCTGAAGGCTGAGAAATGCAAACCCCAAGCACAGGCAGAGCCTGTGTCTTCTGGGGGCTGTGTCCAGGGCACAAAGGCTCTCTCAACAGCAAATTGTGTCAAACTTTATAACCACAGACCCCACACAATTTAAGATACTCATATGAAATGTATAGTGTTGACAGCAGCGTCTTCTGTCACCAGTGAGCAGTCCTAAGTTAGAGATCAGAAAAAAAATGTTCATGCAAGTGAAGAGACGTGTCCAGGCATACGCAAGAGAGGTGGAGTGGTGTCTAGAGCCCGGGCTTCCTGATTCTACTCGACCAGGGTCTGGTAGCCCTGAGTTCAGATCCTTGCTCCGGCATTTATTGCTCTGCAGCCTTGAGATACTCAATCTACCTCTTTGGGCCTCCACATCCTCATCTGCCTGCCATTGTAGAGGGAGCTGGGGGCCGCTTCCTGCCTCCCAGCTCCCTGCCACTGGCTAGCTTTACCCAAAATAATTACACAGAAACTGTATTCATTTAAACACTGCTTGGTCCATTAGCTCTAGTCTCTTACTGGCTAATTCTCACATCTTGATTAACCCATTTCTAATAATCTGTGTAGCACCATGAGATGGGGCTTATCAGGAAGGATCTTAACCTGCGTCCATCTTGGAGAGGAGAGCTATAGCGTCTGCCTCACTTCCCTTCTTCCCAGCATTCTGTTCGGTCTACTCCACCTATCTAAATTCTGCCCTATCAGGCCAAGCAGATATTGGTTATTAATTAACCAATGAAAGCAACAGATAGATAGAAGACACTCCCACATCATGCCATGGCTAGGCTCACTGTCCTTGACTTTCTTCAGAATGTTCCTAACTATGTGAGATTTTCTTAATGTGAAATCATTTCCACAGCTCCATTAATATTTTGAATTCACAAGTAACTTTAATGTGAAGGCGTAGCTGTGCATTTTTGTGTCCGCATAAGTCATGAAGAATCCCACATGCCCTGAGTATCTAAGAGTGCCATCTTTGAGCCACACAAGGCAGCAGCCATCTTAACGCGCTTCCTCTCTGATAGGAGCTTCCTCTCTGATAGGATTTGCATTTGAATTGAACTTTCAAAGTTTCACTCAAGATGACAAATAACTAATAGCTTTAGACTCCAGGGCAGCGCCAGTAGAGAGGACAGCTTGTCACACTGAAGTTTTTCTTCCTTCAGTGATCGGACGCACTGACCATGACAATCACTATGTCCTTTACAGCTGATGTTCTACGTTTCTCTGTGTTACAGTCCCAAGGCGTTTCAACTGTTATCCAAGTTAGATAGCTAGTGCCTGCCTCCTGCTTTTCCTCTCTTCTTCACAGAGCAGGGACTTCAGATCAGGGTCTCTGACTGCTGCCCATGGGGGTCTGAATTCCTACCTGTGGTACATTCGGCACAGTGGGGAGGGCAGCAGAGTCCCATGTGCATCTCTTTCTGGTCCCCTGTGCCTGTCTCTTCTACAACCTACCTTCTGCAGGCAGCCCACACAGCACCCCTCCAAGATGCTGTTCTCAGTTGCAGAGGGGCAGCAGAAGGAGCCAGAGCCACAGCATGCCGCTGACAAATCACATTTACTTAATAACATGCCATCCCCTTGGTCACATGCGTGTTAGCAGGCATGCTGGGGACCTCTAATCAGATGCAGCTGTCCTCACGCTGATGGCCAGGACACACACATGCATACACACACTGATACACACACACACACACTAGAAATGCCTGCTGCCAATTCCTTGCCTGGCAAACCAGAAACATTTTAGTGGTTTATAAATATGGTCCCAATTCGTCTTGGGACACTTCTCGGGTGCAAGCCCATCTGTGTCAGGTGCTCCCAAGACTGCGAGTCTTTTTCCGTCCATACCCACGCTTCACCCACCAACCTTCCACGTCCCATGATGCACAACAAAGTCCGAAGCCCCAAATATGTGTGCTGGGCAGTGTCACCAGCTGCACCCTCCTGTCTTGATCTGTTCTCTTTTTTTTTTCCCCTTCTGTGTTCTTGAAATGTTATTTTTTCCATTTGTACGCCACCACCTCGCACCCCTCCCAAACTGGCCTGTTGGAAAAGCTGTTTATTTTGCTTTTGCCTTGGCGTAATTTAATATGAGACAAGTGCATCCCTGATGCAGACAGTATATTCTTGGGGCATATATTTGAGATTCTGGTTGACTTAGAATTACAAATTTGTCATGCAATCCCAGCCAATTTGGAATTTGGCTTCCTGACATCATGTTTAGGCCCTCTTGGCCTCGACAGCAGCTATTGGAGGGGCTTTTTTTTTCCAGCAATAAGTTAGGATTTCATAAATCGTTGGCAGAGCGCTCAAAGATGCCTGCTCTTTAGCATGAAATAATGTATGTTTTCTTTCTCCTGACTGAGAGTGGGTCATTTTGGGTGTCACCCAAGTCCACTTTTAAATCATTTTTCCGCATGCCAGACATGGCTTTTGAAGTCGTCTGCACCAACCCACGAGGAAGCCAGCGCCCTGGCCTCTCTACCCGTGGCCCCACTGTGTGCCCCACAACTCATAACAGGAAGCATGTCAGAGCTGGGTGGGTTGGACAGGCCCACGGGGCTCTGTTACACCAAGCGGAAAATCTTCTGACGTGTCCTCCGTGGACACGTCTGGAGCAAGAGCAGGTCAGATGTCACCCTGGCCTCCAAGTCTCAACACGCCTTTCTGGTCTGCCCTGCTGGCCTTCAGACGCCGCACATGGCGGAGCAGCAGGCTTTCAAAGTCCAGGCCACAGGAAATCGCATTGGAAGTGCCTGGCGTGAAGGGTATTTTTATACCGTTCACTTTTTCCCTTTTCTTTTCATCTGTTTTCTGTATTTTTTTTTCAGGTTGCTTTTCCTTCTTGATTTATTGTTGTATTATTCTATTTTTAAACCAAGACATACTTTCCCATCAGACTCTTTAATATAAGTCATATGAAAATTAGAGATGGGTGGACCTCAGCCGGGGCAGGGGTTGGGCTCAGTAGAAAGCACCTTCCTGAAGCAGCATGTTTACCCACTCACAGCTGTCTAGGAGTGGTGAGCAAGAGGAAGCAGTTTCCCCTCCTCCCCTTCATTCTAGCCATGAGGTGAGCTCCTGAGGCCACCTGGCCGCTTGACTAGGTAACAGATGGCCCTTTGCCCACCTATGGCTTGGGAACACAGGTGATTCAGTCAGGGTCCCAGAAAGTCCAAGACAGAGAAGAAGCTAACAGTGGCCTAGCTCAGCATGCCCAAATGACTACCAGCCCCAGCTGTGCCAGCCTATGCCAGGTAGTGGGTAGGACCAGGTACACACAGTGACAATCCTTGGGAGCCAGTTCCTCTCTGAAGCCAGGGAGCTTTGGCAAGCCTCTAGTGACCATGTAGGCCAGAACGAGCCTCTAAGTCCCTGTGGTTTGGGTGTCTGTGATCTGAGGGAAACATTTTCAACCCCCTGAATCTACAAGTCCAAACCCCAACTAACTGTGGGCCCAAAATATTCAGGAAAAAGGTTTGCCGTAAGAATGAGTACAAACTGTTTTCCGTGGTCAGTATTCCCTAAGTGACTCGTTGTGGTGGGCATTTAGTCACATCTGAGTGGCGTTCGGTAAAGAAGTCATTTGGAAGGGCCTTGAAGTGTGTTGAAGGATGTGTGGAGGCTCTAAACAAATACTAGGTTATTTTATACAAGGAAGTGGAGTGTCTGCAGATTTTGGCATTTGGTGGTGCGAGGAGGCTCCTGGAAATAGCCCATCATGATTCTCCATGAATCTCAATGGGTGACTACTTCTGTTCTAGCATTGAAAAATTAGAGACTATGGTCTGGCAGTATTCTGTTTGTTTAGCATGTGTGAGGTCCTGGATTCCATCCCCAGACCCCCTAGACCCCAACACACACGGGAGCTGTTTGATCAACAAACAGCAAATACTCAGGAAAGTGGTAGCTAGTCTTCCACAGCTCCCTTCCGTCTGAGTTCCTCTCCTCTCCCCTAAACGTCTAGACGAGGACTTTTCATGGCAACCTCCCGCTGGCTCTTCTGCCTCTTCCTCTTACTGCAGTTCCAGCATCAGATGAGGGATGCAGCTTAAGCTTGCAGCAAGCAGGTACCCAGAGTCACATTCCGCAGCCTGACCCACAAACAAAGGGACCAACAGGACCTTCTACAAATGAATGTGGAGGTGTGGCCCAGACACTCCCAGAGCTACCCTCTGCTGGTGTCCTCTAGTGGGGCAACAGCTGACAGGCATTGCTCCAGCCTTCTTTTGCAGGCACAGGAGCCACCTTATGCAGAAGCAGCCCCACGCTCCCCCATCGTCTGCAGCCCGGCTTGCCAAAGTTTCATAACAACATTTTTCCAATTCCCAGGAATTAACAGATCTAGCACTGGGCAACAATACGGCAGCTCTGCATCCTCGTGAGAATGGCTCTCACCTCTCTCCCTGCCAAAGAGCTTGAACCTGAATCTGACCAGGCCCCTAGCAGCTGCTGGTGTGCAGCAAACAGGAAAAGAAACCCTGCCCCCATGGAATGCACAGAGCAGACCCCAAGTGAGAAAGAACATGCATGTCAATTGAATCAGGTTGGTAAACATAAAATACAAAATAAAGAAAAGGACCTGGAGGCTGGAGAGATGGCTCAGAGGTTAAGGGATCTGGATGCTCTTTTAGAGAGGACCTGAGTTCAATTTCCAGTGACTACATGGTGGTTCACACTGTCTGTAACTCTAGTTCCAAGAGAGCCAACAAACACCCTTTTATGCCTTCTTCAGACAACACATGCATGTGGCGCATAGACATACATGCAAGCAAAGCATCCATACATATAAAATTAAAATAAAAAGATATAAGGACATGCTAGAGATCTAAAGAGATTTTTTTAAAAAAAAAGAACAAAACTAAACTTCATCCATTTTCTGTTACTATAACAAAATAACTGAAACTGGGTAATAGATAAGGAATAAAAGGTTGTTTGGTTCACAGTTTGGCGCTCTAAAAGCTTCAGGCCAGCGTCTCTCAAGCATGTGATGAGGGCTTCCCTCTGTGTCCAAACGTGACAGAGGGCTCCACACAGGGACAAAGCAAAATGTGAGTCTTCTCGTCCTCCCGAAGCCACTAATGTCAACATGGGTATGGCTCTCTCACAATCTCATCCAACCCTAATTACCCCACCAAGACCCACTTCTAAACAAGAATCTCACATTGGGGTTATAACTGTGCAAGAAGGCATACGTCTGTCTCGGGCAGTTTTTAAGTCTGCATCTTACTTTACAATGTAAAACTCTGAAGAAAGAAAAGGCAGTGTCAATCCAGGGCGGCTGGATGGATTATCCGTTACTGGTACGAGAAACAACGTTAAGTGGGGAAAGATCTGCCTCGGCTCATGGCCTCTGAGATTGCAGTCTGTGGCTGACCTGGCTCCTTTGCTTTGGCACTGAGTTGGCAAATCAGGGAGGGGCACAATTAGCTGCTCGCTCATGGAAGCCAGGAAGCAGAAAAGGCAGAGAAGGAGCCAGGGACAAAGCATGGCCTTCAGGGCACAGCCCTTTGACTAGGCTCTACCTCCTACCGCTTCTACCAGCACCCGAAAGTGTCGTAAGCTGGGTCACAGTAAAGCTATCAATAGATTACTGTGTTGGTGACGTGCACTCAGTTCCTAGAGCTTGTCAGCTGGCGGCCGCGCCGTCAGCACGCCAGTCTCTGGAGGGGCATTTCCCACCCTAGTCCCGCGATGTTGATTCTGTTGGCTGAATGTATGACTGACAGACCAAGCGACTGGAGTGGGGAGTCAGCTCACCCTGCTGCGCCTCCCACTCTGTGATGCTGATCATGCCCAGGGCTTCTCACCAGCCCCACCCACCTCATGCTCCTGAGCTCTTCCTGGAGCTTGCTGCCTGCTGGGAGCATCTTCCTGTGGTCCTGCGGCCGTTTCCAACACTACTGAGCAAGGCCTATCTTCCCCTGTACAACTTTGCCTCCTTAGATGCCCTCCTGGGGCCAGTATGAACACCTAGAAATTTCTCCAGAGTACCACGTCTCTCACATGAGGTCCCTTGTGCCCAAATCTTAGCTCCTCTCACTGTTTCTCTCTCTCTTTCTTTAGTTTTTTTTTTTTCAAGACAGGGTCTTGCTTTGCATCCCTAGCTGCCCTAGAATTCACTAGGTAGACCAGGCTTTCCTAGACTCACAGAGACCCGCCTGCCTCTGCCTCCTGTACACCTGGACAAAAGTCTGTGACTGAGGAGGTCACAGGTTCTAGTGGGGAAGCCACTGCTCATGCTCAGCTGGTGTGCCATGTCCATCGAACGGCCTTCTAAACAGTCATGTTTCTGCCCAGGGCCTGGTGCTGCTCTCAGGCTTGGTCAGGGAGATTCTTTGTGCAGGAGTTACTGAAGAGACTCGTAGCTGGTCAAGTGGTGAGAATAAGAGACTCTTGAGTGTATAGCAGCCCTAAACGTGGCCTCTATAGCATCCCCTCCAGGGTGATGGAGTACTGGGGGCCACTATCTTCCAGACAGGCCATGGCTTGCACTCTTGGATTGATTCTCAGCAGCTATGATCATTGGCATAGGCCAGTATAAGATGGGTCCATGGATAGGGGAGGGGTCATGAGGCCCCGCCCCTCCCTGAGGATGTCCGGGCATTAAGGGTTGCTGCAGAGGGAGCACCTTTTCTCCAGTGGTGTTGCCAATGTTCCTGCTAACAGCCCCTCAGTCATGTTCATATAAGCAACCCTAAGGAGCAAGCTGGGTCACACACAGAGAAAGATGTGTAGGTGGACGGGAGGTCAGGCAGCAGCTGGGAAGAATGGGGGTGGTCAGTGCACAGAAGGAAAGACGAGAGAGGGTACAGGCCACTAGGATCAAAATACATTCTGTGTATGTGTGAAATGTCACAAGAAAATCCATTGTTGTGTGTAACTAATACGTGCTAATAAAAAAGAAAGTTATCAAATCCTCCTATGGGCTTGTTCTCCATAGGCCCAGACTGGGTCCTCCTCCATACTTTCTAGTGCCCACCAATATCTTCCCACAAGGGTGTGACCGTCTACCCACGGGACTGACGCCCTCAGCGGGCCATAACCTCCCTCCTTAAAGTCAAACTGGCATTTTTGAGTGCCCGTACTTCAAAGAGCACTCTTAAAAACGTCCATTTCCCAAGCCTTGTACTGTCTTTAATTTCCCATTTTGAGACGGAGACTGTCTCCAAATGAGGCTCATGCTTGCTCAACAAACTTAATAGGCCCACATTGGTGAAACCAATATACTTCCACAGCCAGATTGACAGGGAGCTTCAGCAAAGCCGAGGACACATCCTGGGCTCCACGAGACCCTGTCCCAAAAGCCAAACCAATGACTAACCTAGGCCAGTGCCTAGCATGCAGTAAGCACGTGGGAAAGTATTGACGAGGAGAATGATCATGTACTATGATATATGATATCATATACATATACAGAGAGAAGGATCTATACTGAATGCATGGAGGTGAAATCTAACACTAGACCTGGTGGTTTTTCAAAGGGCACAGAGAGGGGGTTGACAATATGGATTTGCCTCACTTTGCCACAGAGGTGACTAAGGCACCCCAGCTTAACTTCCTACTACAGAGGCAGAAAAAGTAAAACTGATTAACCCCTCTCACTACATGCACATGTGTGCACTCGCATGCCTGTATACATGTGAGTATATATACATACAGGCATACACATAATGTGTATACACATACATGTATGCACTCACAGGGAGACACACATACTTGTAGACACATATACACTCATGTGCACACTTGTGTACACACACTGTGCATACTTACACACACACACACACGCTTTTCCCCTTGATAGCATGTAGCCACTGACTTTGGGAAACAGGCGTTCCTTTCTGCTTGAGAGACTACACTCGCTATTCAGGGAATATTAGCCCTTTCCTTGGACCTCAGAAAGTATTTTCTCCATTCCAGTCTAACCAGGGTGTAGTAATCACAAAACCCAGCCGCTCGGCTAGGAAGACGGATATCCTCAAAGATTTATGTCTGGCTGTCTCAAACCAAATGTGTAAGATGGAGGCTGTTTCTCAGAGACTTGCTGGCTGGGCTCCACCCCGCACATAACTTCTATTTGTACAAACCTCAGATCAAAACTCAGGAAGGGTTAAGGGAAACCTTTGGGAACTGTGGGTTACGTCTGCTCGGCACCCTCATTCAGAGTGGATTAGCCAGTCCCTACCCAGCTTCCAGCTGGTTCTTGGATGATGGCAACTGACGTCTGCTGTGCGAACGGGGGGGGGGGGGGGACCATTTAAGGGTCTCCAGTTCTGTATTGATTTGGGGTAAGGGTTTCGATCCCAGTGGCATCCAGTCACTGGCCTATCCCCACAACTGTGGCCAGAGGACCAGAGAACACCTGCACTGTGAGTCTCCAGGATACGGCAGAGACCACTGGAAACTTCAGAATTTGAGAAGGGGTGGAGGGGGTGATGTGACTATTTTGAATGAACCTGAAAGAAAATACTTCCCGAACCTTCTTTCAGAAGGCCAGTTCAGCTCTAGTTTTTCCTAAGGCTGGAAAAAGTTAAGCAAACGAGGGCTATAGACACTTGTTTATAGAAGGGTTTTCTCTTCAATTGCTGTTTTTGTTTCATGAAAGAGAAGTCTCATAAAATAAAAGCCCATTTGGGGTTCAGTGAGGCAGCGGACTCAGAGAATGCCACAAAAAGGGCTGGCTTGCCTCTGGCCAGCCATAGGGTCCTGAGGACTTGATCATCCGTACACTTTCATAGGCGGGTCTGCGTCTTTCCCACCCTCCATCCTTAAAGGTCTCTCCACATGTTTGAGACAGTTTTAAAAATCTGAACGGCGGGAGCGTCTGGTGGCTGGCACATGTTCCAGACGAGTGGTTTTCTAAGAAGCCAAGTTCGGGTTTGACTCTTTGATTGGAAAGTATCTGTTTCACTAAGGGCGATAGGCCCCTGGCTGCGCTCTTACCAAAACCCATAAACCAATACTTGGAATGCCGGCTGCGAGCAGGGAATTCTTTTGGTTTGCCTTCAAGGACACAAAACATCGAAAAGGTCTTCTCTTTGGCAGAGGGGCCTGGCACAGAGAGCTGGCCCCGGGGCGTGTATGGAAAGAGTCAGACGTGGGAACCAATAGACGTGGGTTCAAATTCTGGCTCTGACACCAGCAAGTCAGTTCTGACCTGAGAAGCAGGTGGGGGGGGGTGTCATTGCATCTAAATGCAGCCATCCTCACCTGTAAATTGGCCAATCTGCATAATCCCTCCTCTATGCCTGGGGCACAGGGGGCACTTGATACATTGTTTCACTCCAACAGCCCACAGGGTTAGCAGAGAACTAGAAACAGCTCCTCAGACAGGTCACGTGCCTTCCTCTGAGGGCACTGAGTCCTGTTGGGCTTAGCTCCAGATAGGACAGATTCCTTTATATAGAGAGAGATTCTCTCTTTAGATATGCTGGGACCCTCCTAGGGCTCATCAAAAAAAAAAAAAAAAAAAAAAACATGGAAAGGGTTTACTAATAATCTAAGGCAGTGGGACTTTATCATTAGCTAGAAGATACAGGGTAGGGATGACAGCCAGAAACTGTCAGGGCCAGACAAGTAGATGTCAATACCTAGAGGCCAGCAGGAGTAACCAGGTCCACCCGAAGAAAGCCTGAGCACCCGGTGCACGGCAAGTGTGTCTCACAAGAACATGGGTCACTGTCGGATGTTTGGGAAGGCTTCTGATGTTTAAAATTCACACCTTCCAAAGTTCCAGAGTAGGGAAAAGGATCTGTGGCTGACCAAGGGAGATGGAGCCTCAGCTGGCCTTACATGCTACATGGAATTTCAACATACCTATGTGGTCACTGTCCAGACCCTTCTCAGAGGTCTTTGCAGCTGTGGGCTTTGTGGCTGAGTCCTTCTATGCCGAGGAGAAAGAAAAATGGCATCTGTCTAAGACGGTTGTGAGGACTGAGTGGGAGCAAGGTCATCAGAGCTGGTCCAATCCAGAGTTGGGCCGTATCCATTTGTTATCCCAACCATCCTGATTAGCACTGGCCGCTGGACAGCTCTGGCACTCTCCAGCTCCTGCCTCTCAAGGCTGCCCCATCTTGATAAACTTGCCTTGTTGATGGGGTGACATTGCTGTCATCTGGGCAGTAGGGGATATAGGCAAACCAACCTGGACTGGCACGGAAAACCAGTGGAGCAATGTGGGGCTCAGGTCTACTGAATGCACCTCTCCCTTACTACCTCTCCTGGGTGACTGAGGGGGCCCGAGGGTCCAAGTTCCAAGCCTCTTGAAATCTCTTCTGGACTGAGCCACCCTTCTCCTGCTCTGTCCCACCCTGGTGCCTTTGAACTTTGTTCTCAGGCTCGTCCACCAAGCCTGGGGCGTGACCACAGTGAGGAGTTTCACGATGTTCCTTGTAAGATCACAACCTGACATACAGCAACAGTGTCCACGATCCTTCTGCTCCTAGCTGCCAAAACCCCAAAGTGGTTTGAGACAAAACATCCTGGCTTGAGGTCTGCAGGAGCCCCTTCCGGGCTGTGACACACCCACCGTTCTTTATGAACCTGGCCTTACCCCACCGTCTGAGGCAGGAGTCCTCAGTGCAAACCTGGGCCTCCTCAGGAGACCCTGACAGCGTCGGAGCTTATGAGGAAGTGGACCTGGGGGACAGTTTAGTAGGGCAGAAGTGGAACAGCTGCATGAGTCCAGAAATGTGCCAAACGTGGTCGCGTGGATCTTATTTCAGAGCCATTTCAACCTCCAGGGGCTGGCGGCCAAGTCAGACACCCTCGACGACGTTCCCTTGACAGGTATAGAGTTCTCTCCCATATGCTGGCAAAGCCATACTCCTAGCACCTGCACGGGGCCTACAGGTCCATCTTTCATGGGTTCTGGTTCGTCCCGCCTACTCATAGTCACACAGTTTCGAGAGGAACAGAGATTGACAGAAACGGTGGAAACCACGCAGCGTCATTGTCCAGCACCAGGACTGGGCCCCAGTCTCTTTCTCTTAGGCTGTGCTGTCACATGCTCCTCCTCAAATTTCTTGACACCCACACCCTGCTTTGAGAACCTTGGAATTCGTGTTCTTGCTACAACTTCAACATATGCTCAGCAGTAGGAGACATGGAACGTTGAAAAGAAGCAGGTCAGACATCTCGGGAGACAGGCTCTTTCTGTTCCCCTTACATCAGGGGAACAGCTTGCATGTTCAGCTTGCATCTCGAAGACCCAAATTGTCACGAAAAGCAGTAGAAATCATATCCTCGGCTTCTGGGGTCTTGAATGAGACCTCAGTTTCTCATATGTAGAACAAGGACATGAGATTCTGCTTCCCCGAGTTGTGGGCATGACCCCAGGTAAAAAAGTGCAGCCCAGGGGACAGCTATCGCTGTCGCTACTGGCAGTATTTTCACAGGCAACTTTTGCTCCTTCTGACATTGTAGAAGGCAGGAATCTGAATCTGTTAGTTTTGTTTCTAGAGCTATGATAAACTTCATAACCAAAAGCAACTTGGGGATAAAGGGCTTATTTCAGCTTCTACTTGTGGACTATCACAATGGGAAGTCAGGGGAGGGACTCAAGCAGGAATCTGGAGGCAAGAATAGAAGCACGGGCCATGGAGGAACGGTGTTTACCAGCTTACTCCTCATGAGTCAGCCTTTTCTCCGATACACCTCGGGACCACCTGCCCAGGGTAGTGCATACACAAGGAGATGAGCGTCCCTCCTCCATATCAATTATTTATCAAGGAAATGACCGACAGACTTGCATACAGGCCAATCTTGTAGAGACAGCTTCCCAATTAAGATTCCCTCTTCCCAGATCAAAATGATAAAAACCAACCAGTGTTTTTACCCCTTGTCAACTTGATACACTAGCCCATCCCTTATCAAACCATAACCTTTCCTTTCTGGTTCATCCCCAAGATCTAACATTAATATCACAATATACACATAGAACGACTTTAAAAGTCCCACCGGATTTCATTTTTTTCAATACTTTTAAAGTCCAAGTACTCTTTTTTTTAAAAACCTACATCTCTTTAAAAGTCTAAAATGTCTCAATTGTGGGCCCCTCTAAAATCAAAACTAATCTAAGAATTTTCTTAGAATCAGGGCACAGTCGCAATCAAATCAAAGCAAAACCAAAGTCCAAGAGTGTAAAGCTCCGTGTTGGGTCTCTGAGACTTCTGATCTTCCGGACTCCAAAGGGCTTTGGCAGCTCCACCTCTCTGGCTCCTCCCTCTGCAGCATACACAGCTTGCCTCCTAGGCTCAGGATAGCCACACTTCATAGTTACGGCTGCTTCGCTGGCATCCCATGGTACTGGCATCTCCACTATGCTGGGGTTTCTACTAAAACTGGGCTGCATCTTCACTAGTAGCCTCTTAAGGGCCCTCTTTAGGGTCTCTGACCCTGCCACACAGTTCCAAGCTTCAACTTGTCTCTGTGACCCCTTCAGTCCTAGGGCTTCTCCTGCAACTGAGACTTCACCTTCACCTCCACCAGCAGCCCCTCCTGGCCTCAGCTGCGGTCTATGAGCACTTCAGGCCTTCAAGACCAGATCCACCTGGAGAATGCTTATGCATTGCCAAGTTTGGCACCAGCAAGAGGTACAGACTTGGCCACCTCTGGAACACAGCTTCTGTGTGCTGACTCTGAGAAAACACTTCGCAGAAGAATTTGCCTCAATGGTACCTCCCCTCTCTTTCAAGGCAGGGTTTCTCTGTGTAGCCCCGGCTGTATATCAGACTGGCCTCAAAGTCACATATCTGCCTGCCAACACCTCCCAAGTGTTAAAGGTGTGCATCTCCACGCCCTGCACTGCGCCATTCTTTTCTTAATCACAGCTAATTCATCAGCCCCAGATGACCAGGACCATGGATTTTTAATTCAAAATATTCAGTGGCCCAATAGCTTCTTGTAAAGATTCTCAAATTTCCCGTGGAGACTTCACAAATCACACGTCCATCCTCTTCACGCTCTCAGGATCACCTTCTAAGTTACTACAACAGCTCCTGGGGCTCTGAACACGCAATGGATTTTTCTGGTCCAGATTTCCAAAGTCTTTCTATCGTCCTCCCCAGAACAGCATGGTCAGGTTTGTCACAGCAACACCCGACTCCTGGTACCAGTTTCTTCTTAGTTTCTTTTCTTCTGCTGTGATGAACACCACTACCAAAAGCAACTTGTGGAGGAAACGGTTCATTTTTTTTGATATAGTTTACAGTTCATCATGAAGGGAAGTCAGGGTAAGAGCTCAAGCAGAGGTCAGGGAAGAATGTGGTTTACTGGCTATCTCTCCACGGTTTTCTCAGTTTACTTTCTTATATACCCCAAGACCATCTGCTTAGGTCGGTGGCACCGCCACAATGGGCCAGGTCCTCCTACACCAATCATTAATCAAGAAAGTTCCCAACAGGCTTGTCTACAGGACAATTTTATAGAGACACCTTAATTAAGATTCCCTCTTCCCAGATATGTCTAGGTTGGCACCAAGTTTACAAAAACCAATCAGCACATTATCTTCCCTGCCTAGATGGGGAAACTGAGAGCTCACAAAGTGGGTGTGGCCCAAGGTCTCACAGTAGAGAAGGGCAGGGTTTCTTTCCATGTTGCTTAGCTATGCAGCCAAGGCCCCTCCCCACAATGCCATCCCAGAAAGCCCACGGCACATATACATATCCCTTCCTCTTGGCACGTCGCCTGTCTGGACAGCTTCTGTTGTATTCACAGAGCCCACTCCTTTCCTCTACATGTCCACAGAAGCCACTCTGACTGCTGAAGGCTGGGTGCTCAGCCAGCATTCCCAGGAACAGCAAAGCCATGGATTTCACACTAACTCCCGGCAAAAGATCTCTCATGGCAGAATAGACATTTGGTCTCCTTTCGGGTCTCTGGAAGAACACTTACACTCTCCAGGGACACCCCTTCATCATGTATCCACCAAGTAAAAGTCTCCTTCCCCCCCGCACTGCCTGGCGTCCTAAGAGCAAACGTCTCTGGACAGTCATGCCTCAAGCCCTGTTCCTAGGTCAGTTTTCTCTGAGGAGTCTCAGAGGGGGGAGCAAACGGCCTTAGGAACTCAACTGCCCCACTGAGCTCTCTTCTTCGCCCTCCAACTAATTGCTCTATTTCCCACTCCTACTCCCGCAGGTGGCCGCTGAAGTCATGCGCAGAAGGACTCAGGTGTCGGGAACTCTCAGCACCCTGTGGTTGATTCATTTGTCTGTAGACATTCTAGACTCTCTGTCTCCGAGACGGGCCACAACAGAGTGTGTGACGAGGTGAGCCCGCCTGATTTTTTTCCCCTCCACCCAGCCCCCCCTCCTTTTCCTTCTTGGCCTCGGGACCCAAAGTGTTCTGGACATATTTTTCATTTTTCCAAATATCAATTGCTTTTTTATTCCCTCTCTGAAGCAGTGAGTAATAAGAGTTGTGTCTGGTCCTGAAATTCCGACTGAAATAAATTAGCCCAATGACCAACGGGAGGTGCCTAGAACAATAACCCAGGAATATTTGGCTTGTTACAAAAGAGCCCCTGGATGTTGAAGTACAGTAAGTCTAGAAGCGCATTGCACGGCAGCATTGCCAGAGCAGGGGTGCAATGAGCCATCCAGGAAGCGGAACGCCTCATAAATTAATCCTGCATTTTCTTTCCTTTTTGGTCTGCTCTTCAGTTCTCTTGGCCTTTTGATTAATGGGGCATGCAGAAGGTTTGGGTTTTTTTTTTCTTTTTTTGGTGTGGCCCGTGTCCTTGGCAGGCAGCACATGCCAGAGCTGTGTATAAACATATGCTTTTGTCCCCTCAGTTGCTGTGGCACTGAGGATCCAGTTGCTGCATTCCCAGGAGCAGAGAGAAGATAGACTGGGGGGAGCAAGTGGTTAGCAGGCAGTGAGTACTTACTAGGTGCCAGGGAGTGGAGAGAGATGCTGAGAGCTTGGGCACCCTATCTCTCTGCTGGTCCTCTCGGATGCAGTCAATTAAAGAAGTAAGCGTGGGATGCTCACCATCCAGAATGCCCTCACCCCTCCCTGATATAGCCACTCATCCAGGAAGCCTGGAAGGGTAGCACAGCTCTGGGGTGGAGTTGGGGTGCCCCTGGCAACCTCTTTACCACCTATTATTAGGGGTCAGGCCTGGGGGGGTAAGGGTCAGCCCAGAGACTCTCAATACTCAGAATGTTGTGTCTTGGGGGGCTGTACCCAAGACACAGCGGCAGACTGAGAAAAGTACTCCCAAATCTTCCCACATCCTGTTTCCTAGAACTTGTGTTACAAAGTCAGAGCACAAATGTCTTTAACTTAAGGATTTTGCAATTAAGGAAATTGTCATGAATTCTCTGGTGGGTCCCAGAACAGTCCCATGTTTCATTGTGAAAGAATGGCAGAAAGATCTCACATCCTGAAGGAAAAGGCGATGTGAACACAGGCAGACATGAGAGTGGCGTGGCTTGACGTCAAGAAATGAAGACATCCACCAGAAACCCAAAGAGGAAAGGAAAGGGTCCTCCCCCAGAACCTTCAGAGGGAGTGTGGTCAGGCTGGCTCCTTCATAGCTGTGCTGGCGAGTTTTATGTCAACTTGACACAAGCTGGAGTCATTCGGGAAGAGGGAACCTCAATTGAGAAAATGCCCCCCTCCCTACAGTTTGCCTGGAGGCGAGTCTGTAGTGCATTTTCCCAATTAATAATGGATGCAGGCAGGCCCAGGCCACGGTGAGTGATGACACCCCTAGACTGGCAGTCTTGGATGCTGTAAGAAAGCACCCTGAGCAAACCACAAGGAACAAGTCAGTAAGCAACATTCCTCTATGGTCTCCGCTTCAGTTTCTGCCTCCAAGTTCCTGCCTGAGTTCCTGCCCTGACTTCCCTCACTGATGGACTATGATGTGGAATTATTAACAGAACAAACCCTTTCCTCCCCAAGCTGCTTAAGGTCACAGTGTTTCATCCCAGCAATAGAATTCCTAATGAAGACCCAGCAATGATAACCTAGGACTTGTGGTCTTCAAAGTAAGGAGAAAATAGTTCTCTGTTGTTTTAGATTATCTAGTTGTGAGAATATGAAACAGATCTAGAATACAGGCACCATGAGAGTTTAGAATTTTTCCAGGGTGATGAACTCCACCCACCCAGAGCAGACAGCTGGCCTGGTACCAAGTTCTGCATCCAGAAGCGCCCTTCTTGGAAGCCGCCATTTCTCCTTGGTTCTCGGCCTTCCATCAGGGCCAGAAACCCTTTGGGCCTCCTTATGATTGGACACTTTCTGGTTTTGTGTAGCAAAGCAGGTGTCTGTGGCTTGTCATCCTGAGTAACACACTAACTGTAGTGAAGATTTGGGACAAGTCACGTATGGGTCCGTCACTGCGCCTGTCACAGCAGACAGGCAACCAGGCAGCTCATCAGCACCACCTGCGTTTAGTCCACATGGTCCATTTCCTTCTGAAGCTAGAGTTGCTGCCAACACGCACGAGTCAGTTGATCTTGCATGCAAGAATGGATTTTGAGCCTCTGCTGAATATAATCAGAAGATCTGAGGACACTGGGTCTTCCTTCTTAGAGCTACAACTGGCTGCCCTCCCAGACTGTGCGCTACTGACCTGCCTCAATCCCTGCCCTGAACTTCTGTGCCCCATGGCATCTGTGTATCATCCCGTACATCCAGACATCTGATAGCAAGGCTCACAACCTTCATCATCAACTCTAGCCTCCTTCCATAGACCCCTGCTAGGTACCGGACCCAGTCTAGGACTAGGTTTTATCTTAAGGCTCAGCTTCTGAGGGTTTTTTCCCAGAGTACCAAAACCACAGAGAAACCCTGTCTCAAAAAACCAAAATAAATAAATAAAGCCTGCCCCAGTTGGGAAGCAAGAGCCTTGAATTAGTTATCTTTCTTTTAACTGGCTTGGGAGAGCTCATTTTTCCCCCCACTGGCTTGACTTTTCCTATGTACAGGGCAGGAGCGATGGTTCAGTGTTAAAGGGTAGGATCACAACCGGAAATATGTACACAGCAGTATCTGATAGCCACCAGCAGGCAGTGTGCTGTAATCAGACCCCGTTTTACAGATTTCACCTGTGATCAGATTTCAGATCACAGCCCTGTTTCTGGTCAGCTCTGAGACTTGATAAGGTGGCCTCGTTGATTTAAGCTTCAGCCTCGCCACCTGCAAAATGAGGACAGTGCTGCTCACCCCATAGAACCAATCAATGGTAAGTCAGCATACGTAAGGCAGTTTGAACAGGGTGCAACACTTGGAAGTCCTTGGAACATCTTAGCTGCATGCGATGCTAGCAATGCACAAGAGAAGATGAGGAACAAGTCGGTAGAACTCACACACAATACGCAAGGTGCCAAGGTGAACGGGCATGGGGCCGGAGAGGAAAGAGGACCTGTAGCTATGATTGACAGCTCAAAACTAAAGTGGAAATCCACATCTGCACAATAAACAAAAGACGACACGAAGGGCAAGGCTCTTTGCTGTGGGCTAAAATTACACAAACCCCTTGCGGTAAACTGGAAGGTTTTGGAGTTAACTAGACCTGCACTCAGGAGAGGTGTGTCATGCTGAATTTCTAGGGTAATGTCCCCATCGGAGCAGCCCCTTTGTCCTTGGAAGGTCATGGTGAGGATGAAAGGAGGTAAGGCACAGAAAGCACTTGGTGTGAGTCTGGCACACAGTAGGACTCAGTACATAACAACCACAGTTGCTAGTGTCCTTCTTTGGCCCCATAAACCTCCTCTTCATCACTGAGAAAATTAAAAAGCATACGTAACCTGTTTTACTTATTCAACTCATTAGCGAGTCAAATTTTTGTCTGTGAAGAAAAGAATGTACTCACCACACACTCCCCGTGGCCTCTCACTGGCCATTATTCCTCCTTTCGGCCAAAAGTTTTACCCAGTGTTTACCACATACCAGGCTCCATGGTGAACGTTTGGAATACGATGGCTGGTAAAGTGATTCAGTACCCGAAAACCTACAGAGCTGTAGCCAATAGATGCTGCAGCAATCAAGTGTGGGCCTAGCAGACAGCAGGTGCCAACAGACATTGTATGTTAGTTTAGAAGCTCTGTATAGTTTGGAAACTCATGAAAACATGAGAAATTAATGATGTCTTTACATATTCGGAATATAAAGGGAGCCCAAAGAAAAATGAAATCCATACTTAACAAAATGTATGTAAGACCTATATGCGTGAAGCTATAAGACACCGATTACAAACAAAAAAATCTAAACCAAGAGAAAAGCATACTATGTCCATGAACAGCAAAGAAGTCAGAGCTCCCAGGTCAGTAGGATTGAGTCGATCCCAGCCATCAAAGCTTTGTGTAGACAGACACACTTATTCTAAACTTTACTTGAAAATGTCCAGCCCCTAGAAGAAGCAAACCATCATTTTTGTTTTTTGGTTTTTTTTTGTTTGTTTGTTTGGTTTTTTTTGGTTTTTCAAGACAGGGTTTCTCTGTAGCTTTGGAGCCTGTCCTGGAACTCCCTTTGTAGACCAGGCTGGCCTCGAACTCAGAGATCCTCCTGCCTCTGCCTCCCATTGCTGGGATTAAAGGCGTGCGCCACCACCACCCGGAAGCAAACCATCGTGACACGGAAGGACAAAGTGAGAGACAGCACCGTGGTTGATAATAAGGTCTGGTACAGCTATGTTGATCAAGACTGGATGGTTTCAGAGACAGCGGACCTGAGCTCATGGGAATTCATGGACGTTGGATCAGCAGTTAGGGAGCCTGGGTGGGACCAGCCTCCTCTGCATGTGTGTGACAGTTGTGTAGCTTGGTCTCCTAGCAAGGCTTCTAACACTGGGAGCAGGACCTCTCCCTGGAGCTTAGCTGGTTTGGGGTAACCTGTTCTCTATGCTGGATTACCTGGCCCCATCTAGACATAAGGGAAGGAACTTTATTTGAGGTCCTGCCTCAACTTGATGTGCAAGCCCATGGGAGAAAAAAATCAGAAAGAATGGAGATGGGGGAGGAGCAGATGGGAAGAAGGATAGGCAGGAAAAGGGAAGGGATGGGAGGAGAGGAGGGAGCTGAAACTGGTTAGTATGTAAAATAAGTGAAAAATGTTATTTAAATAAAAAAAAGTTAAAAAGACAGTGTGGTTTGCTGTGGAGATTGGCACACAGACGAGTGAGTGCAGCAGCATTTAGAGCCGCCGGTGTGATCAACTGCCTCAGACAGAGGCCTTCAGCCATTCCAAGGAGGAAGTCATCCAACATCCATAATGCAAGGTGTGTGCACACACGTGCACTATATAAACCCATTTCTTTTTAAGTCTATAGCTTGTGTGTGTGTGTGTGTGTGTGTGTGTTGCCTGCATGTGTGTCTGTATACATATGCATACAGTGCCTAAAAGACCAGAAGAGGGCACTGGATCACTTGGAAGTGGATTACAGATGGTTCTGAGCCACCATGTGGGTGCTAGGAAAAGAACCCAGGTCCTCTGGAAGAGCAGCCCTTGTTCTTAACTGCTAAACCATCTCTCCAGCCAACACAGTTTTAAAAATAAAGAAAAGTACAATTCTGAAAAGAAAAAAAAGAATCGATGAATTTGGAGCTCACCAAAAGTCCAAACAACTTCTTGTCTGTAAAAGTCCATAGTAAGAGAATTTTTTTTAATGGTCTATAGACTTGAAAGAAATCCTAGGAGGCCATCTATCAAGAAAAGGATTTATTGCCACAATATATATATATAAACTTTTAACATTCAACTGTAGAAAAACCAATCCAATTAAAAATCAGTCTAAAGACAGGAATAGATATTTCTCAACAAGTGCTTTTAGAATTCTGTGTCTTGGTAGATACCAAATCTATAGATGTGACACCAGCATTCAAAATTAAACACAGATATAGACACACACACACACACACACACACACACACACACGCACGCACATGCGCACGCGTACACACATGTGCACACACGCACGCGCGCGTGCACACACACGTACAAATAAAACTGGAGAAGCCTAAGTAAGGCTGGGAGATTAGCACAGCCCGGCTGTGAAGTCGCCTACCGCAGTGCCGGATGGCACAATGGGCAGAGACTTGGAAAGTTTCTCCCCATCTCTTCATGTTCCTACTTCCACCTGGATAGGGGCCTATCATGATCACCATAAAACTGTAATTTATTTCAAAATGGTCTTTATTGATCTTTTTTTATCTATTTAAAGATTAATATTGTAATAATTTGCAAATCTATGGCAAAAGAAAGAAAACTCCTTTATCTGAAAACCTAGTCATTCATAGCATCTCTTCCTGACTACTGCTTTCTGCACATGTGAGCGCCTATGCGTTATAATATGAGCGGCAGTGGTGAGAATCCGAGCAGTGAACTTAGCTGTCTTCTGCCTTCTGTGACATCAGAACGCACGCTTGGCTGGTGACAAGGCGTGGGGGAGGGGAGGCACCCGCCTGCCTCTCCCTGGAAAGGGCTTCCATCCACCCAGGCACTCTGACCCTGAGTCGAGACATGGCAATCCAGAAGACAGGAGGCAGGGGGCAGGGGACAGCTGAACTGCTTGAGCAGAGAGGGAGCAGCCACTGTGATGACAGGAAGCAGGTAAGCCGGGGCTCGTGCCGTTTCCCTCCTCCCTCCCTACGTTAGACCCAACTCCCCTGCAGCCCACCGCAGGAACTGAAGCAACCCTTCCCGTAGCTGCCACTCACTCTTGCCTTCTCATTCACACCCAACAAGAGAGTGTCTGTGTCTCATTTGGAAACAAATGTATACATTAAGGCCCAAGTGACTCGACCTGTAGACAAGGATTCTAAAGAGGTGATTGCTGTTAAGTCTCTGGTCTATGGGCCAGGCTGCACCCTTATGGCAAGAGGCAGCAAGGATATGTGGGTCAGAGGAAAAACCATCTGAGGACATGGTGAGAGGTGACACCTGAAAGCCCCAGAGAAAGGCTGCATTCAACAGCATAAACTGGTAGAAAATTGTATCTACTGTTCAAAGTCTCTAGTCTGTGACATGGTGGCATGGTGATGCTAGCGAGGCATGGTGGTGCTAGCAGATACAGATTCATACAGATTTAGCATTGACAAAAATGGATATGCAGAACAATGAAGCAATAGAACCCAGGAACACCCAGGTGACACTCCAAAGGCATCAATATAATTTGATGAGGAAAAATAACCCTAAAAATAATTGCAGGACAACTATGTTTTTAAAACTCTCAAGCTAGAGCCAGGTAGTGGTGGCACACGCCTTTAATCTCAACACGTGAGAGGAAGAGGCAGGCTGATCTTTGTGAGTTGGAGACCAGCCTGGTCTACAAGAGCTAGTTCCAGGACAGGCTCCAAAGCTATGGAGAAACCCTGTTTCAAAAAACCAAACCAAAACAAAACAAAAAAACTATCAACTTATATTTTTATATTATGTGCAAAATTTACTCTAAAATGGATCATACACATAAATTTAAGTTAAAACAATAAAATATTTAGAGGAAAAAAAAGAGAAAATTAAACCTTAGAAGAGACGAATGTTTCAGACTTCACACAAAAAGCACACCCAAAAGGATAAGTTGGGCTTTATAAAAAGAAACTTGCTAATTTTTCAAAAGATACTGATGAGAAACTGAAAAGATAAGCAAGCCACAGAGCTGATAAAATATTCACAGTGAATATGTTTCCAACTACTTAGATCCAAAACATTTAAAGAACTTGACAACTTAATCAAAAGAACAGACAGTCCGATAAAAAAGAGCAACTGCCTTCAGTAGGCATAACAAAGACATGTAGATTAGTAATCACCAATAGGCCACGGTGAGAGGCTAAGCCCCTGGGTTGCAGGGATGGCTCAGCAGCCAAGAGTACTTGCTGCTCTTGCAGAGGATCCAGGTTTAGTTCCCAGCACCCACATGGTAGCTAATAACCATGCATAGTAACTCCAGTTCCAGGGGTTCCGAAGTCCACTCCTGCCTCCTGCCAATATCAGGCATGCCCGTGTTTGCTCACACAAACATGTGGGCGGAAAAAGTACACACATAAAATAAAGAGGTCTTTAAAAATCAAAAGATGCTAAACCTCATTGATCATTTGGAAAACACATAGAATAGATTGGGCTGTCTCTATGCAATAGCATTAGAGTGGCTAAAATTAAGGCTGGCAATACTAAGGCAAAGACATAGAGCAACAGGAATTCTCTGAGTGGCCAACGGAATCGCATCTTGAGAAACAGTCCTGCATATTGTTCTAGAACTAAGCATCCATTCACCCCACATCCTGGCATTTCCATGTCTGAATATAGTCACCCAGCAGGGATGAGAAACATGTCCACACAAAGACGGGGTATATGCGTGTTCAAGGCACTTTTGTACCTGACCACCTCAAACTGTAGACAACTCGCCAGGAGGTGAGGATGAAGTGTGTTAGGCCCATGCAACATACTCACCAATAAAACTGAACGCACAAAAGCATGGAGCCACACCAACAGCATCATACAAAAGACATTCTTGATTCATTTCCACAAAACTCACAAATGGACACAACGTGGCCGTCGGTGCCCCAGTGGGCTGACTGAGAGGGGCACGGGGGAACCTTTCAAGTTGGTGGAAAGGATTAGATCTTCATTGAGGCCATATGGAGACACTTGTCAAAACTGATCGGACTGTGCATTTAATATGTGCGTTTTGTTGTATGTGAACTATATCTCCATAAAGCTGGGTAGAATAAAAAGATTTTAGGGGATTCAGAAGGACCAAAGAGTGGGAGAGGAGGAAGGGTATGACATAAATGTCAGGGCATGCATGGCCCTGTCTTCTGGTTCTGCAACGGTTGGAAGCAGTGTGACTTAGCTCGTGGGAAATGTCTACAGCTGACTGACAGCTCCCCCATGGCTGAACCCCTGTCAGGGGTATGGAGCCTTCTGCACTCAGGAATTCACTTTCCTGTCTCCTTTCTCCTCTTCTTGTCCCAGACGCTGCTAGTTCTGTTGGTTCTGGTGCTGTACCTGGGCACAGGGATATCAGGTGAGCATTCTGGAACCCAAGAAAGGAGAAACCAATTCCACAGAGGGGTGGTGGTCCTCAGGAGGGGTGCCTGTGCAGTGCCCCACACCCTGCCCGTTCCTACTCTTCCTCCCCCTGCAGAGACCAATCACACTTATCTGGACTGTTTGTTAAGAGGTAGTGTCTGTGCCTGTTTCAGGAAGCGGCTGGGAAGTATCTGGACGGATCAGGGACTGCAATCACCCTCAGAATCCTGTGGCATCCCAGGTATCACTAGGAGATGTGCTAAGGGGCCCAGGAATGCTTCTCAGATAAGTGTCAGTTAGCTAGTTTGGGGAGGATAAATAGGAGCTAGTCCGGTGGAGAAGGTAGGGTAGGATAACCCAGGCAGAATGAACAGCATTTGCAAAGACACAGGGAATCTTCTCAAACAAGAAACCCTCCTGAAAAGTCTGAGGACACAGCCTTGGCATCTGCCTTTCAGGGCCTTGAGTATCAGACCTATGAACCCGCTGAAGAGCCGATAAGGACCCTCAGGAAATGGCTGAAGATAAACTTGCATGGTTTTTTGGAGAAGCTAGAGAAAGAAGTGAGAGAGTTCGAACAGCTGGTGCGTGACCTGGAATTCTGGCTTGACGCGCTTCTGGGAGAGCCACGCCCAGAAGATCTCTGCTCCACCCACAAGGGCCATTTATGAAGGGCAGGTGCTGGGACCTGGGGAGCAGAAGAGGGGGTAATGAGGTCGGGCTCTGACACTTGCTGCTCCAGGCTGGCTTGAGGAAATAAAGTGACGGGAAGGATAAGCACTGCTCACGGCTCGTGTTCAAGAGCACCGGGGAACAGCGGGGTGGGGGGGGGGACTCTGGGTGGGAGACCATGCCTGTGGCCACCAGACCGGTGCAGCACCCGTGGTGTCGAGCTCATCTTCTTCTTTTTTGTCTGGAGACACTGGGCAAATTTCCTTAATCTCTCTCTTTTTTTTTAAAGCATGTATATATGTATGTGTGTGTATGTATAGTCACATGCATGTTTGTGTGTGTGCATGCGTAGTCACATGTGTTCATGTATGCACATACTCACATGTGTGTTCATGGGTGAAAACCTATCCATATGTGTATTTGTGTTTGTATGAATGTTCATGTGTGTGTTCACATGCGTGCTCAGGTCTGTCTGTATGTGTACGTGCAAGCAATGAGCCTCAACAGACATTGAATCGCTGGTGCTGTTAGCAATCCATTACGACTGCGTATGAACTTCCAGACTAAGGGAATTTACTGTAGTTGCCTGGATGAACTGAGATATTTTCTTCCCTATGAAGAAGGCTGAAATTCATGGTGTACCACCTGAAAACAACTGAGGTGCCAAGTAGGTGGGCATGGCACCCGTAACCTGTTAGTGCTGCTGCTGACCATGGGCACAGGAACTCTGGAGCAGAAAACGATGAGAATCCCGTGTGAGAAACAAAACTGACAGAACAGCAATGACGAAACCATGAGCAGCGGAGACTTTAAAAGGTGTGGAGAGAAAACCCCTCTCTTTCAGTTCAGACCATCAAACAGCCTTTTTTACCCAGGATTCCCCCTTTCCCTTACCTCCAGGAAACTGTAGCTTTGGATTGCTTCTAATTGGAATTATGTCTACCTTGCTGTCCTGGGCTGTTCTCAGTGCCCTTTCCGTGATTTTCGTTTTCCTATTTTAATACAGCTGTTGTATGTGTGTCAATTGTTTAAACTACTCAGCTCTTTGGGAAATCATAGGGGCTCCAATTAAACAATCCCCACGGACAGCTGTCATCCAGGGAATGGCTCGGCAGTCGGTTTGCCCAGAGGAATTAATCAATTGCCATTGGGGACGGAAAGTCTTGCACATTACAATTGCAGTGTTTTCACTTCGGGTATCCAGCAGGGACCTGGAGTCAGTCTGTACTTTCTCAGTTGCACTTCTTTAGCAAGCATTCTCTGGCACGGGATGGGTCCCACTCGCATGTCTAGCTGCACGTTACCATGCAGGGTTGCAGCTATTCCAAAGCATGTGTGCGTGGCAGGAACTTTAAAAGACTCTCAAGCATGATTTCAGCTACACACACTTTACACTCAGGTCTCCATCTGAGTAGAAAGTCAACCGTATCACAACACAAATGTGCTTATGCTCATATTTGTCTGTTGCTGTATATCCAGATATTTTATGTTATGTTATATATCATGTTATATTTTCTATCATTCAACCAGATGATTTCTGAAGCTGAAAAGCCGAAACCTAAAACATTCCTTATCTGAGCCCCTAGTGGCATAGCCACAGGTAGAAGGTTTGTACCTGTTGCCACGAAACACACAGAGCCCTAAAAATACTGCTGTGTGACCCTCCAGCTGTATGTTTGTTGCACACAAATCATAAATTAATTGTGTGTTTAGCTAGTGCCCCATCCTTATCCATCCCCGTAGGTAATACAAATATTCCATAATCCAAAAGAAATCCAAACCCAAAATATTTATGATTCCCGGTATTTAGAGAAGGGTACTCACTCAACCTGTATGTATTTATAAAATATGTTCTTATATATGTGTGTGTAAATGTGTGAACGTGTGTGTGTGTGGTGTGTGTACATTTGTGTCTAGGCACTCCAGAGCGTAGCCATGGGAGAGGTCTTCAAGAACTCAAGATGGCTCCCATGGGCCCAGCAGTAGGAGCTCCTGGAGTCTCCCCAGCATGCCGTCGCCTTCCCCTCAGCATGTCCTCCCTCTGCTCTCTGTTCCTCTAGTGTCTGTCCCAACTCTTCCTGATTCAAGCTTTCCTCAGCTCAGCACTCTGCTTCAGACTCCAACTGTTGGCTCCTTGCTCCCTTTGCCACAGCCTTCAATACCTACTGACTACGAGACTATGTCTCCCAGGTGAAATTCCAAGGTGGGTGGCTGACCCATCTTGTTGGCTGTGCCAAGCCAGTCTGCCTCTGGGTTGATACTGTGGTGGCCACCTTTGATCTAATTGACAGGAGGGACAGAGAAAACCTATGTACAGCCAACTCCGGGACCCATAAAGGCTCTGATCCATGCATTAGAGCTGTTCAGTGTAACCTTTCTAGACACAACCCTGTCCTCATTCTCCAAATGGCACAGCATGACAGCTATCTGCCACACAACGCACCCCCATGTCTGCGCTCTGTGCGCTGGCACCCAGTTCGCGAGCTTCGAGCAAGAAAGCTGGAGGTTAAAATACACACACAGACAGACAGTGACACGGGTCATCCCTGAATTCCCCAAGAATGCCCCCTTTATTGTGCTCAGGGGCAGATTATATAGAGACAGCCACGCCCCAGCCAAACCCACCAGAAACCACTCTCCTGCCATCAGGAACTCCTGAAGGTCTCGTGCTCAGAGCAGCTGTAGGTACTCAGATCAGGGGATTACAAGAAATTCAGGATCTGGGGTCTCACTGCTCCCAACAGCTATCCACATCCGTTTCCCTTGTACAGGCACATCAAGCCACCTAGAGATGACTGCAAACAGGATGGGTAGCTTAGGTTACTCACACTGTACCTACTTTACACGAGGGACCTCAACATCCTTAGGCTTTGGTATCTGGAGGAATTCTAAAATCAGACCCCTGGGGATACTGAGGAACCCCAGTACCTTAGAAAGATCTGACTGATAAAAGAAACAGTCCAGGGCCATTCCCCTTCAGGGACTCTGAACTCTGTCTCGGCAACCTAATTTCCAAGATGGTCAACCAAGCCAAGGGCCACTACCAGGGCTCGGACACATGTGAGACAAATGCTATATGAGGGTCAGGGCTGGCAAGCTTCCAGAGCTGCCACGAGTGTGCTAGATCAGAAAAAGATGAATATGCTTGCTTTTCCACAATGTCTAAATTTATCAACACACACACACACACACACACACACGGTACAGAAGCCTCAACACGGCAGCAGCGGTTAACCATATAGTCCCACTTTCCTTGATGGCCCCAGCCAGGGCAAACATGGCTTATCCCCCCCAAACTTAATTCCCAATATTAACTCTCAGATTACACTCTACCTATCACAGCATATACACTGATATACACCTGCGGATGGACATGGTAGAGTAGCTCTAAGGGCTAAGAAGCCAAGGAGTTCCAAAGATGCTCCCAGGCTACAGCTAGGACACTGGCAGAAAGGCAAAGGGGTCTGTGGGAGTCTCAGAAGGAGGTCTGCCCTTCTGGAGTCAGGCTGAGAGGGTCGCAGGTTTGAGCAGAGCTGCAGAGTGGAGTCCACCTACAGAGGTGAAAAGGTAGGTCTGAGTTAAAATGAACAGATGAATTGGGAGATAGATGGACAGCAGGTTCAGACAGGCGGGAAGGTTTTGGAGGCCAGAGGAACTAAAGAGAGACAAGGGAAGTAGTGGGAAGGGGATTAGAAAGGCATTTGGCCTTTTAGATCAAGGAAAGAGATAGACGGTCACTCACTGGTCGCTTCTCCACAGCTTCTCTAAGCAAGCAGGTTTTAACCCCATATCTGATTCCCGAGTTTTTATTAATAATAGAATAATTTAGATAATTGTTACAGTTTTTGTTTTTTCTTTTTTGTTTGCTTGTTTGTGTTGTTTTATTCTGTTGTTTTTGTTTATTGGGCTGTTTGTTTTGAAAGAAAGAGAGAGAGAGAAAGAGAGAGAGAGAGAGAGGAAGGAAGGAAGGAAGGAAGGAAGGAAGGAAGGAAGGAAGGAAGGAAGGAAGGAAGGAAGGAAAAGAAAGAAAGAAAGAAAGAAAGAAAGAAAGAAAGAAAGAAAGAAAGAAGGCATGGAATTGGATTAGTGGATTAATGAAGAGATGAGGGAGGGGAAACCATGATCAGAATATACTGTATGAAAAATAAAAATTATTTTCAATTAAAAACAAAAGCACAGAATGAGCCACAACAATAATTGTGGATCCTTTCAATCTTGGCCCTCTGCTCCTGGGTATGAAAAATACAATTACAAACTACAAAGTGACCTCGTGGTCCTTTGAAATAAACCCAGTACTATACAGTGGGAGAAAGACAGCCCTATAGCAACCTGGTTAGTCAGACCAGCTGCGTCCAGGCGCTCTGGGTTCAACTCAGGGACTGTTTCAGTGAAAAGGGTAAAGAGCAAATAGGGAAGATTCCTAATGGCCAGTGTCAACATCAGACCTACAAACACACACACACACACACGCACACACATGCACACACACAGTCACAAGCACACCACATATTTATTTTTTTAATTATTTATTAGGCTGCGTGTGTCAATCACACACGGAGGAACAAGATCACAGACTAATGGGAAATAAAAGGCAAGGTAGTTTTAGAGGGTAGCAAACCTGAAAACTATGGAGCAAGCAGCTGCAGTTTCCAGGGAAGAGCTGAGAGGACGCTGTGCTGTGGGTGCTGACCCAGCGAGACCATGCGAGAGAACAATAGCAGAATGCCCTAAGGAGCTGAGCTGGAGATGGGTGCAGGGAGCTGCTCCCCAGGCCTCGGGACTCACTTTCTTCTGCTCATAAACTGAGCCATGGCTTAAGTTCCTGACCTCCTAGCACAGTGGAGAAGTGAAGAGACGTGCTTGATCTTGTTGGGTTGAAAGCGGTCAGTGGGTGAAAAGTCAAGACTCCCCAATTACCTACATTTCTTTGTTGCAGGAATCTGGAACATGAGGTCAACATCGCATATAATTAAAGCGTTTTAATTAGTTTCAATTGACGGAGTCTCCCCTCTCTTCACTTAAAGATACTTTAGGCAGTCCTCTCTGTTGTCCGTCTGGCTCTCCAGATAGGTAGCCTAGAGTTTTCTTGTTTGGGTCGGGCTACTTTTTTTTTCTTTAATTCCTTTGACTTCCATGGTGAAGAAAACGGCAATCCCTTGGGTAAGTTTATTCTTTAGGAATCTGAGTCTGGGGCTAAGAGACAGCTTGGTTGTGAAGAACATTGGCTGCTCTTGCAGAACCGCCCTCAGCACCACATCAGGCGGCTCACAAACGCCTATGACTCCAGTTCCAAAGGCTCTGATGCCCTCTTCTGGCCTCGGTGGACACCTGCATGGTGAATAAATCTTTAGGCCAGTGGTTCTCACCTTCCTAATGCTGGGACCCTCTAATATCGTTCCTCATGCTGTGGCGACCCCCCCAACCAGAAAATTATTCTCATTGCTACTTCATAACTGTAGTTTTATTACTGTTATGAATAATAATGTAAATATCTGTGAATTTATTGGTCTTAGGCAATGCTTATGAAAGGGTCATCTAAAGCCCAAAGGGGTCACAACCCACAGATTGAGAACTACTCTGGATGAAATCTGTTTTGATACTGTCCAGTGTGTACCCCCAAAGACCACGAGACTGGGAGTGGCTAGCATTCTGAGGCTGTCTCCTGTTCCATGGTGCTATGGTGGGGATTTGGTAAGGTGCTAGTGATATTTCCAGCTCAGGAAGTGGAAACTGAGGCCCCTGAGTGAGCATATCATTGTTAGCATTTCCTACCTGTGAGTGGGAGGCACGTTTCCAGACCACTTGGCATCAGAGCCCTTAGAGAAGCTGGCATTCTCCAGGTTCTCCCTTCCATTCAGCCTGGCCAAGATAAGCTCCTTTCTCCCTTAAAAATTTGCATTTTAGTGTTGAGTAATCATATGTCAATTAAATTTATAAGTGCATAAATATTCATTGCATGCTACTACATGTAGTGCACATATACAGCCAAGTGGAAATCATGTTCCCTGCCCACTAATAGCTTGCCTTGCTCTGGAGAAGCCAAGACACAGAGGTAGGGAAAACGAAATATCTACATTGATTTACAAGCCATTGGATAGAGTGCCAAAGTCGCCTAACTAATTACCAATGAGCTATATAAATATTTATTGGCTCGACTCAGAGTTCAGAGAAAGGATAGGGCACTGGGATTGACTCAAACATGCCATATCTGTGAGCGCAGCCACAGGAACAGGAATGCAAAGCATCTTACAGTCCATGGGGAAAGGTGGGGAAAGCAGAATTGAATGCAGGGTAGGGTAGAAAGCATCCATACCTTAAGGAAGGATGCTGAGGCCCAGTAGTGACCTGAGAACCACGGCCCAGCTCTCGGGTAAGATTTGGAACCAGACTCCCCAAGAATCTCAGAGGAAATCACCCTCGAAAGAAAATTCTGGGAAGGAAGGATTTGGGATTCACTGTGTCTATTCCAAGACCAGGAATGTCCATTTCCAGTTTGCATGTCACGTTTTTGATGATGCCAAATAAAAATGTGGGTTTAATTTGTTCCCTTAATCCACAAATTTGTTCAACAAAATTGTGAAATGCATTAAATCCAATTTGGTTCCAATCCGGCTGTCAGGAGGACAATTGAGGGTGATGAAGGATAGAGTCAAAGAGGCCTCCCTGTGGCACCAGAATCCCTGCTGTTGTGACATTTCTGTGAGCAAACACTTCCCTGCCTGCAGGCAGGGAAAGGCGGAAGGCAGGCACTCCCTTCAGACGCCAGCCTTCTGAGCAGAGCAACTGTGTCCTTCCCACAAGGGCTTGGGAGTCACCTGAGCTTTCTAGCTGGCTCACTCCAGACTTCAGAGTGTCCAGACTCCAGACTTCTTCCTTTAAGTAACTATTGGCCTACTGAGAGGACATAATGTCTGCACCACCCAGTGCTGACTGAGGTTTCTGTCCTGCCTGGCTCCCGCAGTCGTTAAGTCCCAAAGAAATCACACAGAGGTCTACATTATTTATAAACTGATTGGCCAATTAGCTCAGGCTTCTTATTGACTCTTATAACGTTTATTAGCTCATTATTCTAGTATATGTTAGCCATGTTGCTTGGTACTTTTTTGGCGAGGCAGTCACATCTTGCTTCTTCTGTGGCTGGGTCAAGACTGCCAAGGAATGGGATTCCTCCTTCCCAGAATTCTCCTGTTCTCCTTGACCCACTTCTACTTCTTGTCTGGTTGTCCCGCCTCTACTTTCTGCCTGGCCACTGGCCAATCAGCATTTATTTAAAATATAGACATTTGTCCCATACCACTTCCCCTCTTCTTTTTTTTTTTAACCCAGAGCTCAACACTCTACACTTTGCAGGGCTGGAGCTAGGTGCAATCAAAAGAGTCAAACCAGCAAAGGACTGGGGACTGTTCGTCTTGGAGCCAGCCCCATTCCCAGACACGTTGTCCCTGACACCTGAGACTTTCTTGCTCAATAGCCAGAATGCTTCAAGCGCCCGGGTCTCTTCAGAAGAAGGGAAGTGACTCTTCTCCAGTGTCTGTGGCCTGTGGGCCTCGTGCATGGTGACAAATTAGCCAGACCTGTATCGTATGCTGTTCTCAGGCCCGGGGATGGAGACAGGTCTGTCCAAGACTGAGTGGGGAAAATCAGGGTACTGTGGCCAGAAGGTGAAGAAATGAGAGTTAAGCAGCCATTTGCTACATAATGAAGTTTTGTGCACTATTCCTTAGTGACACTGAGGCCATCATCAGGTTATGGTTCGGTACTCACACCTGTGGTGACACTGTCACAGAAAACATAGACGCACAGGGACATGCTATGTGTGAACTTGAAATGGCACCTAGCTCTGTATCTATGCCACCATTCGTTAGTATCATCGTGGAGTAATCCTCCTGCTTACACCAGAACCTCATGCTCGCTGTGTCTCTTGATGGCACCAAGTGGCCATGCCAAGTGATTGACCCGGAGCATCATAGTCAGATGCAGAGCTACCCTGGTACATGGCCCTCATTTCCATCCCACTCAGACAGGAGAAAAGAGCTTTCCCAGCTACGCTGACCTCGCTTACGTCTGAGATCATCTGGACAAATAATCTTCTTAGACATGCTGCTACACGAGCCGCTGCGGTCTAATGTGTGTGTCTTGCTTGAGCGCCTAAGCCAAATGTGCACAGGGGAGTTGGCATGAAGAGCTACAAGGACAAGGCTTTGGGCTCAGGCAGGCCTGGTCCTAGCCCTACCTGTCATCCCCACTTCTTGGCTGGGTGACCTCAGATGGGTCCCGCCATCGTCTGCGCTCTATTCTGCTTGTCTATAAAACGGGGTTTGTTTACACATCTCCTGGTCCCATTGAGAGGATGAAGTAGTAAAAGCAACTTTTACTTAGTGTTTACTATGCTCCTGGCACTCTTCGGAGTGTTTTATAGGCGTTAGCTCATCTCATCATCACAGGCTACAGGACAGTCACAAGCTGCGCCTTCAATGCTCGCTTAAGGAAACTGGGATACAGACTTAAGAGGATTCCGGGGACACACAGTTAGTAAGTGGCAGGCAGGGCCAGAATGCAGACTCAGACAGGCAAAGCCTTGCCTCCTGCTTGGACCCCACCCTGAACTCCATCCGGGGTAAATGAGGTAATATGCATGCAAGAGCTATGTAAGCTGCAACACGCTGTATAAATGTCACTCATTGTTACTCCTCTCCTCCCACCTTGGTCATTAAAGCCATGAGAGACCCAATGAATCTATGGTTCAGATTATTTTCCCCTGAGCTTGCGCTTCCTTTCAGGCATTAGCTTGAAACTCCAGGCTTATACCTGAAAACTCGAGTGGCCTCAGCCATTTCTTGGGGGCAGCTAGTTGCAGGGTACAGAGGAGCTCACGAAGCAGTAACGGGAAAGAGGACCAGGCAACCTCTAGGAATTCAGTTCAGGCGCTTTCCTGGCACGCATGCGCGCATCATGAGGTAACACCGGCGATGGCCAGGGTGAGTGGGGGCTGCGATGGGCGGAGACTGGAAACAACACGGTCTGTGACCTCGTGAGTTCCCAAGGGTGGGAAAGCAGACAAAACTGGCTCCCTCCACCGAGCCCGCGTTAGACCCTGGGCAGCTCACAGAATAGCAGGCATCCTAAGAGCCTGCCTGCCTGGGTAGCTGAGAGGCACCTGTGAGCTATGGTCCCCTGATGAGTCCTCCTCCCTCCCTCTGACTCAGGGCTCAGTGCCCATCCCTCACGCTGGCTTATGCCCTTTCCAGAAAACATTCCTCGTTCTTTTCAGCGTCTGCTTTTCATATCCACACAAGCTTTTTAGCAAAATCCCAGGGCGGGGGCAGGAAGATTGTAAAAGAGAAGGTTTTTGTTTTGTTTGTTTGTTTTTTAAAAGAAGAACTTATTAGAAACAAGAAACAGAGTAGCAACTTTGAGGACTGGTAGGTGAGGAAGCAGAGAGCCCTAAAGGATACAAGACTTCCATTTGGGAGACAATAGTGATGACTGGGCCCCACGGAAAGCAGACTCAGTCACGGGGCTGTGCACTTTTGTGTTGCATGTGAGGACGATCCTGGTTCAACCTGGTTCCACGCATTTACTTCCAGTTTTTTTTTTTCAAAACTAAATTTTAAATGGATAAAGTCATAATTACAAGTACATTTTGCGGCCTCCAACCCATCAACATGCCCTTTTGGACATTTTGCATTTTTCCCACAAACCGGTAGACATTTCAAAGAACTCTTCAGTGATATTAATAAAAGCATTAAGAAAAAGAAAGAGCCTAGATCTGAGAGCAGATTAAAAATTCTGAATTAAAGCAGAAATATTGCTCATCTGGATTTTTTTCAGAAGTGTGTTGCTTATGAGAGACACAAATAAAAGACCCAAAGAGGTTGAAAATAAAAAGATGGGGAAATATATCCATAAAAACACTAAAAAGTAGATATAATTAAATTTTAGATATTTTTTAAAAAAACAGATAGATCTTTACTAACATCAGCTAAATTAAACTCAGCAGTGTTGAAATACATAAAGAATAATAATTTGGGGCTGAAGAGATGGCTCAGTGGTTAAGAGCACCCACTGTTCAGTTCCCGGTACCCACACTAGGTGGCTCACAACCATCTGTAACTCCAGTTCCAGGGTGTCTGATGCCCTCTTCTGTCCTCGATAGGCACACTCGTTCACATTTACAAACCCACACAGATATGCCCATGCTCACATGATTTTAAAAAATACATAAAAATAAATCTTTAAAAAAAAAGAACTGAAATATTTTAGAGATTGACTGAACATAATGCAAAGTTCTGGGTAAACTATAGGTTTTATGTTATAATTTGAAAATATTTACTTTATACCATTTCATCCTCAATCTTACCTTTAAACATATTAGATCCTGACCAAAGAAATCATTGATAGATTCTGTTAAGACCATTTTCTTTTATTAATTTTTCTTTTTTTTTAATTTATTTATTAAGGATTTCTGCCTCTTCCCCGCAACCGCCGCAGAATGTATATTTTAACTGGTAACAGTACTGCAGCTTTTATATTGCCAAAACTGTTATTCATTACTTTTTCATAAAATCACTATTCCAGTACAACCATAGAAAACTTGAAGCATAATGTACAGTAATACTTTGCTTGTTAAAATCGTTTATTTCCAGCATATCTGCAAAGATGTTCTGCACCTAACATTTTGTTTTTTAATTAATAAAACTGTAATCTGTTAAGACAATCTTGATACTGGACAAGGTGAGGGGTTCCAGTTTTAAAATGTTCAGTTGTTCATGGGTTTCACTGAGAAATTACACTGTGAACTTTAAAACATTTTCATCTGACCCTGTAATATTTAATAAACTCATACTTTAATAGGTGTTGAAAAAAAAGAAGAAAGAACTGAGCAATTGAATTACAAAAAAAAAAGAACTCATAGTTGTATGGGAATCAGTTCAACCATAATATATAGGGGTCTTCAATTCAAATAAAGCATGGCATTGTGTTTTAACTAGAATTAAAACATGGCCTCAACTAGGAGCTGAAAGGAGGAGGCTCACTCCACAACAAACCCACAGAGCTCCCTGGTTACAGGGAGGCCGTGCAACCCAGCTGTGTGAGAAGAACAGGATCACCTGCAGGTTTTCCTGGATCCATCGCACCTCCTAAAGGAACATTGGTATTGGCTCCTGACCTCATACCACATTCAGACCCTGGTTCTGGTGGCAGCTGGACCCGGATATAAAAGGCACTGTGGTACCACTCCTGGGATATACCTGAGAACCTGCTCGTGGCCACGACAAAGCTTTTCTGAAACACAGAGACCACGAATCATGCAGGAAGAGATTTATAGATTAGACCCTTTCAGAGTTCGAGAACGGTGCATGGAGTGACAGCGTGACAGAGTGAAAAGGCAAGCAGAGCCAGAGGGGTGTGCCATGTAGCAAATACGTAAAGAGCCCGTAAAATCAGTAAGAAGGCCGACGTCACTTCAAGCATTTCACATGGATTTTGAATCAGAAATTTCACTCCAAGTATATTCTTTCAAAAACGTATGCATAAGGGCCCTCCATATCCCAGAGTCCGTGTTTGTGAGTCAGCCATGTTTGTACTTAACATAGACAGGCTGCATCTTGTCAATATTCTAATAGAGGTGGTATAAAAACTCTTACCTGGGAGACAGGTGTGGGGTGGGAAGACGAATAAGCAACACTAAGGATGTTTGGGAAAAAACACATATAAACATAATTTTTAGTGTGTTTCACAGACACTTAGATAAAAGAGTTTATTGAAGTTGTCCTATCTTAGAATCTATGGTGCTGGGTGAGGGATACCTTCCTTTGAGTTGCCGGTCAGGGAGGTCCAGGAAAATCCAAAACAATACAGACTGCTGTCTTTGCTCTTGGATACCCACCAGAGCTCAATGGTAAAACCCTGTCATTGAAGAAAGCAAACACTTTGGTCACAGGACAGGGAGACCAAGTTGATGCTGACCAGGAAGTTGCCCCTACTGGCCAGCTCTCATAGTACCACTGTGTGTGGGGTAGGGGGGAGGCAATAACACATCAACAGTCTGACCCAGCTGTCAGCCCTGGGGTCTATGACAATGAGTGGCAAAGCAAGACATGCTCATGTATGCAGTAGTGTTACAAGACATACCTACACAAGAAATCTGGCCAAGAACCCGTGACTGGGGAACTCACAGGCCCCGGGGAGAAACCTGCTACTACTGTTTCGCTAAATGGACATAGTGTCAAACTGCCCCATGAACTGTATTTCTCCACCCATAGACTAGTGCGGCTCTCACACCTCTTCGGAGAAGTATCACCCTTGCAGAGTGGGGACCATCACTGGAGGAAAAGTCCTAAGAGCCAGAGGTTGAGAAGGGCAGAGTCGCAGCAGCTGTGATTGTTGGAGCAAGACCAAGACGGTCAGCATTCTAGCGTGGTGGAAGGAGGGACTCATGAGCCTCAGCCCCAGGTGAGGAGCTGCTGAAAGTTGATGGCTTCTGGGAGAGGGAGAATAGTTTTAGTAAAAGGTGTAGCCCAAGTAGACAGAGCAAGCTCCGGTGAATGGCCCACACCCATGAGTATGTGGGCAGGACAAATTGGACTCAATGGGTCACTTAAAAACAAGAATTTAAGGTCACAGAGTTGAAGGCGAATCTCTGTGAGTTCAAGGCCAGCCTGGTCTACAAAGCAAGATCCGGGACAGTCAGGGCTGTTACACAGAGAAACCCTATCTTGAAAAACAAAGCAAAACAAAACAAAATGTCACAAAGTTGAGGGAGGCAGGGGAGCAGGAAGGTGGATCTGAGAAGAGTTAGGGCAAGAATGGGGAGTTAATGCAATCAAAATACATTGTACAAAATTCTCTGAGAATTAATACACATGCTTAAAAACTATTACCTAACATTTGCATTGTTAGAAAGCATGCATAAATAATTTAGAGACTTAAAGTACAAAGAAAATTGAGTAGGATATATGCAGATCCCACATGTCTGTGCACTTGTATGTGGTTATGCATTTGTATGTGCCTCTCTGTGTGTGCATACGTACATGTACCATATATACCTCCTAAATCCTTGTATTCTACTATCCACAGGAATCCTAAAGCTAACTCCTCTTGGCTACTGAGGGACAACTATATATATGGACCAAAATCAATGAACAAAGTCACCAAAGCAGCGTTCCTCTTAGCACTGAAGCATTAGAGGTCATTCGAAACTTCTCAGAGCATATCGATACTATTACGTTCACTCATACAGTGGTATGTTGGTGTACTGCGCAGGTGTCTAACCTGGGCGATACACAAGTATGCCCAGAACTAATTCACCAATCTCTTCCTGTAAGGGTCATGCATATAACTAGATCATATCGCAATTCATTTAATAAGCCCAATGAAACAGCATGCATACATCTGGATGCTTGCGGTAGACATCACCAAAGTTTGAGTTGAGACTGCAGTGAGTTCTCAGTGTAACCGTTGCATCCCTGCCTCATTAGGTTCAGATTAGACCTTTTCTAATGATTTCTTCCAATAAGCCAGCCTTGGATCCTTTGGCCCAAGTTTGTTGGGCTCGCTCTCTCTCTCTCTCTCTCTCTCTCTCTCTCTCTCTCTCTCTCTCTCTCCACTCCCTCCTTCCTGAGATAGGAGGGTAGTGGGGAGGAAGAAGCATGTTTAAGGGAGACTCTAGCAGGGAGAAGCAAGGGTGCATGCATAGCACAGACTATGCCTATGTGGTACTCCATCAGGGGAAAGTCGTCCACAGAGAAATGGGAGGTAGGTCACCTGAAGCTGAATGTGCCAGGACAGGAAGCAGGAACTTTGGTCTCCTACCTCATAGTGACTGTAGGCCAGTCCCTTCCCCTCCCTGCACAGCTGTCTACTGATCGATAAGGGCCTTTTGCAGTGGTAGTGGCTGTGACCACATGTGACTCTAGGCCTGCGGAGCACTGTTTGAAATGTTCTGAGGAGCCACTTGCAGACGAGTTAAACATTTTACTCTTACACTTGGTAAGGCAAGGGTACAGGCTGCAGGAACGGACCCACGGGTACCAGGACACATCAGGGTGAGGCTCTCAGAGGAGGAAGAGAGGACCTTTTATTTCCTCTGAGAGAGGAAAGAAATCCAGAGAGACCAGATGGCGAAAGGCTCTGCGGTCTGGAATGCAGCTGTTAAATATGACCTCACCAATCATCAATAATGTCCCTAAAGTTGTGACGTATTGGGGACAGACTTTCTTGGGGGAACTGGCGAAGGTGCCAAGCTTCTTTCAGAGACACAAGTGAAGCAGGTCAGCTCATGAGACTATGAGGATAGAGGGGGGCATAAAAACAGCCGCCCAGGACCTGGTGAGATCAGAACTAGGAATTCCCCACAAAAGACAAGAAACTGGGACCTGGGTTTTACTGAACCAAATTCCAGGGCACAGGCAGGCCCACAGTGACAGACACATCCCATATTCTACAGTGGTGATGGCAACTTATGGCCTCAACCTGCAAGAAGCAATACTCAAGTTACAACCAGGCCCCACATCTCATTTCCCTCCCCTCTCTTGGTAACTTGAAGAGTATTTGATGTGGGATTCCCTTCTGTATGCTATGGATATGTTTTATTATCATTGGTGAATAAAGAATCTGCTTTGGCCTACGGAAGGACAGAATATAGCTAGGCTGGGAAACTAAACCGAATGCAAGGAGAAAGAAGGCGGAGTCAGGCAAACACCATTTAGCCACCCAAGAAGCAAGATGTGAGGTAACAACCACGAGCCTCGTGGTATAATATAAAATAATAGAAATGGGTTAATTAAAGATGTAAGAGATAGCTAGGAATATACCTAACTCATTAGCCAAGCAGTGTTGCAATTAATATAACTTTTGTGTGATTATTCTAGACTGGGTGTCCAGGAAATGGAAGTGCGATATCCATTTACAAGTGTTATTATCATTATTATTACTACTATTGCTATTAGTACGAATCACTATGTGTGTTTGTGTGTGCATCCATGCCAGGGCAACTTTGTGGAGCTGTCTCCCCTTTCACCTTTACATGGGCACGGGAGATTGAACTCAGGTCGCCAGGCTAACTCTGCAAGCGCCTTCACCTGAGCAACCTCAGCCTCCTCTCCGTGCTCAGGGAGATCGCCTCACTGGTCCTTACACTGTGGCCGTCCCCTTCCCATCCTGATGGTGCCCACCCCATCTCTCCCCCTCCCCCTTCCTGTTCACGGGTTGGCTGTGGGTGCTCTGTAAACTCACGGGAGTGTGTGGCGCAATCCTCCTGCCCCTCACATGACCTTGGCATCTCAGGAGCTGTTTCCTCTCCTTTGACTGAAAACAAAGTTGAATTCATAATTTTATGATTTTTCAGAGCTGCCTAACTTTGAGGGGGAAAGAGAGCTCCGGGTAACCCCTGTGCAGTAGCCATGCGTTAGCAAGGTGGCGGCTCTCTGATTGATGTCTCTGCCAAGGCTGCAGGTGTGCTGCTCCTGAGCATGTGTCTGAGGATTGCTCTGAGGAGCACATCCTCCTCGGACCTGTCTTTCCTGCCACCAACAGGATTCCTTCAGCCCTGTGCTAAATGCTAATTTTCTTACTAGAAACCCATCTCCCCTAAAAATAATAAGATAAAAAATGACCTGTTAAGCCCATCCCCACCTCCTCTTTTTTTTTTTAATTCCTCCCAAGAAACACATTAACGTAAACAAAACGTGAGATGTGAAATGAAAACAGGGTCAAGGCACCTGCGGGGTTCTACCAGCTCACATTACAAAGCCCCATCTGAAGTGGCCGGCAACTGTTTCCATGACAAGCATGACAAACAGCCCGTTCTCTTGAAAGTCGGGCAAAAGCCAAATTAGTCAGATTACATCAGGATATATTTCCCTGGAGCAGAAGGTCTCTTTGGAAACACCTGCCTGACATATTTCAGACACGTGCAGAGGCACACAGGCCCCCAGTGGGTCCCAGGGCTTGCCAACGTCTCAACAAAAATGGGTGTTTGGGTTTTACTGAGTAAGACTGAGTGAGATGGCTGTGTGGAATGTGAGTTGCTTTCTGGCGCCTCTCACACGACAGAGTTTCGCCAGCTCTTGTCCTGGTGCCAGGAGGGTCCAAGATCTCAGGCAGTCTGCAGCTGGTTCTCCCTCTCAGGGCAGTGGACAGATGCTGGGGTTTGGGGCCTGGATGGAGATGCTAGCATCATATAGGGCAGACACAACAGGGAACCACACTCCCAAATGGAACTGGTAATGTGGAAGGGAACGGGACGTCAAAGCCAAAGACACGTGTTTCTCTTTTCTCATCGTGTAATTAGTATTCCGCCTTTGATAGCCGTCCTCAGTTTATTTTATTAGCATTAGGTAACCATGGGTAATTAACGTTTTCCAACGATCTGTGTTGTTGAGAAAGTGCCTGGCCGCATGGGTTAAATAAATCATGGCAAATCTATAATCCAGAATCCTATGCGACTAATCCCATGAATGAGTGAGGACCCCCACTATGTGACCATTCATATGAACCCCAGGGGCTCAGGTAACAAGACTTTAAAGTTACGTGTGTTGACAAAAAGTTAAGTTGCAAAACGACACAGGTGTGGGAGTTCTGTATAAAAAGGGAGAAGTGGCAGAGACGTATTCACAAACAGACACACAGACATCAGAGAACACAGAGGAAGGCTAGAAGACAGGACAGAAGCCATCGCCAGGGATAGAACAGTGGGGAGACAAGAAGGTAATATTTCCTGGTCCCGATGCTTGAAATAGTTACAGTAAGGAGAGTCGCATGCAATTCAGGTGAAACGAGATGCCTACCCGTAATAATACAACATAGAAAAGCATCCGGTGAGAGACAGAGCATCCGGCTTGGTCCAAGTCGTCAGATTTTCGTCTTATTCCTTGGTTCCTCCATCTCCTGACCCTCAGTGCACAGTGGAAAGATGGCAGATCCTAGAGCACATTCATCAGTGGTGGTATCGTGACTCCTAACCAAGCAAGGAGCATAGTTCCAGATCACCCAGCCTGTGTTCACATCTTGACTCCGCCATCATGACCGACGGGTCTGACAACACCCATTTGACCCCTGTGCGATCAGTAGGAGTCCCCTGAGAGAGTGGTCATGGGGGTGACTCAATCGAGTAAAATCACTTAGCACAGGGCCTGGCACATGGTGGACACCCCAAAAATGTGACTGACACCAGATACTTCCCAAGGGGTATGCATTTTACATGTGTGTTTCTAAACAAGCACAGGGCCCAGGGCCTTGTTCAACTGGTTTTGCAGGCGAGCTTGTCGCCAGACACTATGGATATGGGTTTTGTCCAGTGGTACAGGGAAGCCACACTGACAGAGGTCCACGTATACTTGGCATAGGACTGACTTCAGTCAGGGAACTCTCTGTAGAAGCCAAGAACAGACAGCAAAGCTCGGTAGAGCTTTGCAGGAGGAGGGTGGTGAGAGCAAGGGGCTAGGGTTCCCTGCCAGCTGCAGCACCTTGCTGCAAGCATGCCAGTGGGGTTCAAAGAGCAGGCTTTAAACAGAGTCTGCTTAAAACAAGGAGGTGATTGACCTGGACGGAGAAGGGGAAGATGGGGGTCGGTGGTAGTCAAGTGTAACCCACCTGGTACAGCCTGCCTCCCCACCCCAGTGGCTGCAGTCCTGACTGCACACCCCACGCCGAATTCCTGGACCCCTTTGTCTCCCTCATCACAGCTGAGATCTTCGGCACAAGCCCCCTCCTCCCCGCGGCTTTTTATGATGGTGATGATGTAAGGGGGTAGGAAAAACACAGCTGGTTCCGCCTGCGTTTACAGAGGCTGGGGCAGACTGTGCGCTGCCCCCAGCCACCAGTCCTGCACAGCTGCTCAGCCGGCCTCTGGGGGCCAAGCGTCCCCACCGCTTCTCAGGGAAGGAAACACATGGTGCAGAAATGAGACATTTACTTAATAAAAAAAAGAAATAGACCTTCAAGACACTCTGCGTTGTTCGGGGCCCTGCTCTGCTGTCTGCGTCGGCTCCCACTCTCTCTACCTTAACTGTTTCCCCTCAGTCCTCCACCCCAGGCTCTCCATGGGCAAATCAACCAACCACACGATGAAAATGCTCAGAAAGAAGTAACAGGCATAGAACACATGGGGGTCTGCCACTGCCTCAGTGCTACAGTAATGGCCGATTGTGGTGTCAGGACTCTCAAGCCAAGTGCACCCAGTGCACGGGGCCAGGGAACCTGTGACTTTACATTCCATACCGATCTGTTACACACACACCGTTTCCTCCTCCTTGGTGCCATTCCTAGCATGGTTCTCTTTATCTCCCACCAGGATTCTCAAACTCCCTTCTGAGGTTTCTTCTTGTCCTGAGTCTTGGCCCCCTCCCAACCAAGCCTCACCCAGTAGCCAGAGGGACTTTCGCAAGCGAAGTCACATCCTCCTTTCCTGTGCTTGGAGTGAACAGACTATGAACAGACTTCTGCAGACTCTAGCCACGTTTTCTTTTCTTTTTAAAATTATTTTGTGCTTCAAAGCATAAAGATTGTGTATATCAACGGAGTACTGTGTCACACTTCAGTATGTGTGTGCAGTGTGTGATATTTAAATCGGGTTAAATGGATCTGTCTCCTCATATTTTTCTTGCAGTAGTGAACAAAGCTTGAGCCTTGCACACGCAGTCCACCATGGAGCCATAGCCACAGCCGTAAACATTTGTCCTTTTCGAATTTCTTATTGTGTGTTTATATGTGCACGAGCAGGAGCATGCATGCACACACACACACACAGAGGCCTAAAGATAATTTCCAGTTCTTTGCTACTATGGCATCTGGGGACTGAACTCAGGTTGTCAGGCTTGCACGGCAAGCACTGTTAGGCGCTGATCTATTTTGCCAGTCCATGTGCTCACAGTCAGCATACCAGGGCTGATCTCTCCTGCTACCCATAATTGGGGACTCGCTGATGACCACCCCTGCCCTTCCCCTCAGTCCCCAGCCTCTGGTAACCATGGTTCCACTTTCAGCCACAGGAGGGCCAGCATTTCCATAGGAGTGACTGTCTCGCTGTGCCTGGCTGACTTTGCTCAGCACCACATCTTCTCTTTCCATCTGTGTCGCCACCAATGACAGACCTCGCTGTTTTTATGGCTGGATAGTATTCCACTGTGTGTGCTGACTGTGGTTCCCTCGTCCACAGTCGTACTCAGCACTGAGAGGAATGCCGGGATGACATTTTCTCAACAGAGTCCTCCAATGTGTAGCCGCGGAGGTCTGTTCCGGTTTCAGCAGTCCACATTACAGTACATCCATGAGCATACGTGTGCCGTGTGCGTACACTTGAACTTGACAGTTGCTTTTGTTGATGGCTACACTGGGCTCTCCATGGCTCACTGCACCACGGCTCAGGCCTGCAGGAAGCTCCTCTGATGATGTGTTTTCTCACCAAGCTGCACCCGCCTTCCTGTGCTTAGGGTCACCAGAGGGCACCTCAGTACTGTGCTCAGGTGACATATTACTGTGCGTATTATTTATTTCTCTGGGAGTATGCATGTGTGTCCACATGCTGCAGCACACAACCAGAGAAAGAGTTACAGGAGTTGGTCCTCTCCTTCTGCTATGTGGGCCTTAAGGAATAGAACTCAAGCTATTGGGCTTGGGAGCAAGTACCTTTACCCACTGAACCATCTCACTGGCCTTTTGGGCACTGTTTTAAACAATGTGAACAGCAAGCCTTGAAAAAGACACACAACTACAGTGTGGGAGTGGAAACAGAAAAGCCAATCATCCCCCACCTCTACCTCCACCCTTGTGTGGCCTTCACCATGACCACGTGCCCTGGAAGTGCTGGCAACACACATTCTCATGGTTCCCTGGGCGTCCGGGAACTACCAGACACAGGCTGTGCTGGTTTCAGCAGTAGATGAGCTCACAAAGAGTGAATACCAAGGATCCTCTGTGACGTTGTGCCTCAGGATCCACAGAGGACTGACTTCAGATCCCCACTGCCCAAGTACAGATGCTCGTGACACTGTCGGTCACCTCCACATCTGTCTCATAGCTCACACAATGCAACGCAATGGGAAGGATGTGCTGTTCTCTGCCCACTGTAAAGACAATGTTATAAAATACAGATCTTATGTACTGGCATACTGGCAAGGAAGAGAATTCTGTCCTACCTCAGTTGTGGTCCTTATAGGCTCAACTCTACCTTCAACCCATATTTTATCAAACCTGCTGATAGGGAAACCCATGAACTCCAAGAACCGCCTGTGTTTTGTTATTGTTGTTGTTTCTTAGAACAGGGTCTCATTCTGCAGCCCTCCAGGCTAGCCTAGAACTCCCTGGGTAGCCAAGTCGGCCTTGAACTTATGGAAATCCTTCTGCCTGAGCACTCCTAGTGCTACGAGTCTAGACATGAGCCCCCACACCCAGCTCTACCTCGTGGATGACCATCGCTGGCCCTAACCTCCCCTTGCTTCTGCCTGGGAGCAGAATGAATACAAAGATGGGCACATGGGCAGTCCTGACTTTCCAGACCATTGGCTACAGGACTGGCAGTCAACCGGAGACATCTTGGAAAGAAAGGAAGTCCTGGCCTCTGACCATGTTTCTGGCCCATTGGTCAACTGTGGCAGGAAAGACTAGAACAGTGGGAGATCCAACAGTTAGGTCTTGGCTTTGAGCTTCTGCCCTCAACTCCTGCTCTACTCTGGGCACACCTACTTTGGCTTCACTGCAATTGGTGGCCTTTCCTATCCAAGGGACCCAGAAGCTACAGTTTGGATATGGCTCATCCCTGCTAAGACTCACAGTGAGAGTTCGTTGTGAGCTAGGACCTCTGAGAAGCGATTGGGTCATTAGGACAGACTGATTGCTGTACAGTAGGTCCCCCTTGCAATCCACCCACCCCTCACATGCTCACTCTGTCCCTCTCTGCTTTGAGCTGAAGCATCACAAAGCCCTCTTGGTGTGTGACCCTCTGACCTTGGACTTGCCAGCATCCCAAACTATCCACCAAGATAAAGCTCTGTTCTTTATTATCTTCCCAGTTCCGGGTATTCTCTCTCAGCAACAGAAATAGACAGAGACACCAGACTAGCGAAGTAGCAGAGGCCCCCCATGATCTGAGTTCTAGGCACCCTCCCTTTGACCACATTCTTACTTCAAGTTGGCTGCTCCTCACCGCCACCCGTGTTCAAGCTGTACCCTGTGCCTGAAACTGGAGGTCCTGGATCCCGGTAACTCCCTCAACCCAGGCAAACAGGACAGTGAGTCCCCAAGCCTTGCAACAAGAGGCCAGTGAACGCTGGGCTACAGGTGTGACACTGATGGGCACAGCGACGCTCTCAGGGCGCCAACACCACACTCACTGTGTCTGTAGTTCTCATTTTAACCATAGCCAAGTGTCTCTACAGGACTCCGGACCAGCTAGTGTGGAACAACACGCTTGACAGATGTTCCCCCACCACCACCAAATTGGGTAACAACGTGACTGTAAGTGTCATTACCCAATGCCAAAATGACAGACCAATAAATGCAATTCCTTCGGCCAATGCATCAGGGAAAGAAAATAAACAAAGCCAGTTGTCAGCAAGAGGTGACCCAGTTGAGAATTCACTCGGCCCGGTTATTCCACTGCACCGGGCAATGGCAGATTCAGTCGTATGACCTCGGGGTCCTCAGTAGGCCCAAGCAAAATGACTTGAATTAATAAGTTGCTTCATCGGCACGGCCTTCTGTGGCCTTATCGCTCCACTCTGAATGACAAGCCAGATGAGTGACAGGAGCTGTTCTGTCTCATTATATAATGACTGCCCTCCTAAATGCTTGCTGGGAATCTGTTTCCAAAGCCTCGAGCTGCGTTATGTAAGAGCCCTGGTCCCTGCCTTTTGGAGCAGACTAAGGCAAAAACAGCCTTTAAGATATTGCACAAGTTTCAAAGCAGTGACTCTGCAAATAAACAGTGATTTTTTTTTTAAAGAAAAGGGGGGAAAAGGAGTCTATAAACCCAATAAAGATGTGACAGGGAGGGGCCAAGCAAGATGAAAAGGAGAGCATTAGGGCTGTGGTCAGCCACCTTCTGACGCCTTCAGAACACGCAAGTCTGGAATGATTGTTCACACAGAAGGGGCAGAGTCTCAAAAATAACAGCCCGTCGCTCACCCGCCCCACCCCCGGCCCCACCCACTGCCACCGCTGAACTGTTTGGGTTCACTGTAAAAAGTACAAAAGAGCCAGCGGAGGAAGGGCTCGGCAGGAAGGAAGAATTGCCAGTTCTTTCCCTGGCCAAGATGCCTCACCCAGCTGGCCCCGGGGAAGAGCTGGGACCATAGGATAGTAAGCCATACCTGTGCCCATGGTGCACTCAGTTCCCATCAGGTGACCTCTTAGAACAGCCAGTCACAGCTGGCATTGACGGAGCACTTTACTGTGGACGCAATCGGTATAGCCGGTCTTCCATACCTGCCTTCTGCCTCTATGGGTCTGACCAAGTGTGACACAAAATCTTCAGGAAAGACCTTTCCCCTTTTCCGCTCTCCCGAAGCAGTGAGGTCTAGTAACTATTTATGTAGCATGCACATTGTATGAAGTCCATCATGGTTTGCAGTACATACAGGCATGCAGATTATATGCAGGTCCACCATTTTGTTGGAAAAATGTGTATCTGCAGGGCTGGGTAAGCTCGGGGTCCTGGAACCAACTCTCTGTGATGCTGAGCTGCAGCTCCATATGTAATCTCCGGATCCTCAAAAGCACGTTTAAAGCTCCATTCCGAGCCCAATCGAGATCACAGACACGCAGGCATAAAGCGCTTAGCTCTCTGGTCTGAAGGTGATAGAGACGAGACTTGAAGCAGAGACCTGATTCCAGAGGCCACGTGAGGGTCTTCGTTCTGAGTTCCCATTCTCAACTCTAGTCTCACTAACCATTGATCCACGCTCTGCCTGTCACAAGCTGACTGGCAATCTTCTGGAAACTTCAACTAAGATTGAACTGTGGCTGAGCGGCCAGCAGGGGTTTCAGCTAGAGGAGACGACATTCTTGCAAACAGCGAACCAGATTTTGAGGTTTTCAGAAGTTAAGCACAAAGATTAGGAAGGGTTTAGGAATGATAAGGTTCCAAATTCTGGACTGACAAGATGGCCCAGTGGGCAAAGGTGCTCGCCTCTGAGGCTGATGGCCTGAATTCAAGCCTCAGGGCCCATATGATGAAAATACAGAACCAATTCGCCCTGAAAGCTGTCCCCTGACCTTCACAAGGACATCACGGCACAAAACCAGATGCCTACACAGACAAATAAATATGTAAGCAAATTTAAAATTTGGAGGAAAAAAGAAATTTATCTTTTTTTCTTTTTTAAATCAAGATTGAACTCGTGTTGCAAGAGGTGAGTCCAGTCTCAAAATGGAAGGCCACGACCCAAAACAACCAGAACAGTTGAGGCAGCCGTTTATTGGTGGTCTGAGCTTTGAAACCACAGATGATAGCTTAAGAGAACATTTGGAGACATGGACCTCACTTTCAGACTGTGTGGTAGTGAGAGATCCCCAAACAAAATGCTCCGGGGGCTTGGGTTTTGTGACCTACTCTTGTGCTGAAGAGGAGCATAGTGCAATCTGAGCTCGGACACACAAGGTTGCCGGGTGTGTAGAGAGGATTCTAGAAAGCCTGGTGCCCGTTTAACAGTGAAGAAAGTGTTTGTTGGTGGAATAAAAGAAGATACAGAAGAATAAAATCTGAGAGACTACTTTGAAAAGTATGGTAAGACTGAAACCATAGAAGTTATGGAAGACAGGCAGAGTGGATTTGCTTTTGTAACTTTTGACAATAACGGCACAGTTGACAAAACTGTTATTCAGAAATATCACACTATTAGTGGGCATAACTATGAAACGAAAAGGCCCTTTCTAAACAAGAGATGCAGCCTGCTGGAGGTTGTGGAGGTGGCTCTGGCAATGTGGAGGAAGCTTTGGAGGTGGTGGAGGTAATTTTGGTCGTGGTAGAAACTTTGGTGGAAGAGGAGGCTGCGGTGGTGGTGGAGGTGGCGGCGGCAGAGTGGTTATGGAGGTGGTGATGGTGGATATAATAGATTTGGAAGTGGTGGAGGCAACTCTGCTGGTGGTCCTGGTTACAGTAGTAGAGGAGGCTACGGTGGTGGTGAACCAGGATATGGAAACCAAGGTGGTGGAGGTTATGATGTTTACAATAAAGGAAGAAACTTTGGTGGAGGTAACCATGGTGGTGGTGAGAACTACATGACTTTGGAATTATAGTGGACAACGGCAGTCAGATTATGGAGCCAGGAAAGGGGGCAGTTTTGGTGGAAGAAGCTCAGGCAGTCACTGCGGTGGTGGCTATGGATCTGGTGCTGGAAGTGGTGGATGTGGTAGCAGATGGTTCTAAAAAACAGCAGAAGGGAGGAAGAGGAAGTGAGGCAGACGCCATGCCTCTCCTCTCCAGGGCAGACGCGATGAAGCAAGCCGCCAGGTCAGACATGCTGAATCTTTCCCGGTAAGACTGATGCTACACAGATTACTAAATATGGGTTAGGCAAGAGTGAGAATTAGCCATTAAGAGGCTAGAACTAATGGGCCAAGCAGTGTTTAAATGAAAAAAAAAAACAGCAGGAAAGGGCTACAGTTCTTAGCAAGAGAGAACGAGGAGCTGTGGGGAAAGCTGCAGGTTACTTTGAGACAGTCATTCTAAATGCCTCAGAGGAACTGTAAAAATCTGCCGCAGAAGGAACGGTGATCCACAGTCAGAAAAGCTCCTGCAGCGTAGCCAGGAAACCCTCCTTGCTCAGGTCAGTCACAGTCACAGGTTGACGACAAGGGCAGCTACTGATTAATGTCAATTAGATGTAATTCCCGGGGTCTTTTATCGCTGTAGTTTTGTCTTTTTCTTTTCATTACATCAGGTATATTGCCCTGCAAATTGTGGCAGTGGTTCCAGGAATAAAAAATTAAGGAATTTTTAACTTTAAAAAAAAATCAAGCCGGGCGGTGGTGGCGCATGCCTTTAATCCCAGCACTCGGGAGGCAGAGGCAGGCGGATCTCTGTGAGTTGGAGGCCAGCCTGGTCTACAAGAGCTAGTTCCAGGACAGGAACCAAAAAGCTACGGAGAAACCCTGTCTCGAAAAAATAAAAAAAAAAAAATAAAAATGCTTCTGCTAATAAATTAAACTGGCTTAAGAGCCCAAGCGTCTGTCGTAGAAAACGGATCTTGGAGGGGATGTGCTTCAGTTTTTATCCATCTGAACTTTTAGCAATGGCTCAAGGACTTGGGGATCTTTTGGTCTTCCTCTCCCCAGTCCACAGTGTCTGTTCCATCCTGAGAAAGGGCTTTCATAGCTACAGGATGCCTGCAGCCATCGTGATGAGCATACCCCTCAACATGTCCATGCTAAGAGAAACGCACCTCCTGGGACACTCAGAAGCTCGTAGAACGCTTGCTTCCTCAGAAGGCCCCTCCCACTCTGCTGGTGTCGTTCCAGCCCCCTCAGAGACTGCAGAGGAGCAGCTGGGGTCCTGGACTCTCATCTCACCTCTGTATCTTGCGGAGGTTGCTAGTGGCATCGACAGTGGCCCTGCACAACCCTGAATAGTTTTCTAGTCAGCAGCTATTATCATGGAATCGCCCAAAAGGATTGGTTGTGGAGCTGCATGGGACACTCATGGATTCTCTAAAAGTCAGAGAGGCACCAGGAGCCCCAAGCTGTTCACGGGGTGGATGATGCCCGTGACCGGAAGACACCTTCAGACTGCAGTGCCAGAAAGTCTTGGGAGATGGGGCCTCCGTTTGTTTTTCTGAGTCTCCTGAAGCACTTGTTTTTCTACCTGAGACACAGGCCTCTCCCAGACACACGTGTCCCCTCTGTCCCTCTGACTCCTTGCAGTGGGTAAGAGACCCTCCCCTCTCTGTAGCACAACCTATTCCAGATGGCCAATTATCTCTCTCCCGCTTGGGAGAGGCTCAGACACCAATCAAGTCAATTGACTCAGTAGCTGGCACTGGAAGAAAGGATGTTAGCTTAAGTAACCCAGTTTCCAGTCTGGCTCCGACCATTACAATAACCCCATTTCTTCTTTCTTCACCCTAAGTCTCTTTGCCTCCACCCAGATAGTCTTGGTTCGTAAAATGCAAAGACCAGAAAATGGCCACCCTCACCAAGCCAGAGGCGTTTGTTTTCTGCTGTTGCGATATGACACCACGAGCCAAAACGACTTAACAAACAAACAGTTTATTTGGGTTTCTGGTTCCACGAGGATGGTGCCCATAAGGAGAGGGGAGGCATGGTAGCTGGGGCAGTAACTGGAGGCTGTCTGGTCACATTTTATCCACACACAGGAAGCAGAGACAAACAGGAAGTGGGGCACGTATGAAGACCCTGCAAACCCAGCCCCAGTGATACACTTCCTCCAGCAAGGCTGTGCCTCCTAAACATCCCATAACCTCCCCCAGATTTTACCACCAGCTGGGGCTACATGAGCCTTTAGGGGATAGTTCTCATTCAAACCACCATGCCAGGCAATAGGCAGAGAGAATCCTTAATGAGGCATTGGTGGCTCCAGAGTATCTAAAAGACCTCGGCTCCTGGCTGAGACCCATTCTGTGAGCTGCTCTTGACCAAGACTCCCATCTGGAACAAGCCTGATTTAGACTTTACTGAGCTTTCTTCTTGACTAAGACTGCCCTTGCTGTAAAAGGTAACAGTAAGAATTTCAGTTAGTTGACTTAGCAAGAATTACCTGCCCTGAGTGTCTGCCTACCTCACGCTTCTGATGTCCAAGCCCTTGGCCTGCCAAGCAAGCAAGAACTGCCCCATCCTCCACATGTCCTCTGAGTAAGTCTCCACCTACTACTCTCCCCATGGAAACTGGTTGTAAATTCTCACTGTCTTAGTTAAGGGTCCTATTGCTGTCATAATAAGGTTTATTTCATCTTACACTTCCAGGTCACACTCTGCCACTAAGGGAAGTCGGGAAAGAAATGCAAGGCAGGGACCTGGAGGCAGGAACTGAAGGAGAAGCCATGGAGGAACATGACTTACTGGCTTGCGCCTCGTGGGTTGCTCAGCCTGGTTTCTTAGACAACTCAGAATCACCTGCCCTGGGGTGGTACTGTCTCCCCACCTCCAGAGTTGGTTCTCCAACATCAACCCATCATCAAGAAAATACACGACAGTCTTGCCTACAGGAGATCTGGTGGAATCATTTTGTCATCTGAGGTTCCTTTTCAAGTTGACAGGAAAAAAACAACAACCAGGATACAAACTGTCCCCACTGCTCTCAGAATCGAGGCAATGTCTCTGCCTTCTTATAAGTCTTAAACCAGGTCTTCTTTCTTCCTGGCAAATGTCACAATGATGCTCTTCATCACTGCAAAGGACAAGTGGCTGATGCAGAGATACCAGACTTCCAACTAAACCATCTGTGGAGGGCATGCCTAGATGCCACCACAGAGCCATCGCCTGGTACTTGGCCATGTCGTTATCACTATCCAGTTCTCACTCTCTGTCCTGTTCTCTTCTTTCTAGACAGGTGCTGTTCCCAAGAGCTCTCCCCATGAGTCCCATCCGCCTCACCGTCTCTCCTCTAGGTATCCAGGCTGAGAAGGTGAGTGGAGGAAGACTCTGCCGTGAAAGGTTAAAGCTAAGCACTGCTGGACAATTGGATCACTTGTGACAAGTGGGGTGTATTGGTCACGGCAAGGCAGGAAGACTGCGCTGCTGTGCCCCAGTCCTTTACCAGTCCTGTGGGATAGTGGCTGGATAGGGAACACACTAGTGGGTGCATTGCTGTAGACTTCTGAGAATTTGGGACAACAGAGCAGGATGGCTGTCGTGGAGACGATTATGGATGCTTTTGAGAATGGCCATGAAAGGCTGAGAATGACAATCGCCCATCCTCTGTGGCAAAGCAGAGTCTCATAGAGAAACATCAGTTCAGGGTTGATCCTAAAGCTTCCTCTGGTGAGGTAAAACTCATGAACAAGCAGAATTGTTAAGTCAAGAACCTGACTATAGGGATCAGAATCTTGAGTCTTGGATTGAAAACTTCTAGCTGAAATCACCCAGAATCCCAAGGCCCATAGAAGTGGCCCACACCTCCATGTTGGAGATATCACACCTGAAGATGTTACACAGGTTCCTCCACACAGGACAACACATCACCCGGGACCATGTCCTCATGATCCTCTTAGCCACTGCGTCCTCACCACTCTCAGCAGAAGAGGGCCAGGCCTGCTAAGAGTAGAAAGAGACTGTGCCATGAAAGATGTGAAGGGCTCGGGCAATGTTAACCAGCAGCAGAAGGAACCATGTGCTGGATACAGTTTATCTATGTGGCAGCATTTTCTTATGACACAGGATTTAACACCCTGGCAAGGACCCCAGGGAACGGGCACTCAGTACACTGTCTGTTGGGTTTGGAGTGGCTGCCATTAAGTGATAAAGGAATAGCATATAGATGGTGGAAGAAGGACCAATGGACTCGGATGTGAGCAAGCTGGAGTAGGCATGCACTCCCACTGTCCACAGAGGGGCTCAGAACGTACCCCATTTAACCATGCAGCAATGTCCCAGAGAGGAACAGAAGCATCAGTAATGGGTAGGTCAAGACTACTGGAGAGCATGAACGAGTCTTAGGACAGCAACAGGATCATAAAATGATAGAGGTACGGACTGGAGAGACAGTTAAGTGTCGCGAACACTTGCTCTTCCTGAGGACTGGGTTTGAATCCCAGTGTCCCCATCAGGCAGCTCCCAACCACCTGCAACTCCAGCTCCAGGGGATCCAACATGTATGGCACCAAGCCTGGCCCACAGAGATCTTAAAATGAAAATCTGGTGAAGAGACTGATACTGCTCATGGCAAAATAAAGATGCCCCAAAGACACGTGATTCCTCAAAGTACACAGCTGAGAGAACACGAGGGAGGCCACCTCGCGAGGACTCTGGATGTCTTTGCTAGGCACAGAGACCTGAAATCTGTCACCTGAGGGCGAGTGTGGGCTCCTCTGATGGTCAGCTCTGCCTGTCCACTTGATGGAATTTAGAATCACCTAACTGATAAAGCTTTTGGGGTCCCTGGAGTGGGGTTTCCAAAGAGGCTTACATGAGGAGAGAGACCCACCTAGAATGTGAGAGGCACCATTCCCTGAGCTGGGGTCCTGGACTGAAGAAAAAAGAGCAGCAGCCTTCGTATTTCTCCTGAGTGGTGATGCCGGGTGACTGGGATGCCTCACAGTGCTACCAACATGCCTTCCCCTCCAGGGCAGACTGTACCCTCAGACTTCACGTCAGACCAACCCCCACTCCCTGAAGTTGCTTCGGTGCAGTGTGTTGTCACAGGACTGAGAAAAATAAACTCACGCAGTCCCCATAAGGAAGATGTTCTCAGGAATACCCCAGGGAGCAGACACGGTATTGACCCTCTCAGCTGTCTGCCAAAGGGACCCAGGGCCAGGTACAAAGCCATGTCTCTCGAGGACTGCTAGACATTTCTCTGACCTATAGCATCAACACAAACAGAGCAGAGGCAGGGGGAGTTAGGGGGGAATGAAGGCTCCCAATTGCACCCATCCCTTGGCCAAGATATTAAAATAGTATCATATCCTGAGGACGACACAGAGATTAGTTGTAACACCTGCGTTACTCTCTATGGTACAGTTTGCGCTACTGTACCATAAGCGGGGCAAGGGCCTGGAGATTAAAGGAACACACAAGAGATGTAGGTCATCCGTGAGGAGAGAATGTCTAATGCCCTTTATTCAAGCTTAGGAAAAACCTTATATACCTAGCTGCTGCACAATGGAAATCCCCCCAGGCAGGTGGAAAATTACCAGGCCCAAGAGTAAACAAAACCCCTAAGCTAACCACCAGTGGGGGCAGAGGGAGCACAGGCACAAACAGAATGTTTAGCCGGAAATTGCAACAAGATGTTTGGCCAGAAACTGTCCTCAAGATGAACCCCGGGAGGTGGGGTAGGGAGGTGGGGTAGACCGGTGGGTCTTACAATTAGTGACGCCCTCAAAGAGGTTAAAGAGCAGGAATGAATGGTCCTGTCATGTCTTGTGCAGTTCACCCTCTAGACCTCAGGAGAACATGGTAGCATCTAAAGATGCTAGAGCACAAGACTAGCAGAGATGGCGCTAAGGTGGAGGCCCAGGGGGAGGGAAGTGATGGCCATGGCCTTCACCCTCTAGACTGGCTGCGGTGGAAGACTGGAGCTCATGTCCTCTCATCAGCTTAAACAGGCTCAGCAAACTCTCCAGTAACTAGTCCTAATGGCATACCACCAAAGCACAAGATCTGTAACCATCGGCCATCACCCCCAGGCCTGGGAACACTGTCCGCAAGTGGCTCTGACTCCCTCTAACGGCCTCCCACCACTGGGTCATGGTGGGTAAACAAAACCTCCCAACTCCCTCCTCAGTCTAGAACAACTCTACATGGCCGTTCTGCTTCAGAACTCTGGGGAGGACAACTTAAGACCTCCATCACAATTTTAGTGGGGACCCATTTTCTTTCGGCCCTTACTCTCTCCCAGAATCCTCCCTCCATACATCTTCATCCTTGAGAGCCAGCACCTCAACCCCAAACTCACGCTCATCTGGAAAAGAGATCGAGCCCTCTCAGAGCTGTCCTGTGGGTGAGCGCGCCCACACTGAGCAGGAAGCCCTAGAACAGAGGCAGACGCAGTCACATGCGCTCATTCATAGTGCCAGCCCTTGGGTCCTTCTACTTCCTTTGAAACCCCTGCCAGACAAAAGCTGAGTTGTGTTCTCACTAGAGTCTGTCCAGGGAACACAGTAAATGCTCAATAAAACTCCAGACTGTCTGGAAGGCAAGGTTTCCTTAAAGGCTCATGTGCTCATCAGGAGGGTATGCAGTCAGCCTGGGATTTCCCACCTCCACAGCGCAGAGACGTGGATGTACCTGCATCCTTGCTGACTGCCTGGTCCAGAGGGCTCATCGCCTGCTCTGGCTTCTGCGCACTCGGTGGCCACCTGAAACAACAAACACTCCGCACCAGCACCCAGGGAACAGGGTGCTCTGACAGGTGCCGCTGGTTCCCTGTCACCCGGCAGGCTAACTGGGATCATCCATTCTTCCAGGCTTCAGTGAGGGACCCTCCCCTAACCTCTTCCAAAGGAAGCCAGCCATCCTTCCAGAACAAAACGGCCCAGAGCACAACAAGGGACCATGACAGTGTTCCAACACAGCCAGAGCTTCAGAGCGGCATGGGGCTGAGCTCCAAACCCTGCCCCTGCCTCTGTGTGGCCCTGATCCACCATCAGACCAGACCCCCTCAGAGCATCAGTTTCCACAGAGGCAAATGGAGTGCCGACCGGCTCCGCGGGAAGACAAAAGAGAGTGTGCCTGGTACACAGCGGCCGCTGGTGAGGTCGCTTACCACAATGAGATTAGCTTCCACACAACTGCAGTGTGTCAGAGCAGCCAGAGCCAGCACGTATCTTGTCCAACTTTAAGTTGAGTATTCAATGGCTTCAGCCCTGGGGGCTTCTGTCTTATGGCTGACCTCATTCGAAATGGGTCGCAAGAATGGGAGGGCCAATACTTTACTGGAAACAAAAATGGTGGGAGGTGTGTTCTCTGACCCCGGACCTGAGAGTCTGTTGTAACCACTGGGTCGGTCCGATATATATGTATCATGACAGGAGAGAGGAGGGTGGGGGTGGAGGCAGATCCTGAGAAGTCACTCAAATTCAGTGACCGCCACCACAGGTCCCCTGAGTCTAACCCAGGCCTATAACTCAGAGGCTCCATCAGCGAGACGGCCTGAACTGCTTCCAGAGCACGGAGCACAGTGGAGGCGTGGCTTTCTAAATCACTTAGGCGCGGTTTGTTCCCAAGTAACACAAAACCAGGGAATTAAGAGAACTCAAAGGCTCCTGCAGCTGAGAACTCCAGACACTTCTGGGGAGGTTTGAGCAAGGCTTAGCCAGTGGCTCAGTTGTGTCTCCAAGAACCTTTCTTTCTAGGTCTCCCCTCTGCCTCCTATGCACTTCTGCCTCTCCTCTTGGCCACAAAATGGCTGCCAGTAGCAGCAACCACCTCCTGATCCAGTAGAGGAACAGCTCCTCCAAGAGAACCCCTCCGAAAGAACAACCTCCAGAGAGTGCTCGCCTGACCAGTGCCTGAGGCCAGAGCGCCGAGCTGGGAGCACCAGCTCAGATCAGCAAATTTCTGCTCCTGGAGAAGGGCTTGGATCAGCTTCCTTGAAGCACCGGGGTTCCATGGCAGGTGGTATGCAAATGAGAATAAAAACTGGGGTGCAGATCCTAAGATCCAAGCGTATGCTGGTGTTCTCTAGGTCGCCACCAATGGCGAGCCACCCCAACAGTGTCCACCTCCCCCTGCTATCCACGCTCCTGAAGGCTCTCGAGGAAACCTGACTCATCCTCTTCGCTCTACACAGACGTGGCTCCCTGATGGACAGATGTTCAGGGAAAGGAACTTGGGGCCTCTGAGTTCTCAAGGCCCACTGTTTCCACACCGTCCCATGGAGCAGTGAGAGGGGCCTTTGTGATTTTAACAGGAAGGGGCTGTCTGGAGGCAGAAGAGGCCAAAAACCCCATGTTGGGCCTCCTCCTTATCCTGCCCCACCTCAGAACGTATCTCCCATATCCGCCCACTCCTCTGAGCATGTTAGTCTGCTTGTGTTCTTTGCAAAGCCAAATCCTTCCAGCCAGCCTCTACCTCCAGGAGCTTGCTGCCAGCTTGAGAGTGACCTTGAGCCTCAGACCACCTCGCTGATTTTTGCTTCCCTCGCGGCCCTGGGATGTGTCTAGCTGTCTGTCGCGCCACTGTGGCCTGCCACAGGTGCTCACAACTCTGCCACTGGGCAACTTCATATACTCGTCTCTTTACCTGCGTGATCCTGGGAGGGTCACTTCATCTCCCCCAACCTGCTTGATTCTCTGTTAAAATGCAAGAGCAGCCCATGATTTAGACCCCAAAATACTGCCTGCTGGGCCACTGGGTCAACTGTTCTCTTTGCAAATCTCATTTATGACCCGTAATGGATGGAGCTGCCGTGGCCTGCTTAGTGCAAAGTGGACAGTGCCAGGCTCTATGAAATGGGAAACAGCACACAAAGGAATTTGGCCATCCCTAAAGACAACACTCGGGCTAAGTGAGTCAGGAGGGCCACAAGCTAGCTCCCTAGAGCACAGTAACTGACCAGCATTTCTGTAAGTGTATCTTTCAGAATCCTCTTCATAAACCGATGCCTACTTTGCAAAGCTGTGTGCCTGGGCCTCGGGGCTGCCTTCTGTCACTGTTGAGGACAGAGGAAGTGTGCTCACCGCATCCACACTCGGCACGCGGTGTCTCTCTACTGCTCCTCTGCCTCTTGCCTGTGCACACCCAACTGCTAGGCTCGCCTTGATGTTCCAAGGGATAGAAAGCTTCAAGTAGAAAAGGCCCCCTCCACACACCCTCTCACCCAAAAGATGTCGGCAGCCACCTGCACAGCCTGCTTTGTGCCCCATAGACAAGAACTGGGATAGACACTACCGGTGTCCCCACCCGTGATGGTTAATAATGGCTGTCAACTTGACAGGCTCCATAGTCGCCTTGGAGACAAGTCTTCAGGCACGTATGTGAGTGATTATCTACATTAGGTTGTTCAAGTTGGGGAGACCCACCCTAAATATGAGCAGTACTGCTCCATGGGTTGGGGTCACAGACTGCATACAAACAGGAGATTTAGCTGAGCATGGATGTTCGTTGCCCTCTGCTTCTCGACTGAGGAAACGGTGTGAGCAGCAGCCTTAGGCTCCCGCCACTGTGCCTTCCCCACATAATGGACCATGTCTCCTCAAACTGTGACCCCAAGCTACCCCTTCCTTCCTCCAGCTGCTTGGTATTTCATCACAGCAGCACCCATGATACTGGGGTGACTGGGTCCTGCCTGTCACAGCAGCCTGCTCCCCACACAGGGAAGCTGCAGAGCAGTTAAGCCAGAGGGACCACTAGGGTTTCAGGGGGGTCTTCTTACATCAAGCCATATTAGCCTGGAAGGAATCCACAGGTTCTCATCTTCTGTGGAAACAAAAGCAGAGCCTCCTTTCCAAAGCAACATATCTTAGACCCAAAATTTAAAGTCAAGATACCTTTAAGCCTAGGCAGTTTGGATGCTCACCTTACTAGACCTGGATGGAGGTGGGTGGTCCTTGGACTTCCCACAGGTCAGGGAACCCTGATTGCTCTTTGGGCTGATGAGGGAGGGGAACTTGATCGGGGGAGGGGGAGGGAAATGGGAGGCGGTGGCAGGGAGGAGGCAGAAATCTTTAATAAATAAATAAAAAAAGAAAGAAAGATACCATATATATACCATATATATATATATATATATATATATATATATATATATATATATATTGGTTTAACTTAGCAGCACATACAATGAAATGTCTCTCTGTACTAGCTCACTCACAGTCAAAAAATTCAAATAAAACACAATAATATACATAATACAGACTCCCTGTGTATATTCCATCGTTATATGGCTTATTTTTCTTACTCTATTACTTTTTATACAAGTTTAGCATTTATTTTATTATCTTTACTCCTTTAATCTATGACTGTCTGTACTCTTTTATATTATAACTATCTATATTCTTTTTCCTCTTTCTCTCAAGCCTATGTACATTTATCCAATACTGTTATCAATTTAGAGGTCTTTTCCATCTGAATTTGTCTTTTTGATCAGGAGTATTTTTTGTTTCCTTTGAAATGCTCAGCAGGCTTGGCTAGGACCAGCTCCACAGACATGCCTGTTGGCTCCGCCCAGTCCAACATGGCAGCAGTATGTTTACTGTCAGCTTTATAAGTCTGCTCTCCACCCCAGCTCCAGGGATGCAGGAGGTCCGTTTCACCATCAATCCACCTGTAGCACTCTGCTCACAACCTCATTCAAATGCTCAGCCTCCTGAAAGAGCCAAAGTTGTTCATGCAACTAGCACGAACCAGTAGGCACTCCCCCAAAGAAGCCACAACAACTTTCGCTGTCAATGTTGAGGCAGGAAGACTTCTCTTAAAGGAGCCGTGGTGCCCCTACTTGCCACCAGCAAACAGAGCCCATCTGGGGAAAAAAATGCGGTTATCAGGAAGTTGTACTAAACTCTGCTCTTTTGTGTCTGGAATTTCTTTTTAAGCTCTCTCAGGTTTTATGTAGATGTAGTCAGTCCACATTGGCATGCCAATTTATAGGTGGAGGCTGTTTATTTGTTCCCGGCTGCCCAGATCCAATATCATCACGGAGAAACTATATTAATTTCAACACTGCTTGGCCAATTAGTTTGTGCATCTTTCTAGCTAGCTCTTACATCTTAAATTAACCCATTCCTATTATTCTGTATTTTACCATGAGGTTCATGGTTTACTGGCAAGGTTCCGGAGCCTCTGTCTCTTTTGGTAGCTAGATGGCATCTCTCTGACTCTGCCTTCTTTCTCCCAGCATTCTGTTTAGTTTTCCTGCCTATCTCTATTCTTCCCTGTCACAGGCCAAATCAGCTTCTTTATTAACCAATGATAATAAAACATATTCACAGCATACAGAGGGGAATCCTATATCAACTCTCTTTAACAGTAGACTTTGGACAGACTTCTATGCTGAACCTGCATCTCTTTCTCCTTGCCTGTTGCACACTATTTCATGTTACAAGTGTTTCACAACTTGCCTAGGCAGTTTTAAACTGATGGGCATTTCAATTGTGCCCAGTGTTCTATTTACTCTGAAGAACAATGCTGCAACTGAAAATTTTCTCTTTGTACACACGTGCAACTATATCTCTAGGATAGACACTCAACGGCATAGTTTCTGGGTCATAGGCTATGCACATTTTTATGCCCTTTAAAAATAGTTAATAGATCCTGCCAATATTTCCTCCAAAGTGACTATACAAATTTATAGTCTCTCTGTAGAACGACAGAATTCCCCACTCCCTTGCTAACTTAAAATGTGGTTTCTAATCTGCTGGATTGTGTTCATTTGTTTTTCTCTGATGAGTTGGGAATTTGGTTTCATGTTTCTGCCTCCTTGCTGAGTGGAGGACTTTTGGGTGCAGCAACTCAGAATACTAACTATCACATTGTGTTGTCCCATGCATCATATAATGGGATTATCTCTGTGATGAGAGACAGTGGAGTTGGGTTCTATTCTCTGCTGCAGGGATTGAGACAAACATATGGAAGGGGTCAGGCAAGGCTTACCAATCCAAAGTGTTGCAGGATATTTTGATCACACTCTGACACTCCCAAAACTGACAATAAAGTTTACTTTGAATCAGAAGGTGAAAATAGCTACTAGATGACCAATATTGGCCATAGAGGATTTGGACCACCAAAGGCATATACAGAGACACAGGAAGTAGTACCGAGAATCCTAGAAAAATTCTCAGTCCTCTTAGATTAATGAAGGAGAAAGAGAGGAGGTCACTGGTTGCTTCTCTTTCACTTCTCTGATCATTCAGATTCTTACCCTAAATAAATAACCTTTTATTATACTCAATGATGAGCGAGTTGTGGGATTTCTTTTTTAGTGTCCTTCTTCATCTGGTGCCCCACATGGATCCAAACTCCACACTTCCTGGGTGGATCGATTTAAAGACCTAAATGGTCCACAGCCCAGAAAGTCTCTCACCCCAACCTGCTTGACTTGTTTTTACCTACTAAGCAGTTTTTTGTAAAAACCCCTGCCACAGTGAAGCTAACTACATGCAGCGACTTGGAAATTTCCCAAGCGCATACATGTCTCCTGCCCCCACCGTTGTGCTCCCTGCCACATGGCAACTTGTGCAACTTCCGGTTTATAGTCCCTGCACCTGACTTCTATGCTTCTTGAAACATGTACAGAATTGATTTAATTGCTTTTAATTTGTCAAGCAAAGTATATTTCTCAGTATTTAACCAGTACCAAGGTGGGGAAACCAAAGCTGCTCAGGACTGTTCGTGGAATCAGGTTGTGCCTCTAGTGACAACTCTGCAACCACGACACCTGCTAGACAATAAAGATTATTACACCTAAAACAATTTACTGGATTTCATAACAGGTAATGAATAAATCAATAAACTTGAAAGTTATATAATTGCAGACAACATTACCAATGAAATTTTAGTAACTTTTTTGCTAGTACTATAGATTGTATTCTGCAAGGCTTATATGGTTATGGTGATACATGCATTTATTGGACATTGGGACTCAGTTTCTTTATTCATATTATATCCTTAAGAAAATGGTTTGATAACAGGGTCAAGAAGGAGGCACTTTAGAAATGATATAGTCTTTACAGACTAATAATGAACAGTTAGCTGACAGGATTAATACCATTAAAAATAAAAAGTTACCTGAAAAAAATAATACTATTGAAAAGGATAATATTAATTTGACAGACAAAATTGAATACATGTCAAATGATACTGAGAAATTATCTGAAAGAATTCATACTGTTGAATTTGATAATCAAAATTTGTTAAAGAGTTATGATAGGTTAGCAGAGAGAGTATCTCTCCAGGATGGCAATCTGCATGCTATCTAAATAATGTCCAAGGATGAGGTGTTAGCTTTAAAGGAAAAACTTCAGACCTTGGAATCACATTGCAGAATGAGGATCAGAGGCTAGTTACCTCAATGAAATCACTAGAAATAGATACTAGCCAGGAGATTTGGGTTTTACAAAGGACAGTAGTAAAAAGATTTGAAACAATTGAGGAAATTATTAGAGCTGATGAGCAGGAAAAGAAGGTAGATGGATACCTATAGGAATGAATGATCTAAAAGAAATTAAGCAAGCTATCATAACTTATGGCTTGCATTCCACATTTGTTGGGGAGATGGTAAAGACATGGACTTCTAGCAATAAAGCAACACCGCACGACTGGCTTAGGTCAGTTTCAGCAGTTTAGGATGACAGGCCTCAACTGATGCTTAAATGTTATTTCAGAGAAGAGGCTAAAATTTTAGAACAACAGGGGAAAGCAAAAGGACTTGAGACTTCCCAAGATCAAATTCTTGGTAAGGGTGCTGATGCTGACTTACAGGCTTAAGCTCTTCATGATGAACAAATCTTGTCCCAATGCCACAAAGCAGCCTTAAATGCTTGGGACAGGATCCAAAAACTAGGAAAGTAAATTGAATTATATACCAGGGCTAAACAGGGCCAGAGAGAACCCTTTAGTGATTTTTTTACAAAAGTTAACTAAGGCTGTACAAATAGAAGTAACAGACCCAGATGCTAGACAAGTACTTATTGAATTTTTGGCTTTTGAAAATGCCAACTTAGAATGCAAAAAAATACTTGGGTCTTTAAAGGTTAGATCTGCACCTATAGATAAATGGATCCTGCATACAATGAACATTGACACACTTGACTATAGTACTGAATCTTGGGTAAGAGAAGCAATTTCCAAAGGAATGAGGGGACATCAAAATGCCAAATGTTTTAAATGTGGTAGAATAGGGCATCTGACAAGGAATTCCTAGGAATAATATCTCCTCTTGGAATGGCAAGAATAGGAGGACTCAGCCTTCAGGTATATATTGGACATTGGACCAATGAATTCAGATCAAAAGACAGACAAGGCAACCCAATACCATCAGGAAACTCCTTGGGGGGCCTCTCACAGGCCCCCAAATCAAAAGTAGTCCAGTCATTCCCAGGCACTGTGGAAGACATGTTTCACCAGGAAAATTAAAAAAAAAAATCTAGAGCCTCCAGCCACACTGAACCTTATAGAAGGGAAAGTGGGAAGTACACTTGAATGCATTGGCACAGGGAACCACTTCCTAAATATAACTCCAGCAGCACAGACACTGAGAACAACAATTAATAAATGGGACCTCCTAAAATTGAAAAGCTTCTGTAAAGCAAAGGACACAGTCAGCAAGATAAAACAACAGCCTACAAAATGGGAAAAGATCTTCACTAACCCCACATGAGACAGAGGTCTGATCTCCAAAATATACAAAGAACTCAAGAAATTGGACACCAAAAGATCACATAATCAAATAAAAAATGGAATACAGACCTAAATAGAGAACTCTCAACAGAGGAATCTAAAGTGGCTGAAAGACACTTAAGGAAATGTTCAATATCCTTAGTCCTTAAAGAAAGGCAAATCAAAACAACTCTGAGATTCCATCTTACACCTGTAAGAATGGCCAAGATTAAAAACACTGATGACAACTTATGCTGGAGAGGTTGTGGGGTAAAGGGAAGATTTCTGTATTGCTGATGGGAATGCAAACTGGTACAACCCCTTTGAATGTCAGTGTGGCAATTTCTCAGAAAATTAGGGAACAACCTTCTCAAGACCCAGTAATACCACTTTTGGGTATATAGCCAAAGGATGCCCAATCATGCCACAATGACACATGCTCAACTATGTTCATAGCAGCATTGTTTGTCATAGCCAGAACCTGGAAACAACCTAAATGCCCCTCGACTGAAGAATGGATAAGGAAATGTGGTGCATTTACACAATGGAGTACTACATAGCAAAAAAAAAAAAAAAAAAAAAATAACAACTGCTTGAATTTTACAGGAAAATGGATGGAGCTATAAAACATTATTTTGAGTGAGGTAACCCAGACACAGAAAGACAATTATCACATGTACTCACTCATAAGTGGTTTTTAAACATAAAGCAAAGAAAACCAGCCTACAAACTACAATCCTAGAGAACAACAATACAGACACTAAGAGAGACTTACATGGATCTAATCTACATGGGAAGTAGAAAGTATAAAAAGACAAGGTCTTCTGAGTAAATTGGGAGCATGGGGACCTTGGGGGAGGATTGAAGGGGAGAGGGGAGAGGCAGGGAGGGGAGCAAAGAAAAATGTAGAGCTTAATAAATATCAATAAAAATGTATAAAGATCTAGAGCCTTCTATAAAAAACATACTGTTCTAGATGATGGAATAAACATGGAGGATAAATAAAAAATTCCAATAGGAAATAAGAAACATATATTCTGGCAGACTTTTATTAATGATTAAAGACCAAAGCTAAGTGTGTGTATAAATGGCATTGTAATTGTGAGTTTGATAGACATGAGTGTGGATGTGGGTATCATTACTCCAGGGTTTTGGCATCAAAATTGGCCTCTTCAACAGGCAGATGTTCAATTACTAGGAATTGGAACCCTTTCTCAGTGAAACAAAGCACAAAATGGGTTGACTGCATAGGGCTAGAAGGACAGAGAGGAAAGCTGATGCCATATGTGGCTAATATTGCAGTGAATTTATGGTTATGACCTTCTGCAGCAATGGAATATCCAGATTAACATTCCTGCAGCCCCAGAAACTCATAATTCTGAGAAGGATATTATAAGGCACTATATACAAAGGTCACCAGCGATTCAGGCTATACAAGAAAACAAAACAACTAGCAAACCTTTAGAGGTATCAACAGTCCTATCTTTAAAATGGTTAACTGAGAAACCAATTTGAGTTAAACAGTGGCCATTAACAGAAGACAAACAGCAGGCCTTAAAACAGCTAGTACAAGAGCAACTAGATGCTCACCATATTGAAGAATGAACCAGCCCTTGGAATTCTCTTGTATTTGTTGTTAAAAAGAAATCTGGTAAATGGAGAATGGTGACATATCTAAGAGCTATCAACAAAGTGATTCAACCTATGGGCCCTGTACAATCTGGAATTCCTCTGCCTTCTCTATTACCAAAAGGATGACCTCTTATAGTTATTTATATAAAAGATTGTTTCTCCACTATACTATTACAAGAAAAGGACAGAGAAAAATTTGCCTTCACAGAGCCTACTTATAATAATTCTCAGGAGATACCAGTGGCCTGTCCTTCCACAGGGAATGTTTAATAGCTCACCCTATGCCAATACTTTGTAAGTCAGACATTGGAAATAATATGTAAAAAATTTCCTAAATCTATAATTTAGCATTAATAGATGACATTTTGCTCTCTGATTCCAACACAGATACTTTAGAAAGAATGCTTGAAGAAGTAAAGAAAGTTTTGGGGATTACAAATTACTCCTGAAAAAATAGAGAGGAGATTCTGTCAGTTACCTAGGTTATAAAATAGGTTTACAGAAAATTAAAACACAAAAGACACAATTTAGGAGAGACCAGTTGTGGAAAACTGGTCTTTGAAAGTTTATAACTTTCAAAGATTGTTAGGAGACATTTCCAGTCTATGTCTGGCTGTTGGGATAACACCTTATCTAATAATTCATTTAAACAAAACCTTAGATGGTGATAAAGACTTGAATAGTCCCAGAGAATTAATAGCTGAAGCAGAAAAAGAGTTGACAATTATTGAGAAGAAATTACAGGAGGCACATGTGGATAGGGTGTGTCCAAATCTTAATTTTATTCTAGTCATATTGCCTTCCAGAATTTCTCCTATAGGAATTTTAATGCAGAAGGAGGATATTATCTTAGAATGGATCTTTTTACCACATAAACCAAGTAAAAAATTAAAAACTTATGTGGAAAAAGTCTCTGAATTAATTATAAAAGGTAAATTGAGACTTTGTCAATTAGCAGGTATAGACCCAGCAGAGATTACAGTCCCTTTCACTACTGATGAAATAAAAAAGTTATGGGAAGACAATGAACCATGGCAAAGACCTTTGCTAATTTTTTGAGAGAAATTAATAGCAATTATCCCAAAAGTGACAGACTTAACCTTATAAAGAGAACTTCTTGGATTCTTCCCCAAATTGTACGTGATGCTCTAATAATTGGAGCCCATACATTTTATACTGATGCAAATAAATCAGGGAAGGTAGGTTACAAATCAGAAGAATTAAATAAGGTGGAACAAAGCCCTTATAATTCTGCCCAGAAGGCAGAATTATATGTTATTCTCATGGTGCTAAGGGATTTTAAAGAACCTCTTAATATAGTTACTGATTCACAGTATGCAGAAGGATTTGTATTGCATATTGAAATGACTGAATTTATACCAGATGATTCAGAATTGACTTCATTATTCATACAGGTTCAAGATATAATCAGGAATAGGCTTTGTCCCATATACATAACACACATCCGATCCCATATGGGTCTGCCAGGTCCTCTAGCACAAGGTAATGCAGAAGCTGATCAATTACTGATTGGAAGTGTGTTGAAGGCCTCAGAATTCCATAAGAAATATGTCAATAGTAGAGGTTTAAAGAAATAGTTTTCTATTATATGGCAACAAGCTAAGGAGATTATAAAGAGATGTCCTACTTGCTCTTTCTATAACCAAACACTGCTACCTGCAGGGACTAACCCAAAGGGTACTCAGAGGAATAAAATCTGGCAGGTGGATGTGTTCTACTTTGCAGAATTTGGCAAATTAAAATATGAACACCACACCATTGAGATTTATTCAGGTTTTCAGTGGGCAACTGCTTTAAGCTCAGAAAAGGCTGATTCAGTAATCACACATTTATTAGAAGTTATGGCCATCAAGGGTATACCTGTACAAATAAAGACAGATAATGGTTCAGCATATGTCTCTAAGAAAATTAAACAGTTTTTTTGCTTATTATAATATAAAGCACATTACAAGTATACCACACAATCGTACAGGTCAGTAGAAAGATCGAATAGAACTTGAAAGGATATATTAAACAAACAGAAAGGGATGAAAAATCCCCCAGAAATAAATTACATAATGCTTTATTAACCTTGAATTTTCTTAATGCTAATGAGAAATGGACAACAGCAGCAGAGAGACACTGGATAATAGAAAAGTCTTCTGAATTAAATCAGCCAGTGTATTTCAAGGATGTGTTGACCTCACAATGGAATCCAGGAGATGTGCTACATTGGGGGCAGGGTTTTGCTCTTGTTTCCACAGGAGAAGAAAAACTATGGATATCATCAAAATTAATAAAGATTCACTTTGAAAAAAGAGAAGTCTCTTGAGAAAGAGAAATGACAGCTCATCCACAATGGTGACAACCATACAGGTGGTAAGGAAAGCATATAGGGTTGGGGCAGGGTTCTGCTCTTGTCTTTACAGGAAAATACACATCTTCAAAAATTCAAGAGACCCTGAATGTTTGGATGCTGACAGAAGAAAAAATAGCTATCCAATAAGGATCATCAAGAAAAAAACAATATGACTTGTAAGGACAGGTGATCAAAACATATACATTTATATGAATACATAGACCTGGCTTTGGAGTTGGACAACAGCTCTGTCCTTCTCTAAATCCAAGCATGTTGTTAAAAGAAAAATTCAGAGTTTCTGTCTCATGTCAAGAGACAGAAAGAAGAAAGAATTTAGAAAAAAAATTTACATTTCTTCATACCTATTTTTGTCTTTATCATACCTTTCATTGAATAGATATGTATGTATGCCTATATAAATAATGTTTAAGTTTTCCACAATGAACAATGAATTTTCCTGCAGTAATCTTTAACATTTCCAGGAAGAAGATGGGGCCCTACAACAACAACTCAACCTGGTTGATATGATGTCATGATGCTGATAGTGCTACTATAAGACCTGTTTTGGGTACCAGCTGCTCAAGATGGTTTCAACTTGGTTAGCTGAAATGGTGCACATTTTTTTTACCATGTTCTGGCCAGAGCTCCAAATAGAAATCTCAGAAAAACCCAACTGAATACTCAGAGACCATTTTGCAATTATACTAGACAGTAATCTTGAAACTTAACCATCATTTTACTTTCACTAGATCCCATAGAAAGAACATTGCCCCATGACAGCTGAAAGTAATTCTAGAAGACAACGTCCCCTCTCCCAACAAAGTTTGTCCTCAGGGTTAGGGACATCATTTAGGGGTTGATTATAATTGGTATAGAGTTGGGGGTCAGGGGAAAATTATGTAGGATCAGGGATCTATTTGGAAAAAAAAAGGAAATTGGATGGAATAATAGATTAGTGTGAGCTTACTCACACTAATAATAATAGTGAGTAGTAGAGTGAATACTTGTGAGCTATTATTTATAGTCAATTTACATTGGTATAGATTCTTTTATATTGATACAAGCTTAAATTATATCGAATATGTTTCTATTTTTATCTGCAATATTTATATATCTAGACAAAGTTATTTTGTCATATTGTATGCATGCATGCTTCTACCTTTACTTAAGACATTTTGTATATTGATACAATTTTAGGATATATTTATCATATTGCAATCTATATTTCTACCTCTGATCAAGATACTTATACATTGTTTACATTTTGAGGTCATTGTCCTCATTTGTTGCACAGTTGTTTAAAGATTGTTTAATATTCTAATATAAAGTCTTAGTCTTTAAGTTATATAGGTATTAAGATTCATAGGTTTGTCATACTTATAGTTAGACTAATCATGTTCTTTAGATAAATAGAGATTGTATTCTGCATAGATAGGTAATCTTCAACCACTTCAAAGAGCTGTAGAATATGGCATTTAAATAACTTAAGAGTTCTGTTGACATGAGACACAATTACTCCTGGTGGCATCAATCTATTCCCAAGAGAATGTTGAGCACTGAAGACACTCCACTTGGAGTTTGTTTTCTTCTTGGCAAAACTGGCATTTGGGCAAGAAACTGCCCATGCACCAACCACTAACAAAATGCACGATGTCCAGACAGGACAAGCAGGATACAAGAAAAGACTCAAATCCTGCCAAGACAGGGTAAGATGGTTTTGAAAATTTTTCTGCCTCTGAAAATGGTCTGTCAGTTACTCTAGGCCTTAGCCAAAGTTGTTGCTCCAATGTTGCAAATGAGACTTTGGATGATTGCTCAGGTAGCCAGTTGTCTCTGTCATTTGTTGCACATTTTAGAAGTTGTTTGATTGCACTTTCTGCTTACTCAAGTAATATTATTTCCCTTTTCAGGTCTTTAACAGGGCTGAAGACTAGATAGTTGTAGTTACTTTCCTCTCATGACTTGGACAACTTATTTATATACAAGACTTAAACTCATTAGGATAGGATAATTTTTGAAACATTTATCATATTTCTTGCTTGATATTGTTTATGCTGGTTATAATTCTAATTTTTATATCTGATATTTGTTCTTATCGTATATAACTTTGTATCAGGCTTAGCACTTTCTTAATTAAGCAAAAGGGGGAGGTGCTGTAGGAATTCCTACCACCAGTAGCCTTTAAGTTACCCGCCCACTTGGGTGTGGCCTCTTATATATGCTCATGTAAAACGCACATCCAGCCTCTTTTCTGGCTGTGGGCTTTAGTTGTTGTTCCCCATTCTAGCAGAGGATTGTGATCTGTGAGTCTACCCCTAAATAAATAACCTTTTATTATACTCAATTCTGAGCTAGTGTGAGATTTCTCTTTTTTAGCATCCTTCTTCAATAGGATGCTAAGGAAATTATAATAAGCATGCATGCCCTCCTGGGCAGGACAAGAAGAAGAGGGAGGGAGGTGCTGACTTAGTATGCTATCTGGAAACGTCAGGCATGGTTTTCCTTTCCATCACCACTAATCTTTCAGTCAATTTCTGCATGCTAGAGGCCTGCAAGGTGACAAGGTGCTGGCTTTCAAGGGACCATATCTGGGCCACCTTTGCTACTTTTCCAAGATAAATACTCCCTCTAGAACCCACCAGCCTGCACCTGTTTCCCTTGATTTAGAGGTCCCCAAAACTGACGGTTTCAATTAGTAGATGTCTCTCTAGAGCAGATCTGAATACAATTTTTATAGCTAAAATATTAATTTCCTCTTAGCAGCCTCCCCACACAAAGGAGTAGGAGAGAGGAGGCGTCCAGGCTCCCCTTCCCTTATTAAAGTTTTCACTGTGAAATTCAGGCTTTTTCTCTGTGGAAGCACAGACCCTTTGATTGTGGAGGAAGTAGCAGTGCTGCTGGCTTGCTGGCTGCAGCCCAGACAGCCCCAGCTCAGCAGAGGATGGCTTGGGGGTGTCTTGAGTTTCAGTTTTGGCCAAAGCTCACTCCTGTCTGCGTCTAGCGGGTCAACCCTGTCTAGACAGGCAGCCCCATAGATCATTTCCATTGTCAGTGTGCTCCCTCCTTCACCCACTCATGATGGTGAGGACATGAGTGAGGAGGTCCTGAGTGGCCTGCCTCCCAGGTGACTGGCAGGGAGCAGGAGGGGCAGGAGGGGCAGGAGGGGCAGGAGGGGCAGGAGGGGCAGGAGGGGCAGGAGGGGCAGGAGGGGCAGGGGGCCTCTGTGTTCTACAGAGAGAACAGAGAATAGCCCTGGGGACCAGTCTTCCCATGCCCATTGCTTCCTAGGGAGAGAAGAGAGCTTTTTAGACCTAATTGGCATTGTAGTCGATACCAACAGTCTCTGTGTTAGGACAGCTCACCTCCAGTTTTTCCCACCTTATGGCGTGCAAAAATAATATATCCCATAGGAACGAGACTCAGAAGTTTGGAATTTGAACTTGGATCTGGTTCTGGGCTAGTGATGTATGCAACTGTGGCTTAGATCTCAGTCTCCCCCTAAGCCCCTGTGTTAAAGGTTTAGTTCCCAACTTGGCTCCATTGAGAGATGGTAGAATCTTTTGGTAAGCCATAGGCCATTAAGGGCATGTCTCTGAAGGGACTAGTGCCTCCTGACCCTCTCTTTGCTTCCTGAGTTGAGCCACGGTGTCCCCAACACAATCCCACCATAATGAGTTGCCTCGACACAGGCCCAAAAGCAATGGGACATCCCACACTGAACCAAAACAAACCTTCCCTCTGTGTAAGTTGATTATCTCAGGCATGTTGCTATAGCAACAGAAGAGCAATGTGGGATACAATCAATCTTCTCTCCAAATACTGGGTAGCCACAGCAAGCCGCTATTTGTCCATGAGCTCAAAGGGGTACACAGCAGTTGCTGAGGGGCAACTGTGGCTGAGCTGGAAGATATGAGAAGTTGGTAGCTGTCTACCTGCAGGGTTTGCAGTGTGCTGGGGGTTTGCAGGGATGGCAGCTTGCCTTCAGTCCAGGAATGCCTGCATTTCTGTATGGGGCTCTTCTACCTCCAAACAGTGAGAGTGGTCTGCTTCCCTAAGGTTGGCACTGACCAGACGGAAGTGAAAGACGTTTCCTGGTTCCCTCTCTGTGGGTGTGACAAAATGCCCTGGTCAAATGTAATTTCGGGAGGAGAGGGTTTATCTGGCTTACGCTTCCAGGTCACAATCTGTGATGGTTAGGTGGGGGTTTTGTTGTTGTTGTTAGTTTGTTCATTAACTTGACACAAGTTATAGTCATTTGGAAAGAGGGAACATTGATTTTTTAAAAAATGCCCCATCAGATTAACCTATAGGCAAACATATAGGGCTTGCTCTTTCTTTCTTGACTTTTTGCTTTTTTCCAGAGCTAAGGACTGAACCACTGAGCTAAACCCCCATCTGTCTGTCTGTCTGTCTGTCTGTCTGTCTGTCTGTCTCTCTCTCTCTCTCTGTGTGTGTGTGTGTGTGTGTGTGTGTGTGTGTGTGTGTTCCTTTCTCTATCTCTCTCTCATTTTGTTTTTTTGAGACAAGATCTTATATGTAGCTCTGGCTGGCCGAGAACTTGCTATGTAGCCCAAGATTAGATCTCTTATACTCACAGAGATCCTCCTGCCTCTTCTGTTCTGGAGTGCTGGGATTAAAGATGTGCACCACCACCATGTACTGCTCATGGGGCGTCTTCTTGACTGATGATTGCTACGGAAAGGCTCAGCCCACTACAAGAAGCGATATCCATAGGCAGGTGGTCCTGGGTGTGTAAGAAAGCAAACTGAGCAAGCCAGGAGGAGAATGCCGAGAAATAACCCTCTCCTCCAGACTCCCTGCTTGAGTTTCTGCCTCCTGTCTTATTTCCCTGGATGACGAACTGCAACCATAAGCTGAAATAAACCCTTTCCTCCCCCAAATCGCTCTCTATCATGGTGTTTTACTGCAGCAATAGGAAGCAGACTAAGAGATGGTTCACCATTGAGGGAAGTCAAGACTCCCATCTTGACTCAGGGCAAGAACTGAATCAGAAACCCTTAAGGAATGTTGCTCACTGGCTCGCTCACTGACTATGGTCAGTTAGCTTTCTTCTACAGCCCAAGGCCACTGGTCTAAGGATGGTGCCACCCACAATGGGCGGGGCTTGGTTACATCAATTAGCAGTCAAGACCATCTCTCACAGACATTGTGACAGATCACAGAGCCAATTCTGCTGGTGACTCGAGGTTGGGTCCAGTTGATGATAAAAACTAAGCAGCATGGACAGGTTCCTGTCCTTTGTCCACTAGGGCAGAGCCCAGGCTTCAGGAGAGAGTGGCCAGAGCTAGCAAATACAAGCCCAAGATGCCCAGTCCTAGTTTCAGATAATATCCATTTCTTCTATTAATTTTTTTTATCATCTGAAAATCGAATCTCCCCAGCAGCCTGCATTTTAGGGCCAGGCTCGCCTGCGGCTGAGTGGACTTTGGGAGGAATGGCCCAACAGCACAGAGTGAGTGGAGACTTCAGCTGCCTATGAAGAGCCAAGGCCAGCACCTACAGCGTGAAGGGGGGAGCACTTCTCCCACAGCTACAGTTCCAGGCTGTGAGAGCCGCCACCGGTGAGCAGTTTCCTCTTTCCTGCCTAAGGCTCATCCCGTGCCTTTTCCTTTATTCTGAGACCTGCCTGCCCATCACCTACGAAGCTCCTCCCCTGAGAATGCATTCTTCATCAGAGTTCTTCTAAAGCTATCTCTTGCCTCAGTTCTCTGGAGTCCCAGCACAGCCATGACCTCTGCCCCAGTCACCAACCCCAGCCCCTCAAAGGGCCGGGCAGAGTGCAGCCTTGCCGATCAGGGGGCTCACTTCTTGGGCAGGAGCTCTGCTCACCCTTGATCTTGGAGAGTCGGCCACACTGCAGAAATGTTTTTGCCTGACCCTAGCCACCTTCCTTCATGCCTTTTGCGGTTTCACAAGGAAAGGGACCATTTATGGGGTAGATTTTAGTGCAACTTAGGCACTGTGTCCCAGTGTCAGCTGCATTTTATTTGCCCCGGAAGGCCGGTGCTGGCAGGGGCAGGCCGCGTCTGCTCTCCTTCCCCTCTAGTAAAGGGGCCCTAGGGTCCTCTTTTAGCTTGCGGAGCTGCTCAGGCAAGTCACTTGCAAAAGAACTCTCTTTGCAAGCAAAAGTCAGCAGGGCACTGGGCCTCTGCCTTTGCAGCTCCAAGCTGGAGACCCCAGTGGGTCAGCTTGAGATGTGCCTTGCTTGTGTGATCTGAACCCTCTGGCTCTCCTTCCATATTCCCCATTCAAAACCCTGTTCAAAAGCAAGAGGATGGGGCCAATGAGATGGCTCCGTGGGTAGGGTGTCCTTGCAGCTCAATCCTGAGACCTAAGTTCAATCCCCAGACCTCACATAAAGAAGGAGAAAATCGACCCCAAAGTGGTCCTCTGATCTCTACACAAACACACACACACACACACACACACGCACGCACACATGCACACAAGCACACACACAGAGAGAACGGAGGATGAAGCATGTTTGCGTCTGGCTGTCCTTTACCTGGCAGTATGTTCTCCATCCTGTCCCTCCTTAAGCCTCAGCTTTCCCATCTGTAAAATGGATGAATGATGAGTGGGTTTATTGGGTGTAGTTAAGGCTACAGGGGACTGAAGGAGAAGGAAGAGAGAGAGAGAGAGAGAGAGAGAGAGACAGACAGAGAGACAGACAGACAGACGTCTTGATATTTCGTTCCCGTCTCTAGAACTGTAGAGAGAGGCAGTTCTGTGGCTTCAGTCTTTCAGCCTCTAGTGACCACCCATAGACACTGTTGTGGTTTGACAAAGAGGTGTCCCCAGAGACTCTTATGTTTGAAAACCTGGTCCCCAGCTGGTGGTGCTGTTTGGGATCTTTAGGAGGTGCAGCCTTGCTAGAGAAAGCATGTCCCTGGTCACTGGAAGTAGGCTTTGAGGTTTTACATCCTGGTCCCGCTTCCTCCTGTTCTGTTCTCCTCTCCTCTTCTTTCTCTCCCTCTCTCTTCCTCTTTCTCTCCCTCCCTCTTTCTCTCTCTCCTTTCATCCTTCCCTCTTTCCTTCTCTCCCTCCCACCCCCTCCCTCCCTCCTTCTTTCTTTCTTTCTCCTTCCCTCCCTCTGCTTCCTTATGGAGATGAAATGACTTCCAGGCTGATCTCGTTCCTGCTGCTATGCCTTCCCAGCCACAGTGGACTGTGTGTCCCCTTGGCTTCCCTGCCACAATGAACTGTGTCCTCTCAGTTCCCCATCACAATGGGCTGTGTCCCCTCGGCTTTCCCGTCACGATGGATTGTGTCCCCTTGGCTTCCCTGCCACAACTGGACTCTTGGTCCCTTGGCTTCCCTGTCACGATGAACTGCGTCCCCTCAGGAATTTGGAGCCAAAATAAGCCTTTTTCTTCTTGAAGTTTCTTTTTGCCCAGGTGTTCCGTCACCATGACAGAAAAGCAGCCAATGCAGAAACCAACCCTGCTTTGCGGTCAGACTGCCGGAACCCAACAGGTGACAGCTGCAGATGGACACGCTGGCTCAGAGCCTTAGGAGAGACTTTCTCAGGACCGAGTCTCATGCACGGGCGCTCATGACCCAACAGGAGCTGGGAGTGACAGCCATCTCTCAGGTCCCAGAGTCACCATGCCACTCTATGGGTATTGCGGGTCTGGGGTAGTTCAGAGATTTACCACTCTGACTCAGATTCTGGTTTCAATAAATTAGAGGCATTTTGTTAAAAAAGAGACCGGCCAGGACCAAACCTGGAGACTTCTCCAGGTAAGGCCCTGGCTGTTGTTAGCCAAAGGTATAAAAGCAAAAGCCATCAAGCTATCATTCTGAGGAGCCAGATAAGTCCCACGGGTGCCTCGGCCATCCAAGCCAGCAAGCATTTCAGACAAAAGCCGAACTTAGCAGCTAGCCTGTTTAATCCTGTGGCCCTTTACCTTGAGACAGTGAAATATATTGCAAATAATCAGTATTTTTTAAAAAAAATAGCTCAACGACACTAGCAAGTGATTCGTTACAGGTCAGCTGACAGGGCACATTCAAGGTAGGAACAACTTCCTCATGGCTTATGCAAGTTTAATTTTTTTTTTTGTTTACAAGCCTAGCATACTAAATTTATCCTCTAAACATAATATTCACCATCACATTGGGCAACCTTCTCTTCTGAGGAGGCCCCAACTCCTTTCAGAAGTGGAGCTGGCTAGGTTCCGGTGGAGAGACTCTGTTTGCCGTGTGGCCATGGGTAAGTTGCTCACATCTCTGTACCGAGATATGACAGGGCTGTTGACAGAGATGTCGTTAGACAGCGTCCTGAGTGCTGGGATGTGGACAGTGCCACCTATTGGTGCTGCAGCTTGCTTGGCTGCAGCTGGGCCCACTTTTCTCCAATGGGAGTCTAGGATTTTTTTAAATGTATTTATTTTTATTTTATGTGCACTGGTGTTTTGCCATGGGCATCGGGTCCCCTGGAACCCAGAACAGGAATTACAGACAGTTGTGAGCTGCCATGTGGGTGCTGGGAATTGAATCCGCATCCCCTGGAAGTGCCTTTAACCACTGAGCCATCTCTCCAGCCTGAATCGGATCTTGTAAAAATATTTCTAAGCTTGGCAGTGGTGGTGCAAGCCTTAAATCCCAGTACTCTGGAGGCAGAGGCAGGGGGATCTCTGTGAGTTTGAGAGTTCAAGGCCAGCCTAGTCTACACAGAGAGTTCCTGACCAGGCTCCAAAAACAAAACAAAAAGAAGGAGGAGGAGGAGGAGGAGGAAGAGGAGGAGGATGAAGAAGAAGAAGAAGAAGAAGAAGAAGAAGAAGAAGAAGAAGAAGAAGAAGAAGAAGAAGAAGAAGAAGAAGAAGAAGAAGCATTTCTTAGGCAGTTTGTGTGACTATAACAAAAACTAAAACTGGTAGTTTATAAACAACAGGAATTAACTTTTCACACCTGGGAGCAGGTTCTGAGAAAGGCCTTCTAGCATCTTTCTCCGTGTAGCCCTTCCTGATAGCTCTGCAAACATCATCCCTCTGGGGACCAGATGGGTATGGAGGTACACAAATAGTCAGAGGGAGGCCTGCCCCTGTAGCAAATGTGCAGTGGCCCCAGCAAGGCAGGAGGGAGCTGATGAGGGGCCAAGCTGGGAAGTGTGGACAGTGGCTGGGCCAGCCTCCACCAAGCTGAGCCACCTCCACCCTTTCCTCCTTAGAGCCCTGTCATTCCTCCTTAGGCATTAAGCCCAAATTCAAGGGTAAACCACGGGGGAAACCCAAACACTGGTCATCAGATAAATCACCCGCTTACTAACCAGGACGATCCTCCCACTGTTAAAACCGCTGTTTTCCCTGTGAGAAGTCAGCAGACCTCCTCCCAGCGCCTGACACCGAGGCCATTAATCCAGGAAGGGCGGCTCTCCCCGCAGCCGGAAACCCCTTGACAGTGGAAAAACAGCCAGGCTCGGTGATTCAGTGGTCCCCGAGATGGCCAAAATGTGCACTTTCTGCCTTCCTGGCCCAGTCTGTCCTGCTTGGTCTAGGCTGAGATTAGGGAAGACACTCGGACGGGTGGGCAGGGCGGAGCCTAGTACGGGACTCCTGGGGAACTCTTCCCAGGACTGCTGGGGGAGGGGGTGTTATGCCCAGAGGCTCTGAGCAGGGCAAGAGGCAGGGAACAGGGTCCCTTGGAGGAGATGCTCAGAGAGGAGGCTTAGGTCACCGGGGGCCAGCCCCGAGCACCTGGATAACATACATTTGGCCCTGACTTTGGCAGCGGAGGCCGAAGGACACACACACATTGCTACTTTCATTTGCTGACAACAGACAGCAGGTCTGGCACTAGGCAAAGACAGCGTCTGTACTGGACCATGCTGCAGTATGCGTGCTAGGTCTCTTGAAGCATGGAGTGCTGGTGACGGGGGTGGGTCCTGCCATGGTGGCTTCATCTAATTTGTGGCTCCTTTGCGCCTTTAGGCTATAACACCTGCTTTTCCTGCCTGCTGGGCCCTGGCATGTGGAGCCTGAAGCTCAGAGAATAGCTGGGTTGTGAGACCGGTGAGGACCTCAGTCTCTACTCACAAAGGCCCCAAGCCAGTCTCCTGGCCCTTCCCTCCGCCAGCTCCTCGCCCTCATAACCCAGCCATTCCCACCATTCCCTGCGCTCCTGCTATTCTTGCTTTATTTTCTCTCCTCTCTTTCTCTAGCCTCTGCTAGTCCCCCCACTACGAGTAGCCCTGGCTTCGTCCAATCTGCGCAGCGTACTCAATCTCTCTGCTCTCACTCTTCCAGATGCCTCTGGCTGTTTTCTCTCTCATGTCTACAGTAAAACATCCCCATATGATGGTGTGGTCATGTTGTTAGCCTATACACAGTGACGAGCCAAGCTTCCCATATATATTCCCTCTGCCTGCCCCGTCCCCATTCCCACCCTCAGCTGACGGGGAAGGCGGAGCCAGCCTGAGTCCAGGTGGTATTTAAATTCCACTTCTGGGATGCAGCCATCCGGACAGGAGATGGGAGGTCCTCTCATGGACTTGGCAAGATGTGTCCAGTCTTAGGAGAAGGATCACTGACCTGTGCCCCATTCCTGGGTAATCTTTACTTCAGGTTGGTCATGTATCCCAGTTCTGCTCAAGCAAATGCCTCCAAAATTCCCTGGAAAAGCTTCCTTCCTTAATAAACAGCAGGTTTCTACTTTCTGCCTGGAACACAATAGACAAAGATGTGATGCTTGGCGCTCTGGCAGCCATCTTACGATGAAGAGGCAGTCTGCACTGTTGAAGAAAGAACATTGAGGCTGGTAGGATAGAGAGCGTTCTGGATGATAGCTCGGAGTCACTGAGCCAACCTCGGGCTGCCAGCCTGTGATTGTCCGACAGACAATGTCTTGTTTACAATTCTATTGGTCAGTTACCCTTGTTGCTTTCAGCCAAATGCATCCAAATAAGTTCCTCAGGTAAGCACAACATGAGGAAATCGCATCTTTGGAAGATCATGCTTCAGAGAAACTGATCCCGGCTTTCCTTGTGGACGCTACCATCTATGTGTGCTGTGTTCTTGGAAATGGTGTTCCCCTTCCCATGCCCTGATCACCACTGACTTTGTGGAAAGGTGGGGAGGTGGGTGTGAACTGCAGGGCACACCTCCCAGCCGTTAGTGACCTCACAGTGACCTCTCCCCCTCCCCAGCAGCTCTCAGAACTGACAAAATGCCCACCTCCCCGCCTGCCTTGAGCAGCAGCTGTGTTGGTGGCTGATGGGAACTTTGGCTCATTCTCTGAATGTCCGCTGGCCCTTTGGCCCTCTCTCTTGGCTACTTAATGAACATTGTTCATGAACGTCATCATGCCCGCTCCCAGCAAGCTCAGAGCAGCCCTTTTTGTTTTCCCAAGCCTGTCTTCTACTTAAGATCCCAGCTGCCTTCTAAGGGCACAGCGTGGGTAGGTCAGTCGCCTTGCCCAGGCCACTGCAGGAGCTGTAGGACTGGGTGTGCGTGTCTCAGCCTCTCCCTCTGTCCAGAGGTTGTTGGGATAAACATGGATGCTTAAGGCGGCGTGGGTGGTGGCAGGAAACCCTGGCATCCACTTTGCAGAGGCTCTCCTCTGTGATAGGAACCATCTCCCGCCCAGCACTGTCTTTCACCCTATGGGTTTTTCTATGGATTCCTTCAAGCCCCGGCACTCTGGTCGGTGGGCCTCTGACTCCACTACCATCCCTGACTCCTGTGTGCCTCTTCACCCTGCTCCTTCAGACAGCGACAAAGCCTTTCAGCACAGAGCCCAGCCTTCAGCAAGAGCATCCAATCTGGGCTCAGGCCCCTCCCACTTCCTCTAGGAGCACTTCCTGTTTTCTTCGGCTACAGCATCCTCCCAGCAAGCACAGGCAGGCGGGACCCAGAGCCTAGCTGTTTTGTGAGCCTGACTCTGAGCTGAGCTGAGCTGGCTGGAAGCTGGCATTTCCTGTGAGGAGGGGTGAGTGTGAGGATTTGGAGAATAGGGACAGGAAAGTTAGTGATGCCTCTCCAAGCCTGGGATTTGTACAGAGGCTGGAGGGGAGGTGGAAGGGTTGAAGAAAGGCCATAGCGGTCAGAGGCCAGGAAGGAGGAGACTCAGATTACAAAGGGACCTTCCCCACCCTAGCAAAACAGGAAGCCGGCTTCACCTCCTGACTGTGAGCCAGAAAGAGAGGAGCCACACCTGGGCATCCCAGACACGTTACTAACCTGGGGAAGCAGGGAAATCCTAGTTCCCTGCCAAGGAAACACCTACCTCGCTTTTGGTTGAGAATTAATGTTGTCCAGTGGACATCTGTGTCATCCCTAGGCTTGGGACAAGAGGCCATGAAGGGCTGGGACCATAAATGGCAATGGGTTGGATACTGGAAAATTGAATTCCAGTATGACCCTTGTTTGTTAGCTGTGTGACCTTGGGTAAGTCACTGTCCCTCTCTGGACCTCTGTTAATACAGGTAGAGTCTCCTGTGAGCTACTATGCAAACTCCCATTCTAGAACTTGCGTTTCTTGCTAAGACAGCAGCAAGGAAAAGGAGGAAAGTCAGAAATCAGAAAACCTGAGTTCAAGTCCATAGCCCTCCCAAATGAAGCAAGTGTCACCCCCATGGATGAGGGTTTGCAGAATGGACTGGTGGCTGCTCCACATAATGGGCCACAGCCTGTGTAGGTTGAGTCCCTGTGGAGTTTGCAAGGGCAGCATCTAGAGTACAGGGAGGCAGGTGTGTCTCTATCATGAGAGCAGAGAGGACCATGTGAGTGGAATTGTGGGTATTGGCACTTTTGGACCCAGAAGGGCCTCAGACCCTCACAGTTTCTGCACAGTTCCCAGACCAGACTGCACGGCACATCATGGGCCCTCAGAAACCTCAGGGTCAGCTGCACACAGAGTCAGGGCCACCTCTTAGGGGAATAGTTACCCAGGTCAGGTTAGAGAGAAGAGAAGCCAGGAGAGAAGTGAACCCCACACCCATCAAACCTCACCCCACTGCTACACCGAGAGGGAGGGGATGCCACACCTAAAGAGGACTGAGTGTTACGAACCCAAATCAAGAGGCTTAATTCCTCAAATTTGAGCTGAAAAGTGGCTGCGTCCTGTGGTCTGCCACGAAGTGTGGTCTGCCACGAAGCTCATGGGGGCATCTCAGAAACAAGCCTTAATCTACGTTCTGGAACCAAAGCTTCATTTTCACAGGCTGGAGCTTGTAGCTTAGGAATGAACATTCCAGAAGGAAGCAAGGCACCTAGATGCCACAGGCCCTTAAGAAGGCTTCCAGCCATTCTGTCTCCCACACTTGTCTCTCCCTAAACATGGTTCCTGGTTGGTAGAGCCCAAGTTTACAGCTATGTCTCCAAAAGGGTTCCCAGTCATTTGTCCTCAGAGAATGGGATCAGGGAATGGGACACATGGGCCAAGTCTCCAAATGAATAACTTGGTCACATTCTACTGCCTACTAAGTGTCTCACAAACAGGACCTCTAATCCACAACAAGCCTACAAGGGAGATGTACTGGCTGGTTTTGTGTCAACTTGACACAAGCTAGAGTCACCAAAGAGGGAGGAGGCTCAGTTGAGGAAATGCCTCCATGAGATCCAACTGTAGGGCATTTTCTCAAGTAGTGACCCATGGGGGAGCCCAGTCCATGGTGGGTGGTGCCATCTCTGGGCTGGTGGTCCTGGGTCCTATAAGAAAGCAGGCTTAGGGCTGGAGAAATGGCTCAGTGGTTAAGAGCACTGACTGCTCTTCCAGAGGACCCGGGTTCAATTCCCAGCACCCACATGGCAGCTCACAACTGTCTGAAAATCCAGTTCCAAGGGATCTGACACCTTCACACCAATGCACATAAAATAAAGATAAATAAATCATAAAAAAATTTAAAAAAAAAAGAAAGCAGGCTTAGGGCCAGGCTGTGCTGGCACACACCTTTAATCCCAGCACTTGGGAAACGGGCAGGAGGATCTCTATAAGTTCAAGGCCAGCCTGGTCTACAGAGCTGGTTCCAGGACAGTCAAGGCTACATAGACAACCCCTGTCTCAAACAAAAACAAAACAAACAACAACAGCAAGAGCATGTTGAGCAAGCAGCATATCTTCATGACTTCTGCATCAGCTCCTGCCTCCAGGTTCCTGCCCAGTTGACTTTCTGTTCTGACTTCCTTCAATGATGAACACTCCTGTGGAAATGGAAGTAAAATAAACCCTTCCTCCTCAATTTGCTTTTTGGTCACAGTGTTCCATTGCAGCAACGGAAGCCTATAGGTGGATTTATCTATCCTACCAGCAAGCTCCCAAATAACCACACAGAGACTTCTTATTAATTATAAAAGCTTAGCCTATAGCTTAGGCTTGTCCCACTAGCTCTTGTAACTTAAATTAACCCATTTCTATTTATCTATTTGTTGCCACATGATTCATGACATTTGCCTGTTTTCCTGAATGTCTTGCTGGAATCTGGCTGGTGACTCTGTGTCCCTGCCCTTCTTCCCAGAGTCCTCTCTGCCCCCCAAATCCTACCCAGCTATTGGCTGTTCAGCTTTTTATTAAACCAATCCAAGTGACAAATCTTCACAGTGTACAAAAAGAATATTCCACAACATTTTTTCCTTTTTGTCTCAATAAAAAAAAAGATTTTAGCTCTAACATAATAGAACTATAAACAATAAGAACAATTATCAGTTAATTACAATTAACAATGTGTAAGTGTAATTTGTACTTGGCATACTTGGAGGAAATACTCCGTTATTTATGTTATCTTGATGAGTTCAGAGCTTTGTACCTAACTTAGCTACTATCATAACTAAGGAAAACTATGACTATCTGGTCTGTAACTCCATCAAAGACCCCAGAAGGATATAATGTTGCCTGGGTAAACAGGAAGTGGAGTGTCAGTCACTTTGAAACCTCCAGAAATGATAGACATCTGGCTTCCTGGACAGTCACTCAAGGTTCCTCTGCAGCATTGGGGCATTCTATCTTTGGCCTAAGGGCCTAGAATATCTGGCAGACTCTTATAAAACAGGAATTTTGAAGGCCTGTCCTACCCTGTCTTGGCAAAGTTTAGCAGTCTCTTGTCTTTGTGTCCTACTAGTTCAGTTTGGACAGAATACTGTCAGCAATCAAGGGAAGGACAATTTCTGGCCCAAATGGCTAGTTTTTGCTATAAAGAAAGCAAACTCCATATGGAGGTTCTTCAATGACCATCATCCTTTATTGAATTAAATTGGTGCTGCCAGGAGTAGACATGTCTTGCTGTTATGAAAAGCCTTATGTTATTAAAACATTTTAAATGCCAAATTCTGTAAGTCTTTGAAGTATTTGAAGATCTCATATCTATCTAGAATATATCTCTGTATGACCTTGAAAACATACCTAACAAGACTATAAGTTTGATAGTTATAGAAGATTAACTACTGGGCTGGAGAGATGGCTCAGTGGTTAAGAGCACTGTCTGTTCTTCCAAAGGTCCTGAGTTCAATTCCCAGCAACTGCATGATGGCTCACAACCATCTATAATGGGGTCTGGTGCCCTCTTCTGGCCTGCAGGCATACATGCAGACAGAATACTGAGAATACTGTATACATAATAAATAAATAAATCTTAAAAAAAAGATTAACTACTAACCTGTATTTACTAACCTATAGCTTTCAAAGACTAAAACTTTACATAACATTTTAAATGAGCTGCACAGGTACAATACCTTAAACGAGAATAGAAACATATACAGTATAACAAAAATAACCTTAAATTTGTATCAATATACACAAATGTAAAATATTTGAGACTAGTAGTTGTTTAAAAGTAGACTAAATGTTCTACCCTTTATCTCATAATTTCTATACTATATCCCCCTTTTTTCCTTCAGAAAGAGATCCTTGAATCTATCTCCTTTGTTTAGCGTTTTCCATGACTATGACCAATAACAACTTGTAATCAGCCACCCTAAATAATAACAAACATCTATAACCCACCAAATGACCAAACGCTATCCACCCCACCTCTTAGGAATTTGGGTGTCATGTTCTCTAGACTGCTTCCTGTTGTCCGGGGATGCTGGCATCTTCAAGAGACCCTGGGAAGACTAGGACAATGGTCAAGTCCTCGGAGAGTTAACTGTATTATTTGTTGTCCAGTCTCTTTGCAATGGGAAAATGTAAGGCTTATCTGAAGTAAGGCTGGAGTAGTCTGTGAGGGCAAACCATTTCAGCAAGCAGCCGTGAAGCTGTTCTGGATACAGAACTCTGAGGAAACTGAGATGCTGGATCACCTGAGCCACTTGTTTTCACTGGCCCCCTTGTTCTGAAAACACAAACTTTCAAAGATAACACACTATCCGCATTAGCACAGGTGTGGAATGTGCCGTTGCACAGGTCAGTTAAGGGCGAGTTTTCTCTTCTGTGTTTGAGAAGGTAAAAGGCATCTGTCAACTTCATAAGTCTGTTTGCACTGTATAATGAAATTGTAATAGAAATCTCTATCCATATCATAGGATATAGGATATCATAGGATATAGGATAACATGCAGTAATAAGTCATGAAGACTCTGTAGCCAACAAGATTTATCCCAACATGTCTCATCTCATCTCAGAGCTGGTCCCATCAAAGGATGGGAACATGTCACCTGTCCTGCCACCATTTTTGGCTTCCTCCCCCATGTCTGTAGCCAAGATACTCAGAAGGTCTCCCCCTGTCAAATCTAATCTCCCTTAATCTAGAAGGAATCTACAGTCTTTCATTTCATGGGGAAAGGATTAAGGGGGGCAAGTTTGTTTGTTTATAAGGGATACAGTGCATCATGGCAGGGAGGCATAGCAGCTGGGGTCCATCCATGGCATTGACATCTTGTGGCATGGCTTGTTATATCTTGGCAGATCAGGAAACAGAGAAAGACCAGAAGTGGAGTCAGCCTATACTCCTGAATGCCTATGCATACAACCCCACATCCACTAGCTAGGTCGTGGCCAGAAGGTGCCACAGCCTTCTCAAATACCACCAGCTAGGAGCCAAGTGCTCAAACATAGGGAACAGGGGTGGGGGATGGGGTGCTTTACATTGAAACCATGATGACCGTTATCATTACCATTACCACCACCACCATCACTACCATCATCACTACCACATCACAATTCTCACCACACTCTCCATCATTACCACTACCATACCATTATCACATGACCGTCACCATCATTCCCACAGTCACTACACCATCATCAATCCTCGTGATCAGATCATCCAAATGCCGGAGACTATAAAACATCTCACTTCTCATCCTTTCTGCCTTCCCTGTCGAGTTAGGTACTACCTTTCTAAGCCTCAATGTTCTCAGGCACGGAGGACTCGTAAGTCCCGTTTGTAAAAAGAACTTGGACCAAGGAGCTCTTTCCCCACCAGTCCCCTCCTTCCTGAGCATTCCCACAACAGGACAGACTCTGCCTGAGAACACCATGAACTCCAACCCTGAGCCAGCATCCTAGCAGCAAGTTCAAACAGAATAGAGACAACATATATAGTAAGACTTGTACATAAATACAGAATGTGCTAGACGGTGGCATAGACTGTTTGTATGACCTGCTGGAGGTATCTCCGTGGCACTATGGACAGCGCCAGACTCATGAATTACCTGCTCCAAGGATCTTCTCTAAGGAGAAGGCTTTTTAGCTGAGATCTAAATGAAAAGGAAGCAGCCATGCACATGCTGAGAGAAATGTGTGCTAGGCAGAGAGAGGGACAGTACGTGCAAAGGTCCTGAGGCAGGAACAGAGATGAGGAACACTCCTCCAGCTGGTGTGTAGGGCAGAGAAGCCTGATCCACAGAGCAGGAGTGAGAGCCCTACAGCCATAGCAGAGTTTCTGTGAGCTTTTGAGGACAGTAGTAGCCACCGAAGTCTTAGCAGGGAAGTAGCCTGTTCTCATTTGTGCGTCAAGAGATGGGCCGGTCTTGTGTTCCAGTGGAAAGGCAACAGCACAGCTACTCCCAGCACGCCAGGCTGATCCATGCATGTCACTACCCTGAGGCCACACAAGCGATGCTGCCAGGCACTGGTCCTCCTACGCTCTTTGTTCTCCAACCACCTTTCCAGCATTGCCCTGTGGCCACACCTGCCCTGCAAGGCTAGAGCTGCCAGGCTATCCTCAGGAGCAGACTTCTTGGTTCAGGGGAGGAGCAGAGATGACGGTGCCTGGGCAGGGGTAGTGTGGCCTTTCAATTCCGTGCCAAGTGGCTGCAATACACTTTTCAAGGCTGCACATGCTTTTACCCTGGCGCCTCCATAAGAGACACACTTTTGGATGTGTTTTGAAAAAAATATTCCATATGCTAATGGAATGTCACCATCTGCCAAAGAAGGCAGAGCTGTTTTTAAAGGAAAAACTATTACAGAAATGAGGTATTCACAGAAGGGCACTAAAGAGCCGACTGTCGCTGACCTGAGCCTGACCCGGGCCACCTGTGTTACCAACATGAAAAGGGGCAAGGAAGTCTGGGACCAATCCCCCCTTCCACCCTCTCTTTCTCTCTCTCCCTCTCCCTCCATTTTTCCTCCACCCACCCCCCTTCTTGGAGACATGATGAAATTTCCTGAAACAAAACCTCATAGCCCATTCTACAGACTGCTTTTACCTTTGGTGGAACAGTCCCCACGGCCCCTTTTATCTCCCGTTCCTGAGGTGCAGACCTGGCCCTGGGCTGTTTGTGCAGATGGGCCTCAGGAACGTTCCCAAGGAGGGAGCCAGCAAGCAGGAGCCAGGGCGAGGTTGGAGGCTGCCATGGGATCCCAGAGTCCTGGAAGGAGTGTGAGGCCAGATTAGGTGTCCAGTGTGTGAGCAGCAGACAGCCGCTGCTCCCAGGGAGACGCCTGCTTTCTGGTTCTGTCTGGACTACAGCTCACCTTCCTTTCTTCTCAACCCCCGTGTCCCTCCAGACTCAGGAGCAACCATGAGCCCCTTTTCTAGGCAGCTCTCCGGTCAGTGCCTCTCTGAACACCTCCACTATTCAGACTCCAACCCACTACCTGTCCACACACACCTTCCCACAGCTTCCTTTCTCCTTTCCAGGGAACTGGATGCACGCTCCAGGGCTTCCCCACCTCAGGGTCTTTGTGTCTCCTTAGTCTCATCAGGAACATCTTTTCTTGACTTAGTATGTATCTGACTCCTTACCACTGAGGTCTTGCTCAGGTGTCCCAAACCTTCTCCAACCCCTGCCCGCATGATCTGTTCATAGCTCTTATTCATCTTAATTTAGCTTGTCATTGATGTGTTTTGGCGCACTGGAGCAGGTACAGGGGACTACTTCTTATGGAATGCAAACCTCATGAGAGCAGGGACTGTGTCCCCTTTCTGCTATAGCGCCACTTACTGGTATACAGGAGACATGCACCCAATATGGGAAGGAGTCTTTTTACCTGCTCTACCTCCCCGCCACAGGCAAGCAAGCCCTCACCCCTACCTTACCTAACCCCTGCCACCTCCTGTGTTTTTCCTTATTCTAGACCTCAGCATCCATCTCCTGAATTGAAACAGGTGACACCCAGCTCACTAGCCCAGGACAGAGCCTGAGCACGCTGCCCCCTGCACTCAATCACACTTGTGTTGACCCAGGCACATCACACACAATATTGATCAAGAATGCATGCCAGAAGCCAGGTGGGGTGGTGTATGCTTTTTAATTTTAGCACTCAGAGGGCAGAGGCATGTAAATCTCTACAAGTTCAAGGTCAGCCAGGTCTACGTTGTTCCAGGCCAGCCAGGGCTACACAGCGAGACCCTGTCTCAAAACAAAACAAATACAACAACAAAACACATGCCAAGGATGTGGAAGGGAGGGAGGAGAGATGAGCAGAGGGTCCGTCAGCATGAAGGGACCATACAGCCTGAAGCCTGGTCCCTCTGTAAGGGGCGGAGGTGTGCGTAGGGCTCTGCTGGCCTCATGGCACCCACAGAGCACGGAGAGAGAAGCAAGGGCCACCTATAGACGCCAGCTGTGCCTAACAATATGGCAGAAGCAAATCTAGGCAAGACATTCTCCCATCTTTCCCACAGAGGGCATAATGGACAGCCTAGACCCTGCTTGCAAACTCAGGGCTGCACTGGGGGGGGGCAGGGCAGTCCTAGGCTGGTGCAAGCACCTGCATCTGTCCCCTCCCATGCCATCCCAGACACCGCTATGCCCTGAGCACACTCTCAGCTACTTACGTGCCGCCGACGGAGCTACCAGGAATCATTTAAGTGATAGCACTCAGTCCTCTCCAGTACTTGAAACAACCTGTTTCCTAGTCATGAAAGCTCGGGTTCTAGGCAATGAATGTCCTTGCACGCTGGCCTCCCTATACACAGATGACAGAGCTCCAGTCCTAGGCGAAGGCTCTGGGCCCAAAGTTGCCCTTTCCTCTGCCAGCTGCTAGCCGAGGAGCCCTTGCAGGATGCAGCCTGCAAGAGAAGCCAACTGGTACCAAGGGTATTGAGGATGGGAGGGAGACCTCCCCAGGACACTAGGCTGGGATGTTCCTAAGACCCAAACCCTGGTCTTCTAAGTCCCGGGTTCTCCCAGGCCAGCCCAGGAAGAAGTTTCAGACTAGTGACAAAACCAAACTGCTCCTGGAGGGGTCTGGAGGCAAGTGGGGAAGAGTAGAAAGCCAGGAGCAGTATGACTCCATCTTCTCAACTCTCGAGCTGAGAACCCACCAGAGCAGCTATGCCTGCCCGCCCTGCCACCTTCACGCAGCTGCGCCTACGCAGCCGTGGATCTGTGAGCTAGATCACCAGAGGCTCACGTGGGCACTATGGGGCACACCTATGATTCCAGTACTTGGGAACAGAGGCAGGAGGATTACTGTGAGCATTAGGACAGATAGCCTACAGAGGCCATTCCAAAAACAAAGAGATTTCAAGGGCCCACTGCCCATTCCTCAGGCAGATGCTGGTACCCGAAAAGAGCCAGCCATATGTTCCTTGAGGCAGCTTAATGCAAGGAGCCTGTAGGAGGCTGGAGACTTTGGAGCTCTGCAGAGAAAAGCTAGCCTACTGGTAAAGACCAAGCCAACCCTACACCTAAACCCTGCCCTGCTTTAAGGGGAACCCAAATCCAGCAATGGGAAACTGTAATCTGGTTCTGGACTCCTTCCTCCTCTAGGCTTTTGTTAACTACCTCTTCACAAACATGTTCAGTGACTACACAGGATGCTATAAGATCTATCATCCATCTTGACCCTTTCCTCTATAAGCTCCACAGCCCTTCACTGACACAGTGAATCAGCAGATCACTAAAAACGCTTACCATCCCAGTAGTTCAGACACAAGCTGAAGAAGCTGGCTTTAAAAAGAAAAAAAAAATTGCCAGAAGCTGAGAGATGGCCTAGTTCTCAGCACCCAAACATAGCTCACAACTGTCTGCAACTCCCGTTGAAGGGGACCCAGCGCCCTCTTCTGGCCTCTGCAAGGCACTGCATAACTTGGTGCACAGACCTACATATAGGCAGGCAGTGCTGGCTAGTCATCTGAAAGGAGGGAACCTCAGTTGGGAAAATGTCTCCACTCTATATAACCTGACTACAGGCAAGCCTCTAGGGCATGCTCTTGATTAAAGATGGATGTGCGAGTGCCCAGCCCACTGTGAGCAGGGCCATCATAGGCCGATGGTCCTGGTAGAAGAAAATAAACTGAACAAGCCAGCACCGGCAAGCCAGTACGCAGCAGTCCCCATGGCTTCGGCTTCACTTCCTGCCTCCAGGCCTAAGCCCTTCCCCCAAGTTGCTTTTGATCGTGGTGTTTTATCACGGTGACAGAAACCAAGACAGACAAAATGCTCACATACAAAATAAAAAGACATTGGTTTTTCCCCCCCTAAGACAGGGTTTCTCTGTATAACAGTTCTGACTGTCTTGAACTCACTTTGTAGACCAGGCTGGCCTCAAACTCAGAGATGTGCCTGCCTCTGCCTCCTGAGTGCTGGGATTAAAGGCATGTGCCACCACTGCATGGCCATAGGAAATACATCTTAAAAAATAAGTGCTTCTGGCCGGGCGGTGGTGGCGCACGCCTTTAATCCCAGCACTCGGGAGGCAGAGACAGGCGGATCTCTGTGAGTTCGAGGCCAGCCTGGTCTACAAGAGCTAGTTCCAGGACAGGAACCAAAAGCAATGGAGAAACCCTGTCTTGAAAAATCAAAAAAAAAAGGGGGGGGCTTCTGGAGTTGGGAGAGGTGATCTAGATTTCCGGGTTACCTTGAAACCTGGCATCACTGGGTCTGCATTCCTGGAGTCATCTGGGCTTGCCTTGTGCCTTCCTGACAGGCAGCAAAGACCCCAAGCAGAAAAGCCAGGCAGCTAACACGTCTGCATTGCAGTTCATCATTGAGGGAAGTCAGGACAGGAACTCACACAGGGCAGGATCCTGGAGGCAGGAGCTGGTGCAGAAGCCGTGGAGGAGTGCTGCTTACGGCTTGCTTCCCCTGGCTTGCTCGGAGTGCCTTCTTAGAGACCCCAGGACCACCCGCAGTGGGCTGGGCCCTCCCCTACCAATCACTAACTAAGAAAATGCCCTACGGGCTTGCCTGCAGCCCCATCTTAGGGAGGCATGGTGGAGGCATGTTCTTAATTGATGCTCCCCCTCTCAGATGACTTTAACTTGTGTCAAGTTGACATGAAACTATCCAGTACAAGGTCCAAGCTACTATTCCACCCTCCCATCCCACCCCCAAACCACACTGAGAGTTTACCCCTTGCTGTTCCTAAGAACTAGCCCAAACCAGAGGGAACAGCTTACTTGTATTTACAACAGTTGGGCAAGAAACAAGCCAATCTCTACTTTCAATTGAACTGGCAAAAAGATATATCCTTATAACCAAACACTAAGCCATTGAACAAGAATGGCATGGGGTGATCACCACAGAGGGGGAAGGGCAGGGAGAGACGTGGGGGAAGCAGCCCACTCTACTCATCCAAGCTCATGGGATCAGGTCATCCAAATGCTCGTCTGCTTCATTCGGAAAGCCCACTCTCACGCCTGCTCACTTCCTGCACCTGTAGCCCTGTCCCTCGCACCGTTTCCAGAGGAAGGATCCTCTCACCTGGAAGTACTTGGGGCCACTTCCTACTTCACAGATCTCATGAAGAAATGAAGCAGACCCGCAAAACCCATCTGCTGGCGAGGGGCCCTCAGCTCTTGAAGCTTTCTGGGAGAGCATTAGGTGATGAATTCCACAGGCCAGAAACACCACCTTCAGCTTCACCTTACAGACCAGACGACCTTGAAAATCCACCTTTAGGTAGGTCGCTTAATTCCTGACAGCACAAAACTGTTTTTCTGAAAAATGTAACAGAACAGTGGAGTACTGCAACACTTTATTGAGAGTATTGGCTTTGAATTAGTAGCTGAAGTAACAATCGCCATGAAGCCAGGTCAGGTGTACGGCATAATACTCATCTTGATTTACTGACATTACTTAGCAATTTACTGGACAAAGGTCAAACTTTTTTTTTTATTAAGCACATTCCACAGTACAAAGCCGTCATGATAATATCTGTACAATTTAACAGTTTCAATAGCTGTTCAGACACATATTTATTTCAAACAGATAATTGGCAAACATAATTAATTACCAGTTAGAATTAGACTACCCCAGTGCTTTAACACATTAATATAGCAGTAATTTACAGTTGCTCAATTACGGTTAGCAAAATAAAGTCCAGAGTACAACTGGGAATTACTACCGTAATCCCAGAAATTGGAATTCCTTGGGTACCCAAGTCCCCTGCTATAACTTAGTAGGCACAATTCAAAGGTCGTGTGCATATTTGAAGGCCATGATCTCCCAAGGATCGACAGGAACTTCTATATTTAACATGCAAAAACAACAAAAAAGTCCAATTGTCCAGAACTCACTTCCTCCCCTCTCCCTCTCCCCTGGGCATTCCTGTCAAACGGATGGTGAGCTGTGAGGTGGTGTGCTCACACCTCCCCCTTATGGACAGGGGCCTTCTTTCTACATATTTGAGCCCCCACCTCTCAGAGACAAATGGAGAAGCATGTGAGGAACGATGTATCAAAACAAACAAGAAAAAAAGAAAGAAAGAAAAGAAACCAATATCTAAAAAGCATCACCAACCCAGTAAACAAATCACCAACACACAGAGCCCACAGCCATCACAATGCCAGGACAAGTGGAGCCCAGAGCTTTCTCTCTCCTTGAGTGTGCTTCCATGGGAAGAGGCTCCATTCACAGGGAGGGCTGGTTGGTCCTTTAAAGGGAACTGACATTCCTTGATCTTTGGGAACAATGGTGAGGGGCAAATCAAAACCTAATCTTGAAAGAGGGAAATCATGTCAACCAATGTCCTGTCTGTGTCCCTCTCATGCCGGGAGCTTTGAGGACTGAAGTGATGAGGGACAACAGAGCTGACGGGGCCTGAGGCTGTGCTCCACATACGAGTGCTTGACCTCAATGTGGGCTCTCAACAGCTGACCTGCTCCGCAGGCTCTAACTCAGCAGCCTCCAACACCTTGCAGAGTGCAGGGAGCCCCAAGCCAGGAGCCCCGTCAACGGGGCTGCCTTCCCCCGTCTCAGGGTTACTGCCACAGAGAAGGATGCTGGACAGAAAAGCCAAGGATCACCATGATGAAGTGACCCCCAGCTCTCAGGAGGGGTACACATGAGGAAAAGAACAGTGACATAGAGACCGCACAGATACCTGTCCACTGCAGATGCCACAAAACGAGTAACATCGTGTTAGACTCCTGCAGTCCCATGGGAAAGCACGGCACACAGACGTGACAAAAGAAGGGCGAGTGAATACTGCAGGACAGCTCTAGGGTCACAGCAACCCTGGAGCAGGGTCCCGCCCACCTGCGCTGGTGCGCACTCCGCAGTAGTGCCTCTGCTGCGGGCCCAGCACGGCAACCTTGAGCTTCATTGTTATGTACATTATATCTACATGCGGGGACAGTATTTTAAATTAGGAGGCAAGCACATGGATGAAGGTGTTACTCTACCAAATACCAAGAAATGATGAGGGAACAGAGAACAGTTAATAAAAGAAAACAGCTATATTACCTGTGGAGAGGCAATATAACTCACTTATTCTTTAAATTAAAAGAAACTGGTACAGAAAGGAAGTGAAATCCAAAAATACTAAAATAATCCAGAGCTGTCCATTGTCCGACACATTCCTATGCACGTCAGAATACAGTGGCCTGAAGGTCTAAGGAGAAGCTGCTGCTGCTGCTGCTGCTGCTGGAGAGGAAAGCCCTCAACACCCAACATTCACCAAGAATGCAACGCTGACTTTAGTACCAAACCAAGGTGCAAAGCGATGTAAGTTAGAGGCAAGTCTTCTCCTGACGGTCGCTCTGCTTCTGAAGAACAGGCCATGTGTCCTTCACGTGAACATGTGCATCGGAAGCGTTGGATTCTTCACTGAAGGGAGGGACATGAGCTCTGCTCTACTTGCAGGTGGTAAGCTGAGCTGTCCTTCTACAAGTAGAGCCGGAGGCGGCGGTGGGAAATGTTGGGGCTTGAAGAGTGGGGCTGCTTTGTGTCTACCCAGCATCTAGAACCAATTCCAGCCCCAGAATTCAGCTGTCAACGAACTCCCTTAGGCATGTGGTAGCCATGTAGCCAGTAGTTCAAGATCAGGAAACCCTGGAGAAGAAAGGAGAACAGACAGTAATTGGACAGGACATGGGAGGGACACAGAGGGCAGGCTCAAGAAAGAAAGGGAGGGAGGCCATGCTCTGAAGACTTCACTCAACGAATACAAGAGTCTGCCAGGTGGATTTTTCAATGGACTTATAAAGAATCTTCCAAGAGAAAGTAGCGAGGGAGAAAATGTCTGTTTAGGCAGACACAGTGTTAACACATGGGAGACCAGGAGCAGTAAACATCTGAGTGGCTCTCAGATCCCTGCTGATGGGCTCCCACACACACAGCAGGTGTCATTTAGGATCAGAGCTGTTCCCCCAACCAGCACTACTGGTCAAAGTGAGTTGTCCAAGGCAGCACAGATCTGCCATTGTTGGTAAGTTTCTTGATTCTTAAAGAGCTCCACAGGGCTTGGTTGACATGTTACAGGCTATGTACGCTTTGTCCCAACTACTCAATTCTGCCACTGAAGCACAGACACAGCCACAGTAAACGTGGACAAATGAGCACAGCTATGCACCAATCAAACTGACTTGATGGAGGTTGGAATTTTAATATATAATTTGTACATGACATGAAGTTTTCTCTATATTATTTTTCAAGTGTTTAAAATATAAGAACTATTTTTGGCCTGGAGTGGCATAAAAAACAAAGCATACAACAGGTAAATTCAGTGCTTGGCCACAGTGTGTTAGCCCTGAACAAGGCGCACTTCTTCAGAGTCATTTATGGGAGTCAGAATCTTGACTAAAGAATATCTGAAATGACGGGACTTTGGCTGACTTGGTATTCGGAGTTCTCAATCTTTCCATCCCCACAATGTCTCAATTTTATACATGGGTGTTTTGTAGTTTTTAATAAAAAAGAAAATACTAGTAAAAAGCTACAAAGAATTAAGTAATTTTTTAAATTAAGAGAATTTTAACCACAAGTCTTGATATACATATATTCACAGAAGTGTGGGAAGGTATTAAGTCTACGAAGTGTGACTTGCACAGAATCCAGTGGCCCCTGGCAAATCTTCAAGTTGAGAATGCTGCTCTCAGTAGTTATGGGTATCTGGGATGTGGGCAAGTGGACCATCCTTTGTGCTTCTAAACTAAGCATATCTGTCACCAACAGTGTAATGGCTCTGTAACTAGAGCAAAGGACTTGCTTCCCAAAGCACCTGCCACCCTCACCATGAAGGATGGCTTTCAAGGCTCACAGCCTTTCGGAGATAGCTATGAAGAGTGGACTGTGGTGGTGGGAAGAAAAGGGATCTGTGCACATGCACCTGTCTGTCTGTCTGTCTGTCACAGAACCAAGGGACTAGGGGAAAAAAAGGTTAATTCCTACACTCAAAAATCAAAGCTGAAGTTGTCCTGGTGCATAATGGCCATGAGCATTTTGGAAATCACTTAGGGAGCCAGTTTTTAAGACAGCAACCACATCCCTCACCTGTTAACGCTGATGTGAAAGCCAAGGAGTGCAGGGTTCTATCGTGGGACCACCCGGATCTCACCTGCTAGGTCCAGAAGAGGCTTGTTCACATCACTAGGGAATTCCCAGAAGGAAGGGAAAGCCCACGAGCAAGGCCTTGAAGAGCCCAGGTAGGGCTAGGGTTTCAGCACACTCACCAGATTGGGCCAAAGTGCAGACCGCTATCTGGAGATGTAGGTGTAGGTTCTAGAGGGAGAGCGTGTCTCATTCTGGGCACTGGGAGGCACGTTTAAGAAATCCCAAATCAAAATAGTGTCATCGTGAGAACTGCTGATGATCTGAAACTCATCAAACTGCAGCCGAAACACACGTCCAGAGTGTTCCTGCAAAAGAGCAGCTTGGTGAGCAGTGCCGTCCTTACAGCCCCACCCCCAGAGCCAGATCCAACTCCAGTTGAAAAGCCAGCATGCATCCGAGCTTCCTGCACGGCCTCCCAGCCACTGAGCTGTGCCCTTTCTGAGAACAAGCTCTGCTTTGCCTTCTAGGTTTTTCTTTTCTTTTTAAATTATAAACATTATGCCTTACATTATGACAGAAGAAAATGTGTCACAGAAGAAAAGCTACGTGGTCACCTCAGAGGCCGTCAGAGTTATCCACTCAGGATACTCTGTAAAATCAGAATAAGAAGGGTGAAGTTGCTATAATTTTTTTTGGGGGGGGGGTTCAAGATAGGGTTTCTCTGTGTACAGCCCTGGCTAGCTTAGAACCTGCTTTGTAGACCAAATGGCCTCAAACTCACAGAGATCACCTGCCGCTGCCTCCCGGGTGCTGGGATTAAAGGCATGCACCACCACCACCCAGACACTTTACCTATATCTGTGTGTGTGTGTGTGTGTATTATCCATAACTAAGAACATCTATGTTAAACCACAGCAGACATCAACACTCATGGTGAAAGCAAGAATGGCCCACACCCCAGTTCTGCCTGCCTGGTCTAGTCCATGCAGGAAATAAGAAAATGCAAACACTATTGCTGGAGCTGGAGTGAATGCTCAGTGGTAGTTGCTCTTACAGAGGACCCAGACTCAGACTCAGTTCCCAGCACCTATATGGGGGCTCACAAGCTCCATAACTCTAGTTCCTGGGATCCAACAAGCACACAAGGTGAATGCACACGCAAGTAAGCAAAACATTCACAACATTTTCACGGACAGCCCATCACTGTTTTCAGATGTCTTCTCAAAAAAAAAAAATCCAACAGAATCAGTATTAGATATCAACAGCTTTGCTAACATTACAAAAGACTGACATATCAAAATAAAGCATTTACTTGGTCTTAAAACAACCAAGCTATTCTGCTATTTGCACTGACATAAACGAGCAATCAGCTGGAGGTCATTAAGTTAGTATCATAGGCCAGGCACAGACAGACAAGAATTCCACAGACCGTGGATTCTCACAGAAATGAGACGAAAAAGAGGATACCAGAGTGGGGGGTGGGAGACAGCTAGATGGAGCGAGAAAGATGGGTCGAATTCAATGTTCATCAAAGGGTCCAAAGTTTCGGTTAGAGTGCAAGAACCCCTGTTAATCAGCCACTGAATTACTGTGTGACCACAGCAAAAGGCAAAGTGTTGTGTACTTCAGAATTTATGAAGAGTAGCTTTGCTTTTTTTGTTTGTTTTTGTTTTTGCAGGTGGGTGACAGAGTCTTATGTATCCCAAGCTGGCCTCACACTCACGGTGTAGCCAAGGATGACTCCTGATCCTCCTGCCTCTACCTCCCAAGAGCTGAGATTACAGCTCTGAGCTACCACACTTGGTTTAAAAACAGATTTTTAATATTTCTGCCACAAAGAAATTAAAATTGATGGACTCATAAATTAAAATTTAATAGGCCAAAATATCAGACTATATACTTTAACAATACATAATTATTTATTAATTCAAAATAAACTTTAAAAATTAAAGTGTTCCTATATGGCAAAACAATAATCCATGTAACACAGGGTGATGATAAATTCTACCTTAGCAGTACATAAATGTGCAATTACAAAATGTAACACATGGCCGGGCGGTGGTGGCACACACCTTTAATCCCAGTACTCGGGAGGCAGAGGCAGGCAGATCTCTGTGAGTCTGATTGATGCCAGCCTGGTCCACAGAGCGAGTTCCAGGACAGGCTCCAAAGATACAGAAAAACCCCGTCTTGAAAAACCAAACCAAACCAAACAAAATAACAAAGTAAAATCTAAAATGCAACACAGCCGGGCACTGAAGACTCCGCCTCGCTACATGAGGGTGCCAGCCCGCCTCCAGAGGACCCTTTATCATACTAATAAAGATGCTACATTCCTTGGTCAAAATTACCCATGATTCCCTGAAAGCATGGTACAAGACACAAGCTTACAAGCTTTCCTGGGTACCCCATCCATCCCAACAAATCACATACCACCAAGGTACGCAGACACAGCGTGCTTGCCGGGGCCCGAGGGTCAAGAGCAGCTTGCAAGTCCCAGACTTTAATCTTCCTACAAGGGAAAAATGAGACTGGGATTAATGCAAAAGTTAACATTGTCTACATCATGTACATCCATGACAAGCCAGCGTGCATCTGAGTCTCCACCAAACCCGTGAGCAACATGCTGATGTTTCTAAGTTCCTGAACTTAGATTTTGAGTGCCTGATTTTGGGAAAACCTTCCCAGAGTTCCTGAAACTTTAAAGGGATGTTACTGTTAAGGAGATAAACAGGCAGAGGACTTGGGTTCCTAACCAGGCATCTATATCACCAAATTCATTACTTGGGTAACTGAGTACGAGACTCCTAGAATGCCTTCCTCCAAATGAAATGTTTAGATGATCAGGCTTATATAATGCAGGATTGGGGCTTAAAGGCTCCATTTGTCATTGAGAACAAAAGAGAAAAAGAGGAATTATATTACTGAGTTCAAGCGGGGGAGGATAGTGGTGTTCCTGGTTTATTTATAATTAAGGCGGTTTAATTCCCTGTGTGTACGTGCATGCACACGGGTGTAGTGAGTGCTCTCCTTCTCCAGGGGTTCCAGGGTTGAACTCAGTTTACCAGGCTTGTGCAGCAAGCACCCTCAACTACTGAGCCATCTGCAGGCCCTACTCTTTCTATTTCTGGCAATAGTTAGAATAAAAGCTAGAACTCAAGTGCCTGGCTATGGTATGATTGAGGCAAGCTTTACTTCAACTTTCTGGGCCCGGGCATCCTCACCTGACCCACTGGTATGTCAGATCTTTCTCACACAGAGTCCAGCACGCATAGAGTTCTTTATTAATAGACAACAGTTTTGTTCCTGACAAGGCTACAGTCATGCATGTGCAGACTAAACACATACCCATCATAGGCGCCGCTGACAATCCTCTTGTTATCAAAACGGATGCATCGGACCAATTCTTCGTGCCCCTCTAGGACTCTTAGACAGGCACCACATTCAATATCCCATAGCCTTAAATAAGAAGCAGTCATCTATGAAACAAATTCCCACATGACTCAAGCCTTCCAAGTCTGTACACGTGTTTCATACAGGTAAGACTTTTCATTCTCCTTGAATTCCATATTCTCATCTTACTCCTGGCTCATATCACATGTGTATAGCTAAATCGAGTTCTAACATTTGTGCTTCCAGCACTAATATAGGCAGAAGCCTCATTTCTGTTATATTTTATGTAATTTGAAACTTTTAAGAGACTTTTTTAAAAAATCATCTCAACAAGCTATTTCAATTATGCTAAGTGCCTGGGAATTCTTTTGGTATCTCAGGTGATAAATCCTGAGCCTGGTGGCTTCAGAAGAGCTTTCCTGGACAAGACATGAACTTGGGGCAGGAAAGGAAGAAAGCATGTCCACCAAGGAAGGACAGGGAGACCACACAGAGGCAGGGACTCTAGTCTCAGTAGTCTGTCTCCAAATCTTGACGAAGCTCAGTGGTGCTTGTGTGTGTTAGATATGCTTGGTTCCTGAGGGCTGCATCTCAGACTCGCTGGGTGTGCAGTGTCTCAGAAAACCAAACCACTGGCCACATCAAGCATTCTCCTCTGCATGATACATAGGATATAAACTCGTATGTGTTCTAATTCTGGAGAATGAGACCCTTTCAGTTTTGTTTCCTACTGATTGGTTTTTTTGTAATAAATAAATAAACCAATATCAATTTCTACGCACCGGATGGTGTTATCTGACGATCCGCTAACAACCAGCCGGTCTCTGTACTGCAAACAGGCGATACCCCGCTTATGTCCATTCAGAGTACGAACAAACTCACAAGTGCTCGTGCTCCACACCTGTGGACAGACAGCAGCGCTGTTAGAAGACACCAAATCCTGCCACAAGATACCTTCAGAGGAAGCTGGGCAAAGAGATGCATCCTACAATCCTTGTTCAGAAGGCTGAGGCAGGAGGATGGCAAGCTTAAAGACAGTGTGACTGCAGAGTGGAGGCAGGGGCACACTCCAAGAATGACCCCAAATGACCGGCCATAAACGTTCTCCGTGGCTACCAATGGCTAGGTAGAAACTGGACAGCGTGAGCTTTCCTGGCTGTGGGTAATGAAACTGGGATGAAATACAGGGGAGTTTAGGAGTCTCTAAACTGTGACATTTTCACAAAGACAACATCTAGAAGGCGCAGGTATTTTTGTGTGGAGGAAAGTCTATGTCAGATTCTGTTTTCACACTAGCTCACACGTCACACTTCATGTACTGACATACAAAATCTTCACCGTCTACACCCTCCTCATCTCACCAGTTTCTGGAGTAGCACCATATATTTTGCCACATGACTCCTAATATTCCATACATGATATAAATACTCCCCTCTTGTGAATCTGCCTGTAACATGCAGATGCTCACGGGCACACTTACTATGTGATGAGCCAGACAAGAGGACACAGTCGCTGGAGTTTCTGAGCTGATGAGCCAGATGCGTTTGCAGCTCAATGGAATGAGCTGGTATTTCTATGCCCATCCCCTCCAGATGGAGTTAGACCCCCAAGCCCATGCCGTATACAAAAATTTAATTCAAAATAGATCAAAGGTCTAAATGGAAGAGCCGAAATTTATACAACCCTCGGGGAGGAGGAACAAAAGACTAAATCTCTAGTGGCGGGCAATGGTTTCTTAGGTATCACAAAAAAAAGCACACGCAACACACAAAAAAAATAAACGGATGTCATCAAAATTAAAGTTAATTGTGATTCCAAGGATGGTATCAACAAAGTAAGAGCAAAATCATTTATCTGATTAAGGAGCTCATTTCCAAGGTATAAAAGAAAAATTATAACTCAACTAGAAAAATAAAACCAAGTTTTTAAATGGGCTTAAGATTTAAACACATTTCTCCAGAGCAGGTACACAGTGGCCAATAAGTAAGACACCACTCACCACCAAAGAGTGCAAGCCAAACTGCAGATACTCCTAATTTTCTAATTAGGTCCAAGTGCTCCTGACTGTCAGGGACTGCTCTTGTCCTGACTGTGATGTGGTTAAGTTAATGCACACAAAATCTACTGGTTCAGCTTCCAGACACCTAAGTTTTGATGTGATATGGCCCGTGATTTGTGGGACAAGTTACCAGAGCACAGAGCACTGCCCAGTACCAGTTTATTTGTTTGCTTGCTTACTTGTTTGTTTGTTTTTCAAGACAGGGTTTCTCCGAGTAAAAGCCCTAGCTGACACTGTCCTGAAAGTAGCTCTGTACAACTAGCTGGCCTCAAACTCACAGAGATCCACCTACCTCTGCCTCCCGAGTGCTGGGATTAAAGGCGTGTGCCACTAACACCTGGCTAGAACGTTCTTAAAACTAGCACAAAGCCTTATGCTAGCAGGACTATAACATGGGACAGTCACACTGGAAAACCATTTGGCAGTTCTCTGGGATGTTAACCAATTAAGAGAACTAAAAGCATGTGCACAGAGGAACGGGCAAATGTTTACAGCAACATCATTTATATTGCCAGCAAAGGGAAACAAACAACAGTGCACCAGCACAGAAGGGGAAAACAAAGTGTCATTTGCTTAGAGTGAAGACACATTTGGCCATCAGAAGCAACAAAGCACTGGTCTGGGTTAAGCCCTGTGTTACATGAGAAAGTCAGATACAAAGGGCCACAGTGTACAGGATTCCATTTACATGAAATGTCTAGAACAGGCAAATTCAGAGACAGAGGGTAGAATGCTGAATGTCAGGAACAGGTGGTTGGCTCTCCTGCATATTTAGTGTTGTAGGAAAAAGTGTTTACAAACTAGGCTGGGGTAATGTTATACAAAGATGTAAATGCGCTAATAGTACATTTGGAAAAGGCAAATCTTCAGGTATGGAAATTATAGACAATAAATATGCAAGAAATCTGGATCTTATGAGGCCTTACTAATAACTATTGGCTACTGATTCTGAGAAAGGGGGGTCACTGTCTGCAGTTGTGCACCCACCTCTGAGCCCATTGGGCTCCAACAGACAACTCTAAACCCATAGTCCCCAGTCAACACTGGTCAAATTCAATGAATCACAGAACAAAATGAACAGAGATGAAAGTGGGAAAGAGATCTGTGGGAAAATAGAGAATAGGAAAGTGGGAGGCTGGGTGAAAATGGTCAGTATGAACAAGGTGTGAAATTGTTAATGAATATATATGTGGACACACACAGGGAAAGCTAAACTTTAAATAAGTTAACACAGATAAAGGAATCAGAACTGAATTTCCCATACATCTTAGTCTACAACTGCTAGCCACATTTTGCCTTTCATCTGTCCCAACCCCCATCTTAGCTTCCTGAAGACAGGGACATGTCTTGTTCATCCTTCTTTCCCTAGCATCTAACCAGGGCCTATACAATAGCAAACTCTCGGAAAAGAATAAAGCAAACCTAAGCTCCACAGGACCAATGTGAGCTGTTTGTGAATCAGATGCTCGCCCTAATAAAGTGCTGTGGTAGTGGTGGTGTGAGTGAGGGAAGGACGTAAAGCTCCTACACATACAGCATGCTCAGCTTAGTCTCTGTCTCTTAAAAAGGTGACTAACAGCCAGGCAGTGGTGGTACACACCTTTACTCCCAGCACTAGGGAGGCAGAGGCAGGTGGATCTTTGAGTTCGAGGCCAGCCTGGTCTACAGAGTGAGTCCTGGGACTGTCAAAAGCTCTTACACAGAAAAACCAACAATGTCATTTCATTCAAATGGCAACCAATGACTTTTTTTCTTCCGTCCTGTCTGTGGCTCCAGAAGCGTGTGAAATGGGAGGATCTCATCAAAGATTAGACCCTGCCACCCGGGGGAGCCACCTCTGCCTATTCTCTGCTGTGTACAGGTGGGGAGAGTCAGGGCCAACACTGCAAACACACTCACTTTAATGGTCCTGTCTCCAGAGGCAGACACAATGTACTTATCATCAAAGTCTACTACATTGACAGCAGCACGGTGGCCAACCAGGACACGGCGTAAAGTGATATCAGTGGCAGAAGCCATGTCCCATACAGCAATGGAACGGTCCTTGGAACAAGTCACCATCAGTCCATTGCTGAAGCGTAAGTGCAGCACAGCTTCATTGTGATGGATGAGTGTGTTGAGAACTTCACCCGTGTTCACATCCCAGACTCTGGAAGAGAACAAACAGAAAGTTGTGGCACTGAGAGCCGAAGAAAGGTAATGGGGTTCAGTCTCACTCTTAGTGTACCAAGTGCGTGCCCCTGTGCCCCAAGTATATTCTGCCAGACTGCTAACAGCAGAACCCCACACCCAGGAGCATAGCATACAGCATGCATATACACAGTGTGCAACAGAGCCTGGGCAGTGGCCTCCTTGCTGCTGACAACAACTAAGATGCCTTTAGGAAGAAGGCTAAATCTGGCTGGGCTCAGGTTTATCTCACACTCAGTGTGATTAACTGAGGGATGGCTTCAGGTTTGCACAGTGACAAAGATGACCCCTCAAGTCAGCAGGCTTTCAGTGACTTTGAGACAAGAGGAGGAGCCCACGGTAATCCCAAGCTAAAGGTTGTCATTGGCCTCTGGCATGTCGAGGAACCTATTGCTTATTATTTGCAAACTAAGCTGGGGCATTTCAAAGTAATTTTTATCTGACTTATCTGACACTTGAGACATGCAAAGAGTGCCAACATCCTAAGGGATACACTGATGTGAAGCAGAAGATGACCTTGAAGGCTGAGCAGTGTTTTGTGACAAGGCAGCTGCCTAGAGGCCAAATGAGGGCATGGAGAGTAGCTGTGCTGTGGACAGGGTTGAGCAGAGTCTGACAGTGTAACATGAGACAAGCAGCGGAGAGGGAGCATCACAGAAGCCAGGGATCGACTGACAACTACCCTGTCTCCTCCAAATGCCTGTGAATACGCAGTCCTACCCAAGCCTGAGTCGGCTGAGATGAACTGCTCCTTTCTGCTCCTCATTCCCTCTGGGACTTCCCTACATGATGATGCCCTTTTGTTCTGCTGGACTGTCACCCACTGCATATCAGGTACCGGGAGGTGTGCTTTCCAGGAGCCTAGGAGCACATCTCAGTAACGTTCCCGTTTTAGTCATGATACCCAACTACCAGTCACCGCTCCCTTCTGTAATGTCTTTTCCACTCTGCCCTGGAGTGGCAACTAAAAACTAAAGCTTCCATCATTGTAAAGGCTATAAATAAAGTATTGAGTGACCTAAACTCAAGGTTTAAACATGTACTGGTTCCAAGGAAATTATGTAATCTCTCAGGTTTTTAATACACCTGCAGAGATGAAGACAATGTCTAAGAGGACTCAAGCAGGTATCATAATCAAATGCATCATCTCTGGCTTAAAGTCCTCACTTTCCCAGGGGTCTACAAACTGTCTGATTCTTTCAGTTCCTGCACCCTTCACACTCCAAGAACAACTGACTTTTTCTCCTGCTTTGGATAGCAGGCTCCTAAGAATAGGAGGCAAGCTAATATAAACAGTTTGATTTTATTGAAGAACATACTGCCATCTCTACAGAACACAGCAAAAGGAAGAGGACACCTTTAAAAAAAACCTCAGCCTTCTGGACTAATTGCTTAACATGTCTCCATCAAAAAGAGTCTTGATTTTCAACAAGTAAAAATATGCATGTGTGTATGTATGCAGGTGTGTAGGTGTAGTGTGTGTGTGTGTGTGTGTGTGTGTGTGTGTGTGTGTGTGTGTGTACATTCATCCAAAAATTCCTGAAGAGGGTCAGAGAATGAAGCCAGACCACTCACCTCACCGTTGAATCTGAAGAACCAGTTACAATGACTCGCTCATCATACTGGAGGCAGAGAACAGAGCCCGTGTGTCCCGTTAGCACTTTCAAACATTCCAGACTGGTTTTATCCCAGATCTATTGAGGCGAGACAACCATCACAGCAATTAGTGCAGACACTTTACACCAAGGTTCTCGTGCACCCTGCACTCTGAATCATAAAGAATGCACACAGGGTGTAGGACAAGATGAGTATCAAACAGATAGAAAATAACAAGAGGAAACAGAACTGGGGCAATACCAACTAGCTTCCAGAATAGACACGAAGCTTTGCTTAAGGTAAACACTTAGCTCATTCAATCAGCGGCTTGATAAAGGGGATTTTTTTTAAATAAAATCTGGGAAGAGTCAGCTCGCTCTCTGGTAAATAATGTGACAGCCTCTACTAAGATCATCTCAAAATGCATACCCCTGATATCTTGAAAACTTTTTTTTTTTAAATGGAGTGTTTGTTCCCTGAAAACCCCAAATAAATTATCAAGAGTTCTTAATAAGAAAATGTAATATTTCATTACAAAGTTAAACACTTAAGAATCAGGTGTGAGAACACTTCACACAGGTGAACTGTGCGTATGTTCCCACAATCCAGTTTCCAGGTTTTCACTCATACAGGTGAAGTGCACTTATGTTCCCTGCATGCAGGCATTTCCAGAGGCTCCATTCACAATCCTGAGAAGCCACAAGCAGCATGAATACCTCGAGAACTAAATGGATTAGCACACTGCGATGTGTACCCAGTAACATAGAATGCTACTTTGAATACATTACTAAACAAAGCAAGAGAGTGAAATTAAAAGCACCTGTACTGAGTATAAGACGTCAAATTTCAAAAGTTTCTTATGTGTTATGTAGATGCACTGATAGGAAATGCTAAAGGGAGGGAGGGGCGGAGGGACAGAGGGAGGGAGGGTAGGAAGAAAGAATCCTTTCTTATATATATATGAAGGAAGACAGATGGGAAGACCACTGGATTCCTGAGCATGGGGGTGTGAAAGGGTGATCTCCAGGGGCAGAACAAGGGACTCTGAGGAGATCGTAAACGTAAACAGAGAGCATCAAACATGAATGTGCTCATTCACAGGCAGGGACGAGTGAGATGAGACCAGGAGATGCCGTCTCTGGTGCTTTTGAATGACAGGAAAGCTGCTGGCACTGAGAACATATAGAAATCTATCTCTACACAGTAGCAGAGGCCACCCTGCGCCAGCACTTCAACCCTAAGCACCACTCTAAAATAACACACAATCAGTAACTTGCCTTGATCGAGTTGTCTCGGAGGCCACTGATGATCTTGTCATCATCATACTGCAAGCAGTAGACACCTTTACTATTTTCAGAGCGGCACTGGATCCTCTGCAAGTTGTGCCGTCCACACCGCCAATTTGATTCTATGGTCTGGAGAAAGGAGGCAAGAGGTGGGTTCTGTGAGTCAACTGTTTCACATTCTGGTGTTGCTTCCAGAAGCAGAATACCACTGACACCCCAATTTTGCTCTTTTCCTAGTGAGACATTAGCCAACGAAATTTCTTCTGAAACCCTCCCTGCCTACCTGACAGCTGGGTTATTTCTGAAAAGGACTAGACAGAATTCAGTATGTTTCAAGAACATCATTTGCCCCCAAGATATAAATAAATAAATAATATCTCACTGAGTTACTCCCTAATACCAATTAAAATACTTGGCAAAAGACTGCCCCGTTGCTAAGCCCTATTATCACAACCTACACGGCAAACTCAAGAGTTGTCTGATCACTGGCTAGTACCTGCCAACCACAGATGACTAACTGCACTGGCACATTTAAGCTCCAGCCAGACTGAAATCACTTTAATAAGAATGAAATACTTTGCCTAGTGGTGCACATGCCTTTAATCTCAGCATTTGGGAGGCGGAGGCAGGCTGATCTTGGAGTTGGGGGCCAGTCTGGTCTATAGAGCATGATCCAGGACAGCCAGAGCTACATAGAGAAATACTGTCTTGAAAAACCAAAGGAAAACAAAAACAACAAACCCCAAAACAACAACAATAAAAATGAAATACTTTAGCTCCAGGTCCTACTTTTCTCATCATCCATGCACTGCTTGATGAGTTGTTGCATATTCCCATAACTGAGGAGTAAAAGATCAAGGATGCATGCTGTATTCCAAGGAGGCATCAAGCCAGTGGTGAGGGTAAACTCTTGCACTCCAGAACTGGGGAAGCTGAGGCACAAGACAGCACATTCAAGGCCTACCTGAGCTTCACAGTAAGACCCTACCTGTCTCAACACCAACTCTCTCTCGCTCTCCCCCTCTCTCCCTCCCTCCCTTTCTCCCTCCCTCCCTCCTCACTTTTAATGGTTAGGCTTAACTTTTTTTCCTTGGCCTTGTAATGCAAAAGCAATACACATTCAACAGAAACTGTATTTTGAATTCTGACCCTTTCCCTGGCTAGCCACTTGGATGCTGGATGACAGCAGCCAGCCATAATCTGCCACAAGATTTCAAAAGGAAAGCAACTGGAATCTATAGTGCAATTAGAAATATGTTAAACACATTTTGACCAATACTATTTAACTTATCAGCTGTAACCTCATGGTACACTGAGGAACATCTACACTCTGAACTAAATTTATTTGGCTAAAGATTATGCCAATAATCTTAGTAGTGTTTCTCACTGTTTTCCTTTTATAAATAAGGAAACAGTTTAACTTGTCTAAGATCACAAAAAACAGTAACTTAGAAATCAAACCCAGTTCTGATCAGCCCAGGATTCTGCTAGGAACATATTCACTGGTATAAAAAGGATAGTCTTAGCTCTTAGGCAGAGAACACAGAACACAAACATATCACTAACAATTCAGAGGAGTGTCCATGCCAAAAAATGATACAAACTCTGGATGCAGGACCTAAGGGCCACCAAAGGCACCTTTGGCCTGAGACCCTGGCCCAGTTCAAAGAGGGTATCCACCAGAAGGCCTAGCCTCAGGGACTCCCAAGATTAAAAGACATACGCCTCTACTAAGTCTAGCCAGTCTGGATTCTTGCCTTTGAAACCAGGAGACAACAGGAACAATAGCTGTCCACATCCGACTTTAAGTTCTGTTTGAAAGATGATTTCTAAGTAGCTAAAACATAACTGCTGCTGTACTGAAGAAGATAAATCTCACCTTTATTCACAATAAAGGTCTAATTGCCAGTTCTCCTGATACCCAATAAGCCACAATGCCTCTTACTTTCAAGATTTCATTCACTCTTTAAAATGCTAGCATTCACTGAATGTTCCATGGCAGGCACTATGCTTCCTAACACTGTCCTATTTAATATATGGTCATCCCTGGGTATACATTCACAGGGAAGTGGCTCTACAACCCAGCAGATACCAAAAATCTATGGGTGTGGATTCTGTAAAATAGCATAACGATGTAAAATAGCATAATTTCTTTGTTTGTGTATGTTCTTTTTTTTTTGTTGTTTTTTGAAAGGTACTCCTCACTAAACTCAATCTTCTTGCCTCAGCCTCCCAAGTACTGAGATAATACCCAATTAAATAGTATAATATTTTCATATACGTAGGCATATCTTTCTGTATACTTTAAATATTAATTTCTGGGTGGCCTTTAATAATGAACATGATATAAATGTTGGTAAGTTTTAGGGGGGTATTTTTGTTGTTATTTTGAAGATAGGGTTTCTCTGTAACCGTCCTGCTACCCTGGAACTTGCTTTGTATGTAGACCAGGCTGGTCTCGAACTCAGAGATTGCCTGTTTCTGTTTCCCAGGTACTGGGATTAAAGCTAGGTGGCGGCACCACTACCACCACCAAGCCACTGCCCACATTTTTGTGGAGAAAGAAATGGAGAGGTGGAGCTAATAACATATATCTTAATACATGTGTACTTAAGAGGGCAAGTATACACCACAAAGGTCACAAATGTGTGACCCTTGTGCTTAGCAAGGGCCCTGATACTATCTAGGTATTCAAAGACCAGTACGGAACAAGCAGGACAGCACATGTTCCGCCCACTGGAGACAACAGCAGTGTAGGAAAGCGTTTGTGTCCACCTGTTACCATCAGGACTTCCTAAACCATACATTATCTCTAGTGGGTGGGAAAAATGTCCAAACCAGGAAAACTAACTTACCCCCCCCACACACACACACACATACTGTACAACATCTCTCAGGACAGGTTATCAATTTGTCTCCATGAGCAACGTTTTAAAGGGGTAAAGAGTATAAAAACTTATTTAAGCCAATTTTAAATAAATTAAATGTTTAACACAAACCTAATGTTTAGAAACACCTAGAGAAATAAATATATTTTTTAGATAGCAACTGGCCACCTCAGCATGCTAACAATTCCAAGGAAATGCTGACCTAGGAAGCCAGACACACTATGAAGGAGTGTCTACTCCTAGCCTAGCCAGTGACTTTGGGTAGTGGTCACTCATGTTCGGGTTCCTTACAGAGGCACAGAGTTGACAGAGGGTGTGTGATTCCACTTGAACCCAAAGCACTGACTACATAGCATGCCCTGTGTAGACCGGGCACTGCTTTAAAGTAGTGTGAATCTAAAGTAGGCTTTACTTTGTATTTCAAGAAACAGTGAAAGTACATTTATACCACACAAAAGTTTAAAGGGGAAAAAAGCACTTCTCATGGAAATAGAGGAAATGAGAAAACTCCTTACACACTTTCCCACTACTCTTCAAGGTGTTTTCTAGAATGGGGTGAGCTGACCATAATGTTTAACTGTATCTAACACACAACAGACAGATGAGGGAGAGAAGCCGAGATGATAATACATGGTTACCTAGAGCTGAATCAGTTCCTGAAAGACCTGGGCGAAGTCTTAAAGCTGAGCTGTCCCATCTACTTCTGACCCTCAGAGAGTTAGGGAGGACAGGACTTCATACGTGCACCACCAGACACCCTACTTTCTGTCTAAGTCAAATATAGCTTACTGGAACCCAACAGGAAGCCTCTGACAGCCATGTAGCCACCAAGGGCACTCCTGGGCGCCTCTTCTTATTTCTGCAGGCCACCCACACACAAAAGCAGCACCTGCTCATGATTATGCTTGCCCAGAACACTGCCACCGTGCCTGACAACCTCAACTGGTTTTTTAATTCTTCTAAACCAGGTTTTCACAAAAACTAGACCTTCAAGCCGGGTGGTAGAAATGACCCAAGTCAAATGACAGCCTTGGCCAGTGGTACTGACTGTACACTGACTTCCACCTCCATACAGCAGACCAGGAGAATCTGTTCCCCCAACTAACAAAGGGACCACATAAGATAAAACGTGATGCGCTTACCACAGCCTATTGGGAACACTGCCAAAAACAGTGGGTTTTTAATTAAAGGGAGGGTCTCCCCAAATTGGAGGAATTATTGTGTTGGTCTAGGCTGCTATGTGTTGCTGGCTGTCTACATTTCATAGTGGGCCCAGCAAGGTGGCTCAATCCTCAGATAGAACTCAGTAATTATCTGAGAAGGGAAGCAATAAAGCCAGTCACACAGGTGCCCTCTCCAATACCTGCCATGCCATGAGCTATCATGTGGTACTGCTACTGTAGAAGAGAATTTCACGTGTTAGAGAACTTGTAAAATCCCCTTACCCTGCGCAAAATTTCAAAATACTGGGAAAGTAGCCATGATACACAGAGTATACAGCGGCATTTAAATTGGCAACAGAGTGAAAACAGATGTCTGAGTATGGAGGAATAACATTATTTTTAGAAGCCTAAACATGACTGGGTGGGTGGGCAAGTTTCAGCATTTTCTAGTCAGGACAATGTTAATATCAAGTTTGCAAACCACAAAAAAGCCTTCCACTTTCCCTGAATGAAATGTGGTTTATTAAAAGGTGTGATACAAAACACCGTCATTTTCCCTATGGCCAGCTCCAAGGAGAGTGCTTCAAAGCCACTTACCCAGTAAATATAAAGAGTCCCTTCTCTGAAATGGCAGAAAAGAAAAACCAAGTTCAAGGCATTAGCATGTAAGGCTGCGTTTGAGAGTGTGGGTTGGAGAGGGTGTGGGGAGTCAGGATCCAGTTCTGGGAGTTAAGCTCAACCATTCCAACCAAGCACCTTGCAATGCACAGTGAGCTGCCCTGAAAACAGCACTGACTAGGATTCTAGATGGTGCAGCAGGGTATGACTGCCTCTTGGTGGGACAAACCTCAGGTCTGCCAGGAGTTCCTTCTCAATTTAGAGGCCCCGTAAACACCTTGTGTGGCAACAACACCCAGCAGGGAGGAGCCTTTGCAGAGAGTGAGGAATGTCAGCTACCCTCCATAGTCAGAGTCTCGCTTCACTGTCTTCTGAACGCAGGAGCTAGCCACACAAAGCCTGCTTGTCTATTTTTCCTTAAAATATAGCCAATTTCTGGTAACTAGATGTGGAAGGCAAAGTTCAGAGAGGAACACTTTTCCTCTGTGCTCATCAGAGCCCATGCTGAGAATGGATGTATTTCAGGACTCGGCAAGTTGTCAAAATAGAGGAGAGGGAAGAGCCAAAGTGCTGTCACAGACGTGCCTCTCTGTGGAGTGTAAGGGGGAAGAAGAGACTGTGCAAGGGCAAGGGAGCACTCATCTGACATTCTGGTGCTCTGCCTAAGAACCTTCCAAAGCAAGGCCAAGGACTTTCATCTTAGTTCACAGCCCACTTGACCAGCAGGCAAGGTATTGGGTATTCACACACTCAGAGGAAGATGAAAGTCTATAGGAATAAAACATGCCTTTCTCCTCCTTCACTTCCTGAATATTTTACTTTGAAAATGGGGGGGGGGATTTAAAAAACTAACTGTAAGCCTAGGGCTAGACAGACCTCAGCTAAAAGCCCACCTCTTCTATGTAATATGTTGTAAAAGTTCCAGTTTCCCTTTATAGGGATATGGCATGGGTGGGCACTGTAAAATTGTTGCAATCATCTATGTAACTCCCCTGGCACAATCCATGGCACACCACAGAGGTGATAACCATGGTGCCCTACAGGTGAAGCTTTCACAGCAGTCACGTGGACAAGGCCGAACTCATCTGTGTGCCTCACACTGTGATCTGTGGATCACAAGAGGGAAGGACTTTCATGGGCATGTCTGCCCTGACAGGCCAGAGAGTATGTGGATGGCTACGGCCACTGCCACTCACTGTGTATGTGAGAGTGTGTGGATGGCTGTGAACTGATCCAGGGTGAGAGTTTACCTTGACAGCCCTTCTTTCTGAAATTGTCAATATGGACTTGACCTACTTTCAGGCTGTCTAGGCTATTTAATGAGAAAATATGCTATAAACTGCTAAACAAAGTATCTGGTACAAGTAAGTGCTCAATTAGTGGTACACTGCTTCTGTCACTATTATTATTAGTGAGTAAACCAAAGTATAAGCGTCATCCTTCATACTAAGAAACTTAGCCACAAAAATCTGGAGGAGACTCTTGTGGCCAGGCAGTGGGTTTTCCCAAACCACACTTTAAGAACCACTGGGAAGACCACCGTGATGCAGAGGTTTTGTGTCAAACAGTGTTTCCCCAATGGCTACATTTCCCATCACATCTGCCTTCTCTGCTAGCTCTAAAGTATTATTTCAGTCTGAGGAAATAGTTATGGTAACTGCTGTCACACTGTCAATTATAATGGTAGTCATGGTGACTAAATAAAATAATCTCCATCACCAAAACTCAATCTGATAAAGGTTTTCCAGAGTCCCTGTTCACTAATAATTGGCTTTAAACAGCAACCCCTCAAAAGGAATGCCTTCTTGAGACCACTCAAGAAAAGTCGGACAGTTTCTATCAACAGCTTCTCCCTGCCAAAGAGAAGAAAGGCATTTCCGAGATGCCGTGTGCACCTACCTAGAGCAGCCCTTCCTCCTGACGTGCACTAGCATTAAACTATGATGACTGTCCGCTAAGCACTGCAGGTCATCAGTCCAAGTTTTGAACAACGGGTCAATTCATTTCTAAACTTTATCTGGCAGTGGTCTTAAATTATTGAGCCCTCCCTAAAAGGTTAGTTTTTAGTTCATTTTAGAGTATACGCTCCAGACAAGAGTTTCTCTTTTAAAGAATGATATCTAGTCACACACAGGTGCACCATTAATGGGATGGCTCCATTAGTTCGCATCTGCCTAAGAAGGGGCAGGGGATGAACTCTACAAAGGCACATGGTTCTCCATTAACTAATTCTGGCACAATAACTTTTATGTTCATCACCTGGGGGAGAGGATTACTCCATATTCTGAAAACCAGCTGTAACTTTATGGGAGATACAGCATTGCCCAACGAAAGCTAAACTTTTCTGCCAAAGAGGAAATAGTGAAGTAACCAAGAACAGGCAAGAACACTGTGAAAGAGTTCATGAGAAGTACCTGTGCATGTCTTTCCTGGTTCAAGGGAAAGGGCTGAGTAATAAAACTGCACTGGAGCAGCCAACAGCATCCACCCTGCTAACGTTCCTCGGCAAGTGCACAGATCTCTGCTGGTCACTGACCTTACAGTCAATTCCACAGTGGCCCCAAAGCATGACCTGCTTTCCAAGGCCCACTTCACTGCTGCTTAGGATACTAGTTTGAGCCGCTTTTATGAAAAACGATGCCTGACTCAGAGAGGTGACTGCAAGCATGCCTTCTACAATGATGGCTCAAAATAGAAGTGTGTTGACCTACAATACTGGGCCTTGGATTGTGGAAAATTTATCAAATTAGAATATAGTTTATCTTGGATTAAGGTTTTAATTAATTGGCAGCCTTACAGAAGCATTTCATGTTTTTGAAAAGCTGTATTTCTATAAAAAGACATGATTGGCTCTGAAGAAGAGCCACAGAGTACCACTGTGACATTTATTTTCAAAGCTCAACTTTAAAAAAAAAAATGAGTTCCATGAGTTTAGAACAAAAGGACCTTTAAAACAAAATAAAAAGTAGAGAACAAGACCCCAAAGGATACAGAACAATTAAATGAAACAGTTACCTCTATGTCCTGGATAATCTTTGGGTATAATGATCTATAAAATGAATTGGGAGGGCCATCTGTAGGTCTGTTTTTAAACAGGTACTGATCCCTGGAATGAAAACAAACAGATGTTACATTCTTGCACACAAAAGAGCAGATTGTATTTGCGCTTGTTCACCAGGACAGCCCATGCTCAATGTCTTGCCTTGCACTGAAAGTTAACAGTTCAAAGCAGGTTCCTGACAAACTGCAGTTTCCATGGTAGAGACAATTTAGTTCTGGCATGATGCTGGTTTTTGTTTTCTGAGAGCTGTCACATAAATAATTAAGCTTTCATTCTAGGGCTATTTTTCCCCTATAAACTTTATTAGTAAAAACTCGCAAATAAACAGAACACAATGCAAAGTCTATACATATATCTTAGTGAGCGTCTCAAAAATTACAATAGGTACTCTGAAGCTGTGGACCTTCACCCTGGATTTTACACTTCCACTATCAAATATATTTTTATGCTCTTATCCACTACAAAAAAATGAAAACTCCATGCCAGAGTTAGAATCAAGGAAACAATCAGCCTGATACCCTTTTTCATTACTCAAGTCCATTAGCCACACTCAGTCCTTCCTCATTCCCTAAATCCTAAGCCTTCCTTGTTCTCTTTTCTACATGTTATACTGCACCCACATGCATAACAAGTGCTGATGAAGCTTAGGGGAAGTCTTACTCCACATTAAACTTCCTCCCATAAAGAAAATGCAGCCCCACCCTCACTCTTCCCAGTCCTGTGCCTGTCTGTAGCTCGTTCTCTGTACTGACTGAGCCATGGCACTGATAGTACACAGAATTATCAAGCTGCACTTAAGCTCACAGGCTTTCTTGGAACCCTCTGGCTGTGTTTCCATTCCTCCCCATGAGCAGTAATGAACATGAAGTGACAGCTCCGGCTAGCGGTACAGCTCAGTGGTAGAGTGGTTAGTTGCCTACCATGAATGAGTCCCAGGTTTAATCCCCAGTAGTTACAAAAGCAAATAACATTACTTGACACTCATGTTTTCCTTTAGAAATTGTTTTGTGTATGGGGGTTTTGCTTGCAAGTATAAGTATGTCTGTGCACTACATGCATGCCTGGTGCCCATGGAGGCTAGAAGAAGCCATCAGATCCTCTGGAAATGGAGCACCAGACAGTTGTGAGCTGTCAAGTAGATTCCGGGAATTGAACCAAGGTCCTCTGAATAAGCAGCGAGTGTTCTCAACAACTGAGCCATCTCTCCAGCCCCAGCTCTCACATTGCAATAGGATTATTGCCTGAGTTTTGAAAAAGCATAAATTCACAGCTTAAAAAAAAATGAATGAATCACCCATTTGAGGTACCTAACTTTACAACAACAAACGCATACGTGTCAGAGGGGGGATTCTAACAGCTCTAGCCAGTCTTGACTAATCCTTTTTTCCTTGTTTAAACAGACTGACACATTCACAAACAGAACTGCCTTGAGCAAGCAAGCTGACCAAGTGAAATATCCCTAAACAAGCACTCCGTACTTACCACCCTCTTCTTTCTGAGAGGCCCTTCCAGAGAGGGTCAGTGCGCACCATCCTCTCAATCAGCTTCTTCCATAGCATCCCTTCTGAGATCACTCGCTGCCATTCCTTACATACCAGCTCTGCTGCACACAGAGACCTGGCATCCAGGTAGGAGAGGATGTTTTCTGCTATGTGATCTAGGCCTTGCTCTACAAAACAGAAAAGCAATGCAAAGAATGGGCAGGGCAGAGGTCACAGAACAGCCCTTATTTTCGTAAACCCTGAGGCAGGGGAAACACCCAAGAGAACAGCTCATAAACAGGTGCAGCCAACAGCAGGTGCTTTAGTGTAAAAGCTGCCCTGGGACAATTCTTTCTCAGAATTTTGAGACTTTTTTTCCTTCCCCATTTTCCTGCCAAACCCTCACAAGCCAATGGTTCTCCGAAGTTACAGCTGAGGCACAAGAAGGAAAGTTCTCAGGCTGTGCTCTGTAGTGAAGCCACAAGGGGAACTCAAGACTCCTTGCTTCAAAGCCTGTGCTTGTTGCTTATACTCTCGGTCTCTTCCAATAAACCACACTGCACCGTGAGTCCTCGATAGCTACAGGAGCCAAAAGCTGAGACTGACCCATTTTTTAAGGCATATGAAGAGTTAAAATTAAAATCCTCTCATCTCCCTCAGATGGAGAACTACTTTCTGTTGTGAGCAGATGGGTAAAAACCCTCAAAAGCAACAGCCATGTGCTTACTCACTTTAGGACTGAGTTAAACAACCCACAGATGGGTAAGCCACGAGAGTCAGCTGAGTCTGTTGACCTGAGGAAGTCAGAGTGGAGGGGATAACCGGTTCCCAAATGTTGTTTTTTGACCGCCACAGGAGTGCTGTGGTGTACACACACCAAAACACAAGACAAACTCACACAATGTGAGGGGCCATGCGCAGCTCTGTCTGAACTTTCCCATGGAGCGCGCCATGCACAGTACCGTCACCGTCTGTTACAGTCCTTGTGGTTCTCGGTGTGTCCTCTGTAGCTACAGGAAGAACAACTCATCCCTGAGCCTGGACTGTTCCAATTCCACATCCTAAGTTCACTGTGTAATGTGCACACTGTGTTCTATGACACAAACTAAACCCTGAAACACACTTGTTCTTGGTTTTCTACTAAGTGGTGGTGGTGGCGGCAGCCACCCTTTAGCACAATACCTGAAAACAAGCTGATGAAAAGATTTCAGAGCAAGGCAGCATTCCCTGGGGGCTGATGTTCTCTTTTCCAAGCTCAGCAGCACTAAGCTTAGTGTTACTAGCCAGGGGCAGGTGGAACGCTGTCTTGCCTGCATGGTTCAAAACGACATAGTTACACTGCTGATGACAGGTTTCCAGGCCCTCTATGTATTAATTCTACCCTGGACTAGATCTAGGCCCCAAGTTCCACCCCTGACAATGAAGGCCACATGGCACCACTGCTATCCTGTACACTCCAATTACTAGAGTCACCTCTTTCCCCTCATGGCCATATCCTAGCAGATTCCTGAGATGGCTGCAAGTTAAAGTCTTACGCCCTTCTCCCCGGTTGCTATCAAAACAAGTCCCCTTAATTCTGAATGTGACCACTGGTGGGATGGGGTCAGCAACACTTTATCCTTATCCTGAGTACAATTCAGTTTCAAAAGTTCCATGTGACCTAGTCACTTCAGCCTCGAGCATCCAGAAATGGGAATATTGCTCAGTAGACCTGCATAGTGAGTGAACAGATTGTTTTTACCCCCAGTTGAGAAGAAACATAGGAAATGGGTCAGAACCAAGGACAGCACCCAGGACAGTCGCTTTCCTGGCAGGCTATCACTGATGAATCCCTTAATACTCAAGGGTCCTAACACTCAGCCACCAGCTTTCTAAGTCATCTAAATATGTTCAATCCACATCTGTCAAGTCAGTCCTCAGAGACACCTGGAGAAGCTCTCATCAAGACCCTGCCATCTTTAGACCATTCTTCTGACCTAAGAGCAGGCAGAAGAGGAACCAGCTGAATCTGGCTTACTTGCTCACTCTCTTGCTGGTACTTACTAGGTTTGCAACTTTGCATTTGCAGGTTTGCACCAGTTACATTGGGTCCCTTCTTAACATATACAGCCTATTCTCAGTGGAGAAAAATGACAAAACACACATAAACAAATTAACCGCCAGCTCATAACCCAGAGCCAAAAGATCTTTCACATCCTGCACTCATCCTTTGAGGCTTATATACCCTAATCTTTTCAGATGCCAATTAACTTTTTTTAATTAAGATCTACTAAAAAGTAAAATCCAGTATGATAGCTGACATCCTACAAACACTTCCCCAGCTCTTAAACCCTGGAGAGCTGTCCCACAGTTTCCTCTGGGCACCATCAGATAAGACTATAGCCCAGCTGCACCAACACACTCCTTACCTTCTCAGAACTACCCAGCAGTTCTGAACCCCAGTCCCAAGCTCTGTCACTGCCCTGCAAATGTGCTTGCAGGATTTCTAAATATATTCATGTTTTGCTTGGTCACAATTTTTCTTTCCTTTATTGCTTAAGGAAAAGAACTAAGTTAAATAAGAGTGAAAACAAGCCTTTTCTATTGCCATTATGCCATCAAGTGAGCACAGTACCCTTCTTTTGTTGTAACTTCCCTCCAGGTGATTGGATACTTTGTCTTCAATTCTCTCTGTATAATCTGACATGATGTGAAGGTCAGTGTATTGATACCATTCTCCAAAGCTCAAACACCTGGGAACTGGCGTGCTCGCGTCCTCCCCTACAGTCACAGGCACACCTCTTTCCCCATCATAGGGAAAACTATGGATTTAAATTCCAGAATCTCTCAGCTGTCATAAACTGAAATCTATACTTATCCTAACGAGAATCATTAAAATCATGTTTAATCACATTTCTCTAGCCATGAGAAAACTCACTTAGCTCTTCTTTGGATTTCTCTAACTCTGGGGGCTCACTGAACTTCCTTTTCTAGCCCTACACAGGATATTAACAGTCTACTTTACATGACCCCCACATCACTAACTAGATCCTCCTAATTGGTTATAAACATGTCCAAAACAATTCTCCTTTCAAATCCTCTATTCTTGGAGAGATGAAACAAACAGCAAGGCGAGCAGGCATTAGAAAGCTGGCTCTCCAGGTCTCAATGGCTCCCATCACTTGTGAAGAACCAGAACAGCACCCAAACTTCCAATTTACTAATTAAACCAGACCCTGCAGCCCATGCTAAAGATGCTAAAGCCGTGTGTTAGATTAGAAACAGTTAGGGTCACTGATTTTCAAAGGCACAGTAACAAAAACAGATCCCTCAGACTTTCTACTGAATCAGCCTCTGGAGAAGGCAGCCTAGGGGTCCATACTCCTGGAAGTGCCACCTAATGCTGACAATTTGGAGACTGCTGGCTTATAGCAAGGGTACCCATGCAGCCTTGGATCTCTCCTCCTCACTGATTCCTTACAACTAAGCCACCAGTAAGTAAGTTTTTGCATACATAAATCCCTTACATATTTCCTCTTTCAAATATCATGAGCTCATTTAAACAACATCCTAGCGACACCTAAGGTTGGGCTCCTTTCTTTTGGTTGCTACTTTAAATTCACATCATCCTTAAAGGAGTCAGCATGCTTTAGTTTTACGGAAATGTAACAGCTGTTAACCACATACCCTGCTTTACATTTTGTTTCAGTCAACTGCTATGTGAATGGCCATAAGAAAATCTATTATTCTTTTTGGATATCATTAGTCATAACAGAGGAATGATCTTGAGTAATGAAAGGAGTTAGCACATATAATCTGCAAAGTAACTCTCCAAAGAAGCACTCTGAATACCCAGTTTACAGGGAAGGAATCTCTCTAGTCCAATGGGAAGTCTAATAACATAAGAGACATAAAGGGCCAGAGAGATAACAGATACTCAATAATGTCCTCAGTTGCCCCCTCTCATCTCCTTAGCTGATTCGGATGTTCAAGGAGGCTACCATGGTCTTAGTCTGCAAAGAAAACACAGCTACAGTTTCCATTCTGTTAGTATAAGCCCCATATTCCTGAAATGATTTGAGAGGAATAAGAATCAAATACTCTGTTGGGGCACCTTGAGCCACTGAATAGGAGATTCTTCAGAAGTCATCCTGAGGAGTCATACAAATCTTGGAACTTTCTGGTTTCAAGTCCACTAAGGAAAAGGAGGTCACTGAACACAAGGCAATCTTTTAGTCAGGGTGAATGAAGTGCTTTGGGGTGTTAAACTAAGTACTTTTCTAAACAGTGTGCCTGGCTCTTATTACTCTATCATGCTGAGTGAGGCCCCTCCTCCCCTCCTGAGGCAATATGAGGACACAGCACTGCCTCTGAATGCAGCCTGACACTGCACGCACAATTCTGGAAGTGCTGCTGATGCTAATTACAAGCGCCACGTGAGAATCTGGGAAAACGTCAGCAATAAACTCAAACAATTAAAAGGTGCCGATTTCAACGTTCAATGTATAAAAATCACCATATCAAAATGAACTTCAAATGTGTGATGTCAGTTCAATGCCCTTGATAAGGGCAGGTTTAACATGCTTAGACCATACAAAAACTTCCATTACTTTAGAAACCTTTCAAAGGACAGCTGTAAAGAAACTTCCGTTCCTCTCCAGCTCTGCTGCTCCTTGCCTTCCTAGTCACAGCTCTGGTTATAAAATCTGAAGTTAGAAACCTTTTAAAACAAGACAACCACCTACAACCAATGTGTGGATGCCTTTCCTGGTAATATGGAGCTCTAAGGGCTATAAAAGCAGGAAAAGAAGCACAGGTCACAGATCCAAGGGCTTCCCATGACACTATCCAGAAAACCAAACGACAGTGGAAACACCTCCACGGAGCACCCACCAGGTGCAAGGCATACGACACACACGCTGTCTTTAATCCTCTCCCCACACAGATGAGATGAGGTATAGAAAGTGCGGTGTGAACCCTAGGGGCTATCTAACTCCACGCTCACACTCTGTGATGCTGGGTCTCTGGCCTTGCATCCAGCCCAGAGTCTTAGTTCATTTCTGCCCATCTACTGTGACCTTTGATCTAGTCTATCACATTTACAGTCTATAATGGCTTTCTGTCCTTACTTGGGGGCTAGACAAATGAATAAGCCATGGTCAGGAAGTTAAGTGTTCCAACATTTTTGATTGCACAGATACTTCACCAAATTGATCAGCAAGACTTATCATCCCCTTTGAAGTACAATCTGCCTCTATTTTAAATGTATAAATTCCCCTTTAACAACAGTTCTTACAAACCACAAACTCGGCCTGCAGAAATTGACATTGCAGACTAAACATTTACCATGATTTTAGAAAAGCGTATCATAATTATCACTTTTTCCACTGAACCAAAAGGAGCCAGAAACCACAAACATTTTCCATTTTTCCTATACTGACAGGTACAATGTTCACAGTAAGCATTTAAAAAAGCCAAAACTATAGACAATTTTTGAACTGTTTTTCACAATCAAACTTTAAAGTGATTGTCAATCTTAACAGTAAAAATTCAAACTCAAGGTACTTACTGAAAAGACTGAACACTGAACTAGTGGAATGATTAAAAGTTGTTCTGCATCTTATTAAACCTACATAAGCACACACAGACCTATCTTCCCAGCATGGGTCTGGTATATGCCAGGTTGAATATGAGTCTACTAGTCACAAACACAATCAACTTGTTCCCAGTTATTAGATTCTCAAGTATGAAATACACTGACATATGTATATATGTTCAGATAAAATCCTGTTAAAACAAATAGCATTTTAACAGAAATATTTCCATGTCCCAGCCAACAGTCCATTCATTTCATGTATCATTCTATACCACAAAATTCCACTTTAACAGAGATATGGACAATGCCTTAAAATTCGCTGTAATGAAAACTGAATTGTATGCAATTATACTAACCATATTTATATACATAACACATGTTCGTCTGTTCTGCCTCTTCTCCAAGGCTGTGTGTGCACTTGAAACTATCAGGGGAACTTCAACAGTGCCACCTTGTGGCTATTCTGTAACCATAAGGGGCAATCATCCACATCTAACTATTTGGAAAGCAAAGGAGAGCAAAGAAAATAAAACCAAAACAACAGAACAAACAAACAACAAACAGATTTGCTTGAGAGAATGAGGCTTGGCCTCATTAGTCTGCAGTCACCGAAGAGGAATAATTCAATCATCAACTGAAAGGCTTCCCTGACCCTTCCTGGAGCAGCTCAATGACCAAGGTTCTGGAGTTCCAGTGGCAAAAATGCTGTGTGCTACATACAGAGGAGGTACACACACGAATCCATTCACCTATACCGTTCTCTCTCACAGAGAAAGGCCCCTCCCCCCACCCTCCACAATTAAAAGTGAATTTTCTGAACTGGGTTTTTGTCAATCTGACACTGGCTAGAGTTCTACAGAAAGCAAACACCTGCCAGGAGAGCGAGCCAGTTATCAGCTTTCCTTCCTGGTCTCTGCTTCAGTTCCTGCCCCGACTGCCCTTAATGGAGGATTGTGAGCTGAAATCAACCCTTTCCTTTCCAAGTTGCTTTTGAGCATAGCAACAGCTAGCAAACTAAGACAGTTATGAACCATTTATTTAATACTCGGGGCTAAGGTAAGGATTTCCTAGAGGATCTTAACTGAGTGATTTTAGCCTTTCTGCTAACTCTGAACCAATGCCTATCCACTATCATTTACAACAGCACATGGCAAACAAGCCACATGACCCAAAGGCATTCACCCTATTCTTCTGATCCTTGTCATTATAATCTGCCTAATGAGAAATTGAACTAAGCAATTAAAGGCTGAAATTCTGGATGGAAAAGGTTCCTATTTGCTTTTCTAGAGACACTAATGGAAAACAACTAATAGGAGACACAACAACATTCTGGCATCAAAAACCAGCAGAGTCCAGCCTTCCTCAGCTAACTCTCAAACATTCTTTACATTCCCAGTGCAGAAAATAAACTGAAATTCTGAAGAGCACAGAGAAGTCAGAAGTTTCTCTGTCACTTTGAAGCCCAAGCTCCAGGCCCAAGAGCACAGCTGGGTCCCATGTGCTGTGAAAGCACTGAGAGCTGAGAGCCTGCTGCTCCCTGAGGCACGGTTGGCACAGTAGCACTGGGCCATGGTGGGGGTCCCAAGGCCTGAACTGGCATGGTGACAATAAGGACACTACACTGTATCAAAGAAGAGCCGGTATTCCCTTCAGGAGTCAGAGCTCTGCATCTTACCTAGCCAAACTGAAGATGAAACATTTCAAAATTAGAAAGGAAAAAGTTGTTAAAAGCCAAAGCAGAATGAACCTGCCTTAAATGAGACTGTGGATACAGGTTTACCTATTACCCAGACCCATTAGATGGACTCCAACAGTGAATCCTAAGGTCTAATATGACTGTGTTCACCCATGAACAAAAATGCACTGGCAGTTCAGGAGGGTGTCCCTGTGGAAGGCACAGGCAGGAACACAAGAGCTCTGTACTTTTCATTGAATTTTGTTCAAAACTAAAACTGTTATAAATACAAAGCCCTTTTCTAAAAAAATAAAAATAAATAAATAAAATAAAACTTAGCCAGAAAAATGTACCTGTGAGGATACATACATGAGTGAGGGTGGTGGGTGGCAATGAGGAGTGGACAGAGAAGCAAGTTACAAGAAATGCAACACAGCTGGAAAGACGGCCCGGCAGTTAAAAGTACTTGCTTCTCTTTAACAGGACTCAGGCTAAGATCCCAGCACCCACGCAGTGGCTCACAACCACCTTGAACTCCAGTCCCAGGATACCCGACACTCTGCTGACCTCTATGGGCACAAGACACACACGTGGTTAACACATTATACAAATGCTCATACACATAAAATAAATAAATCTAAACAAAAAAGAGAAAAAGAAAGTGGCGCACACCTTTAATCACAGCACTCGGGAGGCAGTGACAGGCGGATCTCTGTGCTTTCGGGGCCAGCCTGGTCTACAGAACGAGTTCCAGGACAGGCTCCAAAGCTACAGAGAAACCCTGCCTCAAAAAACCAAGGGGGTGGGGGAATAAAGAGAAACATAACAAAGACACACTATCGTTTCCTCGGTTCTGAGCCATTTCCTAAGGCATTCCTCAGACACAGGAGAACAGCATCAGCTGTGAGGCTTGCCAACATGCACACAGAAGGGAAAGCAGAGGTGTGTGTGAGCACATGTACCTGTGTGTCTTTGCCTGCATCTCCCTAGCTGGCCTCAAATAATCCTCCTATCTTAGCTTAAAGGGTGCTGGGAAAAGCAGGCATAAGCTACCATGCCAGCTCCATACATTTTTAAAAATTACATGTAAAGGTAAAGTAGAAACTGTATACATATCAAAATAAAAAGTGTATCTTTTAAAAAAAAAGATTTATTTATTTATTTATTATGTATACAGTGTTCTGTCTGTGTATATGCCTTCAGGCCAGAAGAGGGTACCAAGTCTCATTACAGATAGTTGTGAGCCACCATGTAGGTTGCTGAGAACTGAACTCAGGACCTCCGGAAAAACAGTCAGTGCTCTTAACCTCTGAGACATCTCTCCCGCCCTAAAAAGTGTATCTTTAAGAGCAAAAAGCAACTAAAAGAAGCAATAACACTATCATGTGATCAATCACAGGAACAGCCTGAATTCTTTGAAATACATCTACTGGATTTTAATATATGGTACTTGAGGAAGAATTAAAATCTAACCACAACACAGTGAATGTCCCCAGAAATGCTGGTCACAGGGTAGCCACACACATCCACTCAGCTCTTCCCAGGCTCAAGGACTGGGCATCCTGCACTGCCCAGCAACTGTCAGGCCAACCATGACTACCTGGTAAGGCGGTGATAAAGTCCCGCTGCAACATGGGCTTCAGGTAGGAGTTAATATGTCCATGCTGATAATGACACATTCGTGAGATAAGATGCTCCACAAATTCCACCTGATCCGATTCAGACCACTGGTCAAAGTACTTAATACACAAGTCCTTTTCTTTCTGGTAGTTCCCCTCTGACGGCCTCTTTCTGGAGACAATCACAGATGACGTTCCGTTACTTATCTGTTTTGGAAAAACAAAGAAACAATAATTAGCTAGAAAGGCCTTTCACCAATTTCATTAGAAATACTTTTTGTCCTACGGATTTAACCTTAAAATGCCAGTTTTAACCTAAACCAATTTCTCTGTTAATTTCTTCATTCATTTCATAATTAAAACGCAGCCAGGGCCTATGCATATCCTCAAATTAATGACCACAGTAATTGCTGAAGTTGCAGCTGTTTCCAAAGCTGACTGGTGTGTAAGCTCACCATTCCCCAATGCAATTCCACAACACCATCCCATCATTAGGTAAGTCATTTTGGAAAGGATCATCTTAGAGGAACTAACTGCCCAACTTGACAAGGTGGCATCTGGTTGGCTAGTAGTAGTCTGTCTCACTTCTTCAAAATTAAAAGCTAATGTCACTCTTATACTCAAGTTATTTTCCAAGACCTCAGCTAAATGCCTAGACCCATGGATAATATTAAATGCTACATGTTTCCGCATATATATATATATATATATATATATATATATATATATATGATAAAGCTGAGCTTATAAATCATGCATAAAAGATTATTGACAATAGAATACTTAAAACAATATGCTATGATGTTATGTGAATATGCACATACCTTCTCCCCCTACACTTTTGAAATTTTTCATTTAATGCCTCCCCCCCACGGGTTTCTCTGTAGCTTTGGAACCTGTCCTGGAACTAGCTCTGTAGATCAGGCTGGCCTCGAACTCACAGAGATCCGCCTGTCTCTGCCTCCAGAGTGCTGGGATTAAAGATGTGCACCACTACCGCCCAGCTCACTTAATATGTTTAGACGACAGCTGACCATAGGCAAGTATGATTACAATTGGAGCAGGGCTGGCTGGCTACTGTACAGTAATGCTAACAATTCTCCAGGTATTAGCAGCTGGAGCCTATCAACATAGACTCTGTCTGTTTATCTGGATGAGAGCCCTAGAAACTGTTATCTCTAGCAAGTTCCTAGTGCTGCAGAGTCCACTAGACCAGACTGAACTTGAGGAACACATCGAGAACCCCAATTTATCTCAATAGAAGAAGGAACATGAAAATAAGTCCATCTACAATGTCCCATTTTCTCCTAATAGTTGACCCCCTCTTTATTAGCTCCCGTGACTAATAAATGTTGGCCAAACAGTTTAGGCTTTCCATTCTTTCTTTTGTCCTACTCCTCAGAAAACAGTCCAAAGTAACTACTGTATACCCGGAAAAGTATTCATTCTGGGTGGTTCCTATATGATCAATGCGCTCCGTACAGCAATGTCTTTCTCATCAGTTCCATCTACCTGTCCCTGCATAGCAGCATCATCTAATCTGATGGCCAATAAAATAGCTCAGGAACCCGCTTAACAGAAAGAGATCACCGACTCCAGAAAGTTGTTCTGTGGCTTCCATATTGTACTATAAAATGTGTATCTGTTAATTAAATTAATTAACTTAAAATTTTTAATTGAAACCATAGGACTCTGGATAAAGTACTGGGGAGGGTTCAATTCTAGTACTCCTGCCTTAGAGAAAGGAAAAAGAAAGAAGCCATAATACCACTTCTGGATGACAGTATCCAACAATCTAGAGGCTGGGAAGATGACTCAGCAAGTAAAAGCACTTGCTATGCAAGCATGAGGCCCTGAGTTCAAATCTTCAGCATCCACTAAAACTCCAGGCATGGTTGCACATGCCTGTAACACTAGCATGAAGGCATGTGAACAAGCAGGTGCCAGAGCGCGGTGGCTAGCCAGGAGAGATGAAAATGCAAGCTTCCAGTTCAGCAGGAGACCCCAGCTCAAGGGTAAGGCTGAGAATAACAGAAGACAGTCAATGTGCAGACACATCTGCATACCCACACTATGTGCAACCAGACACACCCTGCACACCACAACAATTTAGTCTGCATCCCTAGACTCAAAGCCACAAAACTACTAATGCTAGGAAGAATAGCACCTTCTATTTTAAAACAATCACATCAGGGGTTTGTTTTGTTCTGTTCTGTTTTGTTTTTCAAGGCCGGGTTTCTCTGTGTAGCCTTGGCTGTCCTGGAACTCGTTCTGTAGACCAGACTGGCTTCAAACTCAAAGATCCACCTGCCTCTGCCTTGAGAGTGCTGGGCTTAAAGGCGTGTGCCACCAACACCCAACCACATCAATGCTTTTGTTATACACTTGCCCGGTCATTTGTCCATTGTTCCTCTGATGCCCGTCTACTCATATATACTAATAGGATATTCAAACCTGTAGAGATGAATTACAAATGTTCATTAATTCCATTATAAACTTGTTTCCAATATCTTATGTGGAATGAAGAGTTTTTATTACTGGTATGTTCCCTAATTAAACTAGACTAAACTCATTGAAGAAAGCTTCTAAATATTCAATGGAAACTTCTGGCCTTCCTTGACCCCCCCAAAACAAACAAACAAACAAACAAAAACTTTTCAGCTTTGTATCTCAAGTAAGTTTTTGTGTCTATATTTAGAGATAAGGTCAGAAAGCATTTATCTTCCACTTAATTTACTTTAACCATTCATGTCCAACTAACTCTCCAGGCCATCTCCAATCCGGGAAGCAAGAATAATTCAATTGTTAATTCACCTGTTACCACCAGAGGGCAGCATTGAACAGGCATTTAAAAGTTTTGCTTGTTGAAAGACATTCCCATCTAACCTACTCGAGATGTCTATGTTATTTTAAGCATAGCAGTTATCATAATGTTATAACAGGAAAAAATATAAGTGACTGCCTAACTGCAAGCAATTGGTAATGCAAATTACAACACGCCATCTACACGGAACAGTTACAGTGTGGCCACTACAATTCCGATTTAAGTAAAGTAAGGCTGCACTAAGGAGAGACAGCTTTTGAACGATGGGAAGGAACAAAGGAAGCTGCGGAGTTTTACGGTGTTATGAACACGATCATCTGTGGAAAGGGGAGCACACTAAGAACAAGGCTGGGTGTATGTAGGATGCCAACTGTGGAGTCCTACAGACTTCATGTGTCCTTTCCTTCTCTACTCAACATCTAGGTGACCATTTCCCAGAACATCTGCTTTCACTACAGCTCAAACACAATTATGGCAACAGCCTGCATTTGTCTTGCTTCCTAACCCACACAGTATTTTCACACCTATTTTCTCATTTGATAGGCAAAAGGATTGTTGTTTCATTTACCATCGGGTTTCCTACCGAGTAACTGACTAGAGACAGATGAAGAAACCTGGATGCTAAAGACTTGGGAGTCACTCCAAACTGAAGGTCAACAGTGAAGAGAACTATGGCCATGCAGATGTAGAAGAAGGTCAAGCATGTTCCCTTCACACTTGATGCTCAAAAAAACACAAACAGGATACATACACATTTTCAGCTTTTCCTTCCAGCTCCCTGGTGGACTCAGACAAACCCTGCTGGCATTATTTTACCTTGTTTCACTTCCTTTTAAATTTGTGTGTTTATTATTCTAGCTAACTAACCTACCTCTGTAGTTTCTAACCAAAGAGCCCAGGTAACTTTTTGTTTTGCTTTGTTGTTTGTTCTATACATGCCTTTGCTCATGTCCTCACAAGAAAATGTTTATCAGAATCCTTAGTAAAAACATAAAGGTCTGCATGTCCCCAGACTCCCACCACAAATCCCGGGAGGTTGGAAGAAAAAAGAAGAGATCCACAAGAGACTGAAATGAAAGAAAAAGTCCCCTACAGGAAGAGCAGAGTAGGGGTGGGGGAGGGGTGCAAACCGGAAAAAGCAGCCCTTCTGACCGGTTTGCCCTTGGCTCTAAGCTAAAAGCTTCCACCATTCCCGGGTGGAGAATTTCCACGTGGTCTATCTTGAGCCAAAGAGCCAGTATTTTAGGATACTGCCCTTCTGGAATCTTTCAGAAAACTCCAAAGTTATTTACTACTAGTAAGGACCTTTCCCTGAGGAAATGATGGGCAAGTAGGTGGCTTCTGAATCTAGCAACCCTGCCTGCACAAAGCAGAGGCTGGGCCCTGGTCTCAGTGAGGACGCGAGCAAGGGCAGAGTTTATCTACAGTAATCTGCTAGCTTATCGTGCCTACCTGCCAAAGAGCACTTTTCTTTGGGGACTCATCTTCATTTTGATCTTCCATAACTGAAGTGTTCTAAAGGGGGAAAAACAGGTTATTTGAATTATGTCGAGTTCTACAAGACCTAAGTGACTACAAGACATAAACTTTGAGATCTCAAACTAGAGTAGATGAACGCAAACTCTGGTTTGTGGCTAACATGTCATTCTGGGTCAAGCTATTCAGCTTTCATAAATCAACAGTAAGCATACAGTCTTCACTAATGGAGGCTGGGCATGACTGGCTCACTTGTGGGGTAGGGTTGAGGTACACCTTCATCGTCATCATTTTTGGCTTGTGGCAGGAAATTTAGTGCCTCACAAGTTCCCAATGGTTGCATGCAATGTCTCCTGGAATGCTACTGTTCAGTAATGCATTCCATCCACTAGAATTACAAGTGACAAGGCCCTCCAAGTACCCTCTCCCCCTCCCTCCATAGCTCCATAGCATACAGGGGTGCCCCAATGTTCTCCCTCAAAAGGATGCTGTTAGTCACTAACAATCTGGCTTGCCTTCCTTCAGAACACATTTTTCCCCATTTATGTATTTACTACACAAAGAAGCACTGTGTAATTATCCCTTCTGGTGACCTAGTGGCTCAACAGATGCCCATTAATTGGAGATTATACATGATTGGGTTTTCTCTCTTGAAGCTCCTACCTAACAGCTAAATGGAGCCTTAACGAGAAGGGGAAGTGGAAGGGTTGTGTTAAAAGGAGGGACAGCTCACAAGTGGCCTGGGGCTAGCTCTCCAAGGTTCCTTCCCAAACCTAGGACTCTTAAGATAGGAGCACTTAACTACTAACTACTGTTTTCTGGAAGGTTCATTATAGATCTATTAACGTTACCAACATTATGAGATCTGTTTACATCTTCAGGTGTGAGCTTCTTTCTCAAACGCTCCTTACTTTTCCCTTTATCTCTTAAATCCTGAAATGTTTGGGCGATGCCCACAGAGTAACTGCCCAACAGATCAATGGGAAACCCCCAACAGTCAACTGGAGTCGCAAGAATCCCTGCTTTCTACCTTAGTGGCACAGTAGGAGAGCCAAAGTAAATTAGAATATTGACGTGGTCACTCAGTGTGGAAGCCTTGGAAAGGAAAGTCGTTCATCACACAGAGCCCCAGGATACAGTGAGAGCACCAGTGCTGTTCCTGATGATGAAGCTCCACCTTCATCACCCCCCTTCCCAGCGCTGAGGCTGCTGGTTTCCCAAGGTTACCTTAAAGTGTGTTTACAGCTTCAGTAACCTGGGCAGTAGAATGGCTAGGGAGGGAGAATGTCAAGGCCAGTGACAAGAGAAAGAGGGCAGGGAGAGGAAGGGGCAGGCAGTGCGTCCCCAGTAGCAATAGTGGACAATCCTGAAGCAGAAGGAGAAGCAGCGAACAAATGCTGTGCTTATGAAGGTCTCTCCACGTCACTGTGGTTCACGGCTGCCTGAAACAGCCTTGGAGACGGCAAAATGAGAATGTGACTCAGTACCTCATCCCTGAGTATTACAAAGTGATAGATAGGTCATGGCGGCAGCAGACAGGAATGGCAAGGAGATGCCAGGCAATGGGGCGAGGCAGAGGCAGGGGATCTCTATGAGCTCAAAGTCAGCATGGTCTACAGAGTGAGTTTCCAGCATAGACAGGGCTAAGCAGAGAAGCGCTGTCTCGAAAAAAACAAACAAACAAAAAGGCAAGGAGACAGAAGCGTGGTTGGAAGCACAAGAAGAACATGGAGCAGATGGGAAGTGGAAGAGAGCCAGGCTCCTCACAATTCATAAGGCCTGTATATATTCTAAGCTTAAACTTTCTGGAATTCAGTGTCTTCGTTCCTTACTGCCTGAGTATGGCAGTTACAAAGAGTGGTTCTGACCTAAGCAGATTTGAATGAAATGGCTCCCACAGGCCCACAGACAATAGCACTATTAAGAGGTGTGACCTTGTTGGAGGTTTCAAAAGCTCAAGTAGACCTAGTGGCTGACATTGCCTGCTGAATGTAGATCAAGATGTAGAACTCTCAGCACTGGGGTTGGAGAGAAGGCCCAGTGGTTAAGAGCACTGGCTGCTCTTCCAGAAGTCCGGAGTTCAATTCCCAGTACCCACATGGTAGGGGCTCACAATCATCTGTAATGAGGTCTGGCGCCCTCTTCTGGTGTGCAGGCATACATGCAGACAGAACACTGTATACAGAATACATAAATCTTAAAAAGAAAAAAAAAAGAACTCTCAGCTCCTTCTCCAGCACCATGTCTGCCTGCACACCACCGCCATGTTCCACTATGATGATAATGGACTAAACTTCTGAACTGTAAATTAAATGTTTTCCTTTATAAGAGTTGCTGTGGTCATGGTGTCTCTTCAGAGCAATCAAACCCTAACTAAGACACACCATGATGTTTTTCTTCAATGAAGGAAGAAGCAAACCCTTCAGGAGTTCTGCAGACTACACTAGTTAACAGCCATCATTACAGCAAGAAATTTTAATTCATCTGTTTCAAATAGGGAAAGCATTATTCGTACAGCTGAGAAGAAGACAGCTCTTCTGAGGAAGTGCCAACGATTCTCTTCAGCTGGACTACCGAGGCTGACCAATTACACTTCAATGAAACATGACCAGTTTCCCCTCCTACATATTTCTCTTGCAGATTTCTCAGCTTTCTCTTACAGATTCTTGAGAACAGCAACCAACAGAGGACAGCACTCAAGCTAGGCTGATGAGACTGGGTTTCATGACCTTTCCCCTCTACAGCTCAAACTCAGGCTCTTGTTTTGCTAGGAAGCACCTGAGCACTGGACCACAGTCCCAGTGAATTCCAAACAGTATTTAATCCTACATGGCATGAGAGATGCTGAGAGAAAACAGGACCTGGGCTCTAAGTTTGAGAAAGGCTGCCTATGCACATGAACATACACAATCACTTGTTTGAGCACATTCCAGTAAGCAACCAGACTACCATACAATCTGTAAGGCATTCTAATGCTAAGTCAAACCAAGTCTGTTTCGTGCTGCTTCCCTCAAGCTAGTTAGACCCGAGCAGCCCAGCAGCAGGAGCCGCAGCGAGAGCTCAGCATGTATCCACAAACACTGGACTGACCATGCAGGAGTCTTAGTCTTCCCACTTCAACATACAGCTCTGGTGCAAAGAAAAGGGCCTCCCCAACAACCACAAGCAGAAGCACTTCTCCAATCTGCTGTGTGGGGTAAGTGATGACGGCAACCATGGGAACTTCTCTTAAGAGAGCCTTTTGTGAGCTGGAGAGATGGATCAGCGATTGGGAGCCCTGGCTGATCTTCTAAGAACTCAGGTTCAATTCCCAGTGCCCACGTGGCAGCTAACAACTATTGTGACTCCAAGATTTGACACCCTCAAACAGACAGACACACAACAGTGCACATAAAGTAAAAATAAAATTTAATTTAAAAAAAAGAGAGAGAAGTTGCTAGTGCCATGCAGGCACAACAGGCACCTCTCCTCCCCCCCCCCCCCAGACACACACACACTTTTTTGTTTCACTGAGTTTTACTTCTTAAAAGCAACAGGCAAGCACCCACAGGTTCAGGATTCAGGTGGAATCAAGGTTAGTTACATCCAAATCTCAGGTGAAACCACGGGCTCAGCCAATCTGAGAGGTTGAATACCCCCCTGGCTCCCTCACCTGCCTGTTCGTAATCACTTCTTGTCTTCTGCATGTATCTCCCAGTAGCACAATATGCAAATAAGCAAACATTTAGACCCTCCTATTCTGAACCCACAATCAAACAATCCACTCAGGAATACAGCAGCTAGACTCTGGGGCGGTTGGTCTGGGAACTACTGGTATTTAGGAACAAAAAATTTCTTTTATGGTAGCTGCATTATAGAAATTAAGAGGCATCCCAGGCCTCTACCTGTGCCTGAAGCATGGCAATGTAACCATCAAAATTGTCTCCAGATTGCCACTTGTTCAGAGAAGGGGAGGGCAAAATCACCCTGCCACTTAAAAGGCACTGCCCTAGGAGTGTGTGCTGTGCACTGGCCTTCAGGAAACACTGCAGCTCCTCTGCTCGGCCCCAGGGACAGCATGTGAGGGTCTTCACATACAGCTTGACTGCAGCACTGCCCTAGCTCTTTGTGGAGTGTGAGGAGATTACAGACACCTCTCTGGGCTAAGTCCTGCTTACCACCATCCAATCAGTTACTTGAGAATCTAATAACAAGAGTTCTCACTAGAGGCCATGTGCTCTAACAAAACTTTCGTAAGTTCTTTGAGTAATTCTGATTTGTGTCTGTTTAAACGTCATTGCTATGGCAAAATGGTGTGGCTATGTGGCAACGGAAACCTAAGGAAAGATGCCTCTCTAATACCACCACAATGTACCCAACCCAACATGCAAGACTCCGCCAAATGCCACTAGAATCTAATTGTTGGTATCTTCTGCAAATAATATTCAATTACATTAAAAACGACATCACACACCCTATCCAACAGTTCTTCCAAGGGTAGTAATAACAACAGTTGCCATTTTTAAAATTATACCTGTGCAAGTGCCATGCCCACATGTGGAAGGCAGAGTGCAATCTGCAGCGGGTTCTCTCCCTCGATCTACCACGTAGGTCCCAGAAACCAATCTGCTCATCAAGCTTTTTTGTTTTTTTTTTTATGGGTTTTACCCATTAAACCATTGCTCTGGCCAAAAACATTACCATTTAATGACTTCCCAAAACAGTCAGGCCTTGAAACTTTTAAAACTTTATATGAATTGCCTCTATTCCTTACAATAACCCTATATGACAGTACATAAATTCTATTCTACTAATGGAGAGAACCATGACTCAGAAATATTACGCATTCTGCCTGATGTAACATATCAGTAAGTGTCAGCCTCTTTCTACATGCATGAGTGCCCCTCAGCAACAGGCCACACACAGCTGCTAAAGCTGGAGGAAGAGCCCAATCTTGTTTGGAAGACACCTTTTCTACCATCACATGGAAACTCCCGGCACTGAAGATATGGGCTTCAGAAACACCATTCTTCACAGGACCCCAGTGGAAGGGCTGCAAATCCACCTTCCTGTGAGGCCAAGACAGGAAGACACTGAGTCTGAAGCCAGCTGAGACTACAGGGTGAGTTCTGAAGCCACCATAGACAATGCAGCCAGACCACATGTCTCCAAACTACAGGTAAAAAGAGGGCGGGTACATCTGGGTGGTAGAGTGCTTGCCTGACATGCACAGGTCCTGGGTTCCAGTCTCAGAGCAAACCTACCCAGTATTCCAAGCATTAATCAAGCAGTATAAATTCTCATCCTGAGGAAGAAACATTGGCTTGATTAGTTGGATCTCTATTAAATGTATCCAATCAAAGATAAAAGAATTTTTAAAATTCCATTTTTTAAAAAAAAAAAGCTAATTTTTAAAAATGTCTTAGATACTTGCAATAGTCTGTGACAAAGGCTCAGCAGCAGCAGCCACCTTCTCTACCATGACTCTGCTGACCCTTCTCCCAGACTGGAATGGAGAAAGGCACAGGAGCTGTAAAGCAAGTACGTGATTTTCTGCAGTCATGACAAACATCACTACAGGTCTGCTTCCAATACCTCCTCTCCATTTCATTCAGCTTGCAGATGGGCAGTGAAGTTTCTTTGCTGATAAGTGCAACCAACCAACACAGAAGATATTTCACTTCAAAAATTCCCTAATGTGAGAATCATCTAAAAGGAACATTTATTATTTTTAAAAACTGCATATTCTGCAGTAAGCATGAGGTTAAGAACCATTAAAACATTCTACTTTCAATAAACTTTCCATACAAAAATAAGTCTCTTGTGTGCTTTTCCAGCTGCTGGCTGGAGCCCACCAGTCAATTTGCTGGGCTGCAACCAGCATTTTTAAAATTGAAGAAGAAAAGAGGGGAAGAAGGAACAGCAGCAGGAAGGGGAGGAGCAGCAGGAGCAGCAGGAGGAGCAGCAGGAGACAATGACCTTAGGCACTCACTTAATCCACAGAGTAAAGCATAAATTCACAGAAAAGGCTCTGGGGGCAGTGGGTGGGCGTGGTGTGTGGGAAAATCCAAATTTCAAGCAAGCCAACACAGTCATTGCAAGCAGCATGACAACTAACCAAAACTCCTGAATGACACCAACTTTCTATGTCTCTGGAAAGCAGAGGTCACAAAGGGGAAGAAATGTGCTTTTATATACTGAGTAAAATTTCAGAAAGGACACCAAAATGTTATTCATAGTTATTAATGTGGTTTTCAAGACATTTCTCTACCTTCTTTGTCCAGGTTCTGTGTGCTCTGAGACAGGTCTCAGAAGGCTGAGGGTCAGGCACAGGTGCTGCGCCCCACCACACCCAACTCTCACTGGCCCTCCCTAGTGAGTAGTGATGTCACTTCTGCCCGGAATCCCTGGATAGTAACTTCCCTGAGCCTGGCTTCCTCTGCTTGACTACTTATCACTGAAATCCTTAAATACAACAGCAGTTTGTTCATTTTGTTTCTAAATACTATCCACTGAAGATGTAGCTCAAAAACATAGTGCTTGCCTGCATGATGCTCTGTATTCATCCCCCCACCCCCAAACCACCCATGCAAGCAGTTACTTCCACCCCAGCTTTTCCTTTGTTCTTTCTTAGTGTCTGGGGATGACCTAGGGCCTCTCAGTGCCAGTGAGCCATGCACTTCTGGGCCACATCCCAACCCTCCCAGCCCACTTCCAGCATTTATAAATAACTATCATATCTTCTGGTGTGCACATGTGCAATATCAGGGTCTATTTACAAGTCAACTGAGTCGCGGCAGTATATTGGCAATCCCCCAAAGTGTGTGCCTAGCTACGGCTTCATAAGGGTCTTGTTTTCATAGTATTTCTTTTTCCCTAGCCTATTCCTACATTACCATTGATTTTCCAGCCATAAGATAATATACAGTTCCCTTTCTAGCTTAATGTAATTTAAAAATATGTGAAATAAGTAAAAGACCAACAAATTACAGTATGTAGATACACAGCTGTCTCTCAGTATTCATGCAGGCCTCATCTTGGGAACCTCCCAGACACCAAAATGGAAGGACAATTGCAGTGTTTGCTCTTAAACTACTTACATGCTCTTCAAGTCACCTCTAGACTCCTCACAATCCTGCCCATGAAATGCTGTGTGAAGAGAAGCCATCACACTGTACTGCTCACTGGATAATCACAGCAGGAAAAATATGTTCACAAACCGATACAGACACAGTGGGGGGATTTTCCTTTTGTTTCTTTTTAGTATTCTTAATCTGAAGTTGACTCTCAGTGCAGGTAAACATCTGTTTACCACAAATTGTGAAGACAAGTCCAACTATTACATATTGGTGAGACTTTTTTAAAGATTTATTTTTATTGTATGAGTGTTTGCCTACATGTATGTATGTGCACCATGTGCATGTCTGATTCAGAGACTGGAAGAGGATACTGGAAGCCCTGGAACTGCTGCTGTAGACAGCTGTAAGCTGTCATGTGGGTATTGAGAACTGAACCTGGGGCCTCCACAAGAGTAGCATGTATACTTAACCACTAAGCCCTGGAGATACTAATTTAACAATGAAAAGGGTCTGGGCCACACTGAATGGAGATCTCATCATGCAAATACAATAAATAGATGGAAGGAAGAAGGAGGGAAGGGGAAGGGGAGGGAGGGAGGGAGGGAGGGATTCCTACAGCATAACACTGCTCATCAGTCAAAATAATTCAAAGCTTGAAAAATGTTTATCTTGGTTTGCTTCTAGCTAAAGTCATTGTAAAAGAAAATAAAAAGCGCACCTACCAGTGAAATCTGCCAAAGCTAGAAATATCATACCACATCACAATCAGTACTTACAACATTATTGCTCAACTATAGATTATATCATGATGGTTACATTTACTATGTGATAGCTACCACTTGCTAAGTAACAAAAACTGGAGAGAAAAAAAGAAAACAAACAAAAAGCTCACCTTAAAAAAGAAAGAGATAGGCCGGGTGGTGGTGCACACCTTTAATTCCAGCTCTCAGGAGGGAGAGGCAAATGGTTTTCTATGAGTTCAAGACCAGCCTGCCTTGTCCACAGAACAAGTTCTAGGATCGCCAGAACTACACATAAAAACCTGTCTCAAAAACAACAAAAAACACAAAAGAATAAAGAGATAATGGATTCAACACAATGGTAGTCAAAGTACCATTAGGTTTCTCTGGGCAAGCCTCCCTCCCCCCCGCCCTCCCTGCCCCCCCCCCCACCATTTCCCACCACAGACACATTCAACTGATTTAGAAGTTCAGAGAAATATAAAGGACACTGGAGAATCAAAGCAATCTAACAAACTAAGCTAGGGAATCCACACCATAGAATACCAAGTACTAGTATATACTGTAAAGGACATTTCCACAGGCAGACATATACACAAATGATTTATGGAAGGACACCACATATTAAATTTACCTGACTAAACACTGTTGACCCTTAGGTACAGTAGGAAGAGAATGGACTTTTTAGTTAAGACACCATAGCAATGTTAAAAATATCCTAAGCCTTCTTTCAAACAAACTAATCTACACCAGAGATCTAAATGTAAACAATAAATAATAAAGCTATTATTATTTATCTACAAAACATTCTTAGGATCTTGGGATGGACAAATTTTCTTGAACAAAACACATTATTTATTGTTATGATAAATGTGATCATTTGTACTATAGTTAAATAACTCCATCCATTGAAAACATTGCATGTATGGTGTGCACATGTGTGTGGACATGAGTGGAGACCAGGGGTCAATGTCAACTGTCTTCCATGATCCCCAGCTAATTTATTGTTGAGACAGACATTCTCTGAATCTGGAGCTTCTGGGTTCAGTGAGGTTGGCCGGCCAGGGTGTATTTCATTTCATAAATGGATGAGCAAGCTGACTCTGGTTCTCTAATTTCCCAAGTATTTTCCTATGAGCATCCTTTATCAACAGTCACTTCCCACTCTTCACATTTCCTGCCCTGTGACCAGAGAGGACCTTCTTCCTGACAGTCACTCAACTTCTAGGAATAGTCATGAATCCAGCTTTAAGGTTCTTCAAAAAGGGCAATGACACCAGAAGAAAACTTTTGAATATGAAGAAGAAATGAAGGAATAAATGCAAAGAATAAAAAAGAAAAATGATAAAAATCAAACTATACACTCGTTACTATTAACTAACAAACACAAGATGTTACTAACATGATGGAGGAAGGTCATTGGCTAATAAAGGAACTGCCTTGGCCCATTTCATTGGTTAGAAGATAGGTGGGAGGAGTAAACAGAACAAAACACTGGGAGGAAGAGGAAGTGAGCTCAGACTCAACAGCTCTCCTCTCCGGAGCAGACGCCTCAGAGAGACACCATGCTCCCAGCTCCCAGGCAGAAGCAAGCAATGAAGCTCCGACCCAGGATGGACATAGGCTAGAATCTTCCCGGTAAGCGCACCTAGGGGTGCTACACAGATGATTAGAAATGGGCTAAATTAATATGTGAGAATTAGCCTAGAAGAGGCTAGATAGAAATGGGCCAAAGCAGTGTTTAAATGAATACAGTTTGTGTGTAATTATTTCGGGGCATAAGCTAGCCGAGCAGGTGGCTGGGGTGTTGGGGACGCAGTCCCACCGCCGCCCTTATTACTACACTAACAGAAATTAAAGACACAAATATCTAATCAAAAGACTTAAGCTGTCAGTATCATGGCAGAGTCAATCAATGCAATCTCAGTGAAAATCCCAAGTGCTTTGGGAAGGAAAAAAAAATTCCATCCTAAAACTTTCATGAATCTCCAACAAGACCACAAATACAAAAAGAAAATCAGGAACAAAGTTGGGTTTCAAAGAATTTTGAAATTAAAGTTTACAACAAAGCAGCAGTAATCAAAACGTGGCTCTTCATAAAGAGACAACAGAACAACCAGTTGCAACAGACATGTTCAGAATACCTAATACTCAAAACTCACCCACTATTAAAAGATGACACTTTAAATATAATTGCCTCTGATTCTAATCCGAGAGCCCCAGAAGATGCTTGGGAACCTGTACTTCATAAGAGATGACCATAAGGGATGACGAACGTAACATCTCTGCAATTCTAGGACCCCGGAGACAGAGGCAGGTGGATCTCTGTGAGCTCTGGCTTGCCTGGTTTACAGAATGAGTTTCAGGCCAGTCAGGATATGTAATAAAACTCTATCTCAAAAAAATATTTTAAAAAATAAATATCTACCTAACATCACAATTAATGTCCCAAGATGAAATATTTCCCCATACTCAAGAACAAAGCTAGAATACTCATTCATATACCAAAACAAATTTTATTAGTCATAGCCAGTGTACCAGAGTAAGAAAACACAAAATAAAACAGCAAAAACATCGCTAACGGCATGCTTGTATAGGAAGAGAAAGAGATGAAAAACGAAGCACATACAAGAAAAGTAATACATAACAAATTTGTAAAGCAATTGTTGAATAGTAACACAAGACCCAGGCACTCAGCAAAACCAGAAAGCACGGACATCAGCAGAAAACTAAAAGAAGCATGGTACTTCCTTGCATTTCTACAGGCCATTGGCGGATCAGACATGAAATCAGAGTTTGGCGTCAGAGTGTCACAACTGACAGGGATGAAGGGTGCATAGTAAGAGGCAGCCTTTGAAAGGCAATTCTTAAGGACAAAACATAATATGAGAAGCACTTTGTGGAAGAAAGCCTTCAACTTAATAAAGAACATTTACAAGAATCCTACGGCCAATATCACACTTGTTGGAAAAAGTTAACTTTTCGGCTAAAGTCAGAAACGCCAATACTTTCAATAGTATATTAGAATCCTGAGTTAGTGCAGACACAGGATGGGAGGATGGTAAAACCCTCTTTCATATGACATGACTAAAAACAGACGGGAAGAGGGTGCTGGAGAGAGGGCTCAGTGGTTAAAAGCACCCACATGGTGATTCACAAACGTCTCTAACTATCACTAGTTTTACCTGACAACCACAAGATGTTGCTAAAAGAAATTAAAGACAAACATTTAGACACCCTGCTTCCACATCACAAGACTTAAAACTGTCAGTTATCACCACGGAGTCAGAAATACAGTGCAATCTCTGTCAAAATCCCAAGTGCTTTGAGAAGAAAAGTCCACCTAAAACTTCTATGACTCTCTAACAAGACCACAAATAGGGAGAAAAATTTTGAAAAACAGGAACAAAGTTGGGTTTCCCAGGGCAATCAGATTCCAGAGCATCTGATGTCCTCTTCTGGCTTCCAAGGGCGCCAGGCATGCACAAACATACATGCATGCAGGAAAACATCCATACACACATTAAAAAAAAGAAGGAGGAGGAGGTGGCGGCGGCAGCTGGATCTCTATGAGTTTGAGGTCAGCCTGGTCTACAGAGTGAGTTCCAGAATGGCTAGAGCTAAACAGAGAAACCCTATCTGGGGTGGAGGTGGGGTGTGTTAACATCCTATACTGAATAAGCAAATATAGCAAAGATACAGACCACATACCTAAGACCAACTGATCTTGACAAAGAACAAAGCTTCTTCAACAAATGGTGCTAGAACAACCAGACAAATAAGTCAGTAACTCTAGACACAAGCCTCTCACTTTTCCCAAAATTAATTTGAATAAACAACAGGAAAAAAAACTTGTTAATAAGATGTTAACAAAAGCCAGAGGACAGAGAGATGGTTCAGCAAGTAAAGGTATTTGCCACCAAGCGTGAGGACCTGAGTTCAATGCCTGGGTCACATGTGATAGAAGGAGTAGTTGAGTCTGCAGGTTGTCCTCTGATTTCCACATGTATCAGATAGATATATAATCAATCAATCAGTGTAACTTTAAAAAATTTTTCAGAGGCCAGATGTGGTGATCTCTGTGAATTCAAGGTCAGCCTGATCTACACAGCAAGTCCCACACAGTTGGGACTACATAGAGACCCTGTCTCGATAATCAAATGAACAGATCAAGGACTATAAGTATTTCAACATTATAAATACATAAGAATAAACCTTTCTATTTTAAAGTTTTTCCCCCTCACCAGGCAGTGGCAGTGCATGCCTTTAATCCCAGCACTCAGGAGACCAAGGCAGGAAAATCTCTTGAGTTCAAGGCCAGCCTGGTCTACAAAATGAGTTCCAGGACAGCCAGGGCTACACAGAGAAACCCTGTCTCAAAAACCAAAAAAAAAAAAGCATACACACACAAACACACACACACACACACACACACCCCAAAAAGCTCAAAGATTAAACACAATACATCATGGGTAGAAACTAAGAGAAACACAAAGAGCTCTAGAATGAATGTATCTGATATACAGCACAGGGGCAGAATGCTTGCCTAGAATGCAATAAGGACTAGACTCAATCCCCAATGACTGGGTGGAGAAGAAGAAGGAAAAAAAGAATCCTGAAATGATTCTACTACATACACTATTCTCAGTACAACACAGCTCAAGAGGACAAAATACATCAAAACTGACGAGGTGGGCAGATCTTAAAAGTAGGTATTAAACCTTGCACTGTCTACTAAAAAGAGATTTAAAGTAATCTGCTTTCAACTGTGCCTAAAATTGACAAAGCTAACCATATGCTAAATCACAAAGAAATAAGCTCCATAAACCAGAAAGATTAGAAAATGATAGTTTGTGATTTAAAAGAACATCTTATAACTAGAAATAATTCTCATAAAAGTAATTCTTCACAAACTAATGCTACAGGCCACACAGTGTCTGTCTGTAAACTGGCTGCTCTGGACTTCTCTGGTTTTTGCTTTATAACTTGCTGCTGGAAAACATAGCTCAACAGTATACAGATGTTTCCCCCAACATGTAAGTCAGCACACCTCCAAAAACAAAACAAAACCAAAAAACCACAAAAAAAAAAAACCTTCCTTATGAGGCGAGACAAGTAGAAAGTCAAGCTCATATGGAAAAATGAACCTGTACATTGCTCAAGAAAGAGTGAGGAAGGAGAAAGGAGAGAGAGAAGAAGGGGGAGCTTCTAGAGGGAATCATCTTGCCTCTGTAAAGGAGAAGCTTATGGAACACTAAGGCAGAAGGAACCCTTCAGCCTTTGCAAGCTTCAGTCTCTGTTTCAACCACTCAATTTTTCTGCACAGTACAATATAAAAAAAAAGTACAGGCATCAAGTAAACAGCAGTGGATGTGTATCCATGTGACTATGTTTACATATCCAAGGCTGGATTTGGCCTGTGGGTCAGTATGCCAAACTCCAGTCTAACAGAAGAGAATGCCCAGAAATAGACTCCAGAAGACATGAAAACTTAGGCCAGGACAACAGTGGCATCTCAGTGACTGGAGAAGCTCTAAACAAGCACTGTGGGGACAACTGGTCAACAACTTGGGAACATAAAATTAGAGCTACACTTCACAGAACCTCCATCAACAGATTTCACAAAGTCTGGAGAATGAACATGTAAATACTGGGGAGAAACATGGATTAAATTGTTACAGCCTAGAACAGTATGCACAACCCTTTGGGAGGAAAATCCAGCAACATATACACACCTCTTCATCTAGTGATGCTGCCACCGGGAATTTTCACTGAAGAAATACTAAAATTCAATCATAAGATGAAAATATGCGTACACTGCTTCTGGTTTCAGCGTTACAAGGCTAGCACCCTTACAGTTTCAACTGTCTCATCAGCTCAAGTTTGTTCATTTTTAAACAGTAAAAAAGTATTCATTTAACACATTTACTTTTCAGTAATATAAGTCATTCTAAAACGATTTCCTAAGTCCTAAGACTAAGCAAGTGGAAAAGTAGAAATTACAAGTCATATTTCTTAGTGTTAGAAGGGGAATTACAAACCAGGGATGGTGGCACACACCTTTAATCCCAGCACTAGGGAGACAGAGGCAGACAGATCTCTGAGTCCAAGACCAGTCTGATCTATAGAAGGAGTTCTAGTACAGTCGGATCTAACAGAAAAAAAACCTGTCTTGGAAAGAAAGAAATGAATGAATGATCAAAATGAAGCTATAGATATAGAAAAGTCATCTAGTTGTGTGTGGTGTCTCCCAGTGAGACTGAAGAAGTAAGGAAGAATGCCATAGGTTTGAAGATAACCTGGACTACACAGTGAGTTCCAAGAAAAATGTGGACAGTTTGGAGGCAGTGGGTACAGGTCAGCAGTAGAGCACATGCTTAGCATGCAGGGATCCCTGGGATCGATCCTCAGCACCAGAACCCCCCTGCCAAAAAAAAAAAAAAAAGCAGGGCTGCTCACTATATATAGCTCTGGCTGTCCTAGAACTTATTACATAGACCAAACTGGCCTTGAACTCATAGAGATTCTCCTGCTTCAGTCTCTAAAGTGCTTGTGGGATCAAAGGCATAATACACTACTATACCTGGCATAGATATACAATTTATACACACACACACACACACACACACACATATATATATTGGGGACAGGGTTTCTGTGTGTAGCCCTTGTTGTCCTGGAACTTGCTCCCTAGACCTGGCTGCCTGCTTCTGCCTCCCTGGTGTTGGAATTAAAGGCAAGGCATGTGCCACTACCACCTGGCTCAAAAATAATTTTTTTAAAGAAAAGTAAGCATTCAGTTCCCTAAAATAATGTAAATTAAGACACCAATTTTTCTTGCTGGGTTATTACCACCAATATTCTTGAGGGGAAAAACTAATAGGACTCAGTCCTCACATGCATTTGGAAAATAATATTCAAACAACTGTAAAGCTAACTGGTGACCACAACAATCATTAAATCTCCACTTGGGAGGCTGAGGCAGGAAGACCTTACTGAAGCCCAAGTAGAGGAATGAGACTGTACTGCAGCTGGGGGTTTGAACTCATGGGGGTTTCAATCCATAAAAAGGTGGAGGTTTCAGAGAGAAACAAACTCCGCTTCCTAGAACACTGGCTGGGCCCAGAAGCGATGGCATCACAACAACATTAAGCTTGAACACTTGTACCCAAATATGGGAAATCCATGTAAAAAGCCAAGCAGGCAAGGCAGCCAAACACCAGCATTCCAGGAGAGCAAAAAATCCCTGGGGGAAGATAGCTAACTAGACCTGCCAGGGAGCATCAGATTCAGCAGGAGACCCTGCCTCAAGAGTAGATGGATAGCCAACATAAACTCTGGGCTTCCATAGCATATTCATACAGATGTGAACACTCATACAGATGTGTGCACACACACTGATATCCTTTCTACAAATGATTTTTTTTCATCCCCAGAGTACTTCCTTGCCCCACCAACCTCTTCCTCTTCTCAACTAGTTCCCTACCCCATCACATCTTTTCCTTTCATTTTCTTTTGGTACCCACTGAGATTAATTAGGGCTGCTTACATGCAAATGGGCACCTTGACCAGTAACTACCCAACTGAAGAAAATGTCTCTCTCCATTAACCACTAACTACACTTCTATCTGCAGGAGGAATGAATGGGACCTCAAACCCCCTCCCTCTGGCTCTTTCTGACAGAATGCTAAAAGTAGGTCTTTGCTGATAAGCAAAACTGCTGGAGAAGAAAATGATGGTTGTGTTATGCCCAGAAGAAAGTGTTCCTTCCACAAGTCCCCTGACTCTCCCAGCTCTTAGTTTCTTTCAGCCCCCTCTTCTATGATGTTCCCTGAGTCCTAGAAAAGGTGAGAAAGACATTTCATTTGGAGTTCAACTTTTCAAGAGTCAGTTATTTCCAGCATTCTGACCGATAATAATAAGCCTCTGCAATTACCACAGCCCACTGAAAAAGTACGCCTCTGATGACAGCGCTGATCCATGGGCAAAACCAAAACTATTTTGAAGGTGCGTATGCCCAGTTAGCAAAAATCACAGCAGTGGCTTACTGCCCCCCTCCCATAAGGCCCACAGCCTCCCTGTCCTGGTTCTGGCTAGGTTTATAGTACCAGGAGTCGGGGGTGAACTCCCTCCTGAAGTACCAGTTTCAGATCCAATCAGAGAGTAATGGGTTATCCCTGAACACCCTGATACACACACTCCCCTTAAACTATTACAGTCAGATGATCTTAAGAAGCATCTGGGGCCAGCAAGGTGCCTCTGCAGGTAAGGGCACTTGCTCTGCAATCCTGAGTAACTGGGCTCAATCCTCAAAAGCCCTGTAAAGCTGCAAGGAGAGAACCAACTCCACAGTGTCCTCTGACCTCCACGTGTGTGCGTACACACCCACACACCCACAGAGAAGGAGAGAGAGGGAGAGAAACAGGGAAGGGGGGAGGAGAAGGGAGGAGGAGGAGGAAGAGAAAGAGGAGGAGGAGGAGAAGGAAGAGGAGGAGGAGGAGGAGGAGGAGGAGAAGGAGAAGGAGAAGGAGAAGAAGAAGAAGAAGAAGAAGAAGAAGAAGAAGAAGAAGAAGAAGAAGAAGAAGAAGAAGAAGAAGAAGAAGAAGAAGAAGAAATAATACCTCGAGCCAGTGCTGACTGTGGACAGCAGGCTCATGTGTCTCCCCAGGCTTCCATGATAGTAAGGAATGCATCCCTAATCCTTCCTATGATGACAAGATTCCCCAGGGCAATTTTTCTTCTGGCAAAGTCTTTTTTCTCTCAAACTACATGATTCCTTCCTACCTATCAAGGTAAGTCTTACTTTTTTACAAAAAATAATAAAAAGGTATTTGTGAATGATGCCATTCTAATTGAACTGTCAACACAAGACTCTAGACATAGTGCCCACGTAGCTCAGTCAGAAGGCCTGAGATATTGCTGGCACAGCTGCATGCTTGAAAATGTCTCTGAGGCTCCTTCTCATGGCCAAATGTATCCAAAAGATCTCCTTTAGCCGGGCGGTGGTGGCGCACGCCTTTAATCCCAGCACTTGGGAGGCAGAGGCAGGCGGATCTCTGAGTTCGAGACCAGCCTGGTCTACAAGAGCTAGTTCCAGGACAGGCTCCAAAACCACAGAGAAAGAAACCCTGTCTCGAAAAAACCAAAAAAAAAAAAAAAAAAAGATCTCCTTTCACAGCCATGACTCAGCTCTCTCAGCACAGACTCAAGGTGCTCGGAGTGAAGAGCTGCCATGTGTCATGAAGTCCATCAACTTCGATGCCACAGGGCAACAGGCTTTCCAATTTTCTCAAAATAATAATATGCCACCTTGGTGAGGGTTTGGTGAAATGTGTTCCCAAGGAGAAGCATGTGGCAAGCTCTGCCCACCTAGTCCCTGAGTAGTCCCAATGAACGCAAGGAAGAGATGATGGCGCATTCTGTAATAACTAAGATGAAGATTCTGAGTGCCTTGATAAGTAACAAATTGTGGAATTTTTTAAATTACGTTATAAGAAAAAAAATTACGTTATAAGAAATTATAGAAAAAGGCTAGAATAAACCAGGAGTGATGGTATACGCCTTTAATCCCAGCACTCTGGAGGAAAAGGCAGGAGGATCTCTGTAAGTTCAAAGCCCACCTGGTCTACAAACTGAGTTCCAGGACAGCCAGGGCTGTATAGACTTTGTCTATAACAAACAACAACAGCAACAACACCTAAATAAGTGTACAAGACATGATGAAAAATGAAGCCTGAAGAATCACACTCATAAAGCAGTCTTAACTATTATGTGTAAACGTGTGTATAGATTCAAAACTAAAACAAAGAAGGTCAAACTATGAAGTATGTCACCTGCTTCACTTTCCATTTTTACCTCAATTTTCTTTTAGTAACTATATAATCAGAAAAGAATACTTTTAAAAGCAAAAAAGTTATAATTATAATTTGTTTAAAAGCAAAATCAATTTTCTTCTAAGGTACTTTCCAAGTCACAGAAATACTTAATTTCACAGAACTCAGATAGCCAAATCCAAAGTGGTCCTGCCCATGCAATCCAGGGAAAACCAGACCAGAGTCAGAGCCTTTCTCTCATTCCAGCTACTGTGCCCATTCCTCCCTCACTCAGTGAGTAGTTCTAATTACCTACTACCTGCCAGGAACTCAACCAGAAACAAGCCTGTTTACCAAGCAGTGACTAGGAAAATATGACCTGGCTTTTCTCAGAACCTGGATTGGGATAGGTGTGGCAATAGACAGAAAAAACAAACCGACAATCTAATTTCGCCAGCGCTAAGAACTACAAAGAAAACAAATTAAATGGGGAAGGAGCAGTGACCAGTACGACGCCAGGGCAAAGGCCTCAGAAGAGTCTGAGCAGAAACTTAGTCCTCCAAACCACCAACAGTGACATAATAGCACTTCTCATGCGTGATCAAGATAAGACTTTGAAATGTCTGTCTACAACCTAAAATACAGACAAGACTGCAATGACTGTATTTTAACAACCTTCCTTCAGTCCGGGAGCCTCCACTCCTCCTCTCGGTTGTAATTTTCTCATATATAAATAGGCACAATGGGGCTACAGAGATGACTCAGTGGTTAAGAGCACTCACTAGCTGTTCTTTCAGAGGACCCAGATTCAATTCCCAGCACCACATGGCAGCTCACAGTTTGTATCTCAGCTCCAGGGAATCTGGCACCCTCACACAGACATATATTCAGGCAAAACATTAATGCACATTAAATAAAACATTACAAAAAAATTAGCTGGGTAGTGGTGATGCAGGTCTTTAATCCCAGCACTCAGGAAACAGGCAGATGGAGCGATGTGAGTTCGAGACCAGTCTGGTCTACAGAGTGAGTTCCAGAACAGCCAGGAACACACACAGAGAAACCCTGTCACAGATGGATGCATGGATGGATGTATGGATGTACAGAGGGAGGGAGGAAGGGAGGGAGGGAGGGAGGGAGGGAGGGAGGGAGGGAGGGAGGGAGGGAGGGAGGGAGGGAGTCAAACAAACAAGAAAAACAATGAATGAATAAATAAATAATATAATAAATGAATAAATAATAGTCTACAAAGTTGTACAGAGGGTGTAAAGGGACAGCTCAGAAACTTGTGTATGCAGGTACATGTTCGTGACTGTTGAGTTTCCCACACACTGAATGGATTTTCCACCAATGAACTAGACTATACTCTGAATGATTCTTCATGAAGACATAAAGGTGTGAGCAGATATAGTTTCATCTTCAGAGTCAATCAGAATCCACAGTCCCAATCAGCTCTAAAATTTCATCAGGTAACTGATGCTATAATCAGCACTCGTATGACCAGATCGACAGCATGTCTGCTAAAGGAACACTCTTCTCTTCTCTTTTCACTGTATCACAACCGTCTGTGTCCCCAGGTCTGGTTTGTGATCACCAATTTTATTATCCTCTTGCCTAGGCTATGGTAGCCATTTGTTTACTCAAACACTAAGCCAGCTGCTGCTGGGAAAACACTTTTTCAGACATGATTAGCACAACCAGTAAACCCACAGTAGAGTCGATGCACTACACCACGACATAAGGCAGCCTCATCCAATCAATGCAAAGCCTTGCAGTAAAGACTAAGGGTTTGCAGAGGAGACAAGAGAAATCCTGCCTGCTTTGCAAACTTGTCAATCCCCACAATAAAGTGAGCTGGTTCTTTATGCTTTCTTTCCTGTCTCCCTTTGATGCCGTGGCTCTGGAGAGATGCTGAACAGCATGCTGGTCAGTCTAGAACTGGTCTCCCTGATTCCATCTTTACATCTCATCATGACCCAGAGGGAGCCTGTGGGAATGTTAGAAGGCTTTCTAATAAAAATTCTCTAATGATTCCCTAATGATTGGTGCAGTGAGACCTGACAGCTTACAGGATGGCCCTGCCTTCCACTCTCAGTTCACCGCTCGCTTACTCTCCCCCTCAATCCACACCCCAGTAGACACGGATCTCTGCTGCTCTCCCAACAAACATGCTCCCACCCAGACCTCTACACTTGCTGCTCCGGCCATGTGGGATTCTCTCGCCTGTGCCCTTGCTATCAGCCTGCTGACTTATTTCCTTCAGTATTCACTCAAATGCCTTCTCAGGGGACTTCTCCTCAGTCCGTATAAAAATGAAGCCATTTCCCAAAGCTTGTATACCCTAACCCCCTTCTCCTTAGCGCTTAAAACCAGGGAACACTAGTGTTTCCTTCATTTTATTTCACATTAAAATGAAGATAGGTTTCTGGCTGTGAGCACAGTTCAGTGGGAGAATGCTTGCTAGCAGCAAGTAAGAAGCTCCAGCTCCTTCCCTGGCACTACAAAGCAAATAAATAATGTGGTTCTAAAACACTCAGCCCTTTACCTGTTTCACACATTCCTGTTTTCTCAGAACCTATGATAATAAGTTGCACACTCAAGAATATCAAAATTTTGGTGCTGGAGGAAAAGATGGGATGGGTGGGATTTTTGGTTTTTGTTTTGTTCGTTTGCTTTTTATTAATTAAGGGTTTAGGGTTTTCTATTTTTATTTACGCGTGCATGTATGTGTCTGTATAGCACATATCTAACCTGTGGCCACAGGACCACAGTGTGTTAAAGCCCCTAAAGCTGGAGTTGTGAGCCACCTACTCTGGGTGTAGGGACTAAACTCGGGCTCTCTGGAAGAAACAAGTACTCTCAGATGCTGAGCCACCTCTCCAGGCTCCAACTAAGGGTAGCTTTAAATTTATTCGTCATGAGTTCCTATGTTTTCTAAGAGTTTGTGCTGAGCATTATTTCTGTACAATCATATCAGACAACCTTTCTACTGAACTTTAAACCTGTCTAAGAAAACTCACAATTTCCCAGGATCTTTAAGAGTTAACCATGAATATATATTAAAGTTTAATGACTTCAATGTTCACTAATTAACTTATTATAACCTAGATAATAAAGCCAAAGTTATTTAAAATGTGGGCTTGGTGGGTCATGTTTGTAATCCCAACCTCAGGATGTGGAGGCAAAAGGACCAGGAGTTCAAAGACAGACTGAACTACATACTCAAAAAGATACTGTCTCAAAAATACAAGATATATAGGGCTGGAGAGATGGCTCAGCGGTTAAGAGCATTGCCTGCTCTTCCAAAGGTCCTGAGTTCAATTCCCGGCAACCACATGGTGGCTCACAACCACCTGTAATGAGGTCTGGTGCTCTCTTCTGGCCTGCAGACATACACAGACAGAATATTGTGCACATAATAAATAAATAAATAAATATTTAAAAAATACAAGATATATATATATATACACACACACATATATATGTGAGAAGTTTACTAATGTGTACCATATCGTTTAGTTAACTATATTTAAAGGCAGTTTATAATTAAGAATGCAATATGAAACATGAGCATTTATAAAACAAAATATATGTAATATAAAAATGTCAAGGCAAAAATATCACAGAATGAACAATAAAAAAGTGATATTATAGCTAAATCATTTTTCCTTATACTTACTTATTATCTAAATTTCAACAGAAAAAAAGATGCTACCTCATAAACAAAATAAGCAATTATAAATCAATAGAAGAAATGAAATCAGCAGTTTCACAAAAACAAATGGCTATAATGTGAGGTTTATGACACAATTATTTTTCAAAGAGAAAAAAAACACTTTATTGTAGTCTTAAGACCCATTTACCTATTTCCTTGCCCTAAATTACACTATGAAACTTTATATGAATACTCCACCATGAATATTGTTCTGGAATCCATCAGCTGTAACTAAAGAAAAGCAAAACAGTGTTCCTGTCTCCTACTGACATGAGGCAGCACTGAACTAGCTCAAGAGTGTACTAGTGTGGCCATACCCATTTAAACTGAAAGTATAATGGGACCCAGCATGTGACAGACGACAAATTCTCGAGTTAACTATTTTTGAGTGCAGAGACATGCAGAGGTGTCAGCCTTTTCTCTCTAAAAGTAAGTAGGTCCCAGGGACAGAACCCAGGTCCTCAAGCTAGCAAACAAGCTCTTTACCCTCGCATCTTGCCAGCACTATCCGGACTTTCTGAGTTAGAGTCTAGGTAGTCCAGGCTATCTTCAAACGCCCTAATGGCCCCAGCTTCTCCGGGGCAGCGGCAGGGATGCCACTCATGCTTAGCACTGGCAGTCCCTTCTTTCAATCCTTGTACCAATGGGGTAAAAGAAGGGAAAACAAGATTTTCTCACCTTTCTACACTTCTTGGGCTCCCAGTACTGAGATTATAAAAGCACACCACCATAATATGAGACTTTTCCTAACCTTCAGTACCAATTGCTCCTGATCATTCTTAACTGTATTTTAGATGTTTAAATGCTGACAGAAATCAGTTATTTGTCAAACTTTCTTTTTTTTTCCCCAGCTACAACATCTTATTTGCTTTAAAATGTCCCAGAAAAGGGTGGCTCGGGATTAAGTTAAATGTCTGCATATACTTAGGAAGTTCCACAGCAAGAAAGTTTTCAAATAAAATCCTCTGGAGAAAAGATCAATCCAGAGGTATGCTGGGTAAGGAATAGTTCAAGGACAAAATGCCCAGCCTTTTCTATACCTCTGTTGATCCCAAAATCAATCTGGGCTCCATGGGACATTGGAACACAGCCATCATCATCAGAACTGCCCAGCTGCCAGCTGCAGGTGAAATACAGCCCCTGGGTGGTGACTGGTAGTGAGGCTACTGATGGATTTGGGAGAGGAGGGATCTATTTTGTTTTGACCTACTCAGAATTACTCCAAGGCTTTGTGCATGCTAGGCTTGCTAGGCAGTGTTCTTTCATTCAGCTACATCTCCAGTCTGGGCACTTGTATTTTGCAAATTTTCTTACAGAAAGGAAAAATGGTTTGTTGTGTTTGTTTCTGGGGTAGATGAAATTGAAGGGTTTTTTTGTTTTGTTTTTCATTTGTTTGTCTGTTTTGGTTTTTCAAGACAAGAGTCTCTCTGTGTAGCCTTGGCTGTCCAGGAACTTGTTCTGCAGAGGTTGGCCTCAAATTAAAGCGATTCATCTGTTTCTGCCTCCCGAGGGCTGGGACTATAGGCGTGTGCAACCTACATTTGGCTTAAAAAGTGTCATTTATTTTAATGCTCATAAAACGTTAAAGACTGGGAAATTCCAAAGGTCATCCTAGGTCTTCATATTTTTAGACCTGAAGTACAATGAATAATCATAAAAAAATAACAACTCTTCAATGTTTAGCAGGAAAAAAAGACAGGAAAAAGTCACTGTCAGGTCAGAAGCACAGGACCTGAACAAGAAAACAAGGGCCACATCATCTGCTCGGTCTAGATTCTCTTTAACTGGCTCTGAACTACAAATAAAACGGTCTCTTCTTCAATAGAGCAAGCACAGAAAGAAGTGGCTTTCCACCCCCTCAGAAGCAGGCCTTCAGCACAAGGCCTTTGGTGTTGTCCCCTAAGCGGTGAAAACCATGCAGGGTGAAGAACTACCTTCCTTCCTTCCTCCCTTCATTTAAAGGGGAACATGCTCTGGGCTAAAGGAGGCAGAAGAGGACAAATCTGGGTTTACCAGCCTGGAGAGCAACTGCAGCTACCCAGTCGCCTCACTCCCTACAGCCCCACCATCAGAAGCTGCAGCCAGTTGAAAAGCAGCATTCCCAGCCCTCAGGATCCCCGCTGAGTTTCAACAGGAAGGCAGCTAGGAAGGAGGCACTGACAGCTGACTCCCGGGATGCTCGGGATGCTCGCAGTTTCCAACAAGCATTCCTACCCTAAGGACCATTATCAGTCTACTGCACTGAGCCTCTGCATTCCACTTTCAGCTTTTCAGTTTTGACACTAAAAATAAGGGAAATTTGTCTCAATTCTAAAACGACTGTTGCCAAGTTAAAGAAGGCAGTTGTCACTGTAGTCTGGGGCAGCCGTGCAAATCTAGGTTCATAACCCAGATTAGATAAATATATAACCTCAGGCAAATCAATCCAATTCTTTAACTTCATACACAAAGCAGCAGCCCAATCATTTCTCCACAGAGGAGCCAATGAAGGGAAAGGGTATGACTCAGTGAGAGAATGCCTGCCTAGTCCACAGGTAAGGCCTGGGGTTCAGTCCTCAACACCATAAATCAAACAAGAATCCTAGGTCAAAACACATAGAAGAAGGTGAAAATAAAAGGTAAGATCATCGGTGTTAATTATGGCAGAGACTCGGCAAATCAGTCTTCTTGGATTACCTGATCTAAGAACCAACTGGACAAAGCTGGGACACTGACTCAGCCCAGCTAGATTCCGAGATACTCAGGCTTTCCAACCAACTGTTCTAAACAGGGGAGAGGGGATCAAGTTTAAACTGGTTACCCAATCCTAAGAGCATTTACAGGTTTAGCTAACTGCAGAGCTTTATTGCACCAACACTCCCCTTCCCTTCTCTCTTCATTTGTAGTTCAGTCTGGATTTTCATTTGTGGGTCTGCTTACTGCAGTAAGTTCTTTGACAGCAGGAAACAAATCTGTGCCTCTCATCTATACACTAGAACAGCCCATGCATTGAATGCTAGGACACACTCAGGGCAGGAAACTCTCAGAAACCCACTCAGGCTTCCTAGTGATTCAGAAGGATTCATTTTGGCAAAGGGAATGTCTGGACTTAGCAGGCTTTTTTCTTTTATGTTAAAATAATAATGACTAAACAAACCATACATTATATATTACTACAATTTTCACAAATGAAGCTATGCTAAAAAACCAGAGAGAGAAAATTAAAAAAAAAAAGTAAAGAGGGAAGAGAGGCAGACTGATCTCAAACACCTGCTCCAGCACTTCACAGCCCTACAGACCTTAGAAAGGCAGTCAGTCCCCACCTCAGTTTGCTAGCTGCATCATCGGCCTCAACTGTCACATGAGGAAATGGGACAGTAACTCCTGCACCTCACAAGGCTGTCATAAACCTAATAGATAGATAGTGAACTATATATCGTTGGTAAAAGATTCTGCTAACCCTCTTCTCCACTGGCAAAATCTGTACTAGCTAAACTAAGCCTAAACACAATTAATGTGTTCACCCCACTTTATCAGAAAGTACAGACAGCCTTTCTGACAACGGGCTAAAAGCTGGGTCCAGCGTGCCAACATCGGACCTCTACAGCAAAGTCAACCAAGACTCTATCTTCTTCTAGAGCCTTTTTAAGTGACTGTTGAGGCATCCAGCACCAAGGAGAGCCATCTTTGCAACAGAACAAACCCAGAGCACATCAACAGGTGCTTCGGCCAGGAGACCGTAGCAAAGGACAGCTCCAATACAGAGAGCAAACCCAGAACCAAGGGCCAAGTACAGCTCAGCAACACAGAACATACTCAGTATACACAAGGCCCTGGGTTCAATCTCCACCACCAAAAATTAAAACAATAATTAAAGCAAAAATTAAAACTCTACAGACACATTTGTTGTTGTTTAAAATAGTAACCAGAGCTGGAGAGATGGCTCAGAGGTTAAGAGCACTAACTGCTTTTCCCGAGGTCCTGAATTCAATTCCCAGCACCCACATGGTGGCTCACAACCATCTGCAGTGAGATCTGGGGCCCTCTTCTGGCTTGCAGGCATCCGTGGAGGCCGAACACTGTATACATAGTAAATAAATAAATACATACATAAGTAAATCTTCTGAGAAATAAATTTTAAAAAATCCTGGTTTGCATTTCGATAACATTTAATAAATAAATAAATAAAATGGTAATCAATAATAATACATAAAACAATAAGTGAAAAGGAAGGAAATCTTCCAGGTTCATTTTCACACGGAACAAAATAATAATTTGCTATCTCCAATAAGTGAGACCCCCTTGGTTCATTTCACTAAGCAACATGCCCTCAATTACAGGCTAGTCAAAGTAAAAGCTTAATAATCAAAACTCCCTACGAGCATCTAACAGCAGCATTGCTTCCAAGCGCTGAAACAAAGTCCTATGAAGGCAACATTTCATTTTTTTTTCCTCAGTGGAAGATGATTTTAAAGAACTGTGAAGGTATGTCCCCATTTTCAGGACCCGTACTTCCTCCCAAAGCACCAGCACCGACACACTAACTGGTACCTTCTACGGCGTAGTTACTTTAACCGAAACAGCAAAGAAAACCTCCAGTTAATAACTTAGTCTTCATAAGTACAATTCTTTCCCTACTTGTACTGCCAGCTCTGGCTAAAACTGGGTCAGCCCACTACAAACCAAGGGCAACTCTCAAGGACCCATTGAAGAGACAGACTTTTATAATGCAAATGCCCATTCCGTGGTACTAAGGAGAGAGAGCACTGCAATACTGTCTGTCCTTTCAAGGCAACGGGCCTGAGTGAAACACTGGATTCTGTATCCTATCTTCTTCCACAGAACCTAACAACTATGTGTGCCAACTCTAAACCCCAGCTAGCAGTTAATGAAGCGCCAGCACAATTTTCTAAAGATAGCAATTTCAGTCAATTACCACACCAGTGCTACTCAGAGGCTGGTAATAAGCAAATAAACAAATAAGCCCAACATCAATATAAAAGAAACTTGCCTTCCAAACCCTCAGCATCATTTAGAGACTGTACCCAGGAACTGAAAGCCTTGAGAAAGAACAGTGAAATCAGCCATGGCATCAATATCCCAATAACTGTTTCCTAAAATCTGGGCAGAATCAGCAGGACACCAGGAATTTAATGCTGCTTTGAAAAGAAAGCTATACCAAATTGTATGAACTATGCAGTAATAAAAGCTGATACTGCTACTGACACATTTAATTAAACACACTCTAAACAGAGCTTCCCACGTAAAGCCACGACGGTTTTGGCCTTGATTTTATCCAAAGTCATCAGGAGAGGTCACCAACTATACTCTCCTGCTAACAATGTTATCCTGAGCAACCCCCACTCCCACCCCTCCAACAGCCCCACCCAATATTACTTTTATCTGTGGAATTCTCTGCCGGCCTTGGCCTGGAAAACTGGGTGGACCCTGAGGACAGGTATCAGAGCTGGCCATTTTTTTGAAATTGGCTCAGACTGATGGTTCCCAGCAGAATAAAGCTGTGGTCTTTATAAACCTCAATTTGGGGTTTAAAGAATAGTGTTAACTAGTGATTATCCCCCCCACCCTTTTTGGAATGGAGGAGAAAAAGCAAACCAAAAGATGTTTCAAAGTAGAAAAATCATCATTTTAATTATAAACCCTCCCAACTCAAAACTGTTAGAGGTGCCAAATGGGAGATATCAGAGTATTCTGTTTTGTGGTTCAAAGGTTTAAGTATTAAACATGAGAATCACAACTTTGAAGGGGGAGGAATTAAAAGGAGGAGCAGAAGAGGGGAGCAAGAAAGGGCCCTTCGAGATCTGTTTGCTCGGAAGGGCCCTCTTAGTACTCCTCATGGGGTCCAGGCTGGAGGAGAGCAGAGGGTTACACAGAACATTTAGCAGACTTAACATTGGATTAAACACACTACTGCAAGTTTCAACAAATGTTCATGGCATACGTAAAAACACATTTACAACAAGAAAGAAGAGAGGCACCTGGAGACATCTGACACTGGGCATGCTCTGCAGGCAACTCAGTGCGCACATGCTCTCTACCAGGTTGGCGCAGCCTAGCCACAAAGACCTTGGCACAGAACACTGCAGGATGACAAAAAGGAAGGAAGAGAAGAAGCAGTTAGAGGCCGCAACAAGTCACTCCTTCACACGGGCAGCTTGAGGGTTAGTCGGGGCAGGGGAGCACCCATGCAATTTAGAGGGTAGGGAGAGTCCTAAATTTCCTAACGCTGGGGAGCAGGGCCCCTTTCTGTCTTCTGGGCAGGGACTTTGTGCTGCCAAACCACTCATTTCACAGGATACAGTAAACAGAACCAAGAGGGACACAATGCTTAAATGAAAACCCACTAGAGGGAACCCTGAGTTTGAGTGTAGAGCATGACCACTCAGAGTGTAATTCTGGTCTATCTCATACAGTCTCAATCGCTAAGAAACTACGATAGCAGCCTTCTGGATGCAGCCCCTACCCCAACACCACAACAGAAAAAAACTGAAGATTCCATCGTTGAATAATTCGCACAATAACACACAGCACAGGAGGGAAGAGCCAGGATTTTAAGGTTCAGTTTGTTGGCTACCAAATTGCACACTTTTTTCATAAGACCAGGAGGCCTCTACTGAAAACCTTTGGTGACTCCAACGTTCATTGTGTGAATTCAGTTTTACACTTCTATGAAGTAAAATTGCAGGAGACTTTTAAGAGAATGAGGCAAAGAAACAAGAAAGGGAAATGATACAGGCAATTAAAACTGCTTGAAACACAAGTTGTTTTAGCATCAACATCTCTGCATGCTCAGAGAAAAAACTTGAGAGTTCTGTGACCTGTAACTTTTCATTCTGGACTTTACAAACATGGCAACAAAACTAAGAATTAAAAGCTTAACTCACTGACTCCATTCCACCCTTAAAACAAACAAAAAAACAAAAAAAAAACTTGCTGCTTTCAAAGGAACTTAGAAAATGTATGAGAAAATGAGCATATATGATAGCTAATATAGTAACTACCAGACTATATATATTCCCCCCTGGCTGTCCTGGAACTCACTCTGTAGACCAGACTAGCATCAAACTCAACGATCTGTCTCTGCCTCCCGAGTGCTAGAATTAAAGGCATGTGCCACCACCACCCAGCACTAATAAATATTTTAATTTAAGGTCAATTCATTTAGTGGCAAAACAGTAACACAAACAAATTAAACAAACACTGAAGGTGGATGCTTGAGTTCTACTAAAACACTCCACAAATCTTATACACAAGCCATGTGTTTGTTCCTCCCTGCTGGCTCCTTGTTTTACACTGAGAAAAGCTCTACAATTAGTACAAGTGTATTATAAACAAAAAGAGCTTTGCTTGAAATCAGATAGACCTGGGACCCAGCATTTCCTGCTTACTAGTTACAGCACACAGCTCACTCATAAGGTAGAGAATACTGGGGTTATTTAGAAAAGGCATGTGAATCCAGGACACAAAATCAAAGAAAGCAAATGGTGTAAGAAACGGTGCGACCCTCCTAAGCAATGAAAACACCACCCATTTCCAACCTGAGTGTTTATTAAAGGCTGAGCACGGCCAATACAGTGGTGAAGTGCCTGCTGCTCCAGGACAGAACTTGTTGCTCAACAGTTTCACAACATAGAGAAGAAACCACAGAAAGACCTGAGCACATTTTATAAAACACAATGAAAGTAGCTGCCATTTATTGAGCTCCCCTGACCTGTTCCTATTACAACTGTCACAGTAATTCTCAGGTCACTCCTAAAGGGCAGGTACTATCATCTCTACAGTAAGATCTGTTAAAACACCTTCTTGTCTAAGGTTCTCAGGAAAGTGGGCTGGCTCTACGGCAGCAAGTTCTCTACTCAAAGAAATTACTACACACACTAGTTCTACCAGACTGTGCCACCGTGTGTGCTCAGAGAAAAGACCCACATCACATGTTCATTACATGACCTCAATAGTTCAATTTAGGATTCTCTTGGCATTTTTGCTGTTGTTTTTCCTTACTGGCAGTCCTGGGGATTGAACCCAAGACTTTGAACATGCTAGGCAAGTGTTCTTCAATTGGGTAGAATACCTAGACACAAATATAAGTTTCTTTCTGGAGTGTTTAGTTTGCGGAATCACAGAATCACACAGATCCGAGGCAACAGAGTAAGGACCAGATCAGCATTCTCTAGCACCAAATTAACAAAGCTCGCTTGTCATCAATTCTCATATTCAGTACACAGTCTCATGGGTTCCAGGAAAGCATTCTCCCACTGACCTGTACCCCCAAACCTGCTTTACAATTTTTTAAAAGTATTCCAGAAAAGACTTTTGTTTGCTTACTTTGGCTTCTTTTATTGTAATTTTTAATCGAGTGGGAGGGGGATCTCACATGCCATGGCACAGGTGTAGAGGTCAGAGAACAGCTTAGAATAGTTGATTCTCTCCTTTTACCCTCCATGTGGTTGAAAGGGTTCCCAGGATAGAATTCAGGTCATCAGGCCTAGTAGCAAAAACCTTTGCTACTAAATCATCTTACTTGCTCCATTTTTATTTCATTGAGGCAGAATCTCACTATGCAGCCTAGGTTGGCCTCAACCCCATGATCCTTCAACCTGAGCTTCCCCAGTGCTAGAACTATAGGTTGTGTGCCAGCTCATCTACCTCTATTCAGGAAAAAATGAAAACCCTTTAAAGACCTTGCTGATTATCTATTTCAGGAGTGGATCATCCACAGTAGACACGGCAGGCAGAGGTGGGAGTGTGTCCTGAAAGGCGACCGTCCCTCACCGTGCTGAACACAACTCAGCACCACTTCAATCCTTACACACAGAACTTTCCCCAATATTCGGAAGAGGAAAATGGGTTTAAAGAGATGCAGTTTTCTTGTCTAAAACCGCACAGGGCTAGGTTTGAGCTGGAATGATCCTAGTAATCCTAAATTAGAACACGAGCTTCCCAGCTGACAGATCTGCTGGAGAACAGGAGCTGCAGAGACAGCAGGCTCCCAGGCACCGCCCACCTGGGGCTGTAAAGTAAGTGCCAAAACCTATCAGTCAGAAATCTCACTCTTAGCTCACCCAGGCCTGCCATCTTCCAGGTCAGATGAGAGCTAAGACAGCAGTACTTAAAAGGCATTAGAAGTGCTCTATCCCCACACCCAATTATCCTGGAGATAGCCGACCAAACAAACACACTGCTGGAAACAGTCTTTACCCAACAGAAAAGGCCACTGCAGGAAACCCATGCACCTGTAATAATGAAGTCCACACACACATGCTGCCCTAAGTACCAGGTCCAACTTGTAAATGGGCAAAAACAGAAATTCTATACTCACTAACCTAAGAACATCATATAAAATGCAACTAGGATTTTAACAGTAATTGATTCATGACATTTCTAATTTAAATTTTAGGACTTGGTTGGAAACTCATGTTGTCATTATTTTTAAATAGAGAAAAATGTCTTCTCACCAGCTATGTTCACAATATAACTATTCCCTCCCTTCTTGTATATTTTTCAAGGTAACAGTGAAATATCTTTATCTACTGTCATAATAGGTCTAAGGAATTTTCCCCAAATGGCATATTTACCAACTTAACAAATATGTCTAGTCACTAAACCACCAACAATACCAAGCAAACCTTTCTTCTTGTGACCTTAGCATCAAGCTCCAGAGACTTTCTTTCACAATGACCATCCTGGGGGGCAACAAATCTCCAATATACATTTATTACAATTTCATATTTAGCAACTTATAATCTCCAGAATTCTAATTTATGATTATTCATATTCACAAAAAATGTAATTATTCATAATAAGTTCTGGTATTATGGGCAAATAAACGGTTAGAAGGAATACATTTTCCAGCTCTAAACTCAAATAATTAAGACTGGCAAGTAAGCCAACGGTGCTTACTGATTCTGTCACATTCGTCATCAGCTGGTAAACACTTGAAAAGATGATATAAGACAGGAATAATAGCTTTTTTGGCATTTTTCAAAAGCAGAAAGTTTATTAAAAGAAGTAAGAGAGACATGTGCTAGGCTCTCTCCTGTAAGTCACAGCAAACAGATGGTCAGTGGGGCGCACTCCCAATCACAACACTCAGGAGACAGAGGCAGGTGAATCTCTGTGAGGTCTGCAGAATGATTTCCAAGACAGCCAGGGCCACACAGAGAAACCCTGTCCCCAAAACAAAAAGAAACAAAACAATAGATACATCAAACATTCAACAAAATAACTATTATTTTTAATAATAAAGCCTGGTAACCAGAGTTCAGCCTTCAGGTTGCACAATGGAAGTAGAGAACCCACTCCCCAGAGTTGTCTCTGACTACCAGTTACATCACGTACCACTTACACGCACAGATATACATGTGTGCATGTGCACATACACTCATGCACACCACAAATAGTAATAATATTATTATTAATTCACAATTTAATTTTCCACACTTTAAAAAAATAGGATATTGACCCATACCTTCATGTGTAACAACAATCTTTCAAATTTAATGACATTTTGTTAAAAGAAAAGTGGACAATAACATGTGTCATGTAACCATGACAGTTCATATTTAATTCTTAGCAACTGTACTCTAGAATTACACACTTACTTATCACTGACATTACACCGTATTATTTTCAAGCTGAGATATACAATAAGGAAACAAAATGACAAGGAGTAAGGGTAGAAGGGAAGAGAAAGAAAGAACAAAATAAGGAAAATAAAAATTTACTACTTGCTGAGTTTTAGAGATTCAAACAAGGCCAAACAGTGATTAGAACTCAAAGTCAGAACCCAACTTACTCTTACCCACTATTCTCTCAGTTCTGAATGATGATCCAGTATAAGACACTCAAACCCAAAGCTCACAAACCATCATGATCTGGATGGGCATCTCTGGAAGAGGGAGGGATAAAGGATAACTAATTCCCCCTTCCCTTTTTTCGCAGCTATTTGTTTGCTTATTCATTTTATAGTGATAAGGAATGAACCCAAGCCTTACGCATGCTAGGAAAGTACCTGTCAATGACCTATGCCCCAACCCTTCTTTTCCTTTAAGAAGCACAGAGTTTAAGGTTGCTACAAGAGCTTCCTTTCCTAATTTACACTCCTATCATTCTCTGTTTACCAGTAAATTTTCCAAAGTGGCACATCCCCCTTGGTAATTCAAATGCGATCAATCTGCTGCTCAGCTCTAGTCCTAATAGGTGTAGCTGAGTAACTGACGTAACCTCTGAGGAGTCAGAGTCTGAAGAGCATGTGGATCACCGACTCATCAATTTATAAGGAGGATACTGTATTAAGGAGAAAAAACAAAGATGTCCATCAAATCAAATCATTATTCATAATAGCAAAGAAAACTCCAGCAACAAGGACCAATCAATAAGCTACGGATTACTCATAAGAAAATCATGTTTCTGAAACATAGGACCAACCAGCTGAAGCCTATACAGGCATTCATAGAAAAATTCCAATACAAGTAATTCGAAAATCTTTATGTGAATAAAGGCAAAAACTCAGGACTTACAGTTATGGTCCCATTTTAATACATATAAAATATTCAGAATATAATGCATTTATTTTTATTTGATTTTTTCAATCAGTCACAACATGCAACACTGGCCTTTCCGTCCTCACTTGGGGATCTAACCACAGCAACCTGTCCCTTGACTGTAGGTCACTGACATTCAATGAAGATGACAAGCAGATGGGAATAAACAGCTGTCAGACTCTGGCCACACTCCTAATTGGCAAAGACATTACTGTTGCTTCCACCTATGACTACCAGAGAACTGAGTTTCAGTCAGAAAGCTGGTCTCCGTCTAAGAGGAAGAGAACTGTAGTGTGGCAGCCCACACTCTACAAGCTCTACACCACAGAGACTTCCAGCCAACAGGACGAAGCAGTGTCTTGTTTGTCATGTTTGATCTAGAAACCGAGAAAAGCCATCATCAGCTACTTCCTTTCTTCCCATTGGCTATGGCTTGGTGAGTTTGTGCCCTCAGGGTTCCTGTGCCCCAGCCTGGCAGCACTATGAGGGGGTGATATAGTAGGTGGTTAGGTCACAGGGAGCCTCATCACATGGGCTCTCAGTTGATTCCCAAGAGAGGATGTTGCTATAGAACGAGCAAAAGCCACCCCTGGCTAGTGATCTCTTCTGAATGAACTCCTGCCATTCTAAACACATCTGTACGAGATCCTCACTGGAAACCAAACCAGTCCAGAGCAGCAGCTCCTGGACTGTCAGCCTCCAAAACTGTTACCTACACAGCCTCTTTTCTTTGTAAGCACCCAGCTTTAGTACTACGTCACCACAACAGAAAATGGACTCCTAATCCACCCCCAGATACAGGTGCAAGCTTTGTACACCCCAGGTCCTTCTACCCCACAAACCAAAAACTTCAAGAGTCTTTGGAAATGTCTACATAAGATTCTAACTGCCTTCTAGCATACCAAGTTTTCATGTAAGAGAGTGCAAAATGTATCGTGTTTTATATAGAACAACAGAACATATGGGAAGTCAGAAACTTTCCCCCATGTGATAAATACTCTCGGATTCTCTAGGAGGAGAGAACTATTTCAGGAAAAAGTTTGAAGACAATTAACTTTTACACTTTAAGCTGCTTATCCACTTAGAAATGTTTCAGCAAACATTTTAAGAAACCATAAAACCAAATATTCTGGTATTAAAAACTATTTATGCAAATAAAACTATTATGTTTCAGTTTGTTAAAGGGAAAAATGTGGCTAATTCCTTACAGGACAAAATGCTGTAAACAAGCCTCATCTCACTGTCTTAGCGCTAAAATTAGTTGGTAGCTGAAAACTCTTTTGTAGACTAACTGCAAAACTGTCCCAAGCTTTCGCTGTCTAACAGGATTCCTGTCCATGCAGTTATGAACCAGTGCTTAAAATGGAAAGCGAGCTGGGCATGGGGCTCATGCCTGTAACCCCGCTCCCAAAGGCAGGATGGCCGTGCTTTCTGAGCTACAACACAGTTAGTTCCCAGACAGTCTAGGTGAAAGGGAGATTGTGTGCACACACACACAAGGACAATAAAAACCCAAGTGAAACTAAACTTTAGATTCTGCTAGCAACCTTGGAATTAAACCTTAACACCATCTAAAAATGTGTCTGCTATCTCTAAACATTAATAACTTTCAGGAGTTAACCAGTCTTCCCTCCCCCAAAATAAACACACTCCAATGATAGGGCCTCAATGTTCACATTTTCACAGACAACAGAAACAGCAGTGCTGATCAAAATCCTGCTTCTTCAAGAACTCAGAAGTGAGGAAATATAAGGTTGGCTACCATGGGGCATGCTTTATTAGCCCTTAATTTTAAAAAATTTATTATTTGTATTGATTTATTTTGTTCACATGACAACTGTGTGGAAGTCAGAAAATAACTTAAGGGAGTGGGCTCCCTCTTTCCAACCTGTGGGTCTCAGGATGAAACTTGATTCTCAGAACTCCACGTTGGCTCCCTGAACCATCTCACTGGTCCATGCTATAGTTGACCTCACACTTGATCTTTCCCACATAGCTACTGTCCACACACCTCAAATGTTAGGAGAAAGCCGTGTGCTTTACAGTCGACTAGGCATCCAGAACAACTGAACTCATCTTTCAGTCTGGCCTCAGTTAGACGTTCCTGGGTTAGTTGTGAGTCCTCTCCTGTCTGCTTCCTGCAGGTAACCAGGTAAAGGAGACTGCTCAGGACTTGAAGTTGGGGATTTCACTGAATGCTGAAGCCAAAAGGCCCTTTATAACCACTGTGTTCACATCCTTACACAGCTTTTCCAGCCAAGTACTCTACATTTCCAGCCTTAGGCTGTTAGTATGTAGCCATACAAAACACACAACCTTACAGCAGACGACAGCAAAGTCAGCCTAAAGGCTAAGAAGTGAACTGCAGGAGTGGATGCACTGCAACACTGCTCTCCCACAGAGGACGCCGAAAAGCCATGGAAAGGCCTTGTATAAATTTCAGAGATACCGGATGCCAAGCAACTTGCTGAAAACCCTCTTACTTAGCACCACTGCTACAATAATTCTGTGACTGACTTAGCCATGAGCAAATAATTAAAATACCACAAACCAGTAACAGATGTCACCAACATAATGAATTGTCCAATAACTAAGCACACTGAATGAAAAGGTGTGATGGTGCACCTGTAACCCCAGTAACCAGGAGGCAGGAGCAGGAGGACTGCAGGTTCTAGCTCAGCCTGTGCCATGCAGAACAACTTATGAGCCACACAACGTTTAAGTGGTGAATTAGGAATCTGTTGGAAGAGGGCTGGGACATGGCTCAGTCAGTGATATGCTTGCTTTACAGGCAGAAGGACCTGAATTCAATCCTGAGAACCCAAGTAAAAATGCCAGGCATGGTGACACAGCTTGTAACCTCAGTGCTGGGGAGACAGAGACTAAAGGACACTTAGGCTTGTCAGCCAGCCAGTCTAGTCTACTTGGTGAGCCCCAAGCCAGTAAGAGATCCTGTCTCGAGAATGACAGACAAGCTTCCTGAGGATGCCACCCAAGATTGATTGTCCTCTGGCCCTGACTCCCACATGCACGCACACACACACACACACAACCACACACATGCACACACATACACACACAACCACACACATACACACAACCACACACATGCACACACACAACCACACACATGCACACACATACACACAACCACACACATGCACACACAACCACACACATGCACACACATACACACAACCACACACATGCACACACACAACCACACACACGCACAACCACACACATGCACACACACAACCACACAATGCACACACATACACACACAATCACACACATGCACACACACAACCACACACATGCACACACACACAACCACACACATGCACACACACAACCACACACATGCACACACACATGCACACACACAACCACACAATGCACACACATACACACACAATCACACACATGCACACACACAACCACACACATGCACACACACACAACCACACACATGCACACACACAACCACACACATGCACACACACACATGCACACACACACAACCACACACATGCTAACTTTTATAAAGGGTGCTAGAAGGGAGCTGGGGAATTAGCTTAGTCAATAAACTGCTTGACTTCGAGCACGGGGACTTGAGTTTGATCCATATTTGAGGGGAGGAGTTATGGGCGATAGTGTGCAACTGTAACCCCAAAGCTGAGGAGGCAGAAATAGGCTAGTTCTTGGGGCTCCCTGACCAGTCTGCCTAGCCTCATCAAGGTCCAGGCCATGAGAGATACTGTCTCAAAAACCTAGGTGGACAACATCTGAGAAAAGACAACAGGACTGACTTCCGAGCTCCATACACGTGCACATGGAATCTGTAGAAAAAGGAACAGCTACCCACAGTTGGGAGGTGAGTGTAGCGGCGTAAATGAACGGCAGATAGAAATTATAATAAAATATTCAGCTTTAATTAGGAAAAGACTTACAGAACCGAAGTTCCCGTGGAGAACAGGAAAGCAGAAGGGAAGGGGGGAGCACACCAGCAATATTTATTAGTAAAAAATATCCTCAGGGGACCCCGCCCTACAAGCAAGGTGACTGGCTTGGGGCTTCCCCTACAGGTGAGGACAAGAGGCAAAGAAGATAAAATTACTGCTTCTTTGAAAATAATCAGCTGGGCGGTGGCGGTGCACGCCTTTCATCCTGGCACTCTGAAGGCAGAGGCAGGTGGATCTCTGAGTTCAGGATCAGCCTATCTACTACAGAGAGAACTCCAGGACAGCCAGAGCTACACAGAGAAACCCGTTCTCAATTTAAAAAAGTAACAGAGAGAGACAGAGAAAGACAGAGACAGATACATCAAATAAAGTCAAAAACTAGTTTAAATATAACAGGAAATGACTAGAAGTTACTAATTTTCTCCTCAAAAACTATACTTACTTGTTATAACCAAGTATTTTATAACAAGAACTAAAACAGATTATAAGCAATTGGCAAGACAATAAACCAATGTATAACTTGGTGTTCTCAGTTACAATGCCCTTATACAATAGAAGCTCAAGAAATACCTGGTGAGTGAGCAAATAATGAGCAAGCCAACTCTAGAGAAGTCCACAGGACAAGCTGGAAAGACTGCTAATCAGCTCAAGAGCCCTGGCTGCTCTTCCAGAACACCCAAGTTCAATTCTCAGCACACATGTGGCAGCCACAACATGCTGGCTGCAGGGGATCCAACAGACAGACACACATGCAGGCAAAATACCAATGATCATGAAAAGTAAACAAGGAAAATCTACAGGTAACGTCAAAGCCTGGCCACGAGGCTCAGGGAGCAGCCATAGTTTTTTTCAACATCTTCTAGTCACTGTGACTGCTCACACACTCCAAGGTCAAATCGGAAGCTTTGTGTGGGAAACAGAAGAGCAATGTCTGCCCCACTGAGCTGGGCAGCAGAGGTGAGAACAGCGCCGCTAAAGCAGCCTTGCCCGACCTGGATCCACATAGACTTTTCTCCTAGATTATAAATTCCCCTTTTGGACTTGAAGTAGTATTGACTTTTCTATGACTTTCAATGGAAAATTGTAACACACTTTTACTATTTAGTGCAAACAAGAGAACCTGCTGCAGTGGTGCACACCTGTAATCCAGGCACACAGGCAGAAAATCACAGCCATAGAACCCTATCTAAAAAAAAAAATTAATTAAAAAAACAAAAATAAAATAAAAAACAAGGCTGATATTCTGCAGCTGAAACAGTCTTAAATCCTCTATTTCCCTCCCTATAGAGTCATTAAATTTGCTGACACTGTAAAACTAAAGGGCTTAAAATACCCCATCCCTGCTAGACCTGCAGACACCAGAGCAGGAAAAGGCAGTAAGAGACTGAAGAATCCAAACTGTAAAATGATTACAAAAGCACAACAGAGAGGAGGAGCCCACACTTCCCAAAGACCCATGGAACCCACACTGAGCAACAAGACCTACATCCTTACGGCCATGAGGCTACCAACCACTGATGCAAATAAACCAGTGTCCTAAGAGAAAGGGTACTGAGCATCTAAGATACGAAGTACTGCTGACAGAGCACAAGCTGGCCCTTCTCTGACAGCCAACCAACCCTATCTGGGTTCTAACTTCACCTTAGTGGTGACCTTAGTTTCTTTCTCCTACTCACTCAGGTTGTAGCCTCCTTACATGCATATAAATGTAATCAGGTAAGTCCTTTTAACATATACTATGGTCTAAGTGCTACTAATAAGTCGTTACATTTGTGAAAAAAAAGAAAAATATTTAAAAGCAAACTAAATGACTGGGGCTGGAGAGACACTCAGCAGGAAGTGACCTTGTTGCTCTTGCAAAGGAACCAGGTTCCAGTTCCCAGCATCCACATCAGATGGCTCAGAACTCCTTCCAATCCTAGATCCAGGAGATCATGCCCCCTTCTGGTCCCCTCAGGCACTGCTTATTCATGGGGCACATCCACACACTCAGGCACATTCACATTAAATAATTTTAAGAGAGACTTAAAAATATTATAGGACTAATTATTACCTATTATCATTAATGCAAGTTTATTATGACTGACCTAGCCAAAAACCATACATACCCACCATATGTAAACTGTAGATTTTCACTTAGAAGTTCTATGTGGTGTCAATGACCACTTACTTAGAAAGAACTTAGGGTACAGCATTCAAAAAACACCAGAGCGCACTGAAAGCAGTATAGCAGTCATCAAGGGAGCTTTGGAGGGTTTTATTCCTTGCTTCATATTGTTTATAATTTTTTCTAAAACACATAGATACTTCTGTAAAGAAAATATAAAGTTTAAGTAAAAATTATAGGAGGCCACTGTTGGGAACTACACTCTTGCATTGGACCACACCAGATCAGATTAAAAATCAATATGGAGTCACCTATGCTAACATTCCATGTAACCAAATTAAGTTATCTTACCTTCCCAGGTTTTGGGGAGAACAACAGACAAGCTTCCCAAAGAGGTCAATTGGCATGACAAAGGTGCCATGTCAGCTCTAATCTTTAACCCTCTATCTCTAACATAGCCTGAAGTGACCTGGTATCAACACGCCAACTGTTTTCCTATTATTCACTTCCCTGCACACAGAAAACAACTCTGATATGACCAACTGCTTCAGCCTTCTCACCATAAAACAAACCTCCTCCCCCACTCACTCACTAAACACTACCCAAATGTAGACAGTGAAGTGTAGCCTGATCCTAGAAACACAAAAGAAAACCAATCAAGACTCTAGAGTTAATTTGGTGGGATTTTGTCCTTTCACAAGCTCAATTTTTTGTTTTGTTTTGCTTTTTGTTTCTCTGTGTACCCCTGGCTGTTTTAGAACTCACTTCTGTAGACCAGGCTAGCCTCGTCAAATCCAGAGATCCACCAGCGTCTGCCTCTGCTCCCGAGCGCTGAGATGAAAAGCGTGAACTGGCACAGCTCTTACACACTCTGTAAGCAGTCAATGAGCTCAACAGCTGACTGGTATCACTAGTCGCTGTAGGTCAAACCACAGGTTAGCAGAATTAAAGAGGACCACAACAAATGCTCACAAGAACGTAAAGACAATGACATGTTCATATGTTGCCAGAGAAGTAAAAGCATATCCTCCTGCTCTGGGAAAGACCTAAGGTTATTTTTCTACATTCTAACTACATATGTACCTTGTGGTATAAAAAAATATATGTTTCATCCCTGATTCTTTGCTATATCCTCTGCCCCCTTCCAGAAACAATGGCTTCTAAAACTCACAATTCCCTGAGTGCAAAGGACGGACAGAAGATGACTTACTGTCCATGAGCAGCCCTTTCAGCCAGACCTGAGCTTATGTGAATAAGCTAACTCTCAGTAGGGGTAGGGGAGTTGCCAGAACAACCACCTCTGGTACCTCCTGACCTGATCATTCGTTTGTATCCTTTATGAAATCCTTTCATAGACTAAAGCTATGGCTCAGAGATTAGGGGCCCTAGCTGTTCTTCCAGAGGACCTGGGTTCAATTCCCAGAACCCATACAGCAGCTCAATACTGTCTATGACTCTAGCTCCATAGGCTCTGCCGCCCTCTCTGGCCACCTCAGGTACTACACACATATTCGATACTTGCAAAATAAAAATAACCAAATCTTATAAACCAGTAACCCTGAATTCCTGAATTCTCTGAGCCGTTGTAGTACATTACTGAACATGAGGAACATGAGGAAGAAGTCATGGAAACTCCCAAAGTGTAAGGAGGTCACAACCCACGGCTGGTACTGCTGTCCAAAGTAGAGGTAATCTGGGATCTTCTATGCTGAACTGAATGGCAGAATGCCCAGTGGAAATATGCAAAGAACTGGAGAATGGCTGATGTACAAAGAAGCCCAAATAATCGGTATCACAACTTCTTTTTTTAATTTATTTAACTTTATTTTATGTGCATTGGAGTGAGGGTGTCACGACCCCTGGAACTGGAGTTACAGACAGTTATGAGCTGCCATGTGGGTGATGGGAATTGAACCCAGGTCCTCTGGAAGAGCAGCCATGTCTCCACACCCAGTGTCACAAGAGTATAGAGATTGGCCACCATACCTTTGATCCCAGAGGCAGAGGCAGGTGGACCTCTGAGTTAAAGGCTAGCAGCCAGCCTGGTCTACAGAGTTAGTTCCAGGACAGCCGGGGCTATGCATAGACTGTGTCTCTCAAAGGTTTTGTGTTTCATTTTTTCTGTCACTGAATTCGCACTGTGCCAACAATTCCACCCATAAGTACATATCCACCTGGAAACAAACATCCTCAAAAGAAGTCTAAATAAATGTTCACTCACTTAGTCCCAAAATCAAGCAACACAAACTGTCTAGAACAAGAACAATTCTTGGAGCTGGAGAGATAGCTCTCAGCAGGGGAAAAAAAAAACACTTGCTGCATAATCAAGAGGGCCACGGTTGATTCCAGCACCCACATAATAAGCTAGGCATCTCACAAATGCCTGTAACTTCAATGCCAAGAAGATCAAACTTCCTCTTCTGGCCTCCAGGTACACACCTGCACATGTATATGTCCTTACGTATCCATTCACACAAAACAACACACACACACACACACAAAGTCATGCTGAACAAAAAAAGCGAACATTACTGAGTACACAGTAGATACAATGTTATATGACTCTATCCATGTGAAATTCCAGAACAGATTGAATTAACCAACAGTTAGAGAAAACAGGACACTGCGGGGGGGGGGGGGGTAATGACTGTAAAGGAATGTAAGGGAGGGAGGTTTTTGAAAGTATGGAAATAAACAATATATTGATTATGGTGGTGGTTACATGAGCATATGTAGTTCTGAAAACTCAAACACTACATCTAAAATAAGTAGTCCATTTAACTGAACACTAATTCTAATAAGTTAATTAAATAAAAAGCAAATAAACACTACAATACCAGCACACAACCATTAGGCTGACTGACAAGGACTGGCAAACCATCAAGTGACAGATGATAATGGAACTCTATCATAGGGATGAAAGCTCAAACCGCATCACCTCAGCCCACATATGCTTACCCACAACCCAATTCTTCTATCTCAACTGTCTTACCTAAGTTCCCTAGTATACCCAAAAGAAACATGGGATTCTATCTAGTTAGAAGTTGGGCAGTGGTGGCACACGCCTTTAATCCCAGTACTCAGGAGGCAGAGGCAATCGGATCTCTGAGTTAGATGCCAGCCTGGTCTACAGAGAAAGTTCCAGGATGACCAGGACTATGCAGAGAAACCTTGTCTCAAAAAACCAAAACAAAACAACAACAACAACAAAAAAGTGTTATCCACAGGGACAGCCACACATTGGAAGCAACTCCTATTTATCAACAGCCGAGTACTCAGTAACCAGCTAGTCCAGGCACCTAGTAAAAAGAGCAATGAACGAGAAATGGGAAATGTATGAGGGACAAATTACAGATGCACAAATCCGGAGAATTTCACAGACATAATGATGGGGCAGAGAACATGAACGTAAGACTGACAAAGAGGCACAGCTAGCCTAAACCTTTGGGAGAGTTGGCTGGCAGCGGTAACTTCAAGGGCGTTGGAAATGATTTTTACCATGTCCTGAATAGCAGTCATAGTATGTTATATACTTAGGTGGAAATTCACTGAGCTGTATAGTTTAATTGTGTATAAGCTACATACAATCGGTATTAGTAGTCACACACATACACATGCACATAAACGTTTTAATCTATCACTGTTCACTTCCTACAACCTTGTTTCCCAAGAGTGTCCCTCAGAGTGTCTGAGATGCCAATGGAACCGCTCAAGTCTGACACCAACCAGACAAGGAGGACTTCTGGCATAGCACTAACAATACAAATGGTTTTGAGATGGTGTTTTTTAATATATGTAAGAGAGGTTTTAGGAAACTTGGGTTATTTTAAAAACTACTAGAATCTAAACTTTTTAACACAGTTAAAAAATGTTACATAAAGAATAACAAGATAAATATCTATGCACAGCTTTCCAAAGTACAACCCATAAAGAAATTACATTTTTCTAGGCAGTGTTGGGACTCAAACGCAGGGCAGTGGACACACTAGACAAGAGATCCACCACTTAGTTACAAGCCTCCGTCTTGATGAGGCTACATATTTTGCCACCTACTAACAGAATTAACTTTACACAGTGACAACAACATACAGATTATAAAAAGCAAATGGCCAATTTCAAGCATGTGATCAGTGAACACAAGTATCTTAGCTATAAAAAGCATTTTATTTATTTTTTTAAATATTTATTTATTTATTATGTGTACAGCATTCCCTCCATATGTGCCCGCAAGCCAGAAGGGGGTGCCAGGTCTCATTATAGATGGCTGTGAGCCACCATATGGTTGCTGGGAATTGAACTCAGGACCTCTGGAAGAGCAGTCAGTGCTCTTAACCACTGAGCCAACTCTCCAGCCCCTGTAAAAAGCATTTTAAAGGTGTTTTTGTTTTGTTTGCAGTGCTGAGAACTGAGCTCAGAGCCTTGCCCATTTAGGCAAGAGCTGACACTACTACTGAGCTAAATCTTCAATCCCAGGACTTTTTATTTTAAAGAGTTTTAAGAACTCACAGGTCTGGGGAGGCGGGGGGGGGGTGGAGAGATGGTGAGCGGTTAAGAGCACTGGCTGTTCTTTCAGAGGACACAAGTTCAATTCCTAGCACCAATATAGCAACTCACAGCTGTCTATAACTCCAGTTCCAGGGGATCTGATACCTTCATGCACATAAAATAAAGTTAAGTAAATTATTAAAAAGAAAGAAAGGAAGGAAGGACTCACAGGTCTGGCAAAATGGTTCAGTGGGTAAAAAACACTGTACTTGCCGTGTGACCCTCAGGACCTAAATTCGATGGTAATTATATCACTCCTATGGTGGGTGAGATGGGAGACAGAGGCAGGAGAATCAACCTCAATACACTAGAAGGAGGGAACCTCCAAGCACACTGTGGCATCTCCACACTCTCGCATACAAACAGTAGGTCTTTTTTTTTTAACGTAAGAATTACATTCTTGCCGGGCGGTGGTGGCGCACGCCTTTAATCCCAGCACTCGGGAGGCAGAGGCAGGCGGATCTCTGTGAGTTCGAGGCCAGCCTGGTCTACAAGAGCTAGTTCCAGGACAGGAACCAAAAGCTACGGAGAAACCCTGTCTCAAAAAATCAAAAAAAAAAAAAATTACATTCTTTTGTCAACTAATAGGCAAATCATGCTCATATCTATCCGAACACTCTATCCAGTCTATATCTAAAATGACTCATTGCCTCCTCTTCCACCATCTGTTACTAGCTTGTCATTTCTCCCCTGAAATAATGCAACAGTCTATTAGCTGCTCCAGCTTTTCTTGTTTCAATGCAGCCTTTGAACAGACTGCGAGAACGAGCCTGTAAAGCACAGATGCTGCAGTGCCAAACTTCCATAATCCACATCAACCGCACATATCTTCTGGTCTATGTAGGAATCACAAGCTCAAATGCATCAGCAAATAACATGAAGAGAGCCTGACGGGCAACAGTAGACAGGAAAGCGTAAGTTATGATTCAAAAAGCCAATAACTACTAAGCTCCAGTTTTCACACAAAACCAGAAATGGATGTTTTGACATGCAAAGTCCCAACCCTAAAATCTGTGCAAATCAGATTAAGATTGTCCATGGACTCTTGCCTATATGAAGACTAGTCTGTAACTTGTGACCTAAAAGAAGCCCAAGATTTAGTTATACTCTGCCTTTGCACGGTATTATATCATCTATCTCAGTCCCTTCACTCAAGCAAGCCCAGGGAATACTTACTCATTCTTCCTCACAGAAATCACACACCCTTGCCAGGCATGGGTGACACATACCTGTAACCCTAACCCTTGAGAGGTCAAGGCAAAGACTGTTTCATAAATTCAAGGCCAGCCCAAGCTACATAGCTATACCCTGTCTCAAAAGAAACATGAGGGACAACAGCACCTGCACTCACAAGTACATAATTAAAAACTAAAGAAGCAGGATGGAGAAACAACTCAGCGGTTAAGAGCACTTGTTCCTGCAGAGGGGTTCAGTTCTCAGGACCCACATGGTGGTTACAATTATCTGTAACTCCAGCTCCAGGAAATTTGAAGCCCTTTCCTGACCTTCATGGGCACCAGGCACATATGTGGTACATGCAGACAAAACAGTCATACCCATAAAACATATAAAATCTAAAAAATTAAAATTAATATATTAAAAAGAAAACAAGACAGACAGCCTTCTAGGCACAGTCCCCTAGTTACCTTTGCCATGACAGCCCCTGTCCCAGTACATCTATGCCCATGTCTAATTTCTGCCAAGTCTCAAAGAGTAGCTTTTATAATGTTCCTTATGTAACTGGAGAGATGGCTCAGTCTTGTTGTATAAGCATAAGGTTAGGAGTTGAGATTCCAGCAGCCATGTAAAATTTGGATGTGTCCTGCATGTGCTTTTAACCACAACATAACCTAGCCCAAAAGGCACAAGCTCCAGGCTCTTAGAGAGACTCTGACTTAAAGAGCAAGGCCTCAGAGTGAAAAGGAAGACACCCAACACTGTCCTCAGGCCTCCAGAGCAGACATACGTATGTATACATACACCACACATATAAACAACACATGCATACAAAATAAGCAACTAAAATATCCCCTATAAAACTATCTTGTAACTCCCACAGCACCAACTAAATTCATTTCTGCATAGAAGACAGCAAACTACCAGAAGCAATACACATATACATACCTGATTCTACTCTGTATCTCCAGTATTACCAAAGAGAGCATGCTCAATAATGAAGGAATGAAGCTACTTACCTACTTATGTAACAATATGCACCTCAATTTGATGGTCATTATGTTAATAAGATCCCTTAGGTTTTTCAGTATCCAGACTATCAAGGTCAGAGGGAAGAAACTGTATTATTAAACTTGAATGAGAAATAACATGAATTCAATGGTACCTTTTACACATATTTCTTAGCCCTGTCTACCACAAGGGTCTACAAACAGAGACAACAAATAGTTTCTAGAAACACACCCCATAAAAAGCCAGAGTGTCATACAACATAGACCTGGGACCATCTAATCCAAAAAAGCCAGGAAATACACAAAGACTGGAGGTGGGCGGGCATCAAAAGAGTGTGGGAGCTACCTAGAAGGGGCTCTCATTAGCCAAATCTGGGACACTGAGAATCAGTAAAGATGGTAATTGACTGTTAACACACCAAATAAACAAAAGCCCACGAGAGTACGGTGGCACAGATAAAGAGCTGGAGAATCAGGCTAGTTCTGTGAACACTAGCTTATAAACAGAAAAAGAATGACAACCAGATCACAATTTTGTAACTTTACTGGAAAGAGAGACATCTTGGTTAGGTGAGGAGAAAGACTGTTATGAGGTGTCAAATAGCTCCCTGCAGACAAACTCAGCAAGAACAGAGGAGAAAACTGAAATTATTACAGAGATCTAGCTGCTGCCGCCTTAACCAAGGGACAATGTAGCATAGGTCCTAATGCTTCATGATGTGATTTGATGTGACATACATTTTTCCTATGATGAAGCATTCCTACCAAAAGCTTAGCTTGGATGCAGCTCACCCAAGCTCCAGTTTACAGGAAGCACAGAAGCTAAAGAGGCAAGTTAGATGACACCGTGAATGCAGAATGCTGAGCATCGTTGCACATGTATAAGACAAATAACTCAGCTGGGCTCTTCTGAGAAGTCAGTGGGGGAAAAGAAGGAAAAATAAATAGCCCGTCCTAAATTAAGACAGTAAAGACAACTAAGTACAAATTTAGGGGCAACAATACCACAATGCTTACAACCTACTTTCAATTTTTTTTCAATACAGGAAAGATTTACACCTGGATAAGAAAGGAGGTGGGGGAGGAAAATAAGAAGGGAGAGAAAGTAACACAGAGAAGATGCCAAGGTGGCCCAAGATGACTGCTGAGCAAGCCCAGGTGAAAGAATGCTTTGACTCCCAACTATGTGCATATGCCATTTCTCATGCAAAGCCAGGAGGCTTACCTCAGTGAGAACCAACTACTGAGCAAGCAGAAAGTCCTAGATGTGGGGTCTGGACAGGAAGGACAATTTTTAAAACTTCTACTTTAAAGGCCACTCAGGAGATAAGTGCAGCCCAAGGCAAAGCCAGCTTAAGGTGCAATACTGAAGATCATTCAAGTCTTTGCACACAGTGAGCAAGTCACTGAGCTTAACCCTCACCCAAGGGCCAGATCTTTCAAAGTGCCTACCTAGTCCACCTACCTCCTCCTCAGAAGCAGCCCTAAAGATACACTACTTATGTGTGAAATATGCACAAAATTATTTCTGTAGCATTATATGTTATAGCAAAACACTGGAAATGATCCACATACCACCCATCATTCCAGACTAGTTACAAAATTACAGCCTATTTATACAATAAATCAGCTTGCATTTTTTAAAAGTAACCCCTCAAAAAATTGAGAGCCCTTTGGGAATTGATATACAAGATGGCCACATCATATTTTACATTAAAATAGGTTAAGAGTCAGGGAGTAGACAGATGATTCTGCAGTTAAGAACACAGAGACCTGGATTTAATTCCCAGAACCCCATAGCAGCTAACAATTGTCTATAACTACAGTTCAAGGGCATCCAAAGCCCTTTTCTGGCTTCCTCAGTTACCAGGCACACGTGTGGTACACAGACATGCATGCAGACAAAACACCAAACAAACAAAAATACACATAAAATAAAATAATATTAACTATTAACTATTTTTTTAAAAGGTTCAGGCTATGCATGATAGAATAGGCTTTTAATCCTGGCACTCAGGAGGCAGAGGAAGGCAGATCTCTGAGTATGTAAGGCCAAGCTGATCTACATAGCAAATTCCAAGCCAGACAGAGCTCCACACTGAGATCCTCATCTCAAACTAACAATAATAATAACAACATTAGTAATACAAAAAATTATATCTGAGTATAGAAAGAAAGATCAATGTAGAACAAGAGCCTTGCATTTTCTTTACGGTTTGTACCATGCATACATATAATTTACTTTAAAATGTGTCAAATACTGATGGCCATCTCCATCAGTCTTAAGTAATTAAAAAGAATTGAGTTAAAAATCCCTCAAAGAGGGCGTGAAGAAACAGCTAAGCAGTTAGGAACACTTGCTATTCTTACAGAGGACCCATGTTCAGTTCCCAGAACCCACGTGACAGCTCATAACCATCTCTAACTTTTCTGTACTCCATGGGCACTGCACACATGTAGTATACAAGCATACAGGCAAAAACACCTATACACATAAAATAAAAAAATAAATCTCTTTTTAAATCCCCTAAGGGATGGTGAATTTGAGGCCTGCATGAACTACACAGGGAAACTCAAAATTAACTCCCTGAAGGAAGTGCTGCACTGGAGATCAACAGAGCATCTCAATTATTCCAACACAGCTAATTTTGACTCCATCACCAGGACAGCTGTTTCTTTTTTCTTTCCTTAAATATTTACTATGCATACAATATTCTGTCTGCGTGTATGCCTGCAGGCCAGAAGAGGGCACCAGACCTCATTACAGATGGTTGTGAGTCACCATGTGGTTGCTGGGAATTGAACTCAGGACCTTTGGAAGAGCAGGCAATGCTCTTAACCACTGAGCCATCTCTCTAGCCCGACAGCTGTTTCTTTAACTGACAAGTAGGTAAACTCGCTGACTTGTATTTAGGCTTCATGTTGTGATGTTTAGAACGTCTTTAAAATACGACAGTTGTATTCACCAGAGCTAGAGGAGAGGCACTCAGAACTAAGGCTGGCTAGGAAGGCAGATATCACCTGACCATCTCAAGTTATTTTCCTCTGTTTTAGTAACCAGGTGTAGAGTTGAAATTGTGTGAATGAAGGATGTGCAGTGGCTTTAAAAACTGTGCCTCTATTGATCAGCCAGTTAAGAGTAGGAGAGAATATGGCAACTGAATGTGATGATGTCATCTGGGAACTGAGAACAGGAACCAGAAGGATGTTAGGAAATCAGGGTGAGAGAGGTGTAACCATACCTCCTGGCTAACATCACAGCCCATCCCTGTGTTGGCATTCCCAGACACAGTTTGTGTTTGAGTAATCTCATAATTCTATTAGTAAAAGTCAGCTACACAAAGGCAAAGGCTCCTAAATTTCTCTATTTGGTGAGCTCAGGCCAATATTACATATAGATACCTCTACCCTTAGATATTCTCATCTCTAGGTAAATCAAAGTCATTATTACTCTCAGCCAACACAAACTCATTCTTTCTTCTCCCCTAATCTCGTGCTCTATTACAGTATCCTGAGGAACAAAGCAAACTCAAGGGCCTAAAACAAAAGAGAAAAATCTAAAACTAATGATATTACTCAATTCTCCTGTTACTAAAACCAACCCTTAAACTCTGTGCATCCTCCACCTCTGACTTTCACAAAGCCATAGCACCCCAGACAGCACCCCAGTAAGCACTCTGGCTCGCTTATCAATGTTCACTGCCTTCAATCTCTTCATCCTGCATTCACTTGCCAAGCTAACTTCCCAAAATACTGATTCACTTGCATAAGTTCCCTTTGCTACTCCAAGAACAGAAAGAAAATAACAAAATGGAAGTAATGACACAGTAGGCTAACTAAAACAAGGTCACTGAACAGCAAGCCGTAATGCAAGGAGACGGTACTATTGGTATGTGCTCCTCCGAGTATGTTCCTGTTTACAGTGTACTGTATGGTCAAGTTACATAAGCTTACTAAGTCAACTATCTCCTTAAGAGTAGAAAATGGACAGAAAATGGGTCACAGCAGTGACAAAGGAACTCCTGCAAAACCAGGGGCCAGGGCTGGGGAAATGGCTCAGAGGAAAAAACTCTTGTCCTCCAAGCTGGAGGAGGGGCATAAGAATCCCAGCACTAGTAGGTGTGGCCTCCCAAGGCGAGGGAGGTAGAAACCGGATCCTTAGAGCAAGCTGGTTACCTAGACTAGCCAATCCATAAATTCTGGATTCAATGAAGTACACTGTAAGTGGAGCACAATGGAGAAAAACACCTAAAGTTAACTTTGGGTCTCTGCATGAACACACATACACATGGACACATACACACGAGTGTGCATACACACATGAATGCATAACATATACACCTGCAAAAAAAAAAAAAAGAAGAAAGAGAAAGAAACAAGAACCTCTCAGACTTCTAAGTCAAAAGTACATTCAAGCTGAATATGCTAAGTGACCTAAAAGCAAGTGCCCTGAAGCAGGTGTGGTGCCATGCAGCACCGTGTGAAAGAGGCCCGCAAGTTCTTGCCCAGTCTGGGCTGCATACAAAACCCTATCTCAAACCCAAAAACAAAGGGGGGAAATAAGAAGAGGAAAAATCCAAAATCCCAAATGTCTTAATTAAAAAAGGGTTTGGAAGTGAGGTTTTGCCATTAAGAAATTTATCCACTCCAAAGAAAACTAAAAAAAGTTCTCTCTATCCATCCTGCAGATACCTTACTTAATAGATTGAGTTCATGACATGACCTGCTAGGCAACGTTTTCCTCCAACAAGAAAATGCTATAGTCTTTTTGGCTGGAGTCTGCAGGCCCTTCTAAATTAAACTAGCACATAAATTAGCATCTGGCAAATTTTCTGTAAGAGTATACTTAGGTACCGGGTGGTGGTGGCGCACACTTTTAATCCCAACACTAGGGAGGCAGAGGCAGGTGGATTCATGTAAATTCGAGACCATCCTGATCTACAGAGAGAGTTCTAAGACAACCAGGTTCATACAGAGAAACCATGTCTCAAAAAAAAAAGGGTATTCTTAGATTGGAGATGTACCTCTCAGTTGGTAGAGTAGTTGTCTAGTATGCACAAGCCTTGAGTTTGACCCCCGTTTGACCTCCAACATCAAATAAAACAGTATAGTTGTGCGTGCCTATAATTCTCAGCACCCTGAGGCGATGCAGAAACATCACTTGTTCAAGGCCATCCTCAACTATTTAGTAAGTTCAAAGCCAGCCTGAGCTACAATGAAACCCTGTTTCAAAAGAAGAAAATAATATACTAAACATGCCAACATACATATTATCACTATAAACTTATAAATTAGTTTCTGTTCTTATATAACAGTATTGTAAAGCTACTGATGCTAGCTGGGCAGTTGGTGGCGCACACCTTTAATCCCAGCACTTGGGAAGCAGAGGCAGGCAGATCTCTGTGAGTTTGAGGCCAGCCTGGTCTATAAGAACTAGTTCCAGGACAGGCTCCACAGCTACAGAAAAACCCTGTCTCGGAAAAAAAAAAAGTACTGATGCTAACCCATCCCTAGGATAAAGAAGCACTTTGAGAACACTGAAAGGATCAGATTTCTGAGGGTGCTAAAGACATCACCCTGAATGATGATGCAATTCTAAAATTACATGTGCCTATTTAAACATAAACTGAGTTACATTTCAAAACTGTCACATATTGCCAATTCATGGACACACACCTGTAATCCCAGCACTCCAGGACTACATAGGAGGATCACATGCTCAATGTAACCAGCATCACGGGGCGAGACCCAGGCTCAAAAACAAAAAGCAGAAAGCAAACACTTTGACGACTACTGGCTGCTATAGTGAAGAGAACAGGTTTCAAACATCTTGGCCGTGGCAAAGTTTACCATAAAGCACTTCTGAAAAACGATCTCTAACTCACTACTGCTAACTATTGGGGTTTGTTTGAGAAAGAGAGAGCCTGGATGGATAATGAGACCTGAATGCTAGACTTCTTATGTTGTTGTAGGTTTTTTGAGACAGGGTTTCTCTGTGTAACAGTCCTGGCTGTCTTGGAACTCACTCTGTAGACCAGGCTGGCCTCAAACTCACAGAGATCTGCCTGGCCCGCCTCTGCCTCCGGAGTGCTGGGATTAAAGGTATGTGCCACCAACACCCGGCAAGGCTAGATGTTTTTAAGAGAAGGATAGAGATAGGCAGTGGTGACTCACGCCTTTAGAGGAGGCAGGGGCAGGCGGATCTCTGTGCATTCAAGGCCAGCCTGGTCTACAGAGCTAGTACCAGGACAGGCTCCAAAGCTAAAGAAACTCTATCTCAAAAAACCAAAAAAAGAAAAGAGAGAGATGGGTAGAAACAGACATTCAGCAACTGCTTCCTTTTATTTTTTTATTGAGACAGTGTCACACCTCTACAGTCCAGACTGGCCTGAGTCTCACAGCCAGCCTCCCAATACTGGGAATGCAGGTTTATGAGCTGCCTGCCACACCCAGCTTCAATAATTTCTAAAAGTAAGAAAATTGTAGACAGTGTTAAGAGAGTTCTGCCTGTGTACTTGTGACCAGAAATTGCTCTAAACAAGAGCCTAGAGGATAGAGGCACAGTCTCTGAAGCCATACTGCCTAGATTCCTCTCTTCTCTCTGCTCTTGAGCACGGAATTTAACCATTCGATGCATTGGTTTCCTCAGTAATGAAGCACTAGGGGCTCTTACCTCACCAGATTATTCTAAGGACACAATGAGTTCATATCTTAAAAGTAACTAGACTAATCTTCAAAGAGAGTAAATGCCCAGGAACACTTCTACAGGCACTACCCACAGCTTAGTGTGCTATGGGATGCTTACCAAGAGTATTAGCAAATGCAAAGAAATCCAACTCATACAGGTCAGAATGAAGGTCTATAACAGCCCATTGACAGGGGGGCCACCTTACGCTGGTGGCCCTGGGTTCTATAAGAAAGCAGGTTGAGAGCCGGGCGGTGGTGGCGCACGCCTTTAATCCCAGCACTGGGGAGGCAGAGGCGGGCGGATCTCAGTGAGTTTGAGACCAGCCTGGTCTATAGAGCTAGTTCCAGGACAGGCTCCAAAGCCACAGAGAAACCCTGTCTCGAAAAAACCAAAAAAAAAAAAAAAAAAAAAAAAAGCAGGCTGAACAAGGCATGAGGAACAAGCCAGTAGGCAGCACTCCTCCATGGCCTCTGCATCAGCCCCTGCCTCCAGGTTGTTGCCCTGTTTGAGCTCCTGTCCTGACTTCAATGATGAACAGTGATGTGGAAGTGGAAGCCACATAAACCCTTTCCTCCCCAACTTTTGTTTCAACACAGCAATAGTAATCCTGACTAGGACAAGTGCCATGCCAAACAATGAGCTAGCATGTACTCTTCAAGAGAAAATCCACTGTGAAGGCTGAGGAGACGGCTCAGTCAATGAAGTGCTTGTTGCACAATCGTGAGAACCTAAGTTGATCTATATAAATTTAAAAAAAAAGCAAAGATAAATAAAAATCACTTCAAAGTCAGAGGTGGCACGACTATTATCTGAGTACTTATCTCCTGCCCAGCATAGCAGAACCAGTGATGGGATTCATCATGAGACCCTGTCTCAAAATAAGGCAGAAGAGCTACTGAAAAAGATAGTCACCTTCAACCTGGTCTCCACTGAGACTGAAGCAGTCACAATGAACACGTATACACACTTATATACAGACACAAATACTTACTTCACATAAAACAAACAAACAAAAAACCAAGAAAATCCCAAAGGCTTAAGTTCACTGGATGTGCCGGGCGATGGTGGCGCATGCCTTTAATCCCAGCACTCGGGAGGCAGAGGTAGGCGGATCTCTGTGAGTTCAAGACCAGCCTGGTCTACAGAGCTAGTTCCAGGACAGGCTCCAAAGCCACAGAGAAACCCTGTCTCGAAAAACCAAAAAAAAAAAAAAAAAAAAAAAAGTTCACTGGATGTAAAAGGCCAGGCCTGACCCCAGCTCTCCATTTGCTAGTTGTACGGCCTGGGTGACCTGCACTTCCTCAGTACTTCTGAACTCGTTCTACTATCTAAAACCCAAGTGAGCGCACATCAATTAAAGAACACGCCAACTGCCTACTGACTGCCCAGAAGTTAGCAATGCTCTCAACAGCCACTATGGAGGGACTCTTCCTGAGAAGATCCTCTGGAAGTCCTCAAGGCAGATGACAGACAGCTGCTTTACATGGTATCTACAAAAAATAATCTGGCCTGGTAGCAACAATAAATCATGAAATAAAATATCTCAAAATGGTTACTTGTTTTATGAGCTATCTCTCCCAAACCCCCAAAATCCCCATTTATTTTCTATTGGGAGTCTGACTAGAAGATATTTAGGATTATAGCTTGTACTACTTACATATATGTAGTTTTTATTGTTAATTATGCAACAGCCCCTTCACTGACCCACATACACACAACACTAAGCACAAATGTCCAATATGTCTTCCATCCCCTAGCAATGGAAAAAGAAAGGTTTATTTGTTGTTGTTTGAAATACAGCCTCACTATAGCCCCGGCTGGCCTCCAACCTGCAGCAATCCCAGGCCTTAGCCTCCCAAGTACTGGGATTACAGATGTGAGCCACAATACACAACTCTAAAAAGATTTCTTGATTTAATTTATTTCAGTGAGGTGAGTCCCACAAAACAACGCAACCCAGGGTGATGGCTTACCTGGAAGTACTCTGCACTTCAGATCCACCACTGACTGAACAGGGCATCCCCCTTTCAGCCTAGTCTGAGAAAAGACAGCGGTCAAGCATCTTCCAAGACTCTCCGTTTACTGTATCCAGCTTTCTTCAACAAAATCCCAAACATGCACTTCGGTAACTGTTGAAAGACAGAGAGCAATCCATACACCCACCATGGCACCAGCAGCACACGACAGCCACCAAGAATGGAAAGAAAGGCCTGGGGCAGTACTCTTCACCCCAGCTTTGAGAGAAGGATTCTATATGACAAATAGTGAAATACAGCTAATATTAATATGTACTCATGATAAACAGCATACAATCTACAAATGAGAGCAACTAAAAACTCACTTAACCATCCACATAAACTGCTGCTGATCATTCGATACAATGAGCTCACTGTCAGTTTTCTATGACAGCTCTTCCACCACTACAAAAGAAATTTGCCAGCCAAAATGAAAGTGAGGATTCAAATATCTCCCAATATTTACTGACATACCTATCAAGAAATCATTTGATTTGCTGCTGAAAAGATATCAAACCTTCATACATTACTATATCCTTAATGTTCAACTAGAACACAGAATATTCTGAAACCTGACAATCAATGTAAGAGTGAACTTAGTTCACTAGAGGCCAATACCCCACAACAATTAATCACCAGGCAAACCAAAGAGACAATAAAGAACACTAAGCAATAATTTACAAGATGACACCCATAAACATTACAGTCAACCCAGATTCTATTAACATCCATTTTCAACCGTGTGGGCTTTCCCTTTAGACTACAGACACTACTGAACAGAAAGAGAAAGGACACTAGATAGTTTAGACATCCAGAGGGAAGGTGAAGCTGCGACTCACTGGTCAGATCACTGCCAGGGTCCCTGCAGTATTCAATAGGTACAGGCAGCTGATGGGCGTGTTTAATTCTCAAGAATGTTTCAAGTTCCCTTCTATAGGAGGTAAAGCCATGACATTTTCACAAAGCACACAACTGCCCTGAGTACAAGGGTCAGAAAACCCATTACTTTCGGGACAAAAGACATAAATACTTTCACAAGGCCCTAAGGTAATGAGAACTACAAAGCACAAAAGGGTGAGAATTTTATCCTGGCTGACACAAAAAGCAAACTCCAGATTATTCCACACTACCAAAGGGCCATGCAATTGTAAGGTCCCAAGCACTAATGTCAAAGCAAAACACATCCTAAAGGTGCCTTAGTCCCCTCTTAGTGGCAAACAAGGTCCTGATAAAGAATTTCTGACCTTCTGAACGCTGACTTCTAAGATGCGGTTATCAGTCCACAAACGATAGCAACAGCCATGCTGACTTCTGGCACTGAAGGAACTGAGCACCTATCTGAGGGTCTGCACCACAGTGACCAGATGCAAACACTACAGGCCACACAACTTAAAGAAAGCACACAAGTGAAGCACCATGCCAAAACAAAACTGTTCAGGTTATCTTCACTAGTTGATGTCGCTGAGGCAAGAATGAACTGAAGGCTGAAGATGTGGCTCAGTTGGCCAATGGCCTGCCTAGCATTCAAAGTCGTAGGGCAATGTTCCTAACCTTCCTAACACTGCGACCTTTTAGCACAGTTACTCATCTTATGGTGATCCCCAGTCATAAAATTATTTTCACTGCTATTTTATAACTGTAATTTTGCTACTGCTATGAATTATAATGTAAGTATCTGTTTTCTTTTTCTTTTTCTTTTTTTTTGTTTTGTTTTGTTTTTCGAGACAGGGTTTCTCTGTGGTTTTGGAGCCTGTCCTGGAACTAGCTCTTGTAGACCAGGCTGGCCTCGAACTCACAGAGATCCGCCTGCCTCTGCCTGGGATAAAAGGCGTGTGCCACCACCACCCGGCTAAGTATCTGTTTGCTGATGGTCTTAGGTGACCCCTGTGAAAGGATCATTCAATCCCCAAAGAGGTATTGATCCACATGTTGAGAGCTGCTGTCCTAGGGTCTGTCCCTGTCACTTCATTAACCTGGTATAATTCCAGGACTCCAGAGGTAGAAGCAGGAGGATCAGAAGTTCAAGGGCATCTGTGACTGACTACACAGCAAACTCAAGGCCAGCCTAGGATTTATGAAACTCTGCCTCAATTAATATTAATTAAACTGGAAATCCAGCTGTGACAAAGTAGCCAGTAACTATATTGGTGGCTAATTGCTAAAACAATATATTCTGCTTTTTCAAAGAGCAACTGACATCCACACTGCAAGACAGGATACAGGAAAACAAACACTCTCCAGCCAACTCGTTTCTCACCCTACTGAGTCCTCTGGCCTTTCCTTCTACTGGGGAATTAGTTAACTTTTCACCCTTCCATTCACAGAAATATCTCTCCAAAGCCTACCTGGCGACAAGCTTGCGGAAGACTAACAGATGAAGGCTAAGAGAATGAGAACTGAGCTCTCCCTGTCTCTTCTCAAACAAGCAAAGTATACTTTATCATCAGCTCTTTTTTTTTTTTTTTTTTTTTAGTTTTTCGAGACAGTGTTTCTCTGTAGCTTTGATCACCAGTTCTTAAAAGTGGCTAAAGGTAGCCGGGTGGTGGTGGCGCACGCCTTTAATCCCAGGCAGAGGCAGGCGGATCTCTGTGAGTTCGAGGCCAGCCTGGTCTACAAGAGCTAGTTCCAGGACAGGAACCAAAAGCTACGGAGATACCCTGTCTCAAAAATTTAAAAAAAAAAAAGTGGCTAAAGGTTCTCAGCTTAGCTCCTTAAAAAGTGCAAAGATGCTGTATAGAGCCCACACTGGGCTCCCCCTCCTGTGGAGCAGCGGCTTTGACCTAGAGACCAGCTCTCCCACATTCATTGTGTTTGTACACTTCTTCACTCACAAGCTAGCATTTTTCTTTTTTCCCTCTATTTTTCTCATTAATGTCCCAATTTCTACCTCACTGCACCCTGGCCTGTGAAGGCTTTTGTGCTGCCTAACCATGAGAGGGAAATTCCTGCTGACATCACAAAACTCTACGTAGAAGTTACCATTTGTGAAAGCAATAAGGCCAAGGTTAGAGACACCAACTGGACTGTCAGGTCCTCCTAGTTTGTCTCTCATTTGCCTACAAAGACAAACTTCCTGTTAAGCAATTGTGATCAAGCAGAAACTTAACAGAGGGTAACAAGCTCATTCTTGACCAACAGGTTTTCCCCCACTGTCAACTAATTCAATTAACAACAATTCAACCCGGAAAGAAAGTTTGCTTATTCAATTAATGGTCAAAATCACCTGGAGCTTTGCCAAGACTCAAAAATCTTCATTTCACGCCTTTAATCCCAGCACCTGGGAGGGGGAGGCAGACAGACCTCAGTGAGTTCAAGGTCAGCCTGGTCTACCAGGCAAATTCTAGGACAACCAGGACTGTTACACAGAGAAAACCTGTTTTGAAAAACAAAAAGAAACAAAAACAAACAAAAAAAATCTTCATTTCACAGAACCCCACAAACCAACGAAACATTATTCAGAATATTCAATGCTTACACACACTAACCACCAGTCTCTACTGGGGTACCCACACAGGACTGGGTCAGGGGAGGGATTCTATCTGTAACTACAGCATAGCTCTGATCAGACCAACTGATAGTTCTCTCACTGAACATCATGGTACCTCCCATATATTCCAAACCATATGGATATTGTAAAATGTTACCATTTCCCTCAAAGAATGACTCACCACATCTATGGGCTAAAAGTAAATGGACGTTAGCCTCCAGAAATAAATGCATATACAAGTGAATAGCTTTACAAATAAATACATGCACAACTCAGGAGGGAAAAAGCTAACTTTTCCCACACCATCTGTTCTGATTTCGTTTTATGAAATGTAGGTCTCTGAAGACTTGTCATGGTGGCACACACTTATAATCCTAGCACCTGGGAAGATGAGGCAGGAGGACATGGAGTTTAAGGCCAATCTGAGCAAAACAGTCAATTCAAGGCTAACTTGGGTTATGAAGTGAGAACCTGTATCAAAACTTTTAAAGCAATTTTAGAAATTTTATAATAAAAAAATCGGGGATTGCAAAATGGTTCTGTTGGTAAACAAGATTGCCATTGCCGTGTAAACCCATCAATTCAAGGTCAATCCCTGGAACCAACAAAATGTGGGCAGAAATGTCTCCACAGAGTTGTCCTCTGACCTCCACATGAACACCCGTGGCATTCACAACACATGCACATGCAAACAGTCTCTCACACACAGTAACAGTCACATACACACATACACAAATACACACTTCATGCATGTGCACATAGCAATAATATTTTTTTTTAAAAGAAGCATCATCCACGTGTTCTAGTATATACCTGTAATCCTAGCACTCAGAAGACAGATACAAGAAGACTATGAGTTTGAATCTGGCCTGGATGACTTAGTTAACGGTCTCAAATATTAAAATTAGAAAGGGTTCCTGCACCTACAGATACAGTCAGTAAGGCTGTCCCCTCTGCAAAATCCTTTCATACACATGCCTCCTGAAGCCTTCCTAATAACTCAGAAGGAGAGCAGGTCTCCGTATGTGTACAGTTAAGCTGCAATAAAGCTTCCCTTAAGGTCACACAGCAAGTGCAGAGCCGTAGTAGAAAATCAGGTGTCTCACCCTGCAGTCTATACCCTTTCTGCTGGTTAAATCACAATTTTTAAGGTCAGCTCATCCTACTCTCACAACAGATATAAAAAGAACATGGCTTCCTCATTTCTTGGCTAATCACCAGTCTAGGATGCATAAGTCAATCTGTAGGTAGGTAGGTAGGTAGGTAGGTAGGTAGGTAGGTAGATAGATATAGATATAGATATGTCCATACATGATGGTTAAATGGGCCACATACCAACTTCCACTTTCCCTCACCGGTCTTCTTCTTTTATATACATGTTTGTGTTAAAGTTATCAAAAGAAAATGCTAAAAGGTAGCATGGTATTTAAAAAAGAAAACAACCTAACATTAAGATTCCATAAAAGTTAAGATTATTAGAACTGGTGACAAGTGAAGTTTCCCAAACATGGAGACAGCTAAGATACAGAGAGGAGTTCACCACTGTATGGACAGCTATTACAAAAATACACAAAGTATAAGAAGGAGCTGTGGCTAGAGGAAGGGAGGAAGGTCTCATAAAGCCCTTATAATTTAATAGAAGACACAAACAGGTAACTACACTATAAGCATGGACTATTCTAAGTACCACTAGATAATTCATTCATTGAAGGACTGTTCCACAAAGATTGTGATATGCAACCAAATAAGATGGTATCTGCCACTGCCAAATAAACTGACATCAAAGAGGTGGCCTCCATTTCGTCTCCTGGGCTGACAGTGGTTTATCAGCATAAGCAGAAGGGAAGATTGCTGAGATGTGATCTAAGCCAAGGGCTGCTCAAGGATGGAGTTCTTTCAGTAAACAGCAGCTGCCTTCAAAAAACATGCTCAAGTTTATACCACTGCTGACAACAGAAAGAGTGTGAGCAGAGTAAGCAGGACCAGGATCCCCAGCTCTGGCTGGAGGATAGCAGAGAAGCAAGCAGGAAGAAGGGCTGAAGGGAGACAGATTCAAAGAGAGAAAGGAAGTGACAGGAGAGGAAATGGATTGGAAGAGGGACAGGAAGTAGTCAGCAGGTCTGGAAAAGTGTCTTCCTTAGGATCCCAGCATTCTTACAAAGGGCTGAGAACTCACTGCCCCAAAAGCACTGCCCAATGGCCATATGGGTGTGGGTCTAGGAATTTGTGTCTCACTTAGTGTGTATCCTGGGCTAGCTCTCTACTCAATGGGCAGACTACAGCAGTCTGAAGGACATGTAGCCTACTGCAAATCCTCAGGCAGGTTATATTAGAGTCATGGCCTCTTTAGACCGTCAAAGATCCTCTAAATATATGTGGTTTATATCATTTGGTGAGTTAGTAGACACCAGAGAGCAATGAAAGGATAGCTGTAGTCACCCAATTGCTTGACAGGTCACTAAACAATCCTATTTGCCTCACCAAATCAAAGACAGAAAGGAAGAAAAAAAAAAGAATAAAAACGAAAAAAAAAAACCGATTTACCTTATAAGTTTCTTTTATCTCTTTAGTTTTACAGTCTACTTATACTTCATTAACTCTAAAAATAGCGTTTATATTGCACCTTCTTAATAAGGACCACTATATTTTAATCTGCATTACTTCATCCACTTAAGAGATAAAAACAAAGGAAATGACTCACTTAAGGTCTCTTAGCAGAGGGGGAATCTTTCAAAAGCTAGTAACACTATAGAACTGTAGCTACAAACGCTTTGTTCTGTTCACACTCATGAGACAGAATTATCATCCTTAAACTTTGTTGTTATTATTGTTGCTGTTTGGGGTTGTTTTGTTTTCTGGAACAAAATTCATCTGTGTAACAGTCCTAGCTGTCCTGTAACTGGCTCTGTAGACCAGACTGGCCTCGTACTCAAGAGATCTGCGCCCCCCATGCTGGGATTAAAAGTGTGGGCCACCACCACCCAGCTAATCCTTAAACTTCTTTAAAATTACATTTATTTATGTGCATCGGTTTAGAGTGTGCTTTCCAAAGGTTTGTTCTTGCCTTCCTCTATGAGTCCTAGGGAATGAGATTAGGTAGTCAGGCTTGGTGGCTAGTATCTTTACCCACTGGCTTGTGTCCTTAAACTATTAGCAGCATTTTACTATCTTTTTTCATGGGGGAAACTAGCCACCTCTCTGTCAATCTGCAGCTCTTGTGAGTGCTTCCTAAGGAGTGCCTGTACATCAATTCAATGTGATGCATAATGCAGTTTACATTCTTTCCAGTGAAATCCGCAAACCAGACACAGTCTGGTGAACTCTGACTATTTCCTAAATGTTTCATTGCTATTCCAACTTACTCATAATAAAGCTGATTGTTACAAAGAAGTTTAGAAAACAGGTCCACAAAGCAGGCCCAGCACTGGACCAGTATAAAGTCATGAAAGCCACATAGCAATTAAATTATTCACTATCAGCAACTATAAATTTATTGTCTCTATCAAGAGTTCATGTATTACCTTGCTGAGGATAGTGGCACAGAACCATAATCCCAGCACTTGGAAGGCAGAAGCAAAAGGATTGGGAGTTCAAGGCCAGCTTTGGCTACAAAGTTCCGGGCCAGCCTGGGCTACATAAGACCCCAGAAGAAGACAAGGAGTTGGTAAAAGGGGTGTGTGTTAAGAAAGAGAGGGGGAGGCAGGTAAAAGGGGAAAGAGAAAGAAGAAAAGGAGAAAATGGAAAGGGGAGGAAGAACGAGAGCACTCTTAACGTATTTTATTAAAGTCGGAGTCCTATGCAGAAGGGCAGAGACATGCAAGCACCTTTGGCAGGCCCAGGCCTCAAGGAGGAATAAAAGTCACAAAGTGAGGAATTGAATTTTGAAACCTTAACTATTCTGCTACTACCATCTTTCCCCTCCAACCATCTCTTTACTAGGGATAGAACTCAACAAAATGTGTACTATAGTAAACTATAGGTGTACTCTCCATTATAACTAGCTTTAATTTCTCTAAATGTATAAAATAAGCACAAAATAATGGGATGGGGGAAGTAGCTTAATGGCAGAGCAGTTGCCTAGCATGAGCCAAGCTTGGCTTTGAGCCCGAGCACTGTAAAAAGAAACAGAAAAGGGTATATAGTGGCTCAGACCTGTAACCCCAGCATTCAAGAGGCTGCCAAGACTGCCATGAGTCTCACCAAGTGCAAGAGAGAGAAAAAAAAAGCATCAAAATCGAAGTAAAAGGCTAACAATTAAGAACTCAAGATGACACAAAGTCAGTTTCCTCTTTAATGCAGTGCAATCTAGAACAGCACATAAGTCATCTTGTCAACCATTAGGTACCAAACGCACACAAGCAATATGATCCCAAATATCTGAGCCCAAAAGAGGACTCACAAAAAGGTGGAATATTTTATGCTCTAGACTTTCAAAGTACCATCAATTTAACCAGTTTTCCTTCAATCATGTTATTTTGAAGTCATTACTAAATGTGTTTTCAACTGATTTCTGGAAACTATAATTGAAATGTAGTGAACATAGAAAGCTAGATAGATGCTCCTGGATTTTAAAGGCGTTCTGATCTGTCTATTGATGCTAGACTTCTTCAGTAACCAAGTACTCGAGCTATCTACTGCACTAAAATAAACACCTACAGTTCATGGGATAGATTGCCTAGTGGTGCTAACAAAGTTAACAGCTTTGAGGGGAAAAAAATCCTTAAAAACAATTTTAAAATTGATAATGACTACTACATTTTTTTATTATTAAATTTCTAAGAATTAAATCCCAACTTCCTATGTCCTCAGTTGGGTTGACATCTCTTTTATTTAACAGCACATTTTATCACACAAACTCTAAACCACCCATCAGGGCTTCATGGTTCTCACTAAGCTTCTGCTCTACCACTGAGATGCAACCCAGCACCCACAACACTTTTTAAGTTATGAGCAAAACCAGCAAGTAAATGTGGAACAGAGCCTTTCTCTAGTCACAGACTGAAGACCATGCAGTGGGTTACACTGTATTTCTCCAAACTCTTTTGAAGAAGACATTTTGATTGTCTTAAGTGAATGTGTTTCAATGTGAAACAGTGACTGGTCACACTGAAAGCAGACATAACTGTTTAAAAGGCTGGAACATGCCTGGTGGTGGTGGCAACACACCTTTAATCTCAGTTCTCAGGAGACAGAGGCAGGAGGAACTAACTCTTGTGAGTTCAAGGCCTGCCTGGCCCACAGAGCGAGTTCCAGGACAGGCTCCAAAACTACACAGAGAAACCCTGTCTTTTAAAAAAAAAAAAAAACTTTGCCAAAAACAGAGGTCAGCAAGAAGGCTCAGTCAAACGCATTTGATCATACATGCCTGACGATGTTAGTTCAACTTCCAGTACCCATGTAAAGGAAGAAGAGAAGTCACTCTACAAAGTTGTACTCTGACCACCAAATGCAGGCACACACACACATTCACAATTATACATAAGTAACAATTTTTAAAAGCCATTTTGTCAAAATAACCCACTGTAAAAGTTGCCCAAACTGTTGTAACCAACCATTTGATGCTGAAAAGGAAAAGTTCCTCAGCACCTAACGATCCCACAAGTTTCAGAATCCCTTCAAACACACACACACCCCAGAAACTACCAGAGTTTGTTTTTCCCCTAATTTTCAACAAGTCCAGTTCTGCACATTGTGCAGAGGCCAGCAGACATGAGACTACCTCTGTATTTATTTTATGCTACTATACTTCCATTTTAAAACGTACACCTCAACTCCCTGGATAACATCATCCACAGAAACCATGAGGCTATCCAACAGACTTTCAGTATCACCATTTATTATTTATAGCATAAATGGGGGAAGTGGCTCTGATGTCACCAACCCTACCCAGTGGAATCACTGACTCAATAAGCATTTTCACGCTGGAGAGAATCTCAAGAGGCAAAACCTTTTGTTAAATTCTGTAGATCTCTCACCTTTCCTCGCTACCATGGGGCAGACACTAGTTGTTACTGTATAAGCAGAGATACAAAGAAACTATCAACGCTTTCACAGGCAGAAGCCCTTTGTATGTCCATTTGCAAAGGCTGATTTCCTCCCAACTCTCCTGAGCCCACTATAATTTCCCTCACGTTTAAACTGGCAGGTAAAACCAGCTGTATTTTATTTCTTCCACCAATGAGCAAATTCTTCACTTTTCCCAGCCACTCATTCATAGTCCTGTTTCCAAAAACACTTCTGGCACCAAGTCTGAGGTCAGAAAGGGGTTAGGGGTGTCCGGGGAGACCTGATCAGTCTGGCTACCAATGGTTTCTAACAGTAAAAGGGATCGTTGCTTCTCTGTGGGCCAAGAATTCCCCTCTTTTCTTTTTAAGAGCGGGTGGCGACCCTTCCCCCTCCCCTCTTATTTCCCGAATGATAAAGTTACGGTTTCCCTTTCCTAGGGGATGGAATCCAGAGTACCTGGGGCCTTGCTATACAAACATCCTTCACGGCAGGGTAAGAAACCCTTTGTCCAAGAAGCCTGACACCGCAGGGGCCCAGGAAAGAGTCTCCTTATCCCACACAGCCTCAGAATCGAGGGCACCCCCAACATCCCAGCCCTGCGGGACCTATCTTGGCATCCACACAGCCGTAGCTTGGGGAGAAGGTGCTGAGAGCCCCCTAAACATCCCCCCCCCCCGTACATAGATTACGGAGGCCGAAGCGGCCCCAACTGGTCTCGGACTCCCTCCCACCACCATCACCCTCGGCTTGAGCGCGGCTGGGAAGCGCGATGAGGGCCTTCCCGGAGGAATGGGAAGGGAAAAGAAATCCCCTTCTAAAACGAGAGTGCGATGGCAAGGCGAGAGTGAGCGGAGGCTCCTGGAGGAGCGAGGCAGGGGTGCCCGAGCCCGGTCAGAGCCCAGCAGGGAGGGGGGGCGCGGGGAGCGGAGGCCCGGACGGACCGGGAGCGCGAGGCGTCAGCAACGAGCCACGGCAGGGGACCGGCAGGGCCCGGGCGGCGGGGAGCGGGGCTAGCCTGGCGCGGACGCCGAGGTGGGCAGGCCCCCGGGCCGCCGGCCGGCCGGAAGAACGGAGGGCCAGCGGGCCGCACTCACCATGAGCTCGATGGTCTTGTCCTCAATCACCGAGTCGGGCTCCATGGCGGCCCCGGCGGCCCCGCCTCGCTCTCCCCGCTCAGCAGCGAACGGCCCGGGCGGAGGAGGCGGTGGCAGCGGCGGCGGTGGAGGCGGCTCTCGCACCCACTCTAGCTGCCAGCCCGCCGGGCCGCCGGCAGCTCCGCCCTCCCCCTCGGTGGACGCAGGACGCGCAGCAGGGACTACAACTCCCGGCAACCCCCGCGGCTCGCGCGGCCTTGTGGGAGCAAGAAGCCGCCCGACCAACTCTGCAGAAGGTTCGCCACTGGAGAGAGTGCGCATCGAGGAGCGCAGGGCTGTAAGTACGGGACGAGCAGACCTGGGGAATCTAGGACTTGCTCGAGGTAGGGCCTCGTGAATGCCGTGACTACTCGTCCCATAAAGCCCCGCGCGCGAAGTCTCCTTCCGGCTGGCCGTTCCTGACTTCCTGGCAGCCTGGGGCTGCCCGGACCCGGACGGAAACTCGGAGGCAACTTCTCACTTGTCTGAGATCTTTGCGGTGCGTCCGATTTCCGCACATGCGCCGTGGGTGTCTGCAGTGCCCACTCGTCGCCTAGGTGGATGTGCCGTCACTCCGTGTGTGTTGCTTTTGGTAGAGACAGGTAGTGGAGACAGTTGGGTCCAAGGTGCACTAGGAAGTGCGGGGAGGGGGCCCGAGAGCCCGAGGACGCAGCCAAGGGAAGATGGACATCGCAAGAGTTTGGAGACTGCGTTGGGAAACAGGTGTATGAAGATCCGCTACACTGACCGGGAAGAGCTGAACCGTGAGAAGGAAGCTATTCGTTCTGGAAAGGTTTATTTTTAAGCATTCAGTTTTTGCTGAGTACTGCCCTAAGCACTGAGAATCAACTTCGAAAGTAACAGCAGAGACTCCCCTGTTCTCACGAAGCTTAATCCTTTTTTTTCCCCGAGACAGGGTTTCTCAGTGTAGATTTGGAGCCTGTCCTGGAACTAGCTCTTGTAGACCAGGCTGGCCTCCAACTCACAGAGATCCGCCTGCCTCTGCCTCCTGAGTGCTGGAATTAAAGGCGTGCGCCACCACCGTACGGCGGAAGCCTAATTCTACTGGAAAGACAGCAGACATTAACCAAGAGTTAGAGATGCGAAGAAGGAACACAGCTGGAGACTTCCAGTGAACCCCGTTGTGACTTCTCCAAGTTTGTCAGTACCCTCAAACCAAAATCCCCCAGGAACACAATGATAGTTGAACAAGGTGGGTTTATTTATAACTGAAGCAGAAGAGAGCTTACATCATTGAACTGTGGACGTCTCAGTAAGAGACCTTAGGTAATGGTGAAGAGGATTGAAGAGGCTCTGGAGCAGGGACTGTCCAGAAGTGGGAGTAGTTCTAAGATTGGACACCTCTGTCTTATCTGGGGGAAGTTAGATTGAAGCTAATGCAGCAATTGGTGACAGCCCCTCATGTTGACCAGATTCAAGTGTTTAATCTTTTTGTAGCTGTGTGTATGGCTTGGGCAGTGCTCACGTTTTATCTGTGTACACAAATGATTATGGAGTGGATGCTCTTGTTTTTGTCTTGATCCATAAGATAAGGTCACAGAATAGCCTTGTGTGATGTTGGTGGTCTGTGAAGTTGTTTGTGTTTTACAGGAGACCTAGCTGTAAGGGCCAGGCTCTGGCTATTATCGAGGACCTGGATGATTGTACCCAGCCCACTTCTCAATGGCAGAGACTGCTTTTCTGTTTCTCAAGTGTTTTTTTTAATCCTCTGCCCCAGTGCAGTGGATGACTTTCAAACTCTTTCCATTTCCAAAGATCAAGGTACTGCAGTTATAAGGGTGCATCCAAATCACAGTGTAAATTCCCTGCAGTTAGAGTTTGCGATTTTATAGTCTTTATCTGGCGGCTTTCACCAAGAGAGTGAAAGAAAAGCAACTGAGAAAAACTCAGAATTAGAGTTACTGCCATTACCTTGCTGTCTGGATTTCACCAGACAGGAGGGTAGGTTAAATAACCTCTGTTTCAGTTACCTATTGCTACATAACAAACCGTGCCAAGGCTTGGTAGCTTAGAATAACAATGGTTTATTATTTTCTACAATTGTGTAGGTTAGCCAGGCTCATCTGGACCAATGTGATATAAGCTGAGGTTACACATGGGGATGTAATCCACTGGGAACACATTCAAAATGATTTCTCATCCTCTGGGGCCTGTCTTTTCCACTGGCTTCTTATCATTCAAGCCTCTGGAGGATGGCTCGAAGAAGGACAAGACCAATCAACAGATGCTTACCAAGCTCCAGTTGCCCCATTGACCAAATCAAGTCATATGTCCATAGTGAGTGTGGGAAGTTCTATGGATCCTGAAAGATTAGTTCATTGGAGCTCATCAATATAACAGCCAGCCGAAGGACCCAGCATCTGTCATACAGTATAACATGTAGGAGTATAACATGGAGGAGTCATGTGAGTATGATCGTCCCATGTGTATGTTTAGCCTACACCACCATCTTCATTGTTTTAAAATTGGTTTGTCAGAGCCGGGCCTGCTGGTACATAACTTTAATCTCAGCACTCTGTAGGCAGAAGCAGGAGGATCTCTATGAATTCTTAGCCAACCTGGTCTACAAAGCAAATTCCAGTCCCTGTCTCAAACAAAAAAAAAAAAAAAGGGTGGCCTATCTCTAATCTGAATGCCCTCTGCCAAAATCAATCAGTTAAAAGTTTCACATTTTAAGCCAGGCACACACCTTTAATCCCAGCACTCAGGAGGCAGAGGCAGGCGGATCTCTGTGAGTTCAAGGCCAGCCTGGTCTACAAGAGCTAGTTCCAGAACAGGCTCCAAAGCTACAGAGAAACCCTGTCTACAAAAACAGAAGTTTTACATTTTAGGAGGACTAGAGTGATGGACTCGGTGGCTGAGAATGCTTTCTGCTCTTACAGGTCCCAGCACCCACAATGGGTGGCTCACTGGCACTCCAGTTCTGAGAGAACTGACGCCCTCTTTTACAATCCACTAACTACACTCAATCTTACGATTTTACCAGTAAAGACTGGGGAATCAGGTGCTGGGGTCAAAGCCTGCTAGCTCAGAGAGGCAGAGAAGTAACCAGCTGACCTTCCTTCTTATCCAGCATCTCAGACAGGTAGCTTCTGCTGTCCCAAACCAAAAAAGTCGCCAGACTCCAAGTCCCTCCTCACTACTTCCTGTATGTTTCTCTGTTTGTCTTCCGGACTCCCTCTTTCTCTGTATGGCTACTTCCTGTCTACTAGTTGCTGACTCCACCTCTTGACCCAAGATTGATTTTATTTAATTAACAAAATCTCAGGGTTCACAGTGTCATCAAATAGTCTGCAACATACAGTGATTGAGTAGCAGCTCCCTTCCTTTTACAAAGTGCGCCTTTGAATAAATAATGTCCACAGTCACCATTACTCCTGTAGTCACCCGTGTCACCGTCCACTCTCTGCTCCTGTGTTAGAATATCTGACAAGAAAGAAAGAAATTGAAGCTGGGCAGTGGTGCACACCTTTAGTCCCAGCACTTGGGAGGCAAAGGCCTGAGGATCTCTAGGTTTCAAGGCCAGCCTGGTCTACATAGTGAGTTCCAGGCCAACCAGGAATACATGAAGAAGCCTTGTCTTGAAAAAGAAGTAATAAAACAAAAGGAAAAAAAGAAAGTAAACTGATTAAATTCATAGCAAGAACATGATGCCAGGATCTGCTAGGCATAGGTGAGAGCCTTCTATTGGGCCATGGCAAACTGGTCATCACATGGCAAGACAGAACAAGCTAACCAGAGAAAACTCACTTCCATTGCCAAGCGACTCCCTTATTAGCCCATTAATCTATGAAGGGGTTAAAGAATTTATGAGAGGAAAAGCCCTCACAACACAAACCCCTCTTAACTCTCACTATGGGGATTCCATTTCAACCAGAGCTTTGGTGGGACATTCACATCACAGCAATCTGCATGCTTCTCATTTGAATGCTAAGTTTGCAGCCCCTGGCATCAGAAAACCTCAAAGGTTTAATCATTGCCTCCCGAAAAGAAAAAGAAAACTAACATTAGCTCAAATTCTAAAAGCTCAAAGGGATTAAAATTCATGTTTATGACAGAAGTCTTACGTAAACTGGGCCAAGGCTTATATCCTCTGGCCTCTTGGACAAGAACCTGGGTGTGCAGGTATTCTTGTTGCTTCAGGCTTGATGCCCTTGATATCAGCTCTGATCATAGACAAAGGCAGAAAGGCTTAAGGGAGTTTCTCCCCAGAGTTTCAGACAGCTCTGGGCCAAGGGTTGCAAGGCATTCTGACAGTGAAGAAGTTGGTGCAGATCTATGGCCCTCTCTGTGTGACACAGGCCCCAGGAGATGTCATATTGCCATGGCAGAAGGTGCATATGTCACACAGTGTCAGGTGACAGCCAAGGGTCTGGCTTCACATTCCATAGTAAAACGTGTTCATATACAACATGTATGTATGCATGTTGGCAGTCAGCTCCAAACCCACCCTGCCTAGCCGTGCTTTGAGAGACTGCTTCACTTCAGCGAAGCACGAGCACAGCAGTCCTGCCTCCACTGTACCTTCTTTCCTTATTGCTTTGGTGGCCCAAGCAGCAAATGACCCTCAGGCTGTCTCGTGTGTATTCCCCCCACCCCGTGTGTGTGTGTGTGTGTGTGTGTGTGTGTGTGTGTGTGTGTGTGTGTGTGTGTGTTGTCTGTCTCATGTGTGTTCATTCTGTGTGTGTGTCTTGTCTCTGTCTTGCATATGTTCACTCTCTGTGTCTGTCTGTCTCACACGTGTGCGTTCTCTATCTTTTATCTGTCTGACGTGGTTTTATTCTGTGAGTGCGTGTGTCTTGTGTCTGTCTCACGTGTTCACCCTCTGTGTGACTGCCTCACATATGTTCATTCTCTCTCCCTCTTCCCCCTCCCTCTCTCCCCTCTTCCCTTCCTCTTTTCTTCTCCCCCAACCCCTTTTTCATTATTAGCACCATGACCCCTAACTGAGGTTATCTGCCCAGTGGCAACTCAGTAGGGTACCAGCTTCCCAGCCCCAACTTGTATTCCTTCAACAAACTTGAGCAGAACTTGCCACTCCTGGGTTCCTGACCTTCAGAATCTAGTAAGGTCATGTTTGTTATCTCCAAGTTTGTTATCTCTGAAGTAAATGTTAAGTGGCCACAGATAGCTGGGACTTGGGGGGCTAGCTCATCTAAAACAGTGAACTCCATGAGATCACTTTGAATCAAAATAACACAAACTCCTGAGAGAGAATATATGTCTTATCTATCTATCTACCTATCTATCTATCTATGTATCTATCTGTCAGTTGTGTGTTATATCCACATGTGTACAAGTGCACACACGTACACATGGAAGAGGTCACATGTCTTCCTTTCTCTCCATTTTGGTGGAGGGTTGGTTTTTCAAGACAGGGTTTCTGTGTAACAACTCTGGCTGTCCTAGAACTCACTTTGTAGACCAGGCTGACCTTGAATTCACAGAGATCCACCCGCCTCTGCCTCCCAAGTGTTGGGATTAAAGACCATCACCACCGCCCTGCTTCTCCTTGTTTTTTGAGACAGGTTCTCTCAATAATCCTGACCTCAGCTGACTGGCCAGTGAGCTCCTGGAATCTGCCTGTCTCTACCCTGGGGTTAGAGGCATGTGCCACCATCTCTGGCTTCTACAGAGGGCCTGGGGACTCACACTCAGGTCCTCTTGCTTACATAGCAAGCACTCTTGCCCACTAAACCATCTCCCCAGGCGTTTTCCTTCCTTGTGACTCCTATTGAAGGTATTCATGGGGTGGCATTTTAAAATACTGCACTTGGATGAGTTTTCGAAACTCAAGTATATTATACAAAGTGATAATTATGTGAAGCAAGATTTTGATTCAGCTCTTTTCAGACCATTAGCAAAAAGAGTATTAGTAAGACATAGTAAAACAATACACTCTTTATTTTACCCATATGATAAGATTATGTATCTTTGCTGGGCGGTGGTGGCACAGGTTTTTAATCCCAGCACTTAGGAGACAGAGGCAAGTGGATCTCTGAATTTAAGGCCAGCCTGGTCTACAGAGTGAGTTCCAGGACAGCCAGAGGTGTTACACAGAGAAACCCTGTCTTGAAAAACAGTGAGGAAGGAAGAAGATGATGTATCTTTATCCCTCTTTTCCTGGCACATGTACCCATACACATCCAAACACAAATTACTTTTTGTGTATGAGTGTCTGCATGTGTATATGCACATTCCATTTGTGACTGGTTCCCAGGAGGCCAGAAGAGGCATCAGATGCCCCAGAATTGGAGTTAGAGGTTGTTGTAAGCCACCATGTTCCCTGCAAGAGCAGCAAGTGTTTTTGACTGCCGAGCCACCTCTTCTGCCCCAATAACATTTGTTTGTTTGTTTGGTTGGTTGGTTTATTTGGTTTTTTGAGACAGGGTTTCTCTGTGTATCCCTGACTGTCCTGAAACTCACTCTGTAAACAAGGCTCGCCTCAAACTCAGAAATCTGGCTGCCTCTACTTCCTGAGTGCTGAGATTAAAGGTGTGTGCTACCACTGCCTGTAACATGTTAAACAGAAAAAGAAAAAGGGAAAAAAATGGGAGACTCAGCCAGGTGGTGGTGGCGCATACCTTTAATCCCAGCACTAGGGAAGAAGAAAAGGGCAGATCTCTGTGAGTTCGAGGCCAGCCTGGTCTACCAAGTGAATTCCAGAACAGGCTCCAAAAAAAGCTATAGAAAAACCCTGTCTCAAATAAATAAAGAAATGGGAGAATCAGAACAACTAGAGTATAGTAAGGGACTTTTCCAACAAGGAACTGACTTTGTGTCATTGTCTGACTTGACAAGCACTCTTAGTAAAGCTGCTTCCTTCACAGTATGCGCTGGTCTCAGGGTGGGGCCATCAGGAAATGGGGTGGAGGTGCAGTGGCACACCGTGTCATTGCGTCTTGTGTCTCCCTTTATGGGCATGTGTTCTATTCAGAGAATGAGCCTTTGTCAAAGAGACACATACTCAGGCCCAGGAATCAGAGAAGCAGAAGGAGGTGTGGTGCATGGGTAACATTAGGCCAGCACTTATCTTCTGCAGTGATTTGAATAGAAATGCCCCCCATAGACTCCTGTGTTTGAATGTTTGACCCACAAGAAGTGGCACTATTAGGAAGTGTGTCACTGTGAAGGTGGCCTGAGGCCTCATATGCTCAAACCATGCCCGGTGTGACTTCTACTGCCTGTGGATCAAGATATAGACTTCTCCAGCATCGTGCCTGCTTGCATACTGCCATGCTTCTCACCACGACAATAATGGAATAACCTCAAACTGTAAACCAGCCCCAGTTAAATGTTCTTTCTGAGCGTTGCCATGGTCATAGCTGGGCAGCCTTTAATCCCAGTACTCAGGAGGCAGAGACAGGTGGATCTCTGTGAAGTCAAGGCCAGCCTGGTTTACAAAGTGAGTTCTAGGATAGCCAGGACTGTTCAACAGAGAAACCCTGTCTCAAAAAACCAAAATAATAATAGTAATAATAATAATAATTCATGGTGTCTCTCCACAGCAATAGAATTCCTAAAACACCTCCCATGCCCCACATCCTGTATACAGATCTCTTTTGTATTCCACCCTAAGCAGAAATAGATGATCAGAATTCGGAGAAGTATCTTCACAGCCTAGGCAAACTGACATGATACTAAGTTTGTGTAGCTGAAGTATCCTCACTAATAAACAAACCTTGTTCATGTGCTATCCATGGAGGTGAGTGAGTGTTGCATATTCTGGGAAACACGTCCAGTATTACAGGGAAGAGATGCGCAGAGGGGACTCACTGGCCAATAACTACCATATCTCAGAAGCACACAGTGGTTCTTGCTCATCCTTCATTGACCTGTACTCGGTCACATGGCCTCGAGCTGGCAAGTGGCCCACACATAAGCAGCATTTCTCAGGATAAGCCCTAGTTGTCCTGGAACTCAGAGATCACCTGCCTTTGCCTCCTGAGTGCTGCATTTAGAGGCGTGCGCCACCACTGCCGGCTCTGCAGATTGTTCTTTGAGTCCAATAGAAAACAGAAAATATGAAGCCCTGGGCTTCATGTTTAGTCACACACACACACACACAAAAAAAGAGGGTAGGGAAGGAATCGATAAACCATACATGATGGTCCCTACTATACAATATATAGTCACTTAAAAGCTAATAGGTTGTTAGCTTAATTCTTACCACCAAGAAAACAGAGAAGAGAAAGAAAGGAAAAAAATGAAAAAATGTTGGAAAGCATTTTCCGTGCCTATATATATAATAAAATAAAATAATTTTAGGAGCCAGGCGATGGTGGCGCACGCCTTTAATCCCAGCACTCGGGAGGGAGAGGCAGGCGGATCTCTGTGAGTTTGAGACCAGCCTGGTCTACAAAGCTAGTTCCAGGACAGGCTCCAAAGCCACAGAGAAACCCTGTCTCGAAAAACCAAAATAATAATAATAATTTTAGGTATGTTTCCCTAATATCTACATTTTAAAAAACGCTCTAGGGGGGCAGCACACATCTATAGTTAATTACCTTGGAAGCTAAGGTAGAAGGATCACTTGTGAGTTCCATGCCAGCCTAGGCAACATAGTGAGACCTCTATATCAAAAAGAAAGAAAAAGGAAAAAAAGTCCTCCCACCAGTCAAATGGCTTCCAATGCTTTGTTGTCAGCAACATCAGAGGAGGACTGAACTGAGGCCGAATGAAATTTAAGACTAGTCAGGTGGTGGTGGCGCACGCCTTTAATCCCAGAACTTGAAGGCAGAGGCAGGCAGATCTCTGTGAGTTCGAGGCCAGCCTGGTCTACAAGAGCTAGTTCCAGGACAGGCACCAAAAACTAGAGAAATCCTATCTCGAAAATCAAAAAAAAAAAAGATATAATTCTAGTAAAATCTGTACTTATGATATTAATATGCATATTTGACCAATTGTGCTTAATAATTGTAATCACACTTTAATACAGAAATTTCTCTTAGCGCCTGTGGTCATACAAAGTAAAAATTATAGTAGCACTCAGAAGAGAAGTATAGTCAGATAGGACAAAAGACTTTCCAGCCAAAGAAATGTGTAATAGGGCTGGAGAGATGGCTCAGAGGTTAAGAGCATTGCCTGCTCTTTCAAAGGTCCTGAGTTCAATTCCCAGCATCCACATGGTGGCTCACAACCATCTGTAATGGGGTCTGGTGCCCTCTTCTGGCCTGCAGGCATACACACAGACAGAATATTGTATACATAATACATAAATAAAATATTTTAAAAAAGAAATGTGTAATAGCATTGACACAGTGTGCTTGATGTGGGGGGGGGGTGGCGGCGGGGAGGGACGAAATCCTTTCCAGAAAAATATGAAGTTGGGGCAGGGGTGGGTATGGTACTGCACACCTTTAATCATAGCACTTAGGAGGCAGAGGCAGAGGCAGAGGGATCTCTGTGAATACTAGGCCAACCTGGTCTTCATAACAAGTTCCAGGACAGCTAGAGCTACATAGAGAGACCCTGTCACACACACACACACACACACACACACACACGAAAAGATTGGGAAGGGATGAGGTGGCAGACAAGAAGCACACTGCAGTGGCCAGCTTCTGCTCTTCCAGAAAGGGTGCTGATGGGGAGATGCTGAAGTTTAGTTGTAAAAACAGACCTGAGAAAAACTCAAGAGGTGAAAGAGAGGGTAAGAGAATGAATGACCCAAGGCCAAACACAGCCATGGCATAACACAGTTCAGGGGTGAGAAGAAAAAAGGGAGAGAGACAGAAAACAGCACAGGTCTCAGCGCCATGCTGAAGTGCAGCCTGAAGAGAAGGGCTGGGAATGTGCACAGTCGTTTGGCACTGGGGAAGTCTGCTCTTCCCGGCAGATAGCCCTAGTGCAGTGTTCAGGAGCCATCTTTAAAAGGTTTTGACTCTGGCTGGGGGTGGTGGTGGAGCAAGCAGCTCTCTCTGAGTTCAAGGCTAGCTGGTCCACACAGTCAGGCCTACTCAGAGAAACCCTGTCTCAAAGAAAAGGAAAAAAAAGGTCTTGCCTCTGCTTACTGCTTTGGAAGTCAAAGGTCACCACATTTTCCTGTCTCTTGGAACTGCAAGCAGAGTCATAGCAGACCCACCAAATGTTGGTCTTGAAAGAGTAGACTGAATCCAAAATGCTAAGAGATCATGTGGTGGGAAGGTGTTTTGAGATCCAAAGCTAGCATACAGGTTCTTACACGGGAATTTCAGAAGAGCGGGCATCTCAGAAGGCACTAGAGCCTCCAGTACCAATGCTGCCATAGGAGTGTGCAGATGAAATAAGCCCCCAATAAACTGGTGCTGTAGAACCTCTGTTCCACTCCAGCACATCCTGGAGCAAGGCAGCTAAGAGTCCAACTGGCTGTGCCCACAAACCACTCCCTCTGGTGGCTAGCCTAGTGACCCAGAGAAGGAGGAAAGGCCAATAGTGCATGACCTGTGACCTCTCTCTCCAAAGGGAACTGCCGGTCTCAGGAACAGTAAGTGCCCAGTCAGCTGGTAACTTTCACCTCTACTGACACAGCTGATCTCTGACGGAAAGGAAACTAGTATGGTTTTTGTTCATTTTAGTAAATGTTTAAATTGTCATACCTGTTTGGTTGAATAATTACAGTTTTTCTTTTACATCTTACTTAATTTCCTCACTTTTTTTTTGTTTTTCGAGACAGGGTTTCTCTGTGGTTTTGGAGCCTGTCCTGGAACTAGCTCTGTAGACCAGGCTGGTCTCGAACTCACAGAAATCCGCCTGCCTCTGCCTCCCGAGTGCTGGGATTAAAGGCGTGCGCCACCACCGCCCGGCAATTTCCTCACTTCTTAATGTCTAATTTTTTTTATTTTTTTTTTTTTATTTTTTTTTTTGGTTTTTCGAGACAGGGTTTCTCTGTGGTTTTGGAGCCTGACCTGGAACTAGCTCTTGTAGACCAGGCTGGTCTCGAACTCACAAAGATCCGCCTGCCTCTGCCTCCCGAGTGCTGGGATTAAAGGCGTGCGCCACCACCGCCCGGCTTAATGTCTAATTTTTAATCCTCTCATCTTCTCTTTAAAATCTTTGACCGAACCATTTTTTTCCCATTCCTTTTCTAAGTTTGTTGTGGTGTGTGTGTGTGTGTGTGTGTGTGTGTTGGGGGGGCATGTTTCGAGACAGGGTTTTCCAGTAGTTATGGAGCCAGTCACTCTTTAGACCAGGCTGACCTTGAACTCATAGAGATCCCTCTGCCTCTGCCTCCCGCCAAGTGCTGGGATTAAAGGTGTGTGCCATCACTGCCAGGCAAGGTTTTTTTTTGAGATTTTTTTATTTTTATTTTATGTATAAGAGTGTTTCCCTGTGTCCGTGTGTGCGTGTGTGTGTGTGTGTGTGTGTGTGTGTGTGTGTGTGTATGGTGTGTACAGTGCCCACAGAGGCCAGAAGAGGGCGCCAGATCTTCTGGACCTGATGCTCCAGATGGATGTGAGCAGCTATGTCAGTGCTGGAAACTGAGCCAGGTCCTTGGCAAGAGGAGCCAGTGCTCCCCAGAGCTGAGCTGACTCTTCAGCTTCCTCCCACCCCCTTATTCTTTCTCATCTGCTTTTATAATCTCTAATTGGATTTTTTCACTTCCCTTTTATTTTTCCTTTTTTGTTTTCTTTTATAGTATTTTTCTATATGTTCTTCTTGTTGACTAGTAGTTACACACACCTTCCATTCTTTCTGACATTTTCTGATCTCTGATCACTGGCTTTAATTGACTACAATTGTATGCATTTTTATATCTGGTTGGTTTGTGTGTTATTGCTGCTAGAGGTTTTCCTTCTCTGAGTGCTACTGGAGATTGAGCCTCCCAAAAGAAGACTGTTCCCTGAGGTCACCAGATAAAACATAGGGACATTTCCAGAACAAACAAACAAACAACCCACAAAATACAACACAGAAACACCAGGAAGAGGCAACACAGTGCTTCTGAGAGATGGTAACTGCTCAGTCACCAACCCCAAGAATACTGAAATGAGCCGGGCGGTGGTGGCACACGCCTTTAATCCCAGCACTCAGGAGACAGAGGCAGGCAGATCTCTGTGAGTTTGAGGCCAGTCTAGTCTATAAGAGCTAATTCCAGGACAGGCTCCAAAGCTACAAAGAATTCTGTCTCAAAAAAACCAAAAAAGAAAAAAAAAAGAATACTGAAATGATCACAGTCCCAACAAAGATTCATAAACCTAGCTCTAAAAATCATCAGTGGCCGGGCGGTGGTGGCGCACGCCTGTAATCTCAGCACTTGGGAGGCAGAGACAGGCGGATCTCTGTGAGTTCGAGACCAGCCTGGTCTACCAAGGGAGTTCCAGGACAGGCTCCAAAGCCACAGAGAAACCCTGTCTCAAAAAAACCAAAATAAATAAATAAATAAATAAATAAATAAAAAAATAAATCATCAGTGACTTAAAAACAAGTAACTAGTCCAGAGCTGCAAGATGATTCAATGTGTAAAGACATTTGGCACCAAGTGATGACCTGAGTTTCGTATCTCCAGTCCACATAGTGAAAGGAGAGAACCAACTCCTGAAGATTGTCCAATGACTTCCACACCTGCACTGTAGCATATGCGCACATACGTGTGGATGCACAAACACAGACACACACACACTGTGACAGTTTTGTCAGTTTAGCACAAATTATAGTCACCTGGGGAAAGGGGACCACAATAGAAGAATTGCCTCCATCAGACTGACTTGTAGGCATGTGGGACATTTTCTTGCTTAATAATTGATGTGGGAGGAGCTGGAGAGATGGCTCAGAGGTTAAGAGCATTGCCTGCTCTACCAAAAGTCATGAATTCAATTCCCAGCAACCACATGGTGGCTCACAACCATCTGTAATGGAGTCTGGTGCCTTCTTCTTGCCTGCAGGTATATACACAGAATATTGTATACATAATAACTAAATATTTTTAAAAAATTGATGTGAGAGGGTGCAGCCCAATGTGGGCTGTGACATCTTTGGGCAGGTGGTCCTGGACTGTTTAAAAAGTGGGCTAAACAAACCATAGAAAACAAGCCAGTAAGCAGTATTGTTCCATGGTTTCCTCTTCAGTTCCTGCCTCCAGGTTCTTGCTTTGAGTTCTTGCCCTGGCTTTCTTTAATGGTGTACAATAATCTGTAATTGAAATAAACACTTTCCTCTACAAGTTGCTTTGGGTCCAAATGCTTTATCACAACAGAGACACACTATAACACATACACACGTAATTTTGAAATTCATATGCATACGGATGACAAAAGCAAGCAAGGCTAGCTGTAGTTGTCTCTGATAATGCAGTCTCCAAGCCAAGATTAGTCAGCAGAGATACAGGAAGGAATAACTCACACAGGGCAGGAAGATGGCAGAGTCCATGTGCTAGACTCTGCAGTGGGGTAACCCGGAGAGAAACGGCCTTCAGAAAAGGTTAAGAAACGACACGAATCTGGGGGGCTGGAGAGATGGCTCAGTGGTTAAGAGCATTGCCTGCTCTTCTAAAGGTCCTGAGTTCAATTCCCGGCAACCACATGGTGGCTCACAACCATCTGTAAAGAGGTCTGGTGCCCTCTTCCGGCCTGCAGGCATACACACAGACAGAATATTGTATACATAATAAATAAATAAAATAAATATTTAAAAAAAGAAAAAAGAAACGACACGAATCTGCACTTAAACTGCAAAATACAAACCACAACAGGAAAGACTCCAGTCTGTCCTGGAGGGACTAGAATGTTCTGGGAGCTGTCCTTACCCAATACTGCACTCGTAGCTTACTTTAAAATGGTATGTCAGTTATGTTAGGCCTTAGCCAAAGTTGGTTGACTCAACATTGCAAACGAGACTTTGGGTGATTGCCCAGGTAGTCAGTTGTCTCTATCAATTGTTGCACATTTTGAATATATCTTGTTTGTTAAGTAATATTTATTCCCTTTTCAGATCTTTGATGGAGTTGAAGATTATATAATTGTAGTTACTCTCTACATTATTCAGACTCCTTGAGATAGAATGTTGAGCAAAACTTTTGTTCTCAATATTGTTTGTTATATTTATTATTTGTTATTATTGTATATAGTTGTATTTGGTTTAGTTCTGTCTTATTTAGACAAAAGGGGGGAGATGTAGGGATAAGTCCCGCCCCTTAGGGGGCGTGTTCGCCTCGGGCTAATGTTTATTTATAAATCTGGCGAGCAAGCACTTGCTTCTGCTTTCCTGGTCTCCGCTGGAACAGTGGTTCTGTAAGTCTATTTCTCCATTAAAGTTGTATATATTTTTACAATCTGTATTCGTTTACGCCGTTACATTTCTGAGAGAATCTCAGAAAGTTGGCACTGTTCTTGGTGATTTATCGAGGGGAGAAACTTGCACATCAATAATGGCGGGAGAGTAGATGCCTGGAAACTCCTTCCTGGAACCTCCCAGAGCAGTGGTGGGATACCATTTTTGTTTGTTTGTTTGTTTTGAGACAGGGTTTCTCTGTGTTTCTCTGGCTGTCCTGGAACTCCCTCTGTAGACCAGGCTGCCCTTGAACGCACAGAGATTCATCTGCCTCTGCCTCCCAAGTGCTGGGATAAAAGGTGTGCACCACTACCATCTGGCAAGATGCCATTTTTAAAAGACCCTTTGAGGTCTAGGGAGATGCTTCAGTTGGCAAAGTATTTGCTGAAAAAGTGAGAAGACGTGAGTTTGAATCCCTAACAGTGGCTGAATCCCCATGTTAGGTGGAGGCAGGAGGATCCCAGAGACAGGAGGATCCCTGGGGCAGCTGGTTTTGCCAGTGAGCTCCCTGTTCAACAAGTACACTGTCCCTGGACATGGCTAATTGAGTAAAGATGCTGCTTCTCCAAGTTTGAGCCTCGCAACCCACTGATAGAGGAAGAGAACCAGCCCCCAGAAGTTGTGCTCTGACCTCCACACATGTGCCACGGCGCAATGCACGCATATACTACAAGTACAAAACCAATGCACGCATATACTACAAGTACAAAACCAATGCACGCATATACTACAAGTACAAAACCGAAGAGAAGACCAGGCCCCAGAAGATGTCAGCTAACTCATGGTCTGCCAGAATATCCAGGGACTAAATTGGGAAAGGTGGCAGCAGCTTTCAGAAGAGCCGAGCGACACCCAAGCATGTCTAGCTTCAGTGGCAAAGCGACCTCTCCAAAGCAGGAGACCATGTCCAGGGTCCTTCTTGGAAGGTTTGACTTGCCTAGGGGAGCTCCCACCTCAAGAGGCTGACTGTGGGAGCCATGGTTTGGTTAAAGCAGGCTCCAAAAATCTTCATTGTTTTCAGTAAAGAGCATTTAAACCGGGCATGGTGGCGCACGCCTGCCTGCCTTTAATCCCAGCACTCTGGATTAAATCTGGGCAGGCAGATCTCTGTGTCTGAGGCCAGCCTTCCTTTTTACACAGTTGAGTTCCAGTACAGCCAAGGAATCAAAAAACTGAGATACCCTGAATCAAAAAACTAGCAAAACAACAAAAGCAACAACAAAAATTAAATTTTTGTTTAAATTGCCAACAGACGAAGGTAATAGTACTGAGGGGGCGGGGAGAGGAGACACCAAGCCAACCCTCATCCAGGCTGGAACAGCCCCAGGGAGCTACTTTTAAAACAACCCCGCTCCAATTTACTGTACTGGACTTTGTTGAATTCCCATGGGAGCCTTTACCCCTTGGGAGGAGTGAATGGGGTTTGAACTGAGGGGGAACTGAGGTTTGGACAGAAGGAGTGGTGGTGGGTAGCTTTGGAGCCTGTCCTGGCACTAACTCTATAGACCAGGCTGGCCTTGAACTCACAGAGATCTGCCTGCCTCTACCTCCCAAGTGCTGGAATTAAAGGGATGTGCCACCTCCACCCCACCCCCGGCTTCTTTCAAGTTACTTTTTCAGCCAAAGTTTTCATTGTAGAGGGTTTTCACTTCCTTGATTAAGTTTATCCCAAGTATTTTAGGTTTTTTCCCCCCTCAGTTTTGAATAGGGTTTTTTTTTTATTCAAGGTCCCTTCCCTATTCAATGGATGTCCTGAAACTCTGAAACTGTTTGAGAAAAAAAAATAGTGAAATCGCTTCAAGACACAAGCATAAGAAAGAATGGTCTAAATGTAGGCATTCACATGTACAACACAAACCTACAGATGAATCTCCGTGGAGGATATTAACACAAAAGTTCTCAATCCTGAAGAGATGACTCTGAGGACCCGGGTTTGATTCCCAGCACCTATGTGGGCTCTCATCTGTAACTCCAGTTTCAGAGGACCCAGTGCTATTTTCTGGCCTCCATGAGCACTAGGCATCCACATGGTGCACAGACATACATGTAGGCAAAATACCTACATACAAAAGAGAAAATAAGTTTTTGGGTTTCTTCTTCTTCTTTTCTTTCAGACAGGGTTCCTCTGTGTAGTCCTCTCTGTCCTGGAACTCACTCTGTAGTTCAAGCTAGCCTCGAACTCAGAGATCCACATGCCTCTGCCTCCCCAAGTGCTGGGATTAAAGGTCTGCACCACAACGCCCAGATTTGCGCCCCTATTTACAAAGGACATAATCCTATACTTAAAAGACAATGAAGACTCGAAGGGCCAGCAAGATGGCTCATCAGGTAAAGGAAGAATTCTTTCTTATAAAAATACGCCTTTAATCCCAGAACTCGGGAGGCAGAGGTAGGTGAATCTCTGTGAGTTCGAGGCCAGCTTGGTCTACAAGAGCTAGTTCCAGGACAACCTCTAAAGCTACAGAGAAACCTTGTCTCGAAAAACCAAAAATAAATAAATAAATAAAAATAAACTCTAGGGGCTGGAGAGATGGCTCAGAGGTTAAGAGCATTGCCTGCTCTTCCAAAGGTCCTGAGTTCAATTTCCAGCAACCACATGGTGACTCACAACCATCTGTAATGAGATCTGGTGCCCTCTTCTGGCCTGCACCACAGACAGAATATTGTATACATAATAAATAAATAAATATTTTTTAAAAAAGGTCTTGCCCTTAACAAAAAAAAATAAAAAATAAAAAAATAAACTCTAGCTGGGCATAGTGCCTTTACTCCCAGCACTAAGGAGGCAGAGGCAGGCATGAGTTTGAGGTCATCCTGGTCTATATAGTGAGTCCCTGGCCAGCCAAGGCTATATAGTAAGACCCTGCCTCAAAAAAAAAAAAAAGCACCATCAGCGAAAGATACAAAACCAACATACAAAAATAACATGCATCAGTAATGAGTTTGTTGAGGAAAAATTGGTGGTGGGGTGCCCCATTTGCAATAGTGTCAACAAAATAAAATACACTTGACACAACCCCGTTCCCTTTCACTTTTCCCCCATGGCCTCTAGCTGAGCAGTGAACCCAGCAACTTGTGCTTTCTATGCAAATGCTCCTCCACTGAGCTGAACCTCCAACCCCCAGCTCGCACTTCAAAGGGAATAAGAAACAGGTTCTGGAACCAAACATGAATGGCCACCATCTGGCAGCACAGACTCAGGGTACCCCAACAGCTGCCAGATGACACATGTCCCTGCCCTGGCTGGTCCTCTAGCTGGGAGCCTGCTCAGCATACTGTGCAAAAGGATTGGAGAGAAGAGGTAATGGTTCTTCCTCCCGAGAATTTTGTACTCTTCGACCAACATCTCTGCAATTTCCTCCTCCCCCACCTCTGTAATGCCAGGTCTGCTGTAGATCCCATACAGAAGAAAATACACAGCATTCACCTTTGAATAACAGCATAGCAATCCCGCCTATGTTGAGGGACTCCCTCCCCTTTCAAGACTGAATAGTATTCTTCGTGTATCTAAACCACCTTTCCCATCCATCTGCTGATGGATACTGAGTGTGGACATCTCAGCCGGGCAGTGGTGGCTCACATCTTTAATCCCAGCACTCAGGAGGCAGAGGCAGGCGGGTCTCTGTGAGTTCAAGGTCAGTGTGGTCTACAAAGTGAGTTCCCTGTCAGCCAGGACTATTACACAGAGAAACCCTGTCTCGTAAAAACAAAAAAACAAAACAAAAAAGTGTGGAAAGTGTGGTGGACATCTCTTTGACAAACTGAGGTCAACTTTTTGGGGAAACACCAAAGTTGGATTACTAGACTGATGGGAGTCTTTTTGAAACTGCTGAGGAGACCTTCTGGCTTCCACGTTTTGCCTTAAATTGGTATCTGTCTGACCTGAGACTGTTTTTTTCTCTTCCACAATAGAAAATCAATAATATCCATCAACAACGAATTAGCCCTGTAGTCCTTAAATCACCATTTCCTGTCACAAGCCAGAGCGACTCCTTCAAACCACAGCCAGCTCGGATTTCCCATAAGGCATTTCGGTATCCTTGCTACAGCACTTAGGTGTGATGACGCCCACTTATTCTGGGTAGCGAGTCCTGCTGTCTCCTGGCCAGTGTGCTCCGTTTCCAAAATCTCACTCACCCAGAGTCCATTTCTTAGACAGCTCCACGTGTCTTGTCCTTGGAGAGTAGGCTACGAAAGGAGAAGCTGTGTGCAGATTCTCTTAAGGAACCGCTCCCAGGAGAGACTGGAAACTGAACAGGAGACACCTGGGAGGGAGGGGAAGGCAGAGCGAGCAAGGGGATCGGAGCTGCAGCCTCATCCCACAGGGAGCTTTGGAGTGTCAACCACACCTTGGGGTTTGTCCTGACTTGTTGCAAGGGAGCTGGCCTTTCATACTCCCACTGGGTCCCTGGTTAAGAGCCATCCCAGGGTGGGCGGATGTTAGTTCCCAGACACTTTTACCTCCTGGTGCCTGGGGGCAAAGGAGCCTTGGTAGCCCCAAAGGAGAACTTTGAAGGGAGTCTCTTCTGGTATGGACTGTGAAGACAAAGGCAACAAAACTGGGCAGGGCAAACCACAAAAGGGGAACCCAAGCTGCCGTGGAGGGGGTTGGGACTCAGTGATCGGCTTGTGCATAAAGCCCTGGATTCAGTCTCCTGCACGAGTCGGGGAGCCTGGAGGAGCACCCACAACTTCCTCCCTTCCCTCCTTAGCTGTCTCTCTGTCTCCAGTTGTAAGGAAGCCAAATGCACCCTAGGGAGTGGAGAGACACACGACCTGGTCAACTGTTAACCTGATGCTCTGGGAACGCTGTGGTGACCTGCAACCTGGAGACCTCCACAGCTTGGCCCATCCTTTGATCAGACCTCGTGGTGTCCTGTGATCACAGGGGCCTATGCTCTCTGGGGTCAGAAGGAACTGAACTTGTTGGAAGAGCTACTGTCTCATTCTTCACTGGCTTGGAACACAGCCTCTTCCGGGGGGGGGGGCATATGTTTGCTTTGCTGTGTGTTGCCACGCAGGTGGGGCAGTCACACACCATCCGGCAGACTGACTATGCCCAGTGGCTAGAAGGGAAATCATGTGGTGTATTTAGTTGAATATTGACCAGACACTTTTCCTTTTTTTTTTTTTTTTTTTTTTTTGATTTTGATTTTTCAAGACAGGGTTTCTCTGTTGTCACAAACTCACAGAGATCCGCCTGCCTCTGCCTCTCAAGTGCTGGGATTAAAGGCGTGCGCCACCACTACCCAGCTCCCAGCCTTACTTTCTTCTTCTTCTTTTTTTTTTTTTTTTTTCGAGACAGGGTTTCTCTGTGGCTTTGGAGCCTGTCCTGGAACTAGCTCTGTAGACCAGGCTGGTCTCGAACTCACAGAGATTCACCTGCCTCTGCCTCCCGAGTGCTGGGATTAAAGGCGTGCGCCACCACCGCCCGGCACTTTCTTCTTTTTCAAGGTTAATTTGATCGCGCGCTTACCACAGAAGCCAGAAGAGGGCATTGGATTCCCTGAAGCTGGAGCTACAGGCAGTTGTGAGCAGCTTGATGTGGGCGCTGAATCAATCTCAAGTCCCCTGAGAGAGCAGTAAGTGCCTTTAGCCAGCCCCTCTGATTGTCCTCACTGCTAGTGCTGGTCTGGGTGACCTCATCTGCCATCATTGGGCAAGGAAGTTCTGTCTCCATGGTTACTAGATGTCCTGTTAACCAGATCTGACAGACACCTGGGGTACCACAGAGCTGGGGTGTGGTGCCTCTGCAGGCAGCATCTGAGGCTCTGCTAAAAAGCCTGATTATCTCAAGACCCTGCAATCTTTTCCTTCCTTCTAGAAGATCAAAGCTCTGTGGGCTGGTCAACTCCATAGTGCCTCAGTCCTTCTGGGCCTGTTCTCTCCTTTTTTTTTTAAAATGATTTATTTATTTTTACTTTCTGTGAATTGGTATTTTGGGAAGGTGTCAGATCCCCTGGAGGTAGAGTTACCAGCAGTTGCAAGCTGCCATGGGGGTGCTGGGAAGTGAACCCAGGTCCTCTGGAAGAACCGCCAGTGCTCTTAACTGCTGAGCCATCTCTCTAGCCCCCTCGGCCTGTTCTTTCCCACTCTTCTTGGGGAAAAGCTATCTTGGCCTGGATTTTTTGTTTGGCCCAGACTCTCTCTCCTTAGCCTCATGCTGTTTTAAGCCATTTATTCCAGCCAACCTTAGTGCATGTCATTCCGGAATATACCAGTTCATCCTCCAGGAGAGTCTGGCTCTTCTGGCAGGTGTCCCTGATTCTCTGGGGCAGTGTCAGCCTGAACCAATGCTCTGCTCTCCCAGTCCTGTCTTCACGGGTGAGCTTGCTGAAGACAGTGCCCAGGCACTACTCAGGCCTCTACCCCCAGCACTGGTGCATTCAGAGGGGTCAATTAACATAGGATGGTCTCATTTCCCCAGTCCTCCACATCCCTTAATGCACTGTGGGTTGTTTTTTTTTTTTTTTTTTTTTTGCCAGTCTCCTGAATTCTTGGACCCTCACTTTTCTAGCCTTTAATGGTAAGCATGCCAGGTGCCTGCTCATTTGCATCTCCCCCCTCCCCCGCCAGACAAGCAATGGATGATGTGTCCACACCAGCAGCAGATGTCCAGAGGCCTGTGCAGCACCATAGTCGCGGCCTGCCCTCTGCTGGTCACAAGATTTCCAGGGGGCAGTAGCAGCTCAGTCCTAAGCAGGAGTGGACTCTTCATTCTTCTGTACCTTGTGAAATCCTTTGGTATTCCACAACGAAGTCCTTCTCAAAATAATATTTTAAAATGTGCAACAATGAAGTACGTCAACTATAAACGAAACTGATCATAATGGAAAGCAGGTGTCAGCGATTTGGGGAAACCGTAGCTACACAGTTTATAAATGACCGGAGTAAGGCAGCATATACACAGTAAACCTGATCCCGCTGCACAGGCCTTGTCACTACAATTTAAAAATGAGGAGAAGCGTGCAGTGTGGAGTGTTTCCACCTTTAACCCCAGCACCAGGGAGGCAGAAGCAGGCGGGATCTCTGAGTTCGAGGCTTGTGGAGGCCCAAACTTGTGAGCCTGTTTCCACCTTGCCTGAAGGTCAGAGAGTTTCAGCTTGCTCAAAATTGTTGCCACCACCCTGGCCAAATGTCAGAGAGTTGGGGAACTTATTTCTGTTCCTTCAAAGTTATTTCTTATTTCTGTTCCTTAAAGGTCGGTTTCTACGTCAAACGAAATTCCCAACCAAGATTCAGATCAGAGAGTTCTGCTCTCTCAAGGTTATTGTCAACAATTATGGCTAATATCCAGACCTTGTGTTTCAGGTATTGAGAAGTAGGCCTGTTTCTACCTCAAACTGAAGTCTAAGGATCCATCCAGCTAAGTTCCTACTCCCTTGGGGAGATAACAATGGATTCCACACAGGGAGTGCTTTGCCTACAGAATGTTTTGGTCTGGGGTGTGAGTGTTACTTGTCTTGTTCTACCAACAGAATGCTTAACTAAGAATGTAGCCCATAATCTTCAACTGGCCTGTTTATTTTCCTTCTATCCTGTTAATGTGGTTTTTTTTAATTGATTTTTTTTTGAGCTCTACATTTTTCTCTACTCCCCTCTCTGCCTCTCCCCTTCCCCCTTTAGTACTCCCCCAAGGTCCCCACACTCCCAATTTACTCAGATCTTGTCTTTTTCTACTTCCCATGTAGATTAGATCTATGTAAGTCTCTCTTAGTGTTCACATTGTTGTCTAAGTTCTCTGGGATTGTGGTTTGTAGGCTGGTTTTGTTTTATGTTTAAAAAAACCACCTATGAGTGAGTACATATGATAATTGTCTGTGTCTGGGTTACCTCACTCAAAATAATGTATTCTAGCTCCATCCATTTGCCTGCAAAATTCAAGCTGTCGTTATTTTTTTCTGCTGTATAGTACTCCATTGTGTAAATGTACCACATTTTCCTTATCCATTCTTTGGTCAAGGGGGACTTAGGTTGTTTCCAGGTTCTGGCTATGACAAACAATGCTGCTATAAACATGGTTGCGCACATGTCCTTGTGGCACGATTGAGCATCCTTTGGATATATACCCAAAAGTGGTATTACTGGGTCTTGAGGAAAGTTGTTTCCTAATTTTCTGAGAAATCACCACACTGACATCCAAAGGGATTGTACCAGCTTGCATTCCCACCCGCAGTGCAGAAGTGTTCGCTTTACCCCACAACCTCTTCATCAGTGTTTTTGATCTTGGCCATTATTTTAGGCGTAAGATGGAATCTCAGAGTTGTTTTGATTTGCCTTTCTCTGATGACTAAGGATGTTGAACATTTCCTTAAGTGTCTTTCAGCCATTTTAGATTCCTCTGTTGAGAGTTCTCTGTTTAGGTCTGTACTCCATTTTTTTAAAAATTGGATTATGTGTTCTTTTGGTGACCAATTTCTTGAGTTCTTTGTATATTTTGGAGATCAGACCTCTGTCTGATGTGGGGTTAGTGAAGATCTTTTCCCATTCTGTAGGCTGTCATTTTGTCTTGTTGACCGTGTCCTTTGCTTTACAGAAGCTTTTCAGTTTCAGGAGGTTCCATTTATTAATTGTTTCTCTCAGTGTCTGTGTTGCTGGGGTTCTATTTAGGAAGTGGTCTCCTGTGCCAATGCGTTCAAATGTACTTCCCACCTTCTCTTCTATGAGGTTCAGTGTGGCTGGCTTTATGTTGAGGCCTTTGATGTATTTGGACTTGAGTTTTGTGCATAGTGATAGATATGGGTCTATTTTCATTCTTCTACATGTTGATATCCAGTTATGCCAACATCACTTGTTAAATTTTCCATTTGATATTTTTTGCTTCTTTGTAAAAAATCAGGTGTTCAAAGATGTGTGGATTGATATCCAGGTCTTCTATTCGGTTCCACTGGTCCTCCTGTCTGTTCTTATGCCTATAGAATGCTTTGTCTACAGAATGTTTTGGTCTAAGGTGTAAGTGTTATTTGTCTTGTTCTAGCAACAGAATGCTTAACTAAGAATGTAGCCTGAATCTTCAACTGACCTGTTCATTTTCCTTGTATCATGTTAATGCAGTTTTTTTTTATCTTACTCCTCCCTTTTGGCATTGTGGTATTTTAAGCAAATGGAAATTAAATGTGAGTGGATTTCAGTATTCACAGGAACTCCCTCCCAATACTATCCTGTGTTTCTGTTTTATTATTTTCACTCATGTCTTCGTTCTCTTTACTTATTTTTCTAATCCCCATGCCCCTACCCTGGTAAGTGGTGTACTTGTCAAGGCTGGTCTCCGATAGAGGCTAGCCTGGTCTACAGGGCAAATTCCAGGACAGCCAGGGCTTCACAATGTAACCCAGGCTTGAAACAAAACAAAACAAGCAAACCAAAGAATGATACTGAGTAGCCAGAGAGCATATACTTCTTTTCTTTCTCAGCTTAAAACAGAAACTGCAAAGTGTAGCCCTCTGCCTGATGGAGGAGGATCTTGCTGGCAAATCTGGGGAGCACGCCTGTTGTCCCATTCCAACCAGAAAGAACAACCCTGCATGCAAATTACCTTGTTATTTTATTAGAAGCATATTTACATTTTTTTGTTTGCAAAGAACAGTTTACAAATATTTTACACGACGGTTGGAAATGACATACACATTACACCTATCCTTCATGAGGGGAAATATAAGTTAGTTACATTTACTTGGCTGAAGACATCTCTGCCTGTCCCTATACAGAGAACATTAGCACGGGGCATGAGGAATACCGCATGGGCCTTGTCGGCAGCAAGCATTGCACATATGCTAAATGATAAGGCTGGGAGACTAGGCTAGACCCCACTCAAAAGGCACAGTAGAGCAACCAGGGCTCAGGTGTCACTAAGTATAGAAGCAACAATCGCACAAAGGACCAGGAGGATAGTATGAATGATAAGTCAGGAAATGATCAAAGGCTTTACCTGAACCACAAAACTGGAATTTTGCCTAATAGAGCCACTGTCAAGTCCCCTGGATGCCAAAAAAAAAAAAAAAAAAAAAAGCAGATTGTAAACAATGACAGAAGCAGCCCTGCCTACTTCCATCTCCTGGTCCTGCAGGTGTGCGCAGTTTGTTTCTCAGTCACCATGCACCAGAGAGAACAAAGTCAACTGTTCCTCACAACCCCCGAAAGGCAAGCTGATGCTCGCTACCCTGAGAACTATCGCCTTCCTGGACTCTGTGAGTTTCTTTACCGCATACGCGATTGGGGAGCCCTAAGACCTGTTTTCCTATCTGTCTAGCCCAGTCCCTCCTAGGCACCCAGTGAGCATCCGGGGAAACTTTCCAGGGAATTGCCTCAGCATCAGGCAGCTGATGGAGAAATCCTGCTGAGGTCTGAGCCCCTCACCAGCCTCAGGTGCCTGAGTTGGCGGTGGCAGCAGCGGCGGCAGCAGCAGCAGTAGCAGCAGCACTGGGAAGTAGCTTTTAAAGTGTCTTCCTGAGGCGGCCAGCCATTTACAGCTGCTTTAACGGAGCAGAGGCATCAGAGTCAAGAAAGGTTTGTTTTACCAGTGAACACAGGCTGGGTGGGACAGCTGCTCTTCTAGGTTGCGACATACGGTGGGCTGTGGGGCTCAGCATCTCAGAAGGCCACCTGAACCACCCCAAGGCCCAGAACCACAGAGGCTCAGCATCTTTGCTTCTGCATGTTCCTGGGAGTGGGAAGAAGGAAGTCCAAGGGCTCATGAGGCTTAGCTGAAATGTATGGTGGGACCCCAGGACGGGACCAGGGCAAAGGCTGAGTGCCTTCCCAGGGTACCTGCAGACAAGCGGGCGAGGGTGAGGTTGGCATGTGCCAGGCAGCAGAAGTTGGCTGTGGAGAGGCGTTTACTCCTGAACACAGGATCCTGGGTGCAGCCAAATGAGTTGCAAGCTGGCAGTACAGCCTGTGCCTTCTCTGGGCCCTGGTGCCAGCACGCAGCATGGCCCCACCAGCTGCTCCACCTACCATGCTTGGCGGCCCAGGATCAGGCTCAGGAGGCAGCAAGCAGGTTCCATAGGAGGCCAGGGCAGAGGCAGTCAGGGTGGTGTCAGGAGGCCAAGTTGCACGCGTGTGTACATGTGTGTGTTTGTGTGTGTGTGCCCAGCAGGGTGAACATTTCTGGTCTCCCTTCCTCTATTCTGACCCCCACATACACAGCGCCTGGCATCAAGCACCAAGTGAGCTGGCTGGAGCAGTAGAATGAGAACACCCCTGAAAGCTGGCTGCTAGGGACTGAAATGGCTGTTAGGGATGCTTTTGGACACTGTGAGGAACTGCCGGGGGGGGGGGGGGGGGGAGAGGACCTCAAGGATTACAATAAGGATGAGTTCACGGTGACGTCATTGGTAGTACTTATGCTCACAAACAGTAGAGCTGGTGTTTTGGCAAACAGGAGGGGGCACACCCATCACGCCTGTTCCCTGACCCCAAGAGCCCAAATCACTTCCAGGTGATGGGAATGTGAGTCTCGATGAAGTCATCCACCAGAAGCATCAGGGTGGCTCTGGGGACAACTGGGGCACTGCAGGCTGAGGGGCTGGTTCGAGCAGGCACAGAAGCAAAAGAGGTCCTGAGTGACTTGTTCATAGAGGCTTGGAGGCCCCAGTGGTCATGTTGCCACGTCGCCCACCACAGCTCAGAGATGGGGGTATTAGGAAGAGTCCCCAGAGCTGTAGGGGAAGAACTTGCTGGCTCTATTGGGTGTGGTGGGTCCGGGTTCCGCCTCCTCGTTCAGTTTGAAGAACATTTCCTGTTCCCGCTTCTTCTGGTTCAAATCCTCTTCCAAGGCCTGGGGAAGAGAGGGCAGATGGTACTCAGTGGGATGCCAATCATTCCAATGGTAAACAGCACGACCTTCTCTGGACAGCTCCCACCCAGGCTAAGGGGATGGGCAGAAGGTCTCTCCCTTCTCCCTGAGGCGAGCACCCCCACTTCACCTCTTTTTTTTTTTTTTTTTTTGGTTTTTTCGAGACAGGGTTTCTCTGTAGCTTTGGAGCCTGTCCTGGAGCTAGCTCTGTAGACCAGGCTGGTCTCGAACTCACAGAGATCCACCTGCCTCTGCCTCCCGAGTGCTGGGATTAAAGGCGTGCGCCACCACCGCCCGGCTCCCACTTCACCTCTTGCCAGGCACCTTGTGACCTGCTCACAGGCCCAGCGTAAATCCCGAGGAAATGCTGGTAAAGGAATCAGGGACACAGACAGGACTCTCCTGGCAGGGAAGAGCCAGATGAATAGAGAAAAACCAGGGGAGAGGATCTGATAGCAACTCAGTCAGAGATGGCAGACTGACGCCAATCTTTATCAGGGCACTGTGCTGGGAAGACGGCCCCTCTGCCCCTCTAGGGGTCTGAGCCTAGAAATATCGGGATTTCAGAAATCCTCAGGCCACGGGAGGCTGCTTTCCACACAGCACAGGAGCGTCCTTTGGTTACGTGCTCATTTAACCCAACAAACCAGATCCCACCAGAAAAGACTTCCCGAAGATGCTGAGACAGCGCCAGTTCAGAAAGGAAGTGGAAGAGGTGGTGGAGAACACGAACCATCAGACAACTTGTCAGAGGAGAAACTGGATTTATGCAAAATCTTTACTTAAATGCTAACAATTAAAAAAAACCTGAAAAATCACTATATTGCCTCAATGAAGTGTTTCAAAGCCAGGAAGAGCTGAGCATGCCCACTCCAAATGGCCAGGATGTTCCCAAATCTGACAACTTTGAAGTGCTAGTTTGATGCTGCAGTGAAAAATCCACCTCTGACCTCACAGGGCAGGTGGCGATCAAAACGTGGGTCTGCCAAAAATACCTTCTGGCGCCGGGTAGTGGTGGCACACGCCTTTAATCCCAGGTAGAGACAGGAGGATCTCAGTGAGTTCGAGGCCAGCCTGATCTACAGAGTGAGTTCCAGGACAGGCTCCAAAGCTACAGAGAAACCCTGTCTCAAAAAAACAAAAACCAAACCAAAACAAACCAAACCAAAAAAACCCTTCTAGCTGTGTGCAGGGACCCCAGAGACACAGCTGAGTTTCTCTAGACCGGGGTCTGTCAAGGTGTGAGCGTGGAATGTCAGCAGAGGCTCCTGTGCCTGAACACTCAAGCCCCAGGCAGGTGGGGTGGCTGGGGAAGCCAGGGTCACGGGCGGGTGGGGGTTGAGGGGTACAGTTCTGCTCTGCTTCCTGCCATCCGCCTCTGATGTGACCAGAGCCTCAACCCCCAGTGTAGCCAAAATAAACCTTCTGTCTGGTGTTCCACCACAAGACAGGAGAAGTAACCAAGGGGTCTTGTTCCCCAGACATCTCATTATACATATGCAAATAACCCAACCTTGGAGACGGATCTGAAACCCCAAACCAAGCATCTGCTGGAGGGACTGAAGGCTGCAGCTCAAGCCTTGCCTCCTGCCCACCACAAGCATTCCGAGGCAAAGCCTTCGAAGCGGGCAGGACGCGTCTCCTGCTGTGCGCCAGACGGTAAACATTTAAACAAATTTTTCTGAGAATGTCACACACGAATACTGTATTTACCGCATTTCTTCCAACCCCCCCACGTGTCCCCCACTACTTCCTCTCTAATCTGTGACCTCTTCTTCTTTGGTTACCGTTATGAAGTCTATACATGTATGCATGCATATATCCATATGTATATGAATACAGCCTGCTGAGTCCATTTTCTGCTGCTCATTTGTATATGCGTTAGAAATGATTGCTTGGGGTTGGCTAACTTCTCGGGGGCTGAACCCTGGAGAAGACTGATGCTTCTCTTGGCAGCCATTTAACTACCTCTAACTCTTCATCTAGAGTGAGGCCATGCGAGATTTCCCCCCACCCATGCTGGATTGTCAACCTATATTACTGTCATTGTGTAGGCCGTGCTTAGGTGATATTGTTGAGCTCTCATGGGGGCAGTTCCCCTGTCTATAAGGGAGACGCTCTGCTTCTCAGACCAGAGTTTCTGCTGCAAGGCAAAATCAGCCATGCAGAAGGCAAAAGAACAGGTTGCTTTCTAATCAAACTTCTTTACAAATGGGTAGCCGGGCAGACTTAGCCCACAGGCAGCAGTGTGCTAACACTAGCTTCTATAGACACATTTTAGAATGCAGATAATAGGTCTGCATTTTACAGTCTAAAGAGGCAAACTGAGGAGGGAGAGCCCACGACTCTGAGGCTCCGCTCTGTCCTTACAGTGACCCCAGCAAATCAGGAAGTCTGGCTCACTCGGAAGGAAGTCATCAGAATTCTTCTAAAAATACTCCGTAGGGCATGATATAAGGGGAGGACAGTGCCCAAGGCTGCGAACCACAAAGCAAAGGCACAAAGGAACATCACCTCTGGGCCACCATGCCAGCAGCCTCTCAGGCAGCTGTGCCAGAATCCTGCCCTGAGGCACTGCCACAGGCAGAGTGCAGGGCCAGCGCACCAAGCACAGGCCTGCAGTGCTTCCAGGAGCCCAAGTGACTACCTCAGGTCATGGGCAGCTGCTGGGAGAAACGACTGTGCAGTTTCAGGATGTGCCCGGAAAGAGAAGCCCAGAACTGGACAGGCAGATGTACGTTCATTCTGTGATGCAGAGCCAGCGGGAACACTGTGTACCTGTGGGCTTAGTGTCACAAGTCCCAGCAGGCTACAGCCTGTCTCCAGTCCAGGTACACAGTGGCTAAAAAAAACCCCTCAGGACATCAGGCCAAGTGGGGCACAAGGTCAAGGGTAGTTTAAGGTGGCTATGCTGCTTTGATACATGCTGTGGGCGAATGACCGCTAAATGGTCCTACGATCTCATCTCTCCCATGGCCGCACTGAAGCCTGCAATGACTGTGCTAGTCACTTGTCATTTCTGCAACAAAACACCTGTCAGAGGCAATTAAAGGAAGAAACAGTCTGTTTTGGTTCACAGTCTGAGGGTCCAGCCCATCATGGGGAGGTAATATGGCAGGAGCAGGGGGCACCTGGTCACACTGCTCAGGCCCCGCAGAAAGGAGTCTGTCAAAACATCAATGAGCTAGGATGAGTTCCTTCTCTACAGCTAAGGGCCCAGTCCAGCCTGACTCCAGCCTGCAAGACCCTGAAGATGCCCGGGAGAGATCCCCAACTTTGGAACCCTGTTACTATAGAGTTTGATAGAAAGTGTGACTTAAGCTGCTAAGTCTATGACTGTTTGCCTTGGTGCAGGGGATGAACACAGAGTGTCGCACGTGCTAGGCAGGCGCTCTCCCCTCGAGCTGCACACTAGCCCAAGCACACCTATTTAAACATCAGGAAACCAATCTAGAAAGTAAACTAGCTGCTGCTGCTGGCCTTTGATCTCACGGAGCGACTTCCTAGGAGAAACGCCCCACAAACAGGGCCTCCAGCCGGGCGGCACGACTGACTGCTGCTCACGACAGGTCCTCTGCTTCCACGGGGCAGGGGTCCTCTGCCCCAGGTGTATATGGACCAGTGGGTGAGGAGGCTGCTATCCCAGGGTACGAGGGCTACCAGCGTTTTAGCACAACAGGTAGGTGGGTCCTGTCTCTCAGGGACAGACCAATTTTAAGGATGACACAAAGCAAGGATCCAAAAATAGGGAGGCTTCAGATGTCCTAGGCAGGTACCTGTGGTATGGCACCCACCAGCCCAATTCGGTACCTTCTTGCGCGGCCGCAGCTTGTCCCGCCATTCCTTCAGGCTCTGGTTATGGCTCTCGTCCAGGGCCTTCAACTTCTGTGTTTCATGTTCCACCAGCAGGTGACACTTTTCATTCTGGAATAGGCAGATAAAGGCAGTGAAAGTGAGGAGGCAGAAGCCCGGGGAACCAGACCCCCTGCACCCTCGAGAGCACCGCAACTACCATGGGCTTATTATGCCTTAGCCATTAGCCACGACTCTTCACGTGGTAATACAGTTGCAACAAGCAATGCCTAGAGGACTATTCCAGAACACAAATGGTAATAGTTTTGAGTGGGTAAATTTACAGAAAATTTGTGACTTTCTTTTGCGTGTGTGTGATATGGGAAGTGATGTATGCTGTGAATATGTTTTATTGTCATTGGTTAATAAAGAAGCTGAGTTCGGTCAATGGCTTAACAGAGTAAAACCAGGCTGAAAGAGATAGAGAGAGTAGGCAGAGTCAGAGAGACGCCATGTAGCCACCTGCAGGAGACAGATGTGCTAGAACCTTGCAGGTATGCCACTAGCCTCATAATAAAATATAAACACTAAACCTCGGGCGGTGGTGCGCACACGCCTTTAATCCCAGCACTCGGGAGGCAGAGGCAGGCGGATCTCTGAGTTCGAGACCAGCCTGGTCTACAAGAGCTAGTTCCAGGACAGGCTCCAAAGCCACAGAGAAACCCTGTCTCGAAAAAACCAAAAAATAAAAAATAAAAAAAAACAACACTAAATAATGGAAATGGGTTAATTGTAAGATATAAGAGTTAGCCAGAAATACGCTTAAGCTATTGGCCAAACAGTATTGCAAATAATACAGTTTCTAAATGATTATTTCAAGTCAGAGCAGCAGGGAACGAATGACAGGCCTCCAACTACAAGTACGTGTGTGTGTGTGTGTGTGTGTGTGTGTGTGTGTGTGTGTGTGTGTGTGTGTGTATCGTGTGGGCATGTGTGGGCATGTGTGGGCATGCAGGCCATGGTGGACATGTGGAGTCACTTCTCACTTCCCCCCTTTGCATGGTTCTGGGGGGTCAAACTGAGACTGTTAGGCCTGTACACTGAGCCATCCCGCCTACCCTTCTGTGGCTTTCTTCTGACATTGTCTAAGTTGTCTGTTTTTTTCCAGAATGTCCTGGAACTCCCTTTGTAGACCAGGCTGGCCTTGAACTTACAGAGATCCACCTGCCTCTGCCTCCCGAGTGCTAGGATTAAAGGCATGCATCACTACTGCCTGGCTGTCATCTGTGTTTTTTTAAAAATGTTTTGGGCTAGTGAGGTGACTCAGTGGGCAAAGCATCGTCAACTTGGCGACCTGAGTTTGGTCCCCAGAACCCACTCTGGAAGGATGACAGAACTGGCTCCCAAAAGTCCTCTGAACTGCACATGTGTGCCAGGGCGTGCCCAAACTCACAATATACATTTGCATAAAATAAGTAAATAAATAAACTGCAGCCTGCAATTCCTGGTCTGAAGCCACCCTCCTGCTGGTGTGTGCCGCTGCAGGTGCGTGCCGCTGTAGGTGTATGCCACTACAGGTGTGTGCCACCACAGGTGCGTACCACTGCAGGTGCATGCCGCTGCAGGTGCGTGCCGCTGCAGGTGCGTACCACTGCAGGTGCGTGCCGCTGCTGGTGCGTGCCGCTGCAGGTGCGTGCCGCTGTAGGTGAATGCCACTACAGGTGTGTGCCACCACAGGTGCGTACCACTGCAGGTGTGTGCCGCTCGCTGCAGGTGCATGCCGCTGCAGGTGCATGCCACTACAGATGCGTGCCACTGTATCTAACTACAATATTTTTTATGGCAACCCAAGCAGGCTAAATCTATGTGTATAATTATTTACCTACAGAAATTATATGTATAATTGTGCATTTGTCTAGTTATATATTGCATGACATATGTAACTAATATATAATATCTCTTGCCTTGTGTCATTTTCTGAGGAGAGATCCCTGGCAAAGAACAAGGCTGAGGCTAGCCCCATCTCCACAGCACGCTCTGAGGTGAGTCATCTGCTTCATAAATTTTACCTGAAATCTATCTGGTAGACAGGAGTGAGGTCTCCTCTGGCTCCCTGCAGGGACTCAGTCTAAGGAAGGACAAGACCTTTATCCCCACACAAGGGCCCTTCAGGTTGGGGCAGGAGAGACCCTCAGAAGGGTTTTATTTTGAGCCTCAAGCTGAAAGCTTCTGGGAGTTTACAAAGTGGTCTAATCAGGAATACTCGGAGCAGCACTGTTGCTGTGACCGACTGTGTGAGGCATGTCAATTTACATGGGTCTCTCAGTCAATATTCACATAATGCCTTGAGAAAGGAATGCAAGTGTTTGACTAACGTCCGCACGGAAGAGTCCCTGCCTGGCAACCTCCAATGCTGGCCATTTCTCGGGAGCCTCCCTGCCTCTCCACAAATTTCCACCTGGGCCCAATGGCCTGAGCCACTTCCTGAAAGCCATAGAGGATGGAATCTGGGACTCATCTGTCAGGAACAACAATGCCTGGATCAGCCACAAGGGGGCCCCAAGTACCAGATCCTGGACTGGGCCTTCAGATGCTCTGCTGTCCAGACACGGGTGCTAGGTCTGCCAAGTTCTGATGGACAAATACCTCCTGCTAGTTGATATCCCTAACACCAGGGGCCAAACACCAGGGGCACCCAAAGCCAGGATTCCCGCACAAGCAAAGGAACCACATGGCAGCTCAGGTCCCGGAGTGTGAGGCACTTTCAGCTCTGTCACCCCAAGTCTACACAGCAATCCTGCCACACTGGAGCCACTGCCTCCGCCCTACGGCTATTTTAGAGGAGGCGTGTCTGCGAGGGTCGTACAGCTTATCCAGTGTAACACAGATGGAGCAGTATGGCAGGCTGGAATCGGCGCACCTGGGGCTGCCTGCCGAGGATGTGGGTCTGCTGTGGAGCCCTTGGGGAAGCTGAGGCTCGGGGCTGATTACCTGCAGCTGCTGCAGCTCGCTCATGTTGCTCTCGCACTGGGCCACCATGTCCCGCATCTGGTTCTCATGTTTCTGCTGCTGCTGCAGCCTCTCAGCCTTCTGCCTCTTCTCCTCCTGCTGGGAGAACTGCAGAGAGAGGAGGGTACTGTGGGTGCTCACCTGGGTGGCTGGGTGAGGGCTTCGCCAGCCTCTGCCTGAGTCAGTGAGGCCCCTCCCAGGGACTGGGCAGCAATGCTCAGAGCCCAGCCTACCTCAGGCTATGCTCTCACTATTGAAACTCCTGTCCTGAGTGGAGACCCAGCCTCTGTCCCCACACTGGTAGGGACCAGACAAGGTGAGGTGACATGTGCTAGGACAGTATACACAGAAATCACAGGGGCCTACATCAAATAGAAAACACAAAAGGAGGCTCTTGGGTGAGAACAGAGAACACCACGCACATAAAAGCATGGGATCGGGACTGGAGAGATGGCTCAGTGGTTAAAAGCACTGGCTGCTCTTCCAGAGGACCCAAGTTCAATTCCCAGCACCCACATGGCATCTCACAACTGTCTGTAACTCCAGTTCCAGGTAATCTGTCTCCCTCACAGACATGCATGCAAAACACCAATGCACATAAAATAAAAATAAATATTAAAAAAAAGTGTGGAATCATGAAAAGCCCCCGTACATGACAAGTGTCAAGAGTGGATCTATCTGTCCACCAGGGAGGAGTCCCTGGGATACTGAAGCTCCCAGGCCCTGACTGACTTACACATCCCCTCCCAGGACCCTGTCCTTCCATGGCATTACCAGGTCTTACCGGGTCCCTCCTTGACCACTCCCCATAGCCTACCGGGTGCAGCCCCCACCTGCTTGATCTTCTCGCGCTGCTCAGAGGCACTGCCCGCGCCATTGATGTGCAGGCTCTTCTTGTACATGGCCATGCGTGTCTTGCCGTCGCTCCTCTGGATCTTGGGGAGCCGCGCCTTCTCCTGCTGCTGTCTAATTTTCAGCTGCTCCATCATTCGTTGGTTGTAGCGCTGCATCTGCTCCCGTTCCTGGAGGGACACCAGGCCGAGGTCAGGGGAACGCTAGGCACAGAGGTGCTTCGGAGCCAAAGGTCACCTCAGCACACGAGCCAGGGAGTCAGAACAGCATAGCTCACAGTTCATGTCTACGGCTCAACACTATCTGTTCTTTAAAATTCTTTTTACATTTACTTATTTTATTGGGCGGGAGCGGGTTAGGCATGAGCATGACACTCAGAAGACAAGTTTTTCCGCTATGAAGGTTCTGGGAATTGAACTCAGGTCATCAGGCTTGGTGGCAAGCTCCCTTATCCACGAAGTCATTTCACCAGCCCTGGTTTTTCTGTTGTTGCTGCTGTTTTTCTTTTAATATTACAGTGTCCCCGACTACTGATGGTTTGACCCACAGTTTTCAGACTTCACAATGGCATAAAAACAGTGTGACTCAGCTAAGCCCAATTCTGAATTTTCCTGGGCGAACAAAATCTAGTTCAGTATTCTGGATACTGGGCAGTGGCAGTGAGCTCACATGTCCCTGAGGGGACGTACCCTACACTGGGCTGCCTCAGAGCCGGGCTAAGCAAGGCAGCCTGGAGGCGGCTTGTTATCTTCAACTCAGGATGGTGCTGGGGATAGAAACCCTCAGCAAGCCAATAAGCATCACCCTCTCTGTTCTTTCTCTTTTTGGGGGTTGGGGGTGGCGCAGTTTCAAGCAGCCCAGCACTGAGGCATTGGGGTGAGCAGAGGAGCCGTCTGTATCATCTGTGGCCCTTAAACAACTTCCGTGATTTCTGCCCCTCAAGCAGGGCACCCAGGAGACAGTCACAGCAGCCCCTCCCGGGTGCCCTGCATCCCACCTTAGCCTTACCTTCTCGTGCTTGCGCAGCAGGTCATGCCGCTGCAGGAAGTACTGGTCCTTAAGTTGCTGCTTCACCAGCTGATGCCGCTCCTGCAACTGGTGCTCCTCCATCTCCCACAGGGCTGCCTCACGCTCTGTGGAGGACACACCACCCACACGGTAAGGAGTGGACGGGGCCAGAGACCAGACAGATCTCCCGCCCCCTCCCCACCTCATCAGGCTCCTGCTGGGACTGATGACCAACCCGGTGCTGGGCTCAGAGGAATGGGCACCTAGGCTACCTCATTAAACCACACTGGCTGATCTGAGTGGAGCAGAGGAAACTAAGAGATGACGAGCCCCCACAGCCTGGGAGCTTAGGAGCTGCGGCAGGTCAGCAGGCAGGGAGCAGCTGGAGCTGGGACAGAGGCCCCAGCTTCCTCCTCTACCAAATGACACAAGCATACCCTGAAGAGGAAATGTTCTTCACAGACACTTTTTAAGGAAAATCTACATTAACACCCCTTTTTTTCTGCTGGGCAAACGAGAAGGGCTCTGAGGGAGAACCTGTGTGAAGATAATGCGGGTGAGACCGTCCTGTGAGGAAGCAGATCCTCAGAGGGCACTGATCTGCTGGATCCTTGGGCTTCCTTTCTGTTGCTTCTAAGCCATTTGGGCTTGGAATTCACTTGGAGTAGCGTCAACAGATCAAGACGCATAGGAACTCTCCTCAGGGCGGTCCCTCCCTACACGTTAGGCTCATAGTGGGAGCTATAGGCGAGGACAGCAAGAGGTCGGGGTGAAATCTGACTAGCACACAGTGGGGCAAGCGGCGGTCACACAAGCTGCTGCTTCCGTGTGCTGTGGTAACGGCTATCCTTGCCTCCCTCCTGACTTCCCAGGGGCCAGGGGAGGGAGGGTTGCCTCTACTTCCGTCATCCCGAGTGACTCTGGGCCCTACCTCGGAGGAGCTCCTGCTTCTTGCTGAGGCATTCTCGCTCCTTGTCACAGATCTCATGCCTGTTTTCTATGGTGAGCTTCTTCATGGCCAGCTCCAGGTCCTCCTTCTGCTTGGCTACAAAGTCTCGGTCCTGAGGGAAGGACAATGAGGCTTGGGTAACTTAGCGCATGCACACACGCTCTCTCTCACTGTGAAGATGAGGGCCTGTCTGCCTCTCTCACCAGCCTTGGTTTGTTTGTTTAAACTGTTTATTTCATGTGTTTGAGTGCTGACTGGCATGTGTGTGTATGTACCACACGTGCCTGCGGAGGCCAGAAGAGGGCCCCGAGTCTCCTGGAACTGGAGTTATGTCCGCAGGCTGCACAATATGTGTGCTCTCTGCTGAGTCATCTCTCCAGCACCAAGCCCTGTGTTTAAAAAAGTTATCTGCTCATAATAATCGTGAAGGTGTGGGCTGGAGAGATGGCTCAGAGGTTAAGAGCACTGACTGCTTTTCCAGAGGTCCTGAGTTCAATTCTCAGCAACCACATGGTGGTTCACAACCATCTATGATGAGATCTGGCGCCCTCTTCTGGCCTGCAGGCAAACATGCACTGTATACATAAGAAATAAATAAAATCTTCATAAAAAAATCATTGCACGGATGCAGTGTGCTGTTTCAGGACATGTGTGCCTGTGTACTGAGGAGTTGGGGGGAATTTGTATGTCTAACACCTCAGACAGTTATCATTTCTTTCTGTAAAACATTGAAGACCCTCTTCTCACTGTATTGAAAATACATTATTATTGGGTAGGGTCATCCTTTTCTGTGCTACTACTGAACACAAAAACCCATTTCTTTATTTGGTTAGAAATAGACAGGTTGTGAGGGGCACTGAAAAGACTGGAAATCTGGAGTCAGGTCAAGTACTAGACTTTGCCCCACTGCCCTCAACTCTGCAGCATCTCCTTTCTGAGCTTTGTTTCTTCTGCAAATGGAAAACCAAAGAGCTTCTACCCCAAGGTACCACAAACACTTGACCAGATCGTATGTCAAGCATCTGTGAACATGGGCTACAACTGCTTGCACCCAGGGCTCAGGAGGCAGAATGTCCAAAGATCCCACAATGGAGAAAACAGGAGCATTCCAGCAAGGGGTGAGAGGCTGGACCGAGGGTAGGGTCAAGCTGGGAGGGGCCGGGAGGGCCAGGCAGCAGCAGGCACAGTGAGGAAGGCCTCAGCTCATGGACAAAGGGAGAAGGTTTTAAGCTGAAGGGAAAAAGGGTGACAGGGTCAGATTTGGATTTCATACCGACAATACCTGCTGGTGCAAGAGAAAGAAGAAGTACAGGAAAGCAAGAGGAAGCAGGGAGGATAGCTGGGAGAGCTGTAACAATGGTGGGGATCCAGCAACATTGCCAGATACACGGGTCCAAAGATGGGAGAAATATGGACGGATGGATGGATGGATGGGTGGGTGGGTGGGTGGATATATGTATGTGTCTGTGTGTGTGTGGTGTATATCTGTGGTGTATGTTTAGTATATATGTGCTATAGAGATTTGCATTGGTACGGTATTGGTTTACTGATACAAATTTAAGGTCAACTTTGTTATACTGTGTATATGTATTTCTGATCTTGATTAAGGTACTGTGTTTGTCCAGCATATTTAAAAATGTAATGTATAAAGCTGGGCGGTGGTGGCGCACGCCTTTAATCCCAGCACTCGAGAGGCAGAGGCAGGCGGATCTCTGTGAGTTCGAGGCCAGCCTGGTCTACAAGAGCTAGTTCCAGGACAGGAACCAAAAAGCTAAGGAGAAACCCTGTCTAGAAAAAATCCAAAAAAAAATGTAATGTATAATTAAGAAATATAGGTTAATAGATAGTCATCCATGATAGTGAAGCTTGCAGTTAGGTTTTCTAGATATAGAGATGTATTTCAGATAGATAGGCATTCTTCAAGCCTTTCAAAGATAATGTACCTCCTGTTTACTTAGGTAATATTATATTCTCCTGGAGTCTTTATTATAGTTGTCCTTAGTTATAATAAAAGACCAAGTAGATATAAATATTGTAACTGTAATTCTTGCTTGATAACTGTTTTACGTAATTTAATTGTGTTAAAGTTAAAACCTTCCTTTTTATTTAAACAGAAAAAAGGAGGTGATTGGGATTCCCCTCTGTATGCTGTGATTACCATTGGTTAATAAAGGACTGCTTTGAGCCTATAGCAGAGCAGGGCAGAAAGAGCTAGGTGGGGAAAACTAAAGTAAATGCAGAAAGAAAGAAGGGTGGAGTCAGAGAGAAGCCATGCAGCTCAGCCAGAGACCAACTCTGGAACTTTAGCTGGTAAGCCACAGCCACGTGGCGATACACAGTTTAATAGAAATGGGTTATGTATGAATTAACCAATAAGAATCTACAGATAATGAGCCAAGCAGTGATTTAATTAATACAGTTTCTGTGTAATTATTTCAGGGCTAAGCAGCCAGGAACCAATTAGTGGCCTCCTTCTACATATATGTATGTTGCATGGTATGTGTTGGGACATGTGTGTGTTGTGTGTTTATACAGTGTATTATATGTGTGGGGAGCATGTGTCATGTGTGCGTGTGTGTGTGTATGTGTATGTACCAAGCTTCAGGAGGTGATGGAGAAGTAGAGGGAAAGGATGGGTCAGGAACAACAAAAGTTCTGGCCCCAAAACAGGACAGGGACAAGTTCCTCCTCAGGACATAATAACAGAGTTAGGTCTGAAGACTTTGATGTCCTTTAGGCACCAAGTAGGCAGGTGACTGATCTTGGTTGACAGGTGATGTGACATATAAACAAGTTGCAGTAAGGTAGGCTGGACTAAGGTGCAGGCTGCATTGGCCAGAGACACCAGGGCTCACTCTTGGGGTGCAAGGGTGATCAGGGAGGATAACCACGGGGCCAATGAATGATGGGCTAGATTTAGGCATTCAAAACAGGAGGTGGGTATTGAAGCAGCAAGCCTGGGCAAGTTAAGGGGAGAAGGATTTGGGTCCCTGCTTCATGACTGTGGCTAAGTGACCAAGTCTGGGGACTCACGAGTAGCTGCTTCTTCTGTGAGTGTTCCTCCATCTTCTGCTTCATGCTCTCTTTCCGCTGCTGCCGGGGCAATTTCTCAACCTCATTCTTCACCTGTAGCAAACATGGCAGAAGTCACCTTACACCAGGTAGCTCCATCCCCGAGCTGTGACACGCCCCCAGATGTTGGTAGATGTGGTCAACGTCTCAGAGAGTCGGGGACAGAAGACTCATAGTTGATAGGCACAGGCTTACGTAAAATTCCTAAATGAATAGTGTATCTGTGCACCGTGGCCTCTGTGTCAGTATGGTGCCCTGTCCCAGCTCAGTGACCCTGAGAGCTATCACAGACTTAGAACTGTGCTTTTACAAGCTGACTGCTTTGGTCCAGGGGACAGATTAAAGCAGCAATAGACAGAGAGCCCAGGTTCTGAGTTCTCTGTTAAAAACATGGAAGACACAAGCAACAAACACTCTTACATCTGGTGACGGAGGGAGGAGGCAGAAGAGGCATAAAAGCAGAGTCCTGTGGGGCCACTCATCAGAGAGGCAGACCCAAGGCCTCACGGGACCCTTTTCGGGCCAGCACTGCTCTCTGGCAGAGCCGTGCAATGAATGGCAGGTGGGCGGGGAGCGAGTTGAGCGAGTTCCACCAGGCGGCAGATAAGCAGCATTCCCGGGCAGTGACGTCCTTGAAGTTACTGAACATCTCAGCACCTCTTTTTCCCAACCAGAAAACAATCTAGCTTTTAACTAAGAAGCCCCCAGGGTTCCTTCCAGGGATATGGCGTGCAGGGCTAGGGAACTCCGAACCATTTAATAAGCTCAGCTTCACGACAGGGACACACTCTGAGAAACAAGTCATTACACAATTTCATCAGCATGCAAACTGAGTAAACCTTGGGAAACCTAATGAACCGACTTTCCCCTCGCCATAGCTCCCGGTACAGTACAGCGACCATCTGCACGGAAGTTATGCTGCATGGGAAACCATGAATGGCCTAGAGGTGACTGAAGGCGCTCAGAAGGTGTGTGCGGGTTATACATCGCTGTGTAAATGCAGGAGCCTTAAACCCGGGGGTGCCCCCGAGTGAGTCAGTGAGGAACATCTATACGGTTCACTGGACTCGGGACTGGAACCCCAAGAATTCTGGAAAGAGAGTAAACGTGAGCCTACGATGAGCTGCTGCTGAGCAGAGGGCCATCCTCAGACCACAGCAATCAAGCCTGGAAGAATAGCCCCAGGGACACTGAATGCAGTGTCCTCCTGAGAAGCTGAAAGGACGCAGATGTCAAGCTTCTTCTTCCCATGAAAACTTTCAAACAAAACCATGTCAGACTAAACTGGGAACTTTGGTGTGACTCAGTGGTAGGGAACCTGCATAGCACACACGAGGGGCTTTCCCAGGGGAGGGAGGGAGATGTCTCAGCCCTGTCTGTGCACAGGGCATCTGGGGCTCAAGTGCGGCCCATACCTCCCCATGTTGGGGAAGCTAAGGGCTGGGACACCCTTCTGTAGACTCCCAGGAGGAAGGAGGCGAATAAGCAGACAGCAGCACCCAGCACTGGGCGCAGAAGTCCCCAGCAGAGCACAGTCTGCCAGGCTATGGCTCTGGGAATCGGGGTCACATCATCTCAGGGCCATGCATGTCCTTGCCTCCCACTTCCAACTGAGGGAGGAGGAGGACAACCAAAAGAGGGCGGAGCACAGGGGACAGCATCTGCTGGGCTTCTCCTGCATTGCCTCCCCTTGTGGGAAGAGCACCTCCAACTTTAGAGGCCACCATCTCTTTCATCTTTCCTGCTCTCTTTCATCTAAGCGGATGTGAAAGAAGTTAACAGAAGCCACTCAGGAAGAACAAGACAGGAAGGTGGCATCCAAAAGGCAGAGAAAGGACTAAAGTGTCATCGCTTTGTGGCTGGGACACCAGGATCCCAGTGGGGCTGCTCCCAAGATCTTGGGGTAATTGGCTCCATGCAGCCCCTCTGTTAGGAAAGGAGGCCGTGTTGGCTATTTTTATATCAACTTGATACAAGATAGAGTCATCTGAGAACTTCAATTGAGAAAATGCCCTCACAAGACAGGCCTGTGGGACATTTTCCTGACTGACGGTTGATGGGGAGGGCCTGGCCCATTGTGCATGGGGCCACCCTGGGGCTGGTGGTCCTGGGTTCTATAAGGAAGCAGGCTGAGCAAGCCATGATGAGCAAACCAGTAAGCAGACCCTTCCATGGCCTCTGCACCAGCTTCTGCCTCCAGGTTCCTGCCCTGTCCTCCCGATGTTGGACTGGGCAGGAGAAGTGTAAACTGAAACAAACCCCTCCTTCCCAAACTACTTCTGGCCTCGGTGTTGTATCAGAGCAATAGAGACCCTAAACTAAGACAAGGCTAATCCTCAGAGCAGAGGCCCCGCCCTGCCCCCGCCCCGCCCCGCCCCCCAGCATCCCATCACCTCCTTCTTCATCTGCTTGAGCTGCTCCTGGAACTTGGCGTAGTCTCGATCCTGCTCCAGGCGGATCCTCTTGGCCTCCTCCCTCCTGCGCACACTGTGATCCTGTTCCATCTTCTCCACCTGCTGTTTCTGCTGCCGCTCCAGGTTCTCCAGCTCCATGTCAAAGTGTTTCTTCTTGGCCTGGAAGGTGCACAGACTCAGAGGCATCCAGCAGAACTGCCTCATACCTCAGAGTCTGTATTAGACCCAGACGTGAGCCCCGGCCCTGCCACCCTTTGCTGTGTGCCCCAGGGCAAGTTCTTTCTTTCTTTCTTTTTTTTGTAGACCAGGCTGGGCTCGAACTCACAGAGATCCACCCGCCTCTGCCTCCTAAGTGCTGAGATTGAAGGCGTGTGCCATCACCATCCAGCCCAGGGCAAGTTCTTTGACCTCTCTGAGTTGTTTCCTTGTCTGGCCTGGCAGGACAGTGGCCTGGCACTCCACCTCTAAGGGTGTCCCTGTGCAACTGGGGGTCACTGTGACCCGACCACCCCCTCCAACAACACCTTCACCTGAAGAGAACATGGAGGCAGGAGCCCCGGGGCCTGTCTCCTCCCCTCACTCACGTTGATTTCTTGTTCAAAACGTTTGTGCATTTGCTCCAGCTGCATCTCATGCTTGCTGTTCAGCTGCGTCTGGTTCCGATGCTCTTCCTTCTGCAGAAGCCGAAGCTCTCGGAGTTCCTGGCGCCTGCAGATGAGCAGACAAACATTTCCTAGTGAGAAGGGCGCCTCTGAGACCACAGTATTCACAGCCAGGGCCACAAAGGGATGGGTTGTGGAGTAGAATCCCACTGACTGAAGCAGAGACACAATCAGGATTCAGGTTTCGTTTGATATTCTGAGAGATAAAAAGGTGAGCATCCTCCATGTATAAAACGCATTTACAGGGCTGGAGAGATGGCTCAGTGGTTAAGAGCACTGACTGCTCTTCCAGAGATCCTGAGTTCAATTCCCAGCAACCACATGGTAGCTCACAGCCATCATAATGAGATCTGGCGTCCTCTTCTGGCGTGCGGTTATACATGGAAGGAATGCTGTCTACATAATAAATAAATAAATCTTTAACATTTACAAATCAGTAAGGAGGAAGGAACTAACCACCAACCCCACAAGTGGTACACAACATCGTAACATGAAAAGACATAAAGCAAATGAGTGTAAAATTAAGAAGAAATTTTAAAATGATTTATATGATAAGAAATACAAATATAAAAGAAAAAGCATTTCATTAAACAGACAGGCATGTAGGGGAATTCATACTCCATGTGTTACTGATATAAATTAGCAGAACATTTTGAAATATACTGGCAATACCTTTATATCTTTTGGTACTCTACTCTCACTTCTGGATTGGGTGAGGATGTTTGTAACAACATCATATATAATTTTATATTTATAATTATAATTAAATTTCATCCCACTGGCCCAAGATGGGGGAAATATCCCTAGAACACCTGAAACTACTTTTATTCTGGAATGCTAGAAGCTTTCCTTCAAAGCAATGATGGCGTCTACAAAGCCCTGGCCTGGGGGTGCTCTGAGGCTCCCCAGTGCCCAGCAGCCCACTCTTCAACAGCAGTCCCAGGAGGTCCCAGTGCACAGTGAGAACTGGAGGAATTCTCAGGCAGAATCTCCGCTCTGCTCCTGGTCAACTAGAGACCCAGCATTTGCAGCTTATCTGCCCAGAAACATGGTTTCCTCATGTGCAAGTGAGGAATAGGGTTCCCCGGGGAGGGCTGTACGAGACCACTGGAGTGTGTGAGGCTGTGTCAGGCAAGTGGCTTTGCCTTACCCCTTTTTTCCCTGTCCTCCCCTCTCTCGTTCTCACTAAGTCCTGTGCCTTTTCCCTTTTGACTACCACCCCAGCCTGAGCCAGAGTCTGATGGTCCTGGACAGTCTTCCCACCTCACAAGCCAGTTTTTCCCTTCTACAGCTAAGACCTACACGGTAGCCAGAGAAACTGTCCAGCCTGTCACTGTGTGCCATTTCCCTGTCTGCTGTGCCTTTCCCTCACAGCTTACAGACCTCCATAGCCTGGGTCCTGCCCCCACAGACCACAGTCCCCCCTCTTTTGTCCTGGCATTCCATACTGAAGTCCTTTTCTCTAAGATCCTGATACAAATCCAGGTCACCCACCAGGGCCTCAGCAACTGCAGATTCCCTTGGCACTCTAGTGCTGGGATTCACCTCATCTGTCAAGCTCAGCTCAGGGTGATGGTGATGGTCCCTACGAGCAATCTCTGCTCAGCCCAGGCACTCACAGCTGTATCAACCATTCCTTCCTTTGCAGTGTGCAGCACAATCAAGAATTAGCTTGTATACCATGTCTGGAACCCATAGGTATAAACTCGATGTGGGGGATAGCTTCGTGTATCTGGACTTCCATTTGGACCCACTTGGTAGGTGATGCCTGAGTCAATAATTGGGTGGATGTATGGAGAGATGAATGGCAAGCGAATAAGTGGGTGGGTTAAATGGGGGACTAGACAGATAGATGGGTAGACGAGAATAGACAAGAGTAGGGGGATGAACAGATGGATGAATGGGTGGATGGATGGATGGATGGATGGGTGGATGGGTGGATGGGTGGATGGATAGGTGGATGGGTGGATGGGTGGATGGATAGGTGGATGGGTGGATGGATGGGTGGATGGATGGGGAGATGGATGGGTAGGTAGGTGGATGGATGGATAGATGGATGGATGGATGGATGGATGGATGGATGGATGGATGGATGGGTGGGTGAATGGGAATTAGGTAAGACAGAGGAGTACAGATATGGATATGCAGATAGATTTGGGTAGATGGGTCATTGGGCATGTGTGAGTGGATGGACAAAAGAGATGGGTGACAGATAGGTGCATGTGTGGATAGATGAATGCAGGAGAAGGGGTGTTAAGTAAAACCACGTTCCTTTTGCCTCAACCCCCACTTCACATTGGGGACAGGCCCAATGCCCAGCATCCTTAGGGCACCTCCACCGGTTCCCACACCGGTGCCTCCCCGGACTTGCCTGAGAAATCTCATCTCCTCGTCTTTCTTCTCATCTTCGCTGATGATCTTGGAGGTGGTGATGCTCACCTCCACACCGTCCACCACAAACCTGCGGGTCCGCTTCAGGGTCTTGTTGTGCAGTTTTGAGCCCTGGCAAGGAGAACATGACCAAGCTCAGCTAGAAATCCAGTGGAGACAGGGTGAGGTCCACAGCCTGAGCCCAGGAAGGGTGAAGTCATCCACGGTGCCCCGTCCTCAAGCTTCCCAAACAGGGTCTAAGAGTCTGGCCTTAGACCCTCTGGCTTCTGCTGGTCTCGGCTTCAGACACCATGCAAGGCTCTTACCTCACCAAGGCATTCTTACAAAACACTATCTCAACATCCAAAAGGGCTGTTTTCATCCTCACGGAACACTGCCGGCTTTGTGACCCTGGACAAGACTCTGGGCTTGCCTGAATCTCAGCCTTTTATACTGTCCATGGAGTGTCAAAACAGAACTCGCCTCTTTGGGGGGGTCATGCAGATTTGATGAGAAGCACATGGGGTACATAAGGCATGGCATTTACTTCTGTCCGTCATGACCACAGAGCACAGTCCCTATTAGATTTGGTGGCCTCAGCCAGCTGAAGCTCTATAAAGCCTGCTTAGGGAGGACCTGGCCCTGGAAGGTGTCGTGGAGGAAGTGTTCGATTCTGATTCAGATGAGGGTTTAGGGGTCTACAGTGGTTATCTGATGGCCTCTGTTCTACCCACTGCCTCAAACTCCCAAAGTCCTTCCTCCTAGAACACAGCCCTCCCTCTATAACATGGCCCATGGGCCTCCCACCCCCTTCAAGAGGAGTGGGCACACCAGGGTGGCTAAGAGTGGGCACCTCACACTGTATGCTGTTGCCCAGCACACTTTACCTGGGCTCTGGGCACGCGGTGCCTTCTTTTTTAAATGGTGCTGGGGATTGAACCCAGGGCCAAGTGCACCCTACCATCAAGGGTGGTACCTACATCTCCAGCCCCACTTAGTGCCCTTTTAGGAGGAAGAAGTACAGGATGATACTTCTTCATAAAAGCCGCTGGCCACAGCTGGACAACTACGGTGGACGACAATCTGTGTCAGTTCTGAAGAAATGAAGGGAAAAGCTGCCGTGGACACGTCTGCTTGACCGCGCCTCTCTCTGATCCAGAGGCTACTGAGGGGCTGATGGGCTGCTCCTGCCTTTGCCGCCTTATACTTAACAGATATGCGAATCTCTATGATATGTGTTACACTGAGTAAGTCTTAGAAGGCAATAAAGAAGTGCACAGCATCACCCCGTCCCCCTGCTCCCCTAAGTCAGTCTTGTTTGGGGATATCAGGTGGCCAACAATAAGTTTAATGGTATCGCAGAACTGCCGGGGGCAGACAAGGAAGGGGGTCACCCCTCTTAGCTGCTGGAAGAGGAGGGGCTAAAGGCACACAAGGACAGGCGCCCCGCCCAAGGTGTGACCACCTCCCTGCTTCCACCCACACAGCCTTGTGCCAGATGCCAACTTCTTTTCGTCCCTACTGCCCCTCTGGAAATCGTGGGAGGAAGCGGCCCTTCAGTTCCATTTAAAGCACTTTGCACAGAATGGCTACAGTCACTTAATGTCACCCGCCGCCAGACAGGAGGCCAGAGAGGAGAGTGAGTCCAGTTCCCCTTGCTGAGTCTACCTGCCAGTCACTGGTCACACAGCTGATCCCCAAGCAAGAGAACTTCCACTCCCGGAATGCTCTTTCCCCAGTTTTAGGCCCTTTAACCAAACTTTAAAATTTAAACATATGGAGGTGGAGAGATGGCTCGGAGGTTAAGAGCACTGACTGCTCTTCCAGAGGTCCTGGGTTCAATTCCCAGCACCCACATGGCGCCTCACAACCATCTGTAATGAGATCTGGTGCCCTCTTCTGGCCTGCAGGCATACATGCAGACAGAACAATGTATCCATAATAAATAAATAAATCTTAAAAAAAAAATAAAGGGGCTAGATAGCTGGCTCAGCAGTTAAGAGTACTGGCTTTTCTTCCAGAGGACCCAGGTTCAATTCCCAGCCCCTACATGGCAGCTTTGAACTGTTGAAAATCCAGTTCCAGGGGATCTGACATCCTCATACCAATGCACATAGAAAAATAAAATAAATTATAAATAAAATAAAATTTAAGCATGCAACATTAATGTCTTATACTGACCCAAATATGTGGGGTATTAAGCAAAAATCATGAGCCATTTAAAATAAAAAGAGGTTGGGGATGTGTTTGTGTGTGTGTGTGTGTGTGTGTGTGTGGTGCTTAGCATACACAAGGCTCTAGGTTCACCCCTAGCACCTCTTACGGATACACAAATCAAGTACAATATAAGTAGCTTCTGCTTGCTTTTGAGACTGGAATCTGAGCATGTCACACTGGCCAGCATGCCTGCTCTGGCCCCCAGGGTGATAGGTGAATTTACCTTGAGAGACAATGAGCCCGTCTCTTTATTCAGTGACAGGTCAGCAGACAGGGAGGTGCTGTAGTCCATGCTCTCTGAGGTAGACACAGTGCTGCAGTCTGAAGCCCTCTTAACATGGCTTGGAGTTACAGAGCTGGGGAGCCCCAGGCCACCATTGGCCAGCTTCTCTCCACCCAAGGTCTCCAGGGCGCTGCTGTTGGGGCGGCTCTGGTTTGCCTTCTGGGACTTGCTGGCCGCAGGACTGGGGTCCTCAGCCTGGCCAGTGACTTGTTTCTCTTCGGCTACATGAATTCTGGCATCCATGGACAATGGTCGGGACTTCCGGAGGGGAACAGGTACCTTTAAGTCATTGTCATTCTTGGGGACCACATCCGCAGGGCTGACGGTTTGAAGAGGCCCATCCCCTGAGGGTTGGCTACCGTCCACAGGCTCCCGAAGCTGACTGGGAGGCAGGGTAACACAAGAATCCTGGGGAGGCTTGTCAGAGTTGAGGCTTGGCTCAGTTGCACCAGCAGAGTCCTGAGTGTGGTTGGCCAGGGGCTAGAAAAGAGTCAAGACTGAGCCTCTGAGAGCCCAGGCCCCACAGGCGACAGGCCAGCAGAGCAGAGCAGGGACCCTGAGCCTAGTCTCCATACACTTCCCACAGCCTCTCCTCAACAGGCTGCCACTGGGTGCCACTGTCACCTCCTCTCTCTAATTGCTATGTCTACCAAAGCACTGCTCCTGTCCTACGAGGATAACAGGCTGTGGCCGGCTGTTGAGAGGCCCAGCCAATTGTCACAGTGTGGGGGATACTCCTGTCTCACCTGAGGCCCAGGCCTCCCAACGTCTCAACACACACTGGCAATCTGACTTCTTTTGTTGTTGCTGTTTTTCTGTGATAGGGCCAAGTAGGTCAGGCTGGCCTCAGACTTGCTGTGCAGCTAAGCATGACCATGAACTTCTGATCCCCCTGTCTCCACCTCCCAAGAGTTGGGATTACAGGTTTGCACTGCCATGCCAGTTTGAATGCGGGACTAAGATGCCAGGGCTCTGGGCATGTTAGACCAGCTGAGTGACATGCCCATCTTGGTAATCTGAATTTTCACATGATTATCTGTTGATTTCTAGATGGCAACCAATTCACATTGAAAAAAAAAGTGGCCGGGCGATGGTGGCGCACGCCTTTAATCCTAGCACTTGGGAGGCAGAGGCAGGCGGATCTCTGTGAGTTCGAGACCAGCCTGGTCTACAAGAGCTAGTTCCAGGACAGGCTCCAAAACCACAGAGAAACCCTGTCTCGAAAAAAAACCAAAAAAAAAAAAGAAAGAAAAAAAAAGTGCCCATCAGTCCTACCTGGGTCTGGGTTCAGCCCACCTATCCCTTGCATTTTGGTTTTTGTGGGGTGGAAAGTACTGGAAACATCGCTATGATGAAACCAAATACTTATTTCTGTGAATAGGAAACTAAGTGTCTACATGGGGCATGAGGTGGAAGGGAGGCCACAGGGTGGGGGGGACAACTGGGAGTGGGACGGGGGGCCAGGGACCTCTTCTGTCTGAAGGAGAACCAAAACCAGATTTTTGTTTTAAATTTTAACAGCGAAGCCTAATTCTAATTAAAAATTTTAAAATTAAAAACAAAAAGAGCTAGGCACAATGGTGCACGCCTTTAATCTCGGCACTCAGGAAGCAGAGGGAGATGGGTCTCTGTGAGTTCAAGGCCAGCCTGGTCTACATCGTGAGTGCCTAGACAGCTAAGGCTACACAGTAAGACCCTGTCTCATAATCCAAAAATAAACAAATAAAAAGACAATACTATGGGTGCGTTTGAGATGTAACCTAGTGAAAGGGGCAGATGGGGGGGTGTTGGAAAAAAAAGGAAAAAAGACAATAAATGGGAAGGGCCTGGGGGTTCAGCTCCAAGACAACTCAATGACAGCTCACCCTGACTTACTGGGGACCCTCTAGGATGAGCAACAGCCTATGAGAAGCTCCTGGGATGAACTGTGAGACCAGGGACCCTAGGACAGCCCTAGGTCCTGCATGTTCGAGAACCTGAATCTGGCCAACAGCTGCTCAGCCTCACCCTGGGCATGGGTATTTGGGGCTTCCAGCCAGTTGGCCCCAAGAGGCAGAAAGGAATCTTTCTCTGCCCCCCCCTCGTCCCCCAGACTTACCGAGGAGGCATCCACAGCATCCTCCTCTTCTCCATCATCCCTGACATCATCCCTGGCATCCTCGATCTCCTCCATCACCTCGGCCTTTGCCTCAGCCACCAGCTCCCGAAGAGCCTTGTTACTGGTGACATTGCTGACGAAGGGATGCTGAGAAGAAGAGACACCTGTGTTAGAGCCGTTTGGGGTCTGCTGTGGGGAAGGAGCAGCTATGGGATTTGATCCTCAGCAAAGAGGGCCAGCTGTGGTCCTAAGCAATGCATGAACTTGAAGTTGGTAAGGGGAACTCCCAAAGGACGAACAGCCATGCTGAAACCACAGGGAGTCATAAAGATGAAAAGAGACAATTTGCTTGAAAGTGCCTTGTAATACCGGGTCCAGGCCATGATTTTTTATGGGGTGACGGTGCCATTTGTGTGTTCATTTTCTTTTTGAGCCCTGCTTCTCCTCTGCTAGCTCTCACCCATTCAGCTGCTTCATTCCATCCAGTTCTGTTTCTTTAGAGAATTCGGAATAATACAGACTAAATATGGTTTGCATTCTGACATGGCCATGAGCCTCTGGGGGCCAGGGAGTAGAATGTGGCAGTTTGCTAGGCTCATCCTATGTTTGAATTCTTGGTTCCCAGTTGGTGGAACTGTTTGGGAAGGATTAGGGGGCGTGGTCTTATTGGAGGAGGTGTGTCACTGGGGCTTCCGAGTTTCAAATGACTTGTGCCATTCCAGAGTATTCTCTGTGATTCATGCTTGAGATGGAGATATGAACTCTCACTACTGCTCCAGCATTATGCCTGCCAGCCCAGTGCCATGCTCCCCTAACTGGGTCATGAACTCTAACCCTCTGAAACTCTTATGTCCCCAACAAACCCTGGTCATGGTGTCTCATCACAGCAACAGAATAACAACTAAGATATCCTCCCACAGAGAGTTACACCATCTTCCTACAAAGTCTCTTCAAGGACAGAATTCCGTGAACAAGGAGTATGCCAGCACCTTCTGACCCTGAACTAGTTGCTAATTTAAGTTTCTTCACATTGTGTGGGCCAGTGTCATTAGGGTCTCAGGTATGTGTCTCTCATAGTCACGTGATTCCGTCTAAACAGATATTATTTTCCTGCTTAATCAATAAGTTTGCTAACTTTGCTTCACTCTGACCTGTCTTAGTTTTTTTTTTTTTCTTTTCTCCTTCAAAATAGATTTTTATGTAGCGCAGGCTGGTCTCCAATTACCTATGTAGTAAGGGATGACCTTGAATTCTGATCCTTCTGCCTCTACCTCTCTAGTTCCAGGATCACGGGCATGCACCAATATACCCAGTTTATGCAATGCCGGGGGCTGGACCCAGGGTTCTGTGCACAGTAGGCTAGGATTCTATCTACTGATCTACACCCCCAGACCCCAAGACTCTATTCTATGGCAGATGTGAGGATCATCTGCTGCCCTGAGTAGATGTCCCGAGGCTCAGCTCACTGCCAGGCCCCATCCTTCCGTGCTGGGGATGGAGGCTAAGCGGTGCTTTCTGTCACTGAGTCCCACTCCTCGCTCCTGTTTCCAGTACACTGTGTCACTGGAAAAACATGTTACCGTCTGTTAGCCGTCCTGCTGCTGCTGGGCACATGCAGGTGTTTCCTGCTGTGGGTGACTATGAGGTGAATAGCTAGGGACAATATTACGTCACTTGTCTTTGGGCAGAAATACACACTTGGTTTCAGAAGGGTAATGCAGAGACTCCTGTCGGTGGGCTGTACTCTATTCGGGGCTTTTGCACAAGTAGAATTTCTCAAGAGCGAGTGCTCTTCTACAGACCTTATAAAACCCCAGGCAAAAGATCTGGGGGTGTCTGGTCAGCCTGACGCACCCTGGAGAAAGCACCTGAAGACATCATCTGCAGATACCTCCTCTCGGGCACAGGGAGTGGCCAGGGTGGGATTCCTCAGCCCCTTCGTCACCATGGGCAGAGGGGAAGGAATGCCAGCGGTTGAGGGCATCATCGGATTGGAATCTGCTCATCTGAGGTGAGTGGGAAGGCTCTGATGAAACCCGCTGCTATCATCAGAAATCTTATCTGGGGAGGAATGGTGCCAACAAAATTGTTGGAGAAGTCTTTTAATAACTAAAAAAAACTACATTTCTTACACTTTAAAGATATATTTGGGGGGCTGGAGAGGTGGCTCCGCAGTTAAAAGCCCTAGCTGCTCTTCCAGAGGACCCGGGTTCAATTCCCAAGGACTTACAAAGCAGCTCACGATCATCTCTATCTAACTCTAGCTCCGGAGGATCTGAGACCCTCCTCTGGCCTCCATGAGCACTGCATACGTGTGATACACAGGCACACATGCAGGCAAAATACCATGCACACAAATAAAATGTTTTTTTTTTTAAACACATACTTAGAACTGGCAAATCCACGAGAAGTCATTCCTTTCAGTTTGGACATTTAAAGCGGGCTGGCGGGATGACTCAGTAGGCAGACAACGGACAAGGAAGCCTGAGGACCTAGGCTGGGTCCCCACATCCCCGATGACCCCCACAGGCTGTCCTCTCACCTCCACACGATGGCACAAGCATGCCTGGCCCAGTTCACACAGAAAATCAAAATGAATAAAAGTTTCCTTTGGGTCTGGGTACAGAGCAGGAGCAGGGCGCTTGTCTAACACGTGAGGCCCTGAGATCAACCCCTAGCACCATAAAACTCGGTCAGTAAGGCAGGTCACTGGTGGACAGCCAGCAGGCCACTCCCTACTCAACTCGTTCCCCTGAAAGCTGCAACTATCGCTCCTTTAATGAGTTGTGTCCGGCACATTTTCTTGGGCCAGTCTGACCTCGGCTCATCTAATCTCGTGGAGCTGTGAATTTTCCCATTCGTCCATTGCTTTCCTTTTTTCTAATTTTTTAAAAAAATATTTATTTACTTATTATGCATACAATATTCTGTCTGTGTGTATGTCTGCAGGCCAGAAGAGGGCACCAGAGCTCATTACAGATGGTTGTGAGCCACCATGTGGTTGCCAGGAATTGAACTCAAGACCTTTGGAAGAGCAGGCAATGCTCTTAACCACTGAGCCATCTCTCCAGCCCCCTCCACTGCTTTCTTGACACAGCTACGACACAGCAACTCCAAGGATGTGACCTCATGTGCCAGGGCCTGGTCGGGCCTTTCGCCAAAGGAGTCAGAAAGCCCGTGACAGAATGACGGTCAGGCTGGCACAAGTTTCCTATGTCTTCTTGGGGCTTTTTGAGAGGGGATGTGCCACATTCAAGCAGGGACCCCGGGGACCCGTGGGGGAAAGTCAGGGAAAACTCCTGGTACAGAGTATTGGGCAAAGGTATGGCCTTCATAGACCCTGAGGTAGGTCTGGGCTTAAAGGGTGGAGGAAGAGCAGGAGGGCCTCCAGCAATGGCTGGGAGACAAAGGAGCTGAGAGGGAGCCTAGGCAGCATCACAGCCCGGGCACGGCCTGGGGAATGAGAGCAGCGCCCATGGCCTGGGGCAGTGGAGGGCAGCACACATCACACAGGGCAGTTGAGAGCACATGCATGACCTGGGCCAGAGGAGAGCCATTCCCTATTTATTCTCAGAGGCTCTGCTACCCAGTACCGTGTTACTCTGGCTGCTGCATGCTTCCAGAAGTCCCGAGTGGGCTACTCACAAAGTTAACCAACTGGTCACCAGGATGTGCAGGGTAAAGTGTGCTGACTAGGTGACAGAGTTAAGCCATCTGGGTAAAATCCAGCTCCTGCTGTCAACACGGGTGTGTCAAGAAACCCTCTCTGTGCCTTAGTTTGCTCGTCTGTGGAGTGGGGATAATAGTATGGCTGTCCTATGTACTCTAGTGAGTGTTCAAAACAGCTTGTCATCACCAGTACGACCACCTCCATCACCATCAGCACCATCACTACCATTATTACCATTACCACAACCACCATCACCATTAGAACACCATCATCAGAATGACGATTACTGCTGTCTTCACCATCTTACTATCTTCACTGACGTTACTACCATCAGCAGTCATCACTACCATCATTACTATCACAGCCCTCACCACCACCATCACCACCACCATCATCACCATCATCACTGATATCATCACCACCACCACCACCACCATCACCACCAACATCATCACCATCATCACCGATATCATCACCACCACCATCACCACCACCATCATCACCATCATCACTGATATCATCACCACCACCATCACCACCATCACCACCAACATCATCACTGATATCATCACCACCACCATCACCACCACCATCACCACCATCATCACTGATATCATCACCACCACCACCACCATCACCACCACCATCATCACCATCATCACTGATATCATCACCACCACCACCACCATCACCACCAACATCATCACCATCATCACCGATATCATCACCACTTACCACCACCATCATCACTGCCACCATCACCACAGCCACCACCCCCAGCATCACTGCCATCACCATCACCACTACCACAGCCACCACCAGCAGCACCACAGCAGGTTCAGAACGAGCTTCTTCGCCCTCCTAGTCATTCTCTACCAGAGCACAGTTCTCTGGGAACGAGGAGTAGCTCCGAGATCCCCACAGCTTCTGTACCACATGACCCAAGCAGGATACTGCATCAGCAGCTAAAGCAGAGGTGGCAGGAACCATGCAGGCCTAGGCGTCTGAGGGTACAAGGTTTTCATCAGGGCACCCCACATACTGACCAAATTAGCAGCTCTTGAGGAGAACCATCTGCTCTGCCTGCCCAGAGCCCCGGGTCCCTTGGAGGAGGAGGGGATGGAGGACAGTCTTTCACGGAGGACCAGTTAAACAGGGCAGCTCCCTGCAGGGGGCCCCGGGCAGGTGGCTGGTGTGTGGGCAGCCCTGCCAAGGCTGACCAGGCCTTGATGTGTGTCAAGAGTAACAGGCAGTGTGGTCTGCACTGCATCAGTTCACCGATGTGGGTGGAGAGAAGTCTCTCTGTCTTACTCAAATGCTGAGACCCTCAGAGAGCTGGACCTGGGGACCTCCCCGGGTCAGACACTGGGCAAACACTCCATGTGCCGCACCAGCCAGGCTAATCCATGCAGGCTGGTCCAGGCATAAGGGCAGATCAGAGCTGGCTTCACTGTCTACCCCTCCAGGAAGAGGGATGGCTGCTCAGAGCCAGCTCTGCTGAGGGCTTCAAGCTGCCAGCATGGAGGTGGCAGCAAACAGCTTGCCAACTGGCACTTCTCTTTGGCCAGGATCTCTGCTGCCACTGAAAGAGATGCCCTTCCCAAGTGAGCCTATGTTCTTTCTACACCGAGAAATCACTAGCATGTGTGTGTGTGTGTGTGTGTGTGTGCTAGCGTACACGTGTGCGTTGACAAAGTGAGATGAAAGTAGGCCCCCCAGCCTGCACCCTCACTTTCTGTTTCTTTTTTTACCTTTATTTTTATGTGTACGAGTTATTATTTGCGCACGTCTGAGCACCATGAGCGTGCAGTGACTCTGGAGGCCAGAAGAGAGCCAAAGATCCTACGGAACTGGAGTGACAGTTGTGAACTGCCATGTGGGTACTGGGAATTGAACCCGGGTCCTACGGAGTGCAGCCGGTGCTCTTAAACACCAAGCCATCTCTCCAGCCCCTCTTTGGGACGTGTTTCTTTCCTGTACTCATTAGAAGCAGCTTCCCAGAATGGTCAAGGGCACAGACTTCAGAGTCAAGTCACCAGCTGTCCTTTACAACTGCAAGACCTTACCTGTGTGACGGAGCATGCTCAGCTCCAACTACACCACGCTGCTGTGGGCACTGCCCTAGTTAACGTCTGCTAAGTGTCAGGAATAGCAGCTGACGCGGACAGAGTGTTTGCCAATGTTAATCAGGTAAACATTACTTCGACTTCCACAGCAAACAATTGCGAAGGGCTCCCGACATGCCAGGCGCCGCCCTGGGGAGACGTCTGAGAGCCAGGCTGTTGTCCTCAGAGACTCAACACTCTTGTCAGGGTTTGAATCTAGCAGGTTCCTCACAGGCTCATGTTCTGAACATTTCTTTTTTTCAGACAGTTTATTTTTATTTTATGTGCACTGGTGTTGGGCCTGCATGTCTGCCTGTGTGAGTGTGTCAGATCTTGGAATTATAGACAGTTGTGAGCTGCTATGTAGGTGCTGGGAATTAAACCCCGGGTTCTCTGAAAGAGCAGACAGTGCTCTTAACCACTGAGCCATCCCTCCAGCCCCTCAAGTTTGGACTCCTTGACCCCCAGCTTGTGGCGCTATTGTGAAAGCTGTGGGAACTTTAGGGGTACAGTATGGCTGGCAGAAGGTCACTAGAGGTACCCCTCGAAGGGTGGCACCCACCTGCTCACAGTGGCACTCTCTCCCTCCTATGCCATGCAAACAGCTCCCTATGCGCCACCACGGCCAAGACCCGAGTCCCCTCCAGCTGCCAGGCCTTACCCACCCTGGTGGACTGAGAGCCCCCACAACCAGGAACCAAAACAAATCCTTCCTCCAGGCTGCCTTCACCTGGTATGTTGTCTCTGCAGTGAGAAGGGCCAGTACAAAACGTGCTAACCGAGGGGCTGTGTTTAGGGGGTAGGGCGGGAATCCTGCTCACAAGGTGCTTCTGAGAAGAGACTCAGAAGTAGCACAACACCCAGCAGGGAAGGCACTGACTGAGTGAAGGGCAAGGCAGCTCTGATGGTGGCCCCGTGGAGGCGGTGGGCCTTCTCTGAAGGCAGAGGAAGTAGGATCCATGATAGGAGGGATGCGGAGAATGAGAGAGTACCGGGCTGCCAGAGTGGAGATTGTCAGCCACCGCAGAGTGTGCCTGAGGAGCTGTGGCAAGGCTGAAGTGGCTCTGGGCATCCGAAGAGATACAGGGACAAAGGTCCGGGGTCAGGGGTGAATGAGCTGGAGGCTCCAAGCCAGAGGTCCCCACAGGCTGAAGTTGAGGGGAGCAGAAAGCCCCAGCGCTCACCACGCTCATCAGCTGATGTACGAGGCAGGTAAGGGAAGCAGGCAGACAGGGAGTGGGACAACAGGAGTGACAGACAAGGCCCGAGCTCGCTGCTACTTCCGAAACCATGGAAACTGCTGCCCAGTGGTTGTGGGTGAGTGCCGGAATAACGTGAACAAGGGGAATGTTTTCTCATGCTGGCTAGCCACCTGACTGAGGAGAAACTGAGGCACAGAGGGAACTCCTCGCACACCTGGTTGGCGGTGCCTGCTTTCAGGGATAGGCTGCCAACAGCGGCAGGACACTGACCCAGTGACATCCGTGCAGATGAAATGACTGAGCCATCAGTCTCTGGGGGCAGGAGTGCCTCAGCCATGTGGGGCACAGTAGGTCAAAGAGGAACAGCCCCTCCCCCGAAGCCATAGACACAGGGCCGAGGTGCCCACAGTCTAACCAGGGGATCTCAGGTCTGGCAGATCAGTATGTTCTTCCAACCCACTACAGAAACAGCTGCTGGGTAAACTGAGGTTGAGCTCCTTCCCTCTACCACCCTCCTCTCTGCACTGTACTCTCTTCCCTACACACTAAGACTCCCCTGGCAGACGCCGCTTCAGCTAGGAAGTGGAAATTCCTGGCTCCAGCTAAGGCTCCGGGCTGCCATGTGGGACGGGACAGCTGGTCTCTGACCTGCCCGTGTCAGGCCAGCTAGATGCCCCAGCCCAGGAGGTGCTGTTTACAGCAAGCAGCTGGTCCCAAGTGGCTCGGGGCCTTTGCAACTGACAGTGCCGGCAGCCCCATCCCGTATAACAACACAGATCACTGAGAAGGGGCAGCCAGGAAGACCACACACTTGATCTCGAATCGGGCGTGTGAAAGGAGAATCGGAGACTCCTAGCACTTAGGCCCGCTTCTCCTTTTCTTTGGGGTGGTCTTGCTGCACAGCTCTGGCTGCCCTGGAACCTGCAATGCTCGTCCTGCCTCTGTCTCACAAGGGCTCGACTTAAAGGTGTGTACACCACATCTCGTCTTCTTTCATTTTTCAAAACCGCGCTGGTCACACCAAGCGTCCTTTGAGCACAGCGCCTCAGAGCCGAGCTAAGCCCTTGACTGTTTGCCCATTCATCTTCACAGCCACCCTTCCGGGGCCCGCTGCTATTAACCTCACTCACCTCCAGCAGCTGTGCAGCACTGGGCCGGGTCTCTGGGTTCTTATCCAACGCTATCTTCAGGAAGTCTCGGAACTCCACAGACCTGGGGGGACAGGTGTAAGGAGGGGGTCCACATCACAGGTGAAAGAAGTGGGCCATAACACAGCCACCACGTGCCCAGGATTTGGTATCGCCCCAAAACAACACTCCCAAGAACAAAGGGGCCTCTGTGGCCTAAAAGTGGAGACAGGTTCTACGTGACACCCTTCTCATCATAGAAGACAAAGGGAACAGAGACTGAACCCAAGTCCCCATTCCTAGCCCTGAATCATGTGACTGCTGGGCTTCTATTTATGTTCTCCGTGTCCTGGGACAAAAAGGGATCTCACACTGGCTAAGCGACCTCACTCCCACGTCTCCTATACAAAGTTCAGGTGGGCAGCTCAGAAAGGCCTGGAGGTGCCCCCTCCCCCACCCCAGCTCCGGCATCCCCCTGACTTTGGAGTCCGCTGAGCCAAGGGCTAGATACTGCACGCCTACACCCCAGTGCCGCACGCCTCAGGTCCCCTGACTTCAGACCCTCTATAAGTATCCAGCTGTCCTCTCTCCTTACCACTTGGAGGGCGTGAGCAGCGTGGGAGGGTCCGACTTGGCAATCTTGAGCAGGACCCGCATGGGGTTGAGCTCGTGGTGTGGGGGCTCAATCTGTGCCATCTCGATCAGCGTGATGCCCAAGGACCAGATGTCAGCCTTGTAGTCATAGGGCGCGTCCTTCATGGTCTCACAGAGCACCACCTCAGGGGCCATCCTGAGCCAACCAAGGAACAATAAGGGCTCAGAATCGGGCCCCTGCGAGTGCTGCTTGTAGCCTCAGGGTCTGGAACACCGCCAGCTCCACACTGGCAGCGTTTGAAGGCAGTAATTTGAATTACTGGCATCCGTTTGTCTTCCTCAAGGGTCTTGAAGAGCCCCTGCCACGGCCTGCTGCAGTTTCTGGAACCTACCACTAGGTGGCAGCAGCAATCCAGAACAGAGTCCTGGGGAAGGGGCAGGTGGGTGAGGGCAGAGGAGGGAAGGTTCCAGCATAAAAACAAGGTGGGACCTTGGGGTAAACCGAACAAGACAGCACAGAGAGAAATGGGGAGGATGGGAGAGAAGAGAAAGGAATAATGGGTGGGGTGGGAGAGAAAGAGTTAAGAGTAATAAGCAAGCCAGAAAGGGGCTGAACACCACGGTGAGTTGTAAAAACAGGACACAAAGCAATCAGGTGTGAAACTGAGGAAGAGAGCTGTGGGCTGGGGTGGCGCTCACACGCATGCGCGCGCTGCACGGGTGGGAGCGTGGGTGCTCAGCGCCACACGTCTGCAGACTGAGGCCAAAGCAAGACTTAGGATGTCCTTCTCTACCAGAACAGCTTTCTTTTCGTGTATGTTTTTAGGTTAGAGTTTTGAAAAAGGAAACGCAACAGGTGAGACAGGCCCAGGGAGAGTTCCCATGAGGACAGGAAGTGAATTTACATTGTTCCTCTACCCCCACCCGTAGCTCAGCACTGGGAACTCAGAACATGCGTAAATCAAACCAAGAACTGAAGCCCTTTTCAGGGACTCAGTTTAGTTTATCAATGGGGAGCTTTCCACTGTAAGCCCAGTTTATAAATGAGGTTTGGGGAAACTGAGGAACTTGTCCTAAACAGAGAAGTGGAGTCTGGACCCACACTGAAGGGCTCACTCGGCTGGGGGGGGGGGGGCTGAACTGGCACCCTGCTCCACAAACAATCCACCCAGAGGGACCACGGGGTCAGGCTTGATAGTCAGCCTGTCCCTCAATTCCTCAGAGGCCTCACAACTCACCAGTAGGGCGTTCCTATGAAGGAATCTCGTTTCTGCAGAGTTTTCAGGTTCTTGGCAGACACACCGAAATCAGCTGCAAGATAAAAACCTCAGATAAGACAGCAGAAGGCCTCATCTCTACCCAAGTCCTACCCTACGTGACGTTTTTTTATGCAACTAACGAGAGAGCTAAAATGGAAGCGAGCTTGCTGCTGAGCTGGGCACTCTGGCAATAAATCACAAGAGCCTTTGAAAAAGCCAGATTGGGGTGGGGCTGTGGAGTCCTGGAACTCTGTAGACCAAGCTGGAGCTCACAGAGATCTGCCTGCCTCTGCCTTCCAAGTGCTGGGATTACTGGCATGTGCCACCACTTGACTTTTTTTCTTAGCTTTTTCAAGAAGGATTTAAAGATGGTCTCTCTCTCTCTCTCTCTCTCTCTCTCTCTCTCTCTCTCTCTCTCACACACACACACACACACACACACACACACACACACACACACACAAAATAAGGTAGTAAAGTAAGAGAGGTAAAACTGCCCAGTGGTGTTGAATGCTTGTAATCCGAGCACTTGGGAGACCAACAGAAGGAGTGAGAGTTCAAGAACAGCCTGAAGAACAGAGCAATACGCTAGAAACACACACACACACGCACATGCATGCACATAAAAAAAACCCGCTACACAAAGTACTTGCCTAGCATGCACAGCACTGTGGATCTGTTCCCTAGCACAGCAATTTTAAATATCACGAAGAACACTTCACATAAAGTACTTTATTTATACACTTATTGGTACGTGATTACTATTATCAGGTTAACGGAGCAAAGAAGGCTGCACAGTCGTCTGTGCTGCACGGACACAACCATGCTCACCACAGAAGCGCAAACACACACTGAACGGCCTCGGAGGAAAAGCGACAGGATGCTTCATTGGTGTGGGTGGTTTGACAGGACACGGCGCCTTCCACTTGCTGGATTATGAAACTTTGCTATGATAAATAGGTGTGATTTTCAGGACTAAGAAAAATATATCAGTAAGATTTCTCTTTAAACACGCCAATACATCAGCATGCCTTCCACACCCAGGATGAAGAGAAGGATCTAGAAGGGGAAGTGTCTTCCAGGCACCTGCCTTAGAGGCCCACATTTCCTGGTGGCCAAGCTGTGCTCTGGAGATGGCGCTCGGCTGGAGGATGGTGACTTCTCCTAAGAACTCCACCAGACTTCCACCAGACTCACAGCTTCAAACCAGAAGGGAGCCCAGGCAGAGCGGGGTGCCAGCTCCTCTTGGCTGGGCTCCTTCAAGACTCCCCAGGCACCTTCAGGAGCCAGGCTGGCTGGAGAAGAACCACAGGGAACACAGAGGCAAACCCAGCCCTGGTCTATACCAGGCTCAGTCAGGGAAACAGAGAGCAGCCAATCAATAGAAGCTTTTTCAGCTGGAGGGAGGGAGGTAAAGGAGAGGGTGAGGACATAGGGCTGTTAATAGGGTGTGACCTGGGAAGCAGTCTGGGAGTGAGGGAAGGAGGGGTCACCTAGAGGAGGCACAGGGGAGGGTCCGAGGCACCCATTCTTTTAAGACCAACACAAAAGAGCATCCTAATGTTCTAGGTGTCACCCAGTGCGGAGATGGCCTTCCCACCAGGCCACTTGTGCAGACTGTGACACATTTGACCAATCTGGTGGGATTCCTGGGAGCACAACTGGAGGACAGTATTGTGTGGGGCAGGATTAGAGAGGACACAATTGAAGGCAGGATTCCTGGGATAGGACTCCTGGGGCAACAGTTGGGGGACAGGATTCTCATTGATGAGGGACGGCAAAGGGCCAGGTGCTGGGCACTGGGGCCATTGGGTTGGTCAAGATCTGAGGGAGACATTTCTGAGGCAGAACTGAAAGGCAGGGGAAACTCCGGGGACACGAGGAGAGAGAGGAGAACCCTTCTGAACCATCTGCTGGGAATCCCTCATCAGCGGCTGAACAAGAACATTCATTCCAGAACAGCTAACTCACTGTTCAAGGACTTCCTCCGCTGCCAACCTAAACAGGCAGTCTTCTAGGGATCTCACCAGAAGGCACATTTACAGGGAACGCACACAACCCACACCCTAGTATAGCCTTGACAGCGCCTCATTTGACCTTATCTGGTTCTATGCCCATCCAAGGAATCTCCAGAGCTACCACGTGCTGGTGGGTTTTATGTCAACTTGACACAGCTCGGGTCATCTTGGAAAGAAAGACCTCGGTTGGAAAAAAAAAATGCCTCCATTCAGATTGCCTGTGGGGAAGTCTGTATTTATTTATTAATTATTATTATTAATGGTTGATATGGGGGGCTGGCCCATGGATGGGGTGTCACCCCTAGGCTGGTGATCCTGGGTTCTATAAGAAAGCGGACTGAACAAGCCATGATGAGCAGGTCAGTGGGCACCCCTCCATGGCCTCTGCATCAGCTCCTACTCTAGGCTCCTGCCCACTTCTCTGGATGATGGACTACGAGCTGTAAGATGAAATCAATGCCCTGACCCCCAAGGTGCTTGGCCATGGTGTTTCATCACAGCAAGAGAACCCTAACTAAGACGCACCACATAGAACTCTCTTAGTGTGAGAGAGAGAAGGACATTTCTTTTTCTCAGCAACCTTCTGAGGTGTATCTTGTCACCAAAGGGTGAACACTGCCAATTCTAAGACAGTTAATTGCTTCTTCTCCCTGGAGGAGCCATGCCTATACTTTGGGGTATGTATGTCTTACTGAAGGTGAGAAGCCCACACCCATACTCCCAGACTTCTGAATGTATCTTAACTCTCTTAGAACACTGGTGTCTGTGTGTCTCTGTGTCTGTGTGAGCTTTGGAGCATTCCACATGTAGAGCACAGAGGACAACTTGTAAGAGTAAGCGCTCTTCTTCCACCACGTGAATCCCAGGAATGGAACTCTGGTCATCGGTGTTGGCAGCAACACACACAAGCACGCACGCACGCACGCACGCACGGCCAATCCTCTTCTACGCATCTCCGTTCTCTCACCTCTCACGCTGACGCCACTCCAGGCAGTCTTTATAATCACAGACTCTACCGTATAGACGGACTAGTTCTGAGATTCTTTCCCTCACTGAAGCCACGAACCCCAGTTTGTCCTGAGTCAAGGTCCTTAACGGGCTAGGGGACTCTCTGGGCTACAGAGAGGAAGCAGTACTGAGCCGTCTGTCCTCTTAACACTTTGCCCCAGGCATTAGAAACGAGCTCTCGTTGGGGCTGGGGAGTGGAAGAGCTAGGTGGAGGGCCATGAGGGACAGGATAATGTGTCATCCCCACAGTGACACAGGAATGCTGACCCTTGATTCTTTGGAGCTCATCTGGGGGTTGTCCCGAGGATTAAATAGACACATCTGCAAAATGACTCTGCTCCCTAGGTCATCATGACTGCTTCATACAGGAGCCCAAGGAAAGGCCCACCCTGAGAACCTGAGGCCTCGAAAGGCCCAGATGAGCAAGCCTCTCCTGGGAGTGGCCATGAAGCAGCTTTCTGCTTGGGCAATGCAGACTGGATTGCACTGCTCTCTCTCTCTGTGTCTCTGTCTTTGGGGGAGGGGGGGCGGGGCTGCTTAGCTTGGAGAGGGGTCCCTCAAGGGTTCCCAGTAAGAATGAGGACTGGCCTTTCCTTCCTGCTGGGTCAGCCTGGGTACTGTTTCCCCACAAACATTCCTTGGGGGGAAGATTCCAGAAACTGGCCGTTCAGTTCGACTCCCACCTCCCTGGGCCTTGCCACACCTTCTTCAAGAGAGAAGGGGAAATGGGAAACCATCCACTTCCACAATGACAAGCTGGCCCAGGGCCCTCCTGGAAGCAGGCACCAAGTCAATTTAGGGTAGTAGTTACTTCTTCCTCTTCATAGAAGGGGCCTAGTGTGGGGGTTGGGGGAGGAAAGGCAGAGGTGGCTGCTCCTGGAGCCCAGCACCTCAGGCTTCTCCCGGACTGGACACTGATGGGGGGTGACCTATGCTCCCTGGTTGGACTTCATGAGGGAATCCCCTGAGGGGGTGGGGGTCATCTTGGGTTTTGACTCACCTCTTCTCACAACAGCATGGTTCTCTCTGCATTTCTGAGTAAGTTAGAAACAAGTCAGCAGGGTCACAGACTCCCTGATAGACTGTAGCTCAGGGACTCTTTGCACCACACATCTGGAGCAAGAAAGCCAAGAGAACATGGAACATGCTCACAGTCACAGCCAAAGGAGCACAGTCATGGCCAGAGGAGCAAAGACACAGCAGGGGAGTACAGTCATGGCCAGGGGAGCACAGTCACAGCTAAGGGAGCATAGACACAGCCAGGGGAGCACAGACAAAGCAGGGGAGCACAGTCACAGGCAGGGGAGCACAGTCACAGCTAAGGGAGCACAATCACAGCCAGGGGAGTACAGTTACAGCCAGGGGAGCACAGACACAGCAGGGGATCACAGTCACAGCCAGGGGAGCACAGTCACAGCTAAGGGAGCACAATCACAGACAGGGGAGCACAAACAAGCCAGAGGAGCACAGACACAGCAGGGGAGCAAAGACACAGCCAGGGGAGCACAGTCACAGCTAAGGGAGCACAATCACAGGCAGGGGAGCACAGACACAGCAGGGGAGCAAAGACACAGCCAGGGGAGCACAATCACAGCTAAGGGAGCACAATCACAGCCAGGGGAACACAGACACAGCCAGGGGAGCACAGACACAGCAGGGGAGCAAAGACACAGCAGGGGAGCACAATCACAGGCAGGGGAGCACAGACACAGCAGGGGAGCAAAGACACAGCCAGGGGAGCACAATCACAGCTAAGGGAGCACAATCACAGCCAGGGGAGCACAGACACAGCCAGGGGAGCACAGTCACAGCTAAGGGAGCACCGACACAGCCAGGGGAGCACAGTCACAGCCAGGGGAGCACAGACACAGCAGGGGAGCACAGACACAGCAGGGGAGCACAGACACAACCAGGGGAGCACAGACACAGCCAGGGGAGCACAGTCACAGCCAGGGGAGTACAGTTACAGCCAGGGGGGCACAGACACAGCCAGGGGAGCACAGTCACAGCCAGGGGAGCACAGACACAACCAGGGGAGCACAATCACAGCCAGGGGAGCACAGACACAGCCAGGGGAGCACAGACACAGCCAGGGGAGCACAGTCACAGCCAGGGGAGCACAGACACAGCAGGGGAGCACAGTCACAGCCAGGGGAGCACAATCACAGCCAGGGGAGCACAGACACAGCAGGGGAGCACAGACACAGCCAGGGGAGCACAATCACAGCCAGGAGAGCACAGACACAGCAGGGGAGCACAGACAGAGCCAGGGGAGCACAGTCATAGATAACTGAGCACAGTGACATCTAAGGGAGCACATAAACTTTGCTGGAAAGTCTTTGCTTATGAACCCCCAACACACACACACACACACCCCACAGAGTTTTAGTTACGTGCTGTCAATACCAGTCTAGAACTATTACATGGGACATTTTAGAAGTAAATCATAAGTCTTTGGGGGGAAGGGGTTAAAGACAGGATTTTTCTGTGAAACAGCCCTGGCTGTCCTGGAACTAGCTTTTGTAGACCAGGCTGGTCTCAAACTCACAAAGATCCACCTGTCTCTGCCTCTCGAGTGCTGAGATTAAAGGCATGTGCCTCCACCATCCAGTAAGTCATAAATATTAAATAACGTTCATTACATTACATAATTATAGTTCTATTTTACCACTAAATATTGTTCTTAATCTCTTATGTGCCTAATTTATAAACTAAAGTTGTCACCGTGTGTGACTAGGAAAAACACCATGTAGAGGGTCCTGATCCCCCTGTGCTGTCAGGCCCTCACTGTGTCTTGGATTGTCTCCCCATGGGTAACCATGGATGCTGGATGTTTGGCTTTTTTATTTTATTTTTTATGTATGAATGTTTGGCGGCATGTATGTATTATGTATGTATGTATGTATGTATGTATGTATGTATGTGCAACCCTGCATGCCTGGTGCCTCCAGAGTGAGAGGAAGACCCCCTGAAACTGGAGTTACAGGTGCTTGTGAGAAGCCAGGTGGATGCTAGGAACTGAACCCAGGTCTCCTGCAAGAGTAGTAAGTATCCTTAACATCTCTCCTGCTCCGCATTCCTTATTCGATCTTATTTTTGTTATCTTAGAATGTGAGGGGAGGGTAAGTGTCATGGTGTACACGTGGAGTTGCAAGGACAAACGTGCCGGGGACAGTTCTCTCTTTCCACCATGTAGGTCCCAGGGAGAGAACTCAGATCACTGGGGTAGGCAAGCCATCTCAAAGGCCCCACTGTTGCTTTCGGAGGTAATCCTGGTTCTGGCTACAGATGTCTACAAACAGATCTAGAGTACAAATAGATATCTGTTTCTAGAAGCATCTCTCAGAAGACTGACAAACTGGAAGTACCTGAACTCACTACCGGAGTGTGGAGGCAAGCGGTCAAGTCACGCTGCTCCTCAGCTATGAAACAGCATGCAGTCCTAGAAAGGAAGCAAGGCTGCAGCTTACCTGTAACACTCTGAGACAGACCGCACACACACGATTCCAGAGGCATGTGAAGAACGTGTGTACCCCTCGAACCCATAGTAGTCAACCCCTAGATGTGGGGTTTGGGTGGGGGCAGAGCACAGAGGTCCTTAATCTATTTACTCTTTCTCTTGACACAATTTTATTCTTTAAAACATCTTTAATGGCGCGCACTGCTTTCGCGGTTTAGAAAACAGAAACATATCTAGCATGCTATGGGGGGGTTCTCTTATGTAAAACCCAGGATGTGGTGAAGGACTCTGCGCTCTGCTGCAGGGTGTGCATGGTGGGAGCTGGGCATGTGTGAGCTAAAGGAGACTTCACAGCCCAGCAGCTCCCCAGGCGTCAGGAGCTGACATGCTCCTCCTGGGATGACTGACTGCTGGCTGGAACCACGATGTGACACATTTACTATCCAGCCTAGAGCTAGCACAGGTGACCTGGTTTGCACGTGTATGAAATAATGGTGCCTGTGAGCAACGCTTGAGGATGTGGCGAATAGGCCGATGCTGTTGCCTCTAAAGAGCAGACAAGAACTTCCTGTCGAGCACAGAAAGACAAAATCTGCACAGTCCCACTTCTATGAGGTTCTCCCAGAAGTAAGGTGTGGTGGGGGGAGCCACGAGGGAGGAGGGGTGAGGAGGGTGTGGTGGAGGGGAGCCATGAGGGCAGAGGGGTGAGTAGGGTGTGGCGGAGGGAGCCAGAAGGGAGGAGGGGCAAGTGGGGTGACGGGGGCCAGGAAAGAGGAGGGGTGAGTAGGGTGGGGTGGGGGAAGCCAGAAGGGAGGAGGAGTGAGTAGGGTGGGATGGGGAGCTGGGAAGGGGAGGGGGGAGTAAGGTGTGGTGGGGGGGAGCCATGAGGGTGGAGAGGTGAGTAGGATGTGGTGGTGGGGAGCTAGAAGGAAGGAGGGGTGAGTAGGGTGGGTTGGGGAGCTGGGAGAGAGGAGGGGTGAATAGGGTGGGGGAGCCAGGAGGGAGGAAGGTGGGGTAAGTGGAGTCAGGAGGGAGGAGGGGTGAGTCGGGTGGTGGGGGAGCCAGGAGAGAGGAGGGGTGAGTAGGGTGGTGGGGAGAGCCAGGAGGGAGGAGGGGTGAGTAAGGTGGGGTAGGGGGAGTTAGGAGGGAGGAGGGGTGAGGGTGGTACATGGTGGAGCCGCTAAAGCTCTAAGGCAGGGACTACAGTTGACAATAACTGACTATCACAAAATAAGATCAATTTAAAATGTTCTTCTAAGAAACACTGAGCAGCTGAGGTGATGGCCATGGCAACTGCTGTCTGACCACGTCATCATGCATTCCATAAGTGTGTGTATTTCTTGTGTTTCAGCTAAACAACAAAAAAAAAATTAAAAAGTCTAGGGCAAGGGATACAGCTAAGTAAAAGTGCATCCCTCTACCCAGCATGCCCCGGGCTTGAGCCCCAGCACCACACACACACACAACTGAACAAAGACTCAGTGACATTAGTTTCTCCTGAATTCACACACAGGTCATTTCTGACTCCTCACCACCAGTGGTGTGAAGATGAATACCTTGAGGTTCATGACCGCTCCCCTCCCCATGGCTCCACCCCTATCTCCTTCCTTAAGCCCTCACTAAGTCGCCCTGGCCGGCCTGTTACTTGCTGTGTAGACCAGGCTAGCTTCTAAAACTGCCTGCCTCTACTCTACCTCCTGAGTGTTGGGATTAAAGGCAAGTTCCACTACTCCCAAACACTTGAAGTACTTTTTATACATGTATAAATATTATCTTCTCTTGAGGATTAAAACATTTCACACACACACACACGAAAACAGTTAAGCTGAAATGTCTGAAGATACATTTGACCCCAGGTGATCAACACAGACACAAGACACAACGGCTTCCCATCAGGAACCAGAAAGTGTGGAGAGAATTTGGTACCCAGTGGGGATGGGGGTGGTACCATTACAACCACTACACAGTCACCTGGAGCCCGAGGGCTCTCACCACACTGCATGGTGAAAACTGTCCCATCCAAAACACCATGTGACAGTAGCCAGGCCTCTCACGGGGCTGGCAGGGAAGCAAGCCTAGAGAAACAAGGCCGTGACCTGCTGAACCAGGGGAAGAGAAAAGGACTGCCCTGCCCAGGGCTCCCAAGGGCCTCCTTCCTGTGGATTATGGAGATGGTGGCAGCAGCCAGTGGCCTGGCTAGGTTCATGGGCAGGAGCTGTCTCCCAATTACAGGATTGTTTGCCCTCCTGGGGGTGTCCTGGGAGCAACAGTACCAGGCAGGGAGGTGACAAGATGCTAACGTGACAGATCACAGGCACACTGAGTCACTCCTCTGGGCCTCAATCTGCTAACGACGCCTTTGTGACACCCCCCCCCCCCCCCCCGTCATGAAACCGGAAGGGCTACTCTACCGTGACCAGTCTTCTGCTTTACTTTCTGTAGGTTTGAGGGCAACTGCATGTGACCTCTTAACGAAGCCTGTTTGGTCCCAGGCTCCCCATTATCTTCAGCTCCTTACTGTTGCCTTCTCTGCCTCTCTCCTCCCTGTATCACCCCATCCTTAACTGCAAACATAGTCTCCTTGCTTCCTGCTCTGAGCCTTCATGATTCCCAAAGGCTGAGATTGCTTGTTTCTCTGGCCAAATCCTCTTTCCACCCACCATACTAACACTGAATGGAAGGAGGACTTCCTCAGTGCCCCCCTGACCCTTCCCCCATGACAGAGACTAACTGGAAGCTGAGCCAATCAAAGCCCTTCGCTGGCATCACTGACACCGCGACCTCCAATGGTTTCTGGTAGGAAATGTGGAACAAGATGTCATCAGAATCTTCCAAGGTTGGGGTTCCCTGGAAAGGCAGAAGTCAGGGAGGCCTGCGGCTCTAACCAACCACATGCTCCTAGCTGCCTCTTTCTTCCAATTTGGTCCTAAGAGACAAGCATTGGCTGTCTGACTTCAACACGGGAGATGGGCATATTTACCACATGCCCCTAAAGATTTACAAGGGGGAGTGGCTTGCACGTTAGCTCTGCAGCCAGACGTTCTGATTAGAACCCTAGCCGTCCCCCTTGCTAGCTGTGTGTCACTGGGTAAGAGAGAATTAACCTCTCTAGGCTACAAAGTTCCCCTCTGTAAAATGCAGGCGGTGGCCTTTGAGGATGAAATGAGCGACCAGGTCCTCAACCCTGGCCCACAGCGCAGCAGCTACTGTACCCCTTAACTGCAATTCAGATTTCTATAGTTTCAGTTTGTTACTTATGGTCAGCCTGAAACATTATCAACCTTGGGGGGGGGGGATGATCACGTGCTGACTAGTTTTATGTCAACTTGGTACAAACTAGAGTTATCTGAAAGGAGAGACCCTCAATTGAGAAAATACCTTCATAAAACCCGGCTGTAGGACTGGGCAGGGCGCACACCTTTAATCTCAGCACTGGGGAGGCAGAGACCGGTGATCTCTTGAGTTCGAGGCCAGCCTGGTCATATTTCCTGAATTCCTGAATTAGTGATGGATGGGGAATAGCCCAGCCCATTGTGAACGGTGCCATCCCTGGATTGTTGGTCCTGGGTGCTCTAAGAAAGCGGGCTGAACAAGACATGAGGAACAAGCCAGTAAGCAGCCCCCGTCTACCACCTCTGCATCAGCTCCTGCCTCCAGGATCCTACTCTGTCTGAGTTCCTGTCCTGACTTCCTTCAGTGATACACAGTGCTGTGTAAGTCAAATGAACCTTTTCCTCCCCAAATTGCTTTGGTCATGTTTCGTCATAGCAACAGTAACCCTGACTAGGACAGACTACATTCATGTGACCTTTGTTACAGTAGCCCTAGGTAACCTGTTGTATCATTTCTTTTTGTTGATATCCAGTCTAATTCACGAATGAAACTTTGCTGTAGGGGTGTGTGTGTGTGTAGGAGAAACCTAGCCTACAGAAGATTTGGGGCTATCTGGGCTTCTGGGCATCCCCTCGGGAGCTTGGATGTATTCTTCCGGGAAAGTGGGGAGAGGATATTGATGGTGAAGACCCAGGACCCCAATCTGCCTGAGCAGGAGTCGGGGTGCTGGGTTGAGGTAAAGAAGGGCATGAGAGGCAGGTGACTGGCTCCCAGCAGGGCTTCTAGGCAGGCCTCTGGCACAGCAGGGAGCCTCTTCGAGTCAGGACCCTTACATAACCAGACTGAAGGAGCGATGGCAATGATGGGCCGGACTGTTATCAACTTCCACTGCTCTAGGCTCGGGTCGAGCATCTAGACTGTTGGACAGTTAACACTTTTGCCCGGCACTTGAAAGACCTTGGAAGCTGTAGGATTCACGCCGTCTTCCCAAAGGAGCACCTGGGGAAGGCATGCAGGGGCTTGGGGAGTGGAGACCCTCACTCACGGCTGTCACCAGGACAGAGACCACGTTTGCTGGCGCTCTCAGCCGTGCAAGGCTGACGGGGTGGAATGCGGCTTTGTCACCCCCGCCCCCAGGTAGCAGGACTGTAGGAAACCAGGCTCAAAAGGTGACCTGCCTCTTTGGGGACAATGCAGATCCTTTAGTTCCAGAGGCCACACTCTGCCAATATCCCAGCACCCTGCGCCTGCAGATTTTCTCTCTTCACAGACACGATCCAACTGTGAGTCGAGAATGGGGCAGCTGGAGCCACGCCGGACTTGACAACAGAGAGAAGCGCAGGGGAAGGAAACCCGAGACTCCCGCAAATACTCGGCACCAAGGTAGGAGCAGGTGCCGAGCACCTGCCCAATAGACGGTGCTGTCACTTAACCTTACAGTCACCATAGCCCTTCAAGGAGGACCCACTGTTATACCCACACTGCTAACAAACGCTGGGTTCTTAATGGCTAATACTCATCTTTGGACCACATGACAGAAGCGGCAGAGCCAGGATTCGAACCAGGTTCGTCTGAGTCTGGCTACCCCACTTTGCAACCCTATTCTTCTCGCACATGGCACATGGTACAGATGTCATTTCCTACACCTACACCCTTCCCTGGGAGAAAGAAGAGCCAAGCAATTCTCCAGGACACTCTGAGCTATACAGAGATATGAGGGACTGAGAGGGACCCCAAAGAATTCTAAGTCTGTGGACCTGGCTTTGTTCTTGTCAGCTGTGTGTTCCAGGACTGACCCTTGCCCTCTCTGAGCCCTCTACCAAATGCTTCAGAGCACACCTCTGACAGACTATGCCCATTCTGCACCCACCCTCACATTACCGCCACAGTTCTCATGGGGGCTCCGTGGTACTGCTGCTGCTTTTAAAAAAGATGTATTTATTATATATGGTGTTCTGCCTGCTGGTGTCTTGGCACGCCAGAAGAGGGCACCAGATCTCATTACAGATGGTTGTGAGCCACCATGTGGTTGCTGGGAACTGAACTCAGTACCTCTGGAAGAGCAGTCAGTGCTCTTAACCGCTGAGCCACCTCTCCAGCCCAGTACTGCTTCTTACATATCCCTAACACCCCAAGGCACCCCCTAAAGGAAGGACAAAGGCTGACACTTCTATACTGGAAGGACAAGATTGAGAGTAGGGAACGGAGCCGTGAATAAGACATTACTGGGCAGTGGAGCTAGATGCTATCACTTGGCCCAGAACTGAGGGGCCACCCTCTACTCTCCACCTGCACCCCGAGTCCGGCGGCTACTAGGATGCATGCACAAGTTCCGATGGGCACCTTGGACCAACGTGGTGGACGTGACCAGATAAAGAGGTCAGAGGTGCTTCCAGGCTATCTCACCTGACCCGTGCTGTGCCTGTGGACTGTGTGATAAGCATGCGCTGTCCATCAAATGGCAGAATTACAGGCATGTTACTTAATGGTGCTGCAGGAAAGATAAGCGCTCAGAGCCACACCTCTGGGGAATGACAATGGGAAGCAGAAGGAGCAGAGGGTGCACACGTGGTGCTTGGCTAAAAACTCAAGAAGAAGCCGGGTGTGGTGGTGCACACCTTTGGTCCCAGCACTCAGGGAGGCAGGGGCAGGTGGATCTCTGTGAGTTCGAGGTCAGCCTGGTCTACAGAGCGAGTTCCAGGACTGTGAGGGCTACACAGAGAAACCCTGTCTCGGAAAACAAAGCAAACATAAATTTTGATACTTAGTTTACCTTCCATCACACTCATGGGTGCATCCATGGACTGGACCAATAATGTACTAGAAATATTCAGGGGAACCTGATGGCTCAGTGGGTAAAATGTTTAGATGCAGGATCTTCCCCATTTGAATTTGTCAAACTGGAAGCTAGGGCCAAGCTCTGGCATCATGGGCTACTGCATATACCACACGGTGCTTGCCAGCATCCCTGGCCTCGGCTCACAAGGTTCAAGCAACACCTTCACCCCATTTGTCTCTGTGATGCCAAATGGTCCGTGACCCCGGTTGAAAAGCCACTAGAATATCCTGTGGTCCAAGGATGCAGGGGAGAACTGTTGGGACCCTGTGGGATTGAGGAGTTCATACAGGCCTAGGGCCCTTCCTGCTGCAAAGGAACCCCACCGGCCAGGACCTGCAGTTAGACATCTCTTGCCCCTCAAGCCATCATCCAGAAGCCCTTCTTACCCAGCCTGATGTCCCCCTCAAGGGTCATAAGCACATTTCCGGCTTTCAGGTCACGGTGGATGATCTTCTTGCCATGCAGGAAGTTGAGCGCCTCGAGCATCTGGCGGCAGACGACCTGAATCTGGGGCTCGGTGAGGCCTCGGTCTAGCTCTGGAAAAGAGAAGGACTCTTGTCACTGAGTGGCACTCGCCGGGCCAGCACCAGGCTCTTTCTCAGATGCCACTTAACCCTACGCCAGGCCGCTGTTCTCCCTAAGGCACAGAAGTGGCCACCAAAGATCAGAGGTCACTTGCTGAAGGACACTTTGGAGACCCAAAGCTTCAGAATTCGGGATCACGAAGAGCACGCAGAGATGCAGAGTATATGCGGCAGGGCTCGGGTGCCTTGGTTCATCTTGCTGTGGCAAATGATATAGAAGGGACTCATGGCTTTGCAGGCTGTAAGTCCCAACCACATGACATCACTTATGAAGTCCTCGTGCTGTGCCGCATGGCAAGACAGCAAGTGTGCCACTCATGCCCCCGTGGGGGCTGCCTCCCAACCTTATCCAACCCTAACTCCCTCCCAGAGGCCCCTCTCCAAACTCTATTTGTGGGTGAATCAAAGGGTTAAGTTTGCAGCACATGGGTTTGGGGGCACATGTTCAAGCCACAGCACAGAGTGGGTGCTTCTCAGGGGTCAGGGCTTGGTGTGGATGCAGGGTGATGCTTAGGACAGGGTGGGCAGAGCACAGACCAGCCAGGATATACAGCAATCCCATCTGAGTGAATAGGAGCACTAGAGGCAAGAGTGTGTGACCGTGGAACACATGCAGCCCAGGCCAAGGACCCAGAAGAAGCAAGGCTTGGAGGCTGCCATGGTGGGTGGGAGAATCAGGAAATGTAGTAGGGGCCAGAGTCACCAGGTCAGTCACCAGGAGCCTTCTGCATGTTAGCTGGGAACTCTTCCCACCATAGAGTGTCTGGAGACAGAGCTCACCTCTGAGGTTCAAGGATTAATAGACCTGAGGAGGTGGGGAACAGGAAGAACATTCTAGAAAAGGAAATGAATGGTTGTGCTGAAGACACGGTATAGCATGACTATCAAGTCAGGATATATGTCAGGGAAGGTGACAGAGGCTGAAGACCAGCGGGGCCTGACAGAACGGGATTGTGTGTCCTTTCTGTTGGTGGCTGCATGTAACTGGGTATTCAATCTGAAATCTATAGGTGGGTCTGGGTAGCCAGGCATGCCATTGGGTTTGTACTTAAGAGTATCCCTCTAGGGGCTGGAGCGATGGCACACAGATGTAATTCCAGCTTTGGAGGTGGAAGCAGAAGCATCAGAATTAGTTAAGAAGTCAGCACACAGACCATACATATACACAATCCACATACATGTACACACACACACACAAATAAACAAGAGGTCCTATTTTCAGATTTATAACCAAAGATTAATGAGATGGATCATGGGCATGCAGAGACTGATCACAAAGCACTCCAGTTTAGGGTAAGGCTTGATTGTCCCCCAAAGGATCATGTGCTGGTCTCTGGTGTGGGAGTGTGCAGGTGGTAGAGCCTTTATGAGGCAGGGTCTAAGTCAAGGTAAATAGGTAAAGGGAGCCCCACCACCAGAAGGAATATCTGGCCTCAGATAGTACTTGCAGGACCTAGGTGTTACAAAAAGAGCAAGGGGCTAGCTTTAATCCCAGCACTCCTGAGACAGAGGCAGGAGTAAGTTCAAAGCCAACTGGGTCTACATAGTGAGTTCCAGCTAGGACTATATAGTGAGACCCTGTCTCAAACAAACAAGTAAATAGACAGACAGACAGACAGACAGACAGAACAAGCAAAGCTTCCCCTTTAAGCTGACTTTCTGTCTTACCATACTATCTTTTGCATGCTCTCTCCCCATTGTGGCCCCAGTCATCATAGGCCCTTAGAAAGCCTCCCCTCCCCCAACCCATAGTGAACTTTCAGCTTCCAAAACACTTCTTACCAGCCTCAGGTATTTTATTGGAGCAGTAGGAAAAAAAACTAAGATACAATACTTTATTAGCATTGGTATTAACTAGCTTTTGCCAAGGACACTGAGACCTGATAACCCTCCTCCCGAGCCCTTACAAAATGCATGGGTACTTTAATGAATGTGCCCCGGAAAGCCCGAGCGCAGGGCTGCTGGGAGATCACTGTGTCTCCTCTAAAAAATGGGCTAGTCCTGTTGTGAAGGTCAGCTTGTTCTCATGGAGGTGGATTCCCGACGATGCCCTTTTTTCTGTTTCTCTCACACTCTTCCTTCGGCCTTCAATGTGGGTGCTTGCGAGGTTCTGGTGTCTTGCTTTTGGACTTCCCAGCCTCAGAAGCATGAGCCAAATCAATATCTGTTCTTTTTTGTTTGCTTGCTTGCTTTGTTTTTCAAGACAGGGTTTCTCTGTGTAGCCCTGGCTGTCCTAGAACTCCTTCTGTAGACCAGGCTGGCCTTGAACTCACAGAGATCCACTTGCCTCTGCCTCCCGAGTGCTGTTATTAATGGTGTGTTTCACCACTGCCCAGCAATTTCTGTTCTTTATAACTCATCCAGCTACATGTGTTCTGTGATAGCGCCAGTAACAGATTAAGACACTTGGGTATCCCATTCAGTGCCATGTGGAAGGCATAATACATTCTTTTTGTTTTGTTTTGTTTTTGTTTTTTGTTTTCCGAGACAGGGTTTCTCTGTATAACAGCCCTGGCTGTCCTGGAACTCCCTCTGTAGACCAGGCTGGCCTCGAACTCACAGAGATCGCTTGCCTCTGCCTACCAAGTACAGGGATTAAAGGCATGTACCACTACTTCCCAGCTGTGGCATTGCACAGTCTTACGGTTAAGAAGGTCAAAAGGGTAAGCGGCCAATATAAAGACATGCAGCATCTTGAACAGAAAGTGCTAATCCTCCTTTGGGAGCAGGGAGCTAGAGGGGAGGGAGGGACTGGTCAGAGCTGGCCAGGAGTACATACAGGATTCAGGGCAGGTCTTGTATTACTAGTGGCTAAAGAAAGACTTACCCAGCATGATGGCATCCACAGCTCCCCCAGGGCAGAACTCAATCATGATCTGTAGGAAACAAACCAGAGCAGGGGTCAGGGGCCACGGTGGGCTGGGGAAGTATCCATCTGCCAGTTCCCACCCCCACAGGAGCCTCTGATACCCAGAGAGGATGCTACAGGTGCTTTATCTTTCCAGAAAAGAAAAACCAAGTTGCCACAAAACCCAAAGCTTCAGTGGCCAGGCCTAATGCCCAGCATGCCCCTCCAGCCACCTGGAGTCAACCCTGCTTCCTACACCATCCTACTTCCTCTGCCCTGAGGCCAAGAGTCTCAGAGAACCTCCTCACCAAATCCAGAGTGGCCACAGCCTCACAGAACCCTAGGCCAAAGCCACCTGTCAGAACTCTACCCTAGCTAACAGGCCATCAGAATATCAGGGCTTGGGGCAGGGGATCAGCTCAGATGTACAGCCACAGGCCCAGAAAGAAGTGTGTTCCACAAAGTCTGTAAAGACGGGTGGCAGATCCTAGACTGGACAGCGGGTTTTCTAACCCCCCAGGACATTTGTCCACCATCCATTCATCCATCTACCCATCCATCCATCCACTCACCCATCCATCTACTCACCCATCCATCCATCAATCCTCCCATCCATCCATCCACTCACCCATCCATCCATCCATCCATCCACCGATCCATCCATCCACTCATCCATCCATCTACTCACCCATCCATCCATCCACCCACTCATCCATCCATCCATCCACTCACCCATCCATCCATCCATCTACCCATCCATCCATCCACTCACCCATCCATCCACTCACCCATCCATCCATCCATCTACCCATCCATCCATCCACTCACCCATCCATCCATCCACCCACTCATCCATCCATCCATCCATCCATCCACTCACCCATCCATCCACTCACCCATCCATCCATCCACTCACCCATCCATCCATCCACCCACTCATCCATCCATCCATCCATCCATCCACTCACCCATCCATCCACTCACCCATCCATCCATCCACTCACCCATCCATCCATCCACTCACCCATCCATCCATCCACTCACCCATCCATCCACTCACCCACTCACCCATCCATCCATCCATCCATCCATCCACTCACCCATCCATCCATCCACTCACCCATCCATCCACTCACCCATCCATCCATCCACCCACTCATCCATCCATCCATCCATCCATCCATCCACTCATCCATCCATCCACCCATCCATCCATCCACTTACCCATCCATCCACTCACCCATCCATCCATCCATCCATCCACTCATCCATCCACTCATCCATCCATCCATCCATCCATCCATCCATCCATCCATCCATCCTCCCATCCACCCAGCCAGTCAAGCACACAGACCTAACTGCACACCTAACGGATGGCAGGCCAAAGGAAAACCAGCAGCAGCTAGGGCAGGGGACTGAAGGGCAGTGCACAGTAATCTCTTCCTGGCTCACTCTCATCCTTGCTCTTCCTGAAGCACTCTGAGCAGACTTTGTCATCTTCCCTGAGTGGAGACACCATCATCGTGGACACCTATGGCTACCTTCCAGCTCCAGTCTCTGTGGCATGACTCAGCAGGGGCAGAGTCAGGATCGTGGGCTACCAAGGAAGCTGGATCTCTCTAAACAGGAAAGCCGCATTCATCCATGACCCAGGGGGCCCCCACCAGCCCTCCAACACAGATGGAGAAGGCACTTCAGGAGGACGATGGGTCCCAGTCTGACCTTCTAGATCAGTGGATCCCAACCTTCTTAATGCTGTGACCTTTAATACAGTCCCTCATGTTGTGGTGACCCCCAGCCATAAAATTATTTTCATTCCTACTTCATAACTGTATTTTTGCTACTCTTATGAATTGCACTGTAAACATCTGTGGGTGTTGATGGTCTTAGGTGACCCCTGTGAAAGGATCTTTTGACTTCTAAAGCGTTGTGACCCCAGGTTGAGAACCGCTGTTCTAGAGGCTTCTGGGTAATGTGAAGATGAGGATGGAATGAGAAAGGGCTTTGGAGACAGCCATAGCTGGGCCCACAACCCAGCCCCACATCACCTTAGGGTGCCTTCAACTATCTGGATCATTCCCTTATCTCTAAAAGGGACTACTGTGGTTCTTCCCCCAACTGTGGCCAGCCACTGGGCTGATGAGCGATGAGCCAGGACGGGACCCACAGAAGGTCAATGGACTGCAATGAAGGGTCCTGGAAAGTCAAGTGGGGCGTGAGCTGGGTGAGCAACAGGAGAGGAGCAGCAGGTTTTAGACAGTCCTGACCCTGTCAACCCCACCACAAGCCATAGAGAAAGCTGCCACAGAGAGAGGTCACTTGTCTGTTTGCACACCGCTGCCCACAGAAAGAAAGGACGTGGCTTGGAAACAGCTAGGTCACTTTGTCGGTCCATTAACATTAAACTGACCTTGTTAGACTCTCTCTGATCTGACAACAATGCCTCAGGGAAGTATTCAGCTGCAGATCTGGTGTACCAGGGAAGGAAAACCACCACCACTCACTCATCCACCCACCCAGTCACCCATCCACCCACCTACCCACCCAGCCACCTGCCCACCCACTCACCCACCCATTCACCCATCCACCCACACTCATGCACTCACTCAATCACCTACCCATTTGGTGTGGGACAATGGTCTGTATTCTGTCAATTATATTTTAAATAAACTCTGACTGGTCAGTAGCCAGGCAGGAAGTATAGGTGGGACAACCAGACAGGAAGTAGAGGTGGGTCAATGAGAACAGGAGTATTCTGGGAAGAAGGAAGTTTTTTCTGCAGTTGTGAGCCTGTCACAGAAGAAGCAAGATGTGACTGCCTCACTGAAAAAGGTACCGAGCCATGTGGCTAGCATAGGCAAGAATAATGGTCTAATATAAGTTATAAGAGTTAATAAGAAGCCTGAGCTAATGGGCCAATCAAGTTTATAGTTAATGTAGACCTCTGTGTGATTTCTTTGGGACTTAACAATTGCAGGAACCAGGCAGGACAGAAAACTCAGTCAACACCCATTCACCCATCCACCCACTCATTCCCCCCCATCCACCCACCCAAACTCCTAGGCAGCAGAAAAATGCAGGCGGACTTTTCAGCGTCACACAGCACCCTGCCTGTAATCTCCACAAGAGACCCAGGGACTCTGTCAATCACTGGGAAAATCAACCAGAGAGCAATGGTGGGAAAGATACACATCCTTGTCACTATGCAGGGGCAGTAGGTGAGATGGTCAGGTGGCTGGCACACTCTCCCCTCTCAGCAACACCAAGTTGACCCCCCCTGCTATTGTGATCCTCTATGGGGCTTGGGATCTGTTTTATTCTGTTTGTTTTCAGACATGGTCTCACCTATATATACCTCTGACTGACCTGGAACTCACTCTGTAGACCAGACTGGCTTTGCACTCATAAAGATTCACCTGCCTCTGCCTCCCAAATGCTGGGATTAAAGGCACGCACCACCAAGCCCAGCTGTGTTTGTTGTGACTCCATGAAAGCTATATGTGATACACGTCAAGTTGTCGCTCGATACAATCACATTGGAAATCACATGGGAAGAGGGCCTCAGTGAGAGACTTCTGGATCAGGTGGCCTGTGGACATGTCTTGTGGTTTGTCTTGTCTGCATTAACTACTGCGAGCACCACCATCCCCCATGGGTTGGTCCCTGCCTTGCAAAAGAATAGAGAGAGCGAGCTGAACACAAGCATGCATGTGTTCCTTCTCTCTCTGCTCCTGGCCAGCAGCTGCTTCAAGTTCCTGCTGCGTTAACTTCCCTACAACGATGAAGTGTAACCTGGAATCATGAGCTGGAATAAACCCTTTCTCCTCTAAGTTGCTTTCGTCAGGGTGTTTTAACAGCAGTAACAGGAAACAAAACCACAACACCATCCTCTTCTTACTCAGAAAAAGGCAAAACAGGGCAATCTCTGCTACACCCCAGAAGCTTCTGTAGGGTTTCCTCACCTCTCAAGCCACTTGCCCGTCTGCCTGTAACACAGGCAATTATTGGCTTCTAGATCTATGGCAAGGATTGAAGGGGTGCTGCCTGGAAACCAACAGGCCCAGTTCTGCCACACTGTACACAGTACCAGAGCCAGACACCCCCTTCTCTGCCAGGGATCATCAAAAAAGAAAAGGTAACAGTCGCTTCTGGCATTCCACATAAGGGACTGTGATATTGGGAACCTCCCCAAAGTCTCTGTTTCCTCACCTGTCACACGGCACTGAGCTCTGCCTCCCACGTTACCCAGGAACACGAAGCAATCCCTGGCTGAAAGGTTCAGCAGGAACACCACACTGCTGCGACACTTCTGCAGTACCTTGAGTAAAAGCAATCAGCAAATGTCCCTCAGGGACCATGGCAGCCCATAAACATAGGACTTCCCAGAACAGCAAGCCATTAGCACACCCTCGGGGTTATCACAAGCCACTGTGAGAAGTGGCCAGGCCTAGGAGGGCCCTGTGCCTTCTCCAACATCCCTTACGCAACACTTATCCTGCTAAGGTCATCCCTGGGAAAGCGGTGCACTCTGAGAGTCTGGCTTTCTTCCTCCTCTGTAGTAAAAAGTTCAGGACTCCTATGCTTCCCCTTTATCTGTATTTTGCCTTGGTTCTGGGAAGCTCAGAGTGCAGTTAGCCGCCTCAGCTCTGACTTGAGTCTTGGCCTTTAGGAATTCAGGGATTACCCTGGACTTTTCAGCAGCACAGGGCTGGAGTGGGCGTGGATTATCAACACCTGGGGCTTTTACACAGCTACATGGGGTTTAAGAAGGAAAAACAAAACCCAACAGTGACAAAGTTTGCTCTCTAATCTACTGCCTGGCAGTCATGGAATCGACCAATCTTTAGGTTGAAAATATGAGGAACAAACATGTCTGTAATGGTTATTTTTCTTAAACATTTTCCCTAAACAATACAGCGTAACAACCATTTACCCAGCACTTGCATGGTATTAGGGTTTGTGAATTATCTAAAGACTGTAGGTTATATACAAACAGACTTCTACAGACCAATGTCTTTGGTGAATATTGATGCAAAAATAATCAAGATACAGCAAATCATCAGTCAATTGCAAGTGGGTTAGACCTCAGCCAAGCAGAATTCACTCTGTGAATGCAAGGATGGCCCAACAGTAATCTACCAATGTACTAAGCTGTAACAGAATGGGGAGAAAAAGACATATGGCTGAGTCAATGATGCATCAACAATTCTGCTCAGACCACACAGCTCTGAGAGACATTCAACATGCATGGTCCAGAGCATGGCTTCGTGACAGATATCGACCCTGAGTGACCCTGGGCTGGAGGACCTCAGATGACCTCAGATGACCCTGTGCTGGAGGTCACAGGTGATGACCCTAGCCAGAGGGGAACACTGCCTTAGCACAGAAAACCTCATAGCTGAAAAGTCAAAGTTGCAGGGTATAAAAATCATGTGAAAACCACACAATGTTTGTGAAAGAAAGCAAAGTTGACACAACAGACATGGAAAGACATTCAGGTTCACTGATTGTAACCTGACCTTGTTAAAATGTGACAGCAGTTGTACAGTTAAAATTTTAAGAGGTTGGTTCTCAGCCGGGCAGTGGTGGCACACACCTTTAATCCCAGCACTCGGAAGGCAGAGGCAGGTGGATCTCTATAAGTTCGAAGCCAGCCTGGTCTACAAGAGCTAGTTTCAAGACCGTTAGGACTGTTATACAGAGAAACTCTGTCTTGAAAACACCAATGTGTGTGTGTCTGTGTGTGTGTGTGTGTCTGTGTGTGTCTGTGTATGTGGCTATCCACTGCTGCCTACAGGCTCACCACCAGCTGCTGTCTACAGGCTCAGCACCCGCTGCCGCCTATAGGCTCACCACCCGCTGTTGTCAAAGGCTAGGGAATTCTACCAAGTCCTAAAAAAATCTTTTATACAAATGGAAAAACTGAGCATCAGGTTCACAGGGATTTTAAGGAGCCCTCAGCAGTCAAAACAACCTTAAAAAAAGGAGACCACAACTAGAAGTCTCACATTTTCTGAACTTCATCTCAGCTAGAAGGTTAAGAATCTAGAAGCCTTACACTTTTAAAACATAATACAATGCTGCACAAATTGATACAATCTGGTAATGGCACAAAACAAACAGCCCAGAAACAATCCCTCATATATATGGTCCAGAGACAGTCAGTTGGGCTGTCAACCCTGAGTATGGTCTTCTCAACAAATGGGGTTGGAAAACTGGACACCCACAGGGAGAGAAAGAAACCAGACTCTTACTTTACACAAACAGTAATAGAGAGTGCATGAAAAGTTGGATATAAGCAGAAACTGTGCAGGGCCTGAGAGAAGGCAACAAGAGAAGCTTCATGCCACTAGTCTTGACAGTGACTTCACAGACTTGACATCAGACACATAGGTGCCGTGACCACGAAAGACCAGATGGGCCTGTCTGATGCGGACACTTCTGTGGAACAGAGGACACAGGGTAGAAGGTGGCCTACAGCCCAGGGACACACCTGCAACCACACCACTTCCTAACAGGCTCATCTCCAGATGACACAATGAGTTCCTAGAAGCCAGAAGCAAAGGAAACTCCAACAGCCTAACCAAGACTGGCCAGGACAGGAAGGGACACATCTCTGAAGACAAGTGTATAAGCAAACATGTCCTAAACACCAGCAAAGTCTGTCTGTCACACTGCTGTTAGCAGAGACAGTGCTATCAGGTGCTGTTGAGGGGACACAAAGGGAGCCCTGGTCCACTTCCAGAGAGGACACAGTGGTGTGGCTGCTATAGAACACAGCATGGAGTTGTAAGGCAACCAGAATTCAAGAGGCAGGGAGAGGCAGGAAATTTGAGTTGAAGGCCATCTTGGGGTTTCTCAAGAAGCTATACAACATCTGGGCATTTATCTAAAAGGATTGAAACCAGGGTCCCAAAGAGCGGTGAATACTTCCGTGCTCCCTGAAGCACCATCCAGAAAAGGCAAGGTGTGAAAGCAAGCTCTGTGTGCACGACAGATGCGTGACACATGTGGAGTGAGTGGTTCACACACCAGAACTGCTGGCTTCTAAGAAGAGAGGAAAAGTCTGCACTATGGCGGAAGACAAGCGTGAGGGAGAGAAACCAGCAGCAGGAAGACACTGCCGACTCATTGATGCCAGGGGCCCAGGACTAAAAACACAGATCCCAGAGCAGAGCCAGCTGCCCAGCTGCAGACAGGGGGCCACTGATAAATGGACACAGAACTCCAGTTACTCAAGCTGACCGGCTCTGGAGCCCGTTGGCCACACTGTAGCAACAATTTACAATGTATTCTATGCTTAAAATTGTGTTAAGAGGTTGGTTCTCAGCCGGGCAGTGGTGGAACAGGCCTTTAATCCCAGCACTCAGGCGGCAGAGGTGGACAGATCTCTGTGAGTTCGAGGCCAGCCTGGTCTACAAGAGCTAGGGCTAGTTCCAGGACAGGCTCCAAAGAAAGAAAAGAAAAGAAAAAAGAGGTGATCTCTCTTCCTCAAATAGACTCTTGAAAAAAACAAGGAGGTATGGAGACATGGCTCAGTTAGTAAGGTGTATGTGGTACAAACATGAAGTCACAAGTTCAGATCCCCAGAATCCACATAAAAAACTGGGAGATGGAGACAGAAGGATCCGTGGAGCTTGCTGTCTAAGTCAGTCTAGAACAATCAGTGAGCTCCATGTTTGGGAGAGAGTGAGACACTGTCTGAAAAAATAAGGTGTGTGAGTTGGGGGCGGGGTAAAGGAAGAGGACCGAAGTTGACCTCTGGCCTTCATAAGCATGTGCACAGAAAAATACAAACACACACTCACACATATGCCAAGAAAGTAAAACAAGAGCAAGCAAAGATGGGCCTCCACACATGGATGCAGGTGGTAATTCTAGCCAGGAAGGCTTTGCTGTCCGTGCCCCCCTTGCTGGAGGGCAACACAGCTGGTCTCCTTCCTCAGTACCTAGGAGATCCTTGTTTCCTTGGCGACCACTACTTGAAGGCACCTGATGGGGGATATAACAGCAGCCTGGAGTCACCCGCTTCCTTGTGTGGCTGAAGGCCAAGGAAACTGGAAACCACCGTGGCCCACGCTGCCCTTGGTTAGGCTAAGCAGCTGTCTGGGGCCAGGCTCTGGGGCTTCTGGGCTCCACTGCTCTGGCCATTTGTGAATGGAATGGAGATCCATGGGACTTTGGCCCTGCACCAGGCGCCATTTCAGCAACAATGACAGAACAGGGCAAGGGCGGTGAGAGGCCACCCCTGCCTCATTGCCTTGTACATTCCTGGACAATGTAACCACTGGCAGAACACCCTAACACCCAGGGGTCACTCTAGAAGACACCCTGCCTTCCCAGACAGCACTCTCTCTCTCTGCCCTGAGCTGTGTATGCGAAGCAGCAGGAACTGTTCAGGCCTGAGGGACCCAGAAATGCAAGTTCTCACACCTCCACCACACCCCCTTCCCTGCTCGATGCTGACCCCCAGCAGCTGGCCAGCTAACAGCGAGTGCCGAGTGTGTGGGCACCCACATACAACATCACTCCATCCCAGCTTTCAGACTGGCTAACTCGGGAACCTCAGTTTCCCCTTCCATGACACCGAGCACAGATGGAGTGCTTCTCTCTGACGCCATCCCCTAAGCAAGGCTCTTCATGGACAATCACTCTTCAGAAGATTCCCTGGCAGAGGCTGGCATCGGGGCAGGGACCCAGTACATATGCCACCTGCTATGATCAGAATTAGGTGATATTTTATTCCCATTTTAGATATGGGGACCTGAATCTCAAAGTCAGGTCACGCATACGGTAAGCGGCAGAGCCAGAACCAGGATGGGGGCGAGATGGGGTCTGTAAGAGATCTAGTGAGCATCAATCCCCCTCCTCTGCCTCAAGGAGGAAGCCACAGGAAGCTTGAGTCACAGACCCTGGGTCAGTGAGAGATGGGTCCCTTGGCCTCTTGGCTCTAACCCTTGGGCCCTCCCATTCTACACAGGGATTGAGCAGGCTGCTCACTCAGAGATAAGAGGTCAGGATGTCCCAGGTCAGATAAGAGTGGCCTGGCCACCCCAGGGCTTAGGCATTAACTTTTACAGCACCCGGACAGCCCCGCCAGGTACTGCCACAGCCCTAACTAAACCCAGAGACAACTGAGTCACACACAGTCCAGAGGTAAACCACCACCCTGCTGACCTGCAGGTCTCTGGGCTTCAATACTCCACCCCTGGCCTTTCCTGAGGCCATTACCATATACTGGCAAGACATAAAAAACTCAGCTGACCAAGACCAAGTGTGAAACTCTTGAGGCCACTGGCATTCCACAAGCTACCTTAACCCTTTCTCTGCAGGAGCCTCTATTTCCCTACCTGGAAAACGACCCTTTGCAGCATCAACAGTGTAGGTCTCCGTGTGATTAGAGTCACTGTATCGCAGAACAAGCAGCTTTGTTGGTGAAAGCTGGGTGGTGTTACCCACTTGCAGGGCCTGGGCCTTGTACAACTGTCCAACAGTCTGTGGGAATCTGGCCAGAACCCAAAGGGTAGAAATCTATCTACCTATGCTCACGTCCCTTACTGAATGGTGTCGCGTCTACACAGAACCCACACATCCTCCCACATGCTTTAAAGACTCTGGAGAGTGACAGCACCTAATTCAATGGAAATGCCGGGTAAATGGCTCTTCCCTTGTACCATTCAGGCAACACTGACTAGGAACGCTGTCTCTCTCTGTGTTCAGTACAGACAATGCAGAACCCGTAGGCACCGAGGGCTAGCTGCGTACGATTAACAAGTGTTAGCTGGATGACTTTAAGACATCCAGAAATTAGGGCAGAAACAATGCCCTGGGGCTGTGCTAAGCATTTTATTAAACATTCAAAGCCACAAGTAGTCATTCTTAACCATGCTGTATAGACAAGAATACCAAGGTTTGCAGGGTAAGTGACTGAAGAATCGGGAATAAACTCAAGCTGACATTACTCTAAGACATGGGACAGCCGAACCCTCCGGCCAGCCACGAACAAGCTACCTTTTCCTCTCTGGGCCCATTTCTCCCTGAAGAAGCAGGGCTAGTAACTGTAGCTAGACCCTAGGTCAAGGGTTGGGGGTCTTCAGACTCTCCAACACAGTGCAGAAGACAGAAGCTCATAGTTAGTCAACCTAAGCCTGAAGGAGGAAGTCAAAAAAAAAAAAAAAGAAAAAGCAAGAGTCAACATAAACCCAGCCCAGTCATCAGCTGCAGAACCTCCCCACCTCCAAGCATCGCCAAACAATGCGGCCATTGAGGAGGGCGCCTACACCCACTAGGCTTCCTAGGACCAGCCTTGTTCCTCCATGCCAGTTCCACCCACCACCTTGCAGCAAGCTTGGGTTAGGAATCCAGCTTTCCCTGGTCCTGGCAGCCTTGGAATGAGGCCTGAGTCAGAGGCAGTAACCCTGGTTCTTGAATGCCTGCAGGGGTGGAGGTGGCAGCTCTTCCCATAGCCACCCCCACTCCATGCCCTTACTCAAAGGTGCTTGCCCAGGCCCAAGGCATCACTCAGATGGCACTGGGGTGACTCAAGAGCAAGAATGCCTCACCCCGCTCCTAGGTGGACTCTCCCAGAGGTTAGGGATCCCGGACTCAGGCTCAGAGTCCCCAGGGCTGGAGCCCTGGCCACTGTGCAGGAAATGTGAAGTCAGGGCTGGGCTTAAGCTCTCTAGGGAGGAACAAGGGAGTCCCTTTTCTACAGGAGGATTTGGTTTGGCTGACCAGCTGGCTAGTCACCATTTCATAGGTTAGCCAAGAATAGTGCTGGGCCCAGAAAGGAACCAGCCAGTGCTATTCGCAGGCATAGCCACCAAGGACTCAAGACAAGGACTTGGAACCCTTCAGACAGGGCACGCAGGACAAGAGCCGTATCAAGATTGTAGCAGGCTCCTGTCACAACCGACAACATATTTTTTTTACTTTATCATACTTATTTTATTATGGTTAATATGCTTTTCCATGATGACTAGTGAGGCCGGGAATTTTATATACCCGTTGGCCACAAGCATGTCTTTTTTTTTTCAAAGCTCCTCCCTCTTTTCAATTGTACTCCAGGAGCTTGGCCCAGTGGTTAGCTGTGGATCTCTGCATCTGCTTCCGTCTATTCCTGGATGAGGGTTCTAGCTTCTCTGGGGTTGTGGGTTGTAGGATGGTTATCCTTTGCTTTATGTCTGGTATCCACTTATGAGTGAGTACAGACTACATTTGTCTTTCTGGGTCCAGGCTACCTCACTCAGGATGATTTTTTTCTAGTTCCATCCATTTGCCTGCAAATTTCAAGATGTCATTGTTTTTTTTTTTTTTTTACCGCTGAGTAGTACTCCATTGTGTAAATGTACCACATTGTCTCTATCCATTCCTCCGTTGAGGGGCACCTAGGTTGTTTCCAGTTCTACCAGCCGTCTTTTTGCCACCACATGCAGAAACCTCCTCACAGAGATTCCTGCATTCAGGGGGTCTAGTCTGGTCCTGTGCAGCTTCTGCCGCTATCACTGACTACATAGTTTACTGAAGGTTTCATAGCACTGAGTCCCTGAGAGGCAGGGTTGTCACCAGAGACAGGAGGTGACCACGGGGCAGTAGGCACAACAAGCTGGTACCACCTGCCAGCTCACGGAGCGGGAGAAGTAGTGCCAGGGTCCTGGGTCCCACCAGTGAATGACAACGGACTACGCAGTTTTTGCACACCTTCCCACGTCACACAGTCTTCACAGAGCCAAAGCATCTATGTGGCCAGGGTGTGCTGGGGCCTCCACCGGGAGCATGCAGCTCTGCCCCTAACTCAGCTCAGAAACTGCAGCCTCATCTGTCAAGCTTGGGTAACCGCAGCACCAACCTATCTGGATGCCTAGTGTTCGGCAAGGACACCAAATGCAGCTCTGCCAGCAACACCAGAGCTGCAGTCACTACAGGACACTCGCAGCAACCAGCCCAACTCCAAACAGGTATCCCCTGCACCTACAACTTCCTGACCCATTATGATTGCCTCTGTGTGTAAGCCAATGCCGGCTAGATGAAGAATGGCCCCGCCTGCTAGGGGTGGGGGTGGGCATCAATCCCGTGAGACCAGCCTGTGGAATGCAGAACCCACACAAGTGCTTTCATAATGGGGCAGAGGTCACAAGAGCCACAGAGCAAAGGTTCTCTCGGGGACAACCCTGCTGAGGCCTCCTGGGAGGGCAGCAGGGGAGTGGCCAGCAAAAAGGAGACGCCCCAAAATACAGAACAGAAGCAGTAAACATTGGCCCTGCTTCCTGCCTTGAACTGCGATGGGTCCTTGTCAGGTCCAGGAGCCCTGGTAGAATGAGGGCAGGTAGGCTCGGTTCTGCATGGGACCCTTAGGGCTAGAGCCACAACCCTGAGGCAAGTCAGATGTCTGGGTGCTCCTGCATAAGGTGCTGTCTAGGGAAGGTTCATGCTAATTCTGAGGCTGGGGCAGCTAGGCTCGCCCTTTCTAGGGGAAGCTACACACTCCAAGGCCAGCATAATCCTAGAGAAAGCAAGGCCCACAGGACCTACTCTGCTCTGCCTCTTAAGCTTCTCCTGCCTTTCACAATGTTACCCCTGGGACTCAATCCCAGCCAGCACTAGAATCCTCAGGGGACAAACTTCATCTGAACCACAGCACCCTCCCTGAGTCTCCAGGAGCCCATGTGTAAGATGGGGGTGGCAGAAGGAAATGCACCTGCCTCAGAGGACAGAGGGGCCTGTGTAACCACAGCACAGAGACAGAGAGAGAGAGAGAGAGAGAGAGCCAGTCAGAGACACAAATGGTAAGCAGAAGTTAGTGACTATCAGGGAGCCCAGGAGGAGCAGGCCCTCAGAGCCCATGCCCAGGGGTCACACACCCTGAGAAGGACTGCCCTGGCCATTCAGATGGCTAAGGATTCAGAATTAAGAATTACAATAACAAATAGGGGGTGGAGGCACAGGCCTTTAATCCCGCACTCTGGAGGCAGAGGCAGGTGGATCTCTGTGAGTTCAAGGCCAGCCTGGTCTACAGAGTGAGTTCCAGGACAGCCAGGTCTTTTACACAGGGAAACACTGTTTCAGGGGGGAAAAGGTACAATAATAGAAGGGGCAGGCTCATTCAACAACAGAAGAGGTGGGCTCAAAGGCACAGACCCAGCTGCCCAGGGAGGGGGACACTTCTTGCCAGGTCATTGTGTCAGGGGAAGAAATTAGAGACCTTGAGGGTGGGGATGGGAGGCAGAAGTGTCCTTGTCTAGAGGCACGAGTCCTAGGGGTCACTCAGGCCTCAGGACTCCAACCCAGCACACCCTGAGCTGCACGGTGTGTCTTCCTCTTTAATTGACTCCTTTTACGTCTTTCATAACACGGGCTATACTACGGACTGCAGCAGGTATAGTGTTGATCACCTAGGATCCTTTATCACTCTTTGTATTTAGAATGTTCAAAGTCCCCTGCTAGTGATTCTGAACCACGTGCAGACACGCACACACGCACACACATTCCCTTGCTGGAACTCCCCAAGGCAGGCCTCCTAGCTTCTGTGCATCCCGGCCTGAGGAACAAGCCCTGTGGGAGGAAATGGCTCTCGGTGCTCTCTTCTGGAAATACATCCTCTTAGTCACCTCTACTCACTTCGGCTTTGGTAAAAATGTAGAATGAAGACTATTTCATTTCCTCTCAGTTCCACCCTAAGAGAGTCGGTGCAGGCCGACAGTCGAGGATCCTCAGGTCTGTGGCTACCTGCAGGCACATCCCAGTCTCGGGATGTGTATCTGAGGGCACGGGTGGCCTGTGGCATGGACCACAGGTACCAGTCTGTGTCCTAGTGCCACAAAAGGCAGGTGTCTCCCCACCACGGTGGCAAAAGGCTGTGGGAGGGAGGGACTGTTGGCTCTCACCCAGGACCATCTGGACAGGGACACTTGGCAACATCTGGAGACAACTTGGGATGTTGTAACTTGGAAGGAAGGTATCCTGGCATTACTGGGTAGAGGCGAGGGATGGCGTCAAGCCGGCCATACCCAGGACAGCCCAGCAAGGCTCACCTGTTCCAAACTGCCCAATGCCGAGAGCAAGAAACCTGGTGCAGACTAAACAGTCTCAAAAACCCAGGTCCTACTCTGGGGCCACGTGGGAAGGAGTAGGCAAGTGGCTTCCAGCAGCTAGTCTCCACTCTTCCCACACGATGTCTGTGGTGGTTTCATCAAGAGAGGACGCCACAGCTAAAAACCCGGGGTTCACAATGAGTAAGGAGAAGTGGGCTCCAAGGTGGGAGAGACCGCAAGCATGGTGACCAGGCTCTGCCTGTCCACTACTCAGTGACACATACAACAGGTCACTCTGGTCCTTCACCACCCCACCTCAAGCAAGAAGTCCTCGTGACCCGGTGAGGCTTGGTCTGCCCAGATGTCCTTACCACAAGACCATCCCCCACGGGGAGCCTGGCAGGAGGGCGGAAGTGTCACCTTGCACTGAGGCTGCGCATGGCCCTCCCAGGGGACCTTCCCTGGGGCAGGACCCAGACCAAGGCTTCATTAGGGCAAAGGGCTCGGCCACAACAGAACACCTTTGTTTTATTTCCATGGCAGCGGACCCAGTTTTCCTCTTAAGGTGGTGATATGAAAGCTTCTTTTTAAATAAGCGCACTTAATATCTGAAAAAGTGAGATTGTCATTTTGAAAGCCACAAGTGTTGGGGCTGGGAAGACGGCTCAATTGGCCTGCCAGGCAAGTGTGAGGGTATCCTAGCACTCACAGAAGAAGCTGGGTACGGTGGTACACACACCCGCAGTTCCAGCGCAGGACAAGTGTCGACGATCAGATCCCTGGAGCTCAGAGGCTGGCCAGCCCAACAGAATCAATGAAACCCAGGTTCTGTGAAAAATGCTGCCTCAAAGTTAAGGTGGGAAGTGACTGAGAAAGGCGCGCAATATTGACCCCTGGCCTCCACACACGTGTGCGTGGTGGGATGAATGGGCTACTTTAGTGTTAGCTGTTCTCCCTGCCGTGAGGCTCTCTCACTGCGGAATTCCTAGCCCCTAAACCGGTGCTACTGTGGACAAGTCAGTCCCATTTCATTTCACTCTGGGCCAGACTCCAGTCAAGGTAGCGTCTGCCTGGTCCTCCATGGCACCTGCCTCAGGGCCTCTGAATTTCTGACTGTTGCTACTACCAAATTTGCAGAGGTCTGCCTCCACCTAGCTTTCTGGGATCAGTTGAAATGTCCCCGCCCTTTCTCTGGAGGGAGGTTTTCTCCTTCTCTATTGCAGGCCCTGGCTCCTGACCACACTCCAGAAACCTACGTCCAGGGCACTTCCTCCCTGGACTTGCTCTACCTCACTTTCCACTCGCTCAAGTCCTCCCACTCACGTCTGTGTTTCAGAGTGTGTTCTGGAAGAACGTGACCTCACTTTGTGGGACAGTAGGTAGAGGGCTCACACTGCTGTGAGAAGGGTCCATCCACCTGTGCGGGATACAGGAGCTTGGCGGACAGTCAGCTCCTCTACGCCCATTCCCAGGAGCAGCCCCGTCTGGTTCTGTTACACACCTACATGGGAAAGCATGCTCCTGAGACCACACGGGAAGCTTGGGCCTCAAGACACCCCACAGAGGTGACACCACAGCCAGTGTGGCCTCCAGCCTTCAATCTCAGAACCACATGGCTTTTCGCCTTGCTTCTCTCCAACTCCTATGCATCCTGTAAGACACAGTTCAAAAAAATGTCTCTTCCCCTGGTGTGGTCCATGATCCACATCACATCCTTAGGCTTCCGACAAGAAGCCTGAGCTGCTTCCCGACAAGACTCAAAGCTTTACCTCTTGCCCCCAAAGCTGACACAGAATGTACTTCCCCTGAGCAAAACTGCAACTGGGTTGCCAAGGCCGAAAATAGATATTTTCAAACTTCAACCAGCATGACTCACCTAGAAGGCGCTCAAACTACAGGCTGCGAGGCAGCACCCTGTTTATGACGGGGAGGGCCAGGTGAGGCTCCATCACCGACATGACTGATAGTTCCAGGAGGAGCTGAGCCTACTGGTCTAAAGGCTGACCATGATAAAATCAGATTAAAACCTTCACTTTGGCATCCAGGCCTTGCACAACATGGCCTCCGATTATTGTACCAGCTGCACCTCTCCCCAGGGGCTGCCCCACTCCAAGAACAGCAATGACTCTATGAACTGAAGTTCCCTACACCGAACATTCCATAAAAACGGACCAACGGACTGGAATGTCAGTGAACGGGGAAGTTTGAATGCTGCAGAGACAAATTATCTTAGGCCGTCTTGGCCCCATTAAAAAGCCATTCGTTGCCCACCTCTGTGTATGACTTAATATCCTGAGATTACTACGTGAGCCCTTTTAGAATGCATAAACAGGTCCCTCGCTGTCATCAATCCAAAAGCTAAGAACTGTCAGGCAGCATCTAGGGCTATAAGAGAAATTTCTCCAATTTGCTGTAATTGATTACCTGAGGTTCCCACCAATGTGTGGATGGTGGATAGGAGGGATGGATGGAGTGATGGGGGATGGAGAGGGATGGATGGAGTGATGCGGGATGGGGAGGGATGGACGAATGGAGTGATGGGGGATGGGGAGGGATGAATGGATGGAGTGATGGGGGATGGGGAGGGATGGACGGACGAAGTGATGGGGGATGGGGAGAGAGGGATGGATGGAGTGATGGGGGATGGGGAGGGATGGACGAATGGAGTGATGGGGGATGGGGAGGGAGGGATGGAGTGATGGGGGATGGGGAGGGATGGATGGAGTGATGGGGATGGGGAGGGAGGGATGGAGTGATGGGGATGGGGAGGGAGGGATGGAGTGATGGGGGATGGGGAGGGAGGGATGGAGTGATGGGGGATGGGGAGGGAGGGATGGAGTGATGGGGGATGGGGAGAGAGGGATGGATGGAGTGATGGGGGATGGGGAGGGAGGGATGGATGGAGTGATGGGGGATGGGGAGGGAGGGATGGAGTGATGGGGGATGGGGAGGGAGGGATGGAGTGATGGGGGATGGGGAGAGATGGATGGAGTGATGGGGGATGGGGAGGGAGGGATGGAGTGATGGGGGACGGGGAGAGATGGATGGAGTGATGGGGGATGGGAAAGGATGGAAGGACAGAGTGGTAGGGGATGGGGAGGGATGGATGGACGGAGTGATGGGGGATGGGAAGAGATGGACGGACGGAGTGATGGGGGATGGGGAGAGATGGACGGACGGAGTGATGGGGGATGGGGAGGGATGGATGGACGGAGTGATGGGGGATGGGGAGAGATGGACAGAGAGATGGTGATGTGATGGTGGGTAGGGTATCTCAACTAAAAGGGCAAAGGCACAGTAGCAGGCATGGCACCCTAACTTATTTTAAAACTCTATGTATGAAAACATACAGAAAATACATTTTGAATGAGTGGGTCCTCTGGCAAAAGAAAAATTCAAACAGCTTTCATTTTTTGCTTTTCCATATGTTCCCATTATTCTTCAGTTACTACCCAAGTGACATCAGCCATTTCTTCTTTCTCTAATCGTTTAAAAACAATTATTATTATTACTCATAGACAAAAATCTATGTCCTGCCTGGTCCCAGGATTGTTCAGTACCAAAGAAACACACAGAAGCTTATATTAATTGTAATCTGTTTGGCCTATTAGCTCAGGCTTATTATTAACTAGCCCTTATAATGTAAATTAACCCATAATCCTTGTCTATGTTTAGCCACGTGGCTTGGTACCTTTTCTCTACAAGGCATTCTCACTTGCTTCCTCTGCCTCTGGCTGGTGGTGGCATGGACCTAGAAACTTCTGTCTACAAATACTACTACTACCACTATCATCATCATTATCATTATTATCTGTGTGCAAATGCGCATGCCACGGTGGACATGTGGAGGTCAGAGGACAACTTGAGAGTCACTCCTTTCCTATCCATATTGAGCTCTGGGGACTGAACTCAGGTCCCCAGATTCGCACAGCAAGCACCATCCAGCCCTGAAAAACCAGTTTTCAAAGCAGCTCCAGGACACAGCTGAAGTCTGCTGCTCATCTGTTGTTATTGTCTGTTGACTGAAACCCTGAAACAAACACAACAACAATAAACACAGCAGAAAGCGGCTCCGAGAATCAAGACGGAGGAAACATAAAGTCTGGCTTCGTCCTCCTTGGCCCTTTGGCTCTGAGCAGGAGGCTCGCCTCTCTGTGCCTCTGTCTCTTCCTCTGGAAAAGGGAGACCAACTAGTGACTCTTCCTGTCCTGCCCCACCCCCGGGGTCCCAGGTGACAGGGGACAAACAGGGTTTTAGAAGCTGAAGTTGGCTATGTAGATTTTATTTCACCACTTCTGACCAAGGGGCTCCCCCAAGAGATGCTCAAACAGTAAAACGAAAGATAAAAGCAACAGGGTGGAGTCCAGGGGTGGGGGGGATTGATGGGGACAGAGTCCAGGGTGGGGGGTGGGGGAACAGCAAGTGAATGGGAACAGAGACTTAGGGGTGCAGCAAGTAACAGGGACAGAGCCTGAGGTAGACAGCAAGTCATGGGGACAAAAGCCAGGGGAGGCCAGCAAGTGACAGAGGACATAGCCTGGGGTCTCCCCTGTTACTGGGGACAAAAGCCAGGGACAAAGCATGGGGGGTGGGCAGCAAGTGACAGGGGCCAGAGCTCTGGAGGGGAATAGCAAGTGACAGAGGGCATAGCCTGGGGTGGGGGAGCAGCAGATGACAGTTGTGGGGGGGGTGACAAGTGACAGGGCACAGAGCCTGGGGGGCCAGCAAGTGATGGGGACAGAGCCCTGGAGGGGGGAATAGCAAGAGACAGGATGGGGGATGGGGCTGGGGGGATAGCAAATAATAGGGGACAGAGCCCTGGGGAGGCAGCAAATGACAGGGGACAGAACCCTGGGTAGGAGGAGCTATGCCATGGCCTATGTATGTCCCCCAAGAATTCAGGCACTGGAAGCATGGTCCCCAGCGTGGCGATATTAATGGGAGGTGACATCACCTTTAAGAGGGAAGATTCATCATGAAGTCACAGAGACAGGCCCTAGGAGAGGACTGAGGAGGAAGGAGCTCTCTGGCTCCCAATATCACCAGGAGATTTTCTTCAACAAAACCCTCCATGATTCCCACTGACCTGAGCCCAGCCAACCTTCGCACCACAGTCCAGAACCGCCAGAACTGTGTGACAACTAGTTGTCTTGTGTTCAAGAAGCCCCTCCTCGGGCACCTCACAGAAATGGGCACCAGACTAACTCAACGTGGGAAGGCCAAGTCCCTGTCCCTTGGCCACTGGCTTCCTCCTGCCTGCGAGGTGAGAGAGCAAGGGGCCTAGTAAACTCTACCTTTTCCTAAGCAGCCAGATCTCTTTCTCCAGGGAACCAGGTTTCTCCACTTAGCAGGAGTAAGTCAAGCGTTCTGTCAATATAAAGCCAAGACTACTGCCCACTGGGCATGGAAAATGGCAAAGCACCCCTGGCCAACAGCAAGCTCCCCAGTGTTCTGAGACCCGACTAGACATGGAAAACCCTCCAAACACACCAACAAACCACAGCAGTGTGCGCCTTGCCTAAAACATCCCTTTCCGATCAGTACACGCTTCTAAACTGCCCTCCCAGCCGCAGTGGCAAGACCTGGGCTCACATAGCCCCAGTCATGGCTGAGATGCTTGGCACCTGAGGACCCTCAGCCACATCTCCAAATGTCTGCAAGATTCTGATGCTGCCAGATGCACCAAAATTTACTTGAGATGTTTCTTACAACACATCACTTCATTTCCTTGGTGTCCAGATTTTGGAGGGGTATTATTTACATAAGTGTATGCATGTATATACATGTATATGGGACACACATACATATATGTGTGTATATATATATATGCTACTGGGCTGGAGATGTAGCTCAGTGGTAGAGCACTTGCCTAGCATACACAAGGCCCTGGTCTCTCTCTTCTCTCTCTCTCTCTCTCTCTCTCTCTCTCTCTCTCTCTCTCTCATGCATGTGCAAGAGAGACTTGGCAGGAAACAAGTTTAGCCAGAAGCACATTCCAGGGCATCTGGATTTTGTCAACTGAACGGTGTCACCATGAGGCAAGCTGATGACAGGATTACAGGCAAGGCTGCCTCATCCTATGCAGCCAGCGAGGTCCCAGGACCCTTGCAGATACCAGGGGTGATGGTTAGGAGGGACAAACAGGGAAGTGGGAGAGCTGTGAGTCCTGCAGATGACACCAAGGTCAGCACTCAGATGCCCTGTCCACACCAGGCCTCTGGGCGTTCGTTCAGAATTCACCCACTTAATCCTGGAGCGTTCCGTGCCCAAGGTAGCACGAGATGAGAATTCCTTATCGGGTGCCATGTTAAGGCTCAAGAGGACCTCAGACCTAATCCACACCCAGGTTTACTAGGGGAGCTGCCCCAAGCCTCCCCGGCCGACGATATAACGTCTGAAATGCTCTGAGCAGGAGCAGCACCCTCTGGACTGTGTCGGATTTCTAGATGAGGGATGCTCACTCTCCATTCACAGAGGGTTAGCAACGGTCCAGCCTTGTTCGTATGCTACAGCACAGCACTCAAGGACAGAACGGACTTTTGGGATACCTCTGCTTCTGTGGCCTCAGCCTGAGTACGGGAAGTGGGGTGAATGTGAGAAGGGGAGGCCGAGGACTCAGCAGAAGACTTCATCTTCTCCCTCCTGCAGCCCTGACCCACACCGCAGACGCAGGGTCAGCATGGTGGGCATTGGGGCCCAGGCCGGCGCACTCTTACCCACAGCTTCCCGTCATAGTAATAGGCCCCCAGGAGCTTCACGATGTATGGGTGGTCGCAGGTGGCCAGGATCTCAATCTCCACAATGTAGTCTTCCAGCTCCTCCTCACTCTTGGTCTCGATGACTTTGGCGGCTGCCAAGGCACCGGTTTCCTTGTTTTTGGCCTGCAAAATAGAGATACGGGCGATTACAAGGCAGGCAGGGCAGAAGGCTTCCCGGCCCTCCATACAGTGTAAAAACAGAGGTGGATATCCAGGGGTCTGAGACACTGACCAGACACACCTTCAACGGTGCCCAGGGCACACACGATATCGCCACAGGGGAGCTCAGACCAGAAAGAACATTCTATGTGCTTAGTAAGATATAGCCATACCATGGGAAACATACAAGAACAGGCTAGTGCATACACACATACACACGGACACACACACACAAATAAAAAGAAAGAAAAAGAACAAAAAGTCTGAGAGAACCTATTCCTGACAGCCGGCCAGGAAAAGCCTGAAACAGAGGACTCGTGAACATTGACACTATGTACTATTTAAGGTTCGTGTGTGTGTGTATGTATTCATGTGGGGGGTATGTGCATGTATTCATGTGGGGGGGCATGTGTATGTATTCATGTGGGGAGTATGTGCATGTATTCATGTGGGGGGTATGTGTATGTATTCATGTGGGGGTATGTGTATGTATTCATGTGGGGGGTATGTGCATGTATTCATGTGGGGGGTATGTGCATGTATTCATGTGTGTGTATGGTGTATGTGGGGATGCCTCTGTGTGGGGGGGTCATGTGCCTATGGGGGGGTTATGTGCCTGTGGGGGGGTCATGTGTATGTGTATGTGGGGGGGAGTTGTCCCACATGCATCGAAGTAAACTGCCCCCTGGCTACATGCCACCTGGGCAGACCACTGCTTCTTATCTGCCGAGAAAGAGTGAAGGCTTTCCTAGGACGGCACAGTCAGGATTCTTAACAGGAGCTGCTGAGGACGTGGAAGGGAGAACTGGAACGGGGCAGGACAGCAGTGGAGCACCCAGAGACCAGCACAGACGCTGCAGTCCTGCTACGGGTTCAGAGCCAGAGGGAGCCAGAAGTGGGGATCCAGCTCGTCAGCTAACACATACATGCAATAGGCTGCTCTCCCACCATGATGCCAAAACAGTAACAAATGAGCCCTGAGAATGCTGTTCTCTGGGGCTGGAGAAATGGCTCAGTCGTTAAGTCCTGGGTTCGATTCCCAGCACCCACACAGTGGCTCACAACCATCCATAATTCCACGGGAGGGGGATTCAGTGCCCTCTTCTGGCCTTCTTGGGCACTGCATAAGAAATAAAGGTTGGGGTTGGAGAGATTTAAAGCATGGGCTGCTCTTCCAGAGGTCTTGAGTTCAATTCTCAGCAACCACATGGTGGCACAAAACTATCTATAATGAGACCTAGAGCATGCAGGCACAACACTGTATACATAATAAATTTTAAAAAAAACTTTGAAAAAAGAAATAAAGGTTAAAAATATGAAAGAAAGGAAGAAAGAAGAAAGAAAATAAATGCTGGTCTCTAAGTGAAACAAGCCAGGCACAAAAGCTAAATACTTTATGATTTCATCTAACCGACCCAAAGTGGTCAGTGACAGACAGAAACAGAGGCTACCAGGACTGCAGGGGTGGGGTTCCACTATGGGATCCACTTATTGTTGGAGATGATTTTAAAATAAACAAATAAAAAACCTTGAGCCAGACATGGTGACACAGGCCATGAATCCCAGCACTCGGGAGGCAGAGGCAGGCAGATCTCTGTGAGTCTAAGGCCAGCCTGGTCTACTAGAGCTAGCTGCAGGACAGGCTCCAAAGCTACAGAGAAACCCTGTCTCGGAAAACTAATAAAAGGCTGCGTTCAGTGTTGACGGAGGACACTGATGACACAGCCGTGGGCACCAGCAGCTGCTTTTCCACAAGCACAGGGGCACTGGGTACCCCAGGGCCGTGCTTTCTGGAGGGCGCTGTGCCTCCGCCCACTCTGACCTCTGACCTTAGCTGACAACAGTTCTTCCCGTGCATCTCCAGCCCCTGGATGACAGTACGCATTCACCCACAGGGCCAGGGCACAGCAACGCGCAGCTCAGATCCCCACAGTGAAGGTGAGAAGCAAAGCCAAATTCAGAGAGGTGCCTGGACACTGCAGCAGGGTCTCTACCTTCTCTAGGGCAGCGGTTCTCAACCGTCCTAGTGCTGCGACCCATTAATAGAGTTCCTCATGTTGTGGCGACCCCCGGCCGTAAAGTTATTTTTGTTGCTACTTCATAGCTGTAATTTTGCTACTGTTATGAATCGCAATGAATCTGTTTTCTGTTGGTCTTAGGCAACTCCTATGAAAGTGTCTCAAAGGGGTCACGGCCCACAGGTTGAGAACCTCTGCTCTAGACTATTCAAAACCCAGTGCTGAGAAGCCTCTGTAACCTGATGACCCTTGCTATGCCTCAGGTAAGACCCACACAGGTGACACTCAACAGCTACCCTCTCCCTGGCCTCAAGGATTTATGTCTGAATGAAGAGGTGCCACCTACCCTGCTGAGAGGGACTAGTGACTGTTTACGATGGGCGTGGCCCCAGAAGGCAGGCACCAACCTTAGAAGGAACCTTTGAGAAGGAAGTGGCGGGGAGGATGCAAACAGGCGTTTTTGCTGTCTATTCTCAGTTTGGGTTCTCCTAAGCTGCCAAGAGCTCCGCCCCACGCCCCTGCAGTGATTAGGGCAGGTGGTTTCCGGGGTGGGGGGGTGAGGAACTTGGGGGGAGACAGACAGGGCTAGCTTACCCTGGGCCCACACTTCTTAGGTGCGCTAACCTAGTTTACTATCTCAACCATCCTCCAGGGCGGTGCAGTTAGGCAGGCAGACTGAGGCAAAGTCCCAAGAGCAGAGTAGCATGTGGTCCTGGGCCTCTGGAAGGCTGCTCCCAAGCCTGCACGCTCCCACTAACCAGTCTTCCTCCAAAGTGTTTTTCAGACCAAAGGTCATGAGACCTTCAGCACCCAGCCCAGGAGCCCAGGTCAGTAGGATGTGTGTGTTGGGGTGGGGGGGTGTCCCTTTTCCCCTCCATTCAGTTTTGAGTGCTTGTTCAGAACACCTTAAAAATCCACTAGATGAGCAGCTAGAGTCTCTCTCTTTTAGAAGAGAAGTTAGGCACCTCTGGGCCTTTGGAGAGGCAGAGAGGAAGGGTGAGGCCTTTTGGGGTGGCAGATGGAAGGTCAGGTGACCACAGCACCTCCTCAACCACAATGAGCAAGGCAAAACCACCCGTTCACCACCACCTTTTGGAGCCGAGGGTTCTGGAGAAGGCTGAGTGTCACCTTGAAACAGAGATGTTTTCCTGTAGATGTGGGGGTGGGAAGGTTTTCCAGGAGTGCACAGATCTGCTTTGCCCACACTGTAAACGCAGCGCTGACCGAAGGGCCGAGCCTTCAGCAAGGAGCCAGTGTCAGCACCAAGACTGCCCAGTCAGTGCCCGCTGCCTCACTCAGATTTCAGAAGCCAGAGTCCACCAGGGAGGGGCTATGCGGTCACTGTGCCAAAAACAAATTCCTTAAGAGTCTGGCTGGGGCAACAATCCAGTCCCAAAAGGCAGCAGAGAATGTTGCAACAGCAATGATTAAAAAAAAAAAAAAAAAAAAAAAAAAGGCCAGTCAGTGCTGACCACTGCCACTCCTCAGGCCTGGAAGGCAAATACCATTCTCAGGCAACAGAGGAGGAAGCTACAATTCGGACATCGGACAGGCGTGTGACTTTTGAAGGCCCCATCTGTCACAAGCCTGTCTGCTCCTCAGGAACTAACGACAAGCACAGCTAGCCCCAAGCACTCACAGCAAGGGGGGCTTGACAGGTGCAGACACTGAGGCAGGCACTGGCTACATGCGTACTCCCTAGATGGCAGACTGGGGCCTGGAAAGGAGAGGATGGAGGTACTTGGTTCAAAGAGCTTCCTGGAGGCTGCCTGTTTGCGAGTCTGTCTGTCTTTCTGTTTTATGTAGAGGAAAATGGATGATCAGGTGTAGCACCGATGATCAGTTTGTAGCAACAACTGTTTGGGAGGCAGGAGGATCAGTTGAGCCCAGGAGTTCAAGCCCATCATGGCCAACAGAGTGAGACACCCATAAAAAGAGAAACCGTGTGTTCAGAAGGGTGAAGCCAAGTCCAAAGTCATGTGTGTTTTAAAGACCTTGAATCGAACTGCTTTCTAGAGTTGCCTATACAGTCAGCATGAGTCCTGCCTGGACCTCCATTTTTTCCTCTGTATAGGTGGAGGGTGAGGCATGATGCCCAAGCTCTCTCTGTGCTATGGGGAGAGGCTGGAGGGAGGGGTGAACTTCTGAACAAATGAGGTGCTCTAGGAGGCGAACAGGCGGGCTTCCCATAAACACACAGCATCAAGGCTTCCTTCCATCTCACCAGTACCGAGGCCAGGCCAGGGATGAGGGGGATTCCCCAGGCACACTGGTGACTGGCGGTCTCTAACCTTGGAGCCCACACCCTTGAAAGCCAACACAGTGGCGACTTGTGTTTTCTGGCCCAGACAGTCTGTGGGAACAATCCTCCCCGTTGTGACCGCCTGGGGCCCAGCCTAGAGGAGGTGGGGCCATCCTCCCAGCCCAGCCAAGAACTCTGTCCCACCCCAGGGGTGCAGCAAGCCAGTTCAGAAGCTGGGGGATCACTGAGATCTGGAAGCATGGAAGTCAGCAGAGGACCCAGACCCTTCCCTTCTCTGGCCGCCAGATGACCACTTGGTCCCCTCCCTTCCCAGGAAATGGCTGATATCCCAGAATGCAGCCAGGCCTTCAGCCATAGCTTTGAAAACTAAGTCCTTGATTCCCATTCTCCAGATGGGGAAACTGTGTCCACATACACAGACACACACACACACACACACACACACGAACGCAGAAACCCATGCCTGAGCACAAAGATGGAAGGAGAATAGGGTGCAGAAGACATGGGCCTCAGAGTCTCTGCAGCTGCCTGGAAGGGTCCTGGGGCACCCCATTCCCACTGTTCACGCAAAACTCTACTGTCTCTGGGAACTGCTTCACTCTCAGTCCGAGAATCCAGAAGGGCTGACCCCTCCCTGGCTTAGCTGCACATCCAGGCCCAAGTAGTCAGAGGCAAGCTTTGTCCCAGCTACAGGTTCAGGGTCGGGCATATGACCCAAGACAGGCAAATTGTCCCTGAATGGTTTCTTGTCTGTTTTTGGAGTTTTCTTTATTATTATTATTTGCATTTTCTTAAGATTACCAGCAAAGCAGCTTTCTCTTTCTCTGGGGTAGCTACACTGGCAGAGTGGAAAAGTGGAGAACTGTGGGTATCGCCCCCACCTTCCTGGCTCCTGTGCTAAGGCTCAGACCTAAGGCTCATGCATGCTAGACAAGGGCTCTACACTGAATTATGTCCCTAGTCCTGCATTTTAGCCAGTCTAAGGTGGGTTTCGGTTTTTGGCATGTGTATGGTATGTCTGCATGTGTTTGCATGTGTATGTTTGTACATGCATGCAAAGGCCTGAGGCTGATGCTGGGTGTCTTTCTACATCACTCAGAGCTCATGGCTTTGGCTCATCTAGCCACTTTGCCCCACAGGATTGCCTGGCTCCAACTCCCATAGGTTGGGATTACGGGCTTTTCCATGGGTGGTGTGAACCAAACTCTGACCGCCATCTTACAGAGTGCTTACGCTGAGCCATCTCCCCAGCCTGAATTTATTATTCATTATTGATGCTGGGGACTGGACCCGAGGCCTCCACATTCTAGGCAAGCATCCTACCATCGACCTATCCCCATGCAGGAGAATCCACCTTGTCACTTCTGTAGACAGTCCGCCAGAGAGTAAAGACAAGGCAGAAGCCGGGCCCACAGAGGGAGGAGCCAGAGTTCGGAGGGTCACAACACCAGAGCCAGCTCCTCATGGTGCTACTCTTAGGTTTCTGAGTTCCCTGGGGACTCAGGTCATTTTTCTACCAAAAGGGAAATGAGTCTCCCATCCAGGGATGTACCCACAGAGAGCAGGCATTATAGAAGGGTTTCAGCACCAACCACACGTGTAACGAGGGCCATCTCCACTGCCACCCTGACCAGAGAGGGACATTCACAAGATGCCCAAGAGACCTGAGATCTGGGGACCAAAGTGGCAAGTATGACCAAGACCACAGGGAAACTGAAACCACGGACTGTCCTGCCAAAAGAACCCTCTATACACGTATTAAAGAATTAAGAATGCTCTGTACATGTATTAAATTAGCAAAAGCAGGCAATAATGACCAGATGCCGGCGGCTGGGTAGTATAGCACTCCTCATTACAGGCGAGAATATAAACAGCTTCGGTCTCTCAGAAGCAAGAACTGGCCACAGCTGCTCTGTTTTGTTTTGTTGTGTTTGAGACAGGTTTAAAATACCCTTTAAGCCTATTATCCCTCATTTCTGGGAATTTAGAGCCAAGAAATAATTCAAGAAAGACAACAAAAGAGCCATACAGGATCACACTCGTAGCCCATAACAACGGAAATGAGGTAGGAGCAGCCTAAATGCTCAATGGTGAGAAAACTATTAAATTGCTTTAATGGGACATTAGCAACCCTCGAGCACAGTAAGTGAACAATCCAGCGACGAGGAAAACCAGCTAAGCCGTCAGAGTGACACAACAGGGGGATGAAATTGCCCTTGGGAAGCGTGCATGCCTACAGACAGAGAGGAGCTGAGGACAGGCCGCGGAGAACAAGCGGTTTCCCTCCAGTGCCAGCTGGCAATTACACACAGGAGTCCCCGCTGAGGGTCAGAGGGTGGAAAGGCGTCTCCTGCACAGGTGAGCACTTGCCCAGACCAGGCCGTGCCCGGTCTTATAGGCTGGCAGAGGCAGCCAGCCAGAGCTGCGCTGTCCAGATGGCTGTGCTCACTACCTAGGGAGGTCGAAATGAAGAGGAATAAAGCGAAGTGAAACTTGAGTTCCTCGGTGGCATTTGCCATGTGCCGAGTGCTTACTGACCGAGAAGAGGCGGCTGCCATACTGAACACAGCAGACGAGCAGAGCAGCCTCACATCTGCAGAAAGTTCTGGCGGATACTACACGCAGGCTTGAACTCCCATCCCTCAAGTAGAAAATGTCCTCTCGGAGGTGAGAGAATCTGGAAAAGGCTTCTTTTCCAGAAAGAGAAAAGGAGATAGAGTTGGTCCAGACATTCCCACCCCTAGACACACAGCCATTGCTGAGATCTCCTAGCAACCTGGCTAGGCCTCAGGGTGTAAGGAAAGGATTCCAGCTGACCCGTCCAGGAAAGTCTATGTGTGGATAATGGCTCAAATCTGGAGCAGGCAAGGCTAAAGGTTTCAACTTTCCTGTCTCTGGATGCTCAGTGGCTATGCTAGGCATTCGTCAAAGGAGGTTCGGGCCACTGGAACCGGCGGGTCTTGGTCTGTGTCATACACAGGGTATAGGAAACGGTGCTGAGTGCTGCCAATCACAGGAGGGCTTTGGTTCAGAGAGTGGGGAGAGGGGTCTGGCTCTGGAGGGACCAGGGATCCTAGAGGCTACTGTACAGCAGAGGGGGGACAGGAGAGAGACTGCAAGCCCAGCAAGCAGGAGCAGGCAGGGAAAAACACCCAAGGGCTCTGCCATCTGGGAGTGGCAGCCTTATGGCCTCAGCATAAGTCCCACAGTAGGTCTTCAGAGACAGGACACTGAGCACTGGCCTTAGCCCAGCACAGGCCCAAGAGAGACAGATGTAAATCGCCTACTTCTATAGGAAAGGAAAAAAATGACCAGAGAGAGCAAGAAACCTTTCCCAGGTCACATAGCTATAAAGTGGCTGTTGGGACTTGAACTCAGGTCTGGCTCTCTGCCCAGGTCTTTACCTTAGTAGACACCACCTCCAGGGTCTCTATCCCAATGGCACTGGACCCTGATCCCCTTCATCTCCTGCCTCACTGCCTACAAGCACACACACTGAGGGTGAAGCCTCGGGGGCTCCCTGAAGCCGACCAGAAACAGCCTGAGCTCCCTGGCCAGCACTTCATCCCACGAGCCCTTGTTAGTGCTGCCAGTACAGGCTGCTGGTGCCGTGGTCATGTGCAACCAAGACCTGAGCTGACTGTGAGCTCTGAAAGGCCAAGCCCATGTCTGATTCCCCACAGAGCCTGGCACAGAACATCCAGGAATGGGGCGGGGAGAACAGGGAGGGAGCCTTGAAGACAGATGCGAGGGAAGATGGATGGATGGGTGGATGAGTTGGTGGGCGGACGGATGTAAATGAGTGGTGTGGTGGTTTGGATTAGAAAGGCCATTACAGGCTCACACATTAGAATGCCTGGTTCCCAGTAAGTGGAACTATTCGGGAAGGATTAGGAGGTGTGGCCTTGTTGGAGGAGGTGTGTCACTGGGGGTGGGCTTCAAGGTTTCAAAAGCCCATGCCATTCCCAGGTAGCTCCCTCTAGCTCTGCCTCATGCTTGTGGATCAGATGCAAGCTCTTAGCTATTGCTCCAGTAGTATACTGCCTGCCTGTGGCCATGCTTCTGCCGCGATGATCACTGACTCTAAGCGCCTGCAACTGTAAGTCCCTGACAAATTTCTTCTTTTATAAGTGGCCTTGGACAATGTGTCTCTTCATAGAAATAGAAAAGTAGCCAAGACAGGTGTGTAGGAGGGTGGCTAAGCAGACAGGTGCGCAGGAGGGTGGCTAAGCAGACAGGTGCGCAGGAGGGTGGCTAAGCAGACAGGTGGGCACGAGGGTGGCTAAGCAGACAGGTGGGCACGAGGGTGGCTAAGCAGACAGGTGGGCACGAGGGTGGCTAAGCAGACAGATGGGAAGGAGGGTGGCTAAGCAGACAGGTGGGAAGGAGGGTGGCTAAGCGGACAGGTGGGAAGGAGGGTGGCTAAGCGGACAGGTGCGCAGGAGGGTGGCTAAGCAGACAGGTGCGCAGGAGGGTGGCTAAGCAGACAGGTGGGCACGAGGGTGGCTAAGCAGACAGGTGGGCACGAGGGTGGCTAAGCAGACAGGTGGGCACGAGGGTGGCTAAGCAGACAGGTGGGCAGGAGGGTGGCTAAGCAGACAGGTGGGCACGAGGGTGGCTAAGCAGACAGGTGGGAAGGAGGGTGGCTAAGCGGACAGGTAGGTGAGTGGATGAGGAGGAGGAAGGGTGTGTCTTCATTCCCTACAGAAAAATGAGACGGTCCATTTAAGACCAGAAAGTGACAAGAGTCCATGTCTTCCTGGCTCTCCATTCGTCCTGTTCTAGTTTTGGAAGATGGCACCCATTTGCCCGAGAGGAGCCAAAGCCCCTGGCTGTGCCAGGACATACACAGTTAACCAGTCCTGCCAAGCAGAGAACCACTTCCCGATCAGTAAGTGCCCTGCCAAGCTTTAACTCAGTGACAAACGAGGCGGCCAAGTTTCAGAAGTGACACTTGAGGACAGCAAAGATTCGGCGGCACAGAAGCAGAGGAGTGACAGGCCCACAGACGCACATTTAACACTGCCTCGGAAGAGAGGCCTGGTGGGCCATCCTGGCACAGCCAGGAAATGCTAAGCCTCCGAGCCTTTTTGGCTCAGGACCAAACCCAAACAGGATCGGCCTCAAAGATACCAAGCCGTGGCCTTGGCCGAGGAGCAAAGCAACCCGTCCAACTTGGCCACGCATGTGGGAACCTTTGGATCCCAGCTTTTCAAACATGGCAAGGAGTCCAGCCCCAAGGTATCATTGATAATGGAGGGGAAGGGGGCATGGGCTCTGCCGCTCCCATCTTTGCCAGGCTGCCTCCTGCCTGAAGGAAGAATGTACTTTATAAAACATCTCATCTGATCCCTATAACTCAGCGATTCTTCGACTCACCCATCCCGTCCAGACCTCTCGGAGATACAGTCTGTGCATCACTGTTTTTTTTTTTTTATCAACAGTTCTTTCCATGTTATTTTCTATTATGCTAAAAAATAACTTGTACATGAAAAAAATTCAAAAATAGAATGGCACAAAAAGGAAAATCAAAATAACAGCATCTCAGAGATGCTGCTCACTGCATCCTGTGTGATTGCTTCTACGCAGTCCTCCACAGCACCGCGTCCCAGGCTGACAGAGCCCCTGTGTGCCTCACTCACTACCTTTCTCCAGTGTCATCCCAACAGCGGCTAGCTAGTCTACGGGACAGTGGCCAGACTCTGGACTAGGTCAAGGCTGGCACCCAGCCATGATTTCCTGTCGCCTTGGAAGGTCAGTGGGGCCCTGGAGGAGAAATCCTTCAGAAGGAGACCAAGACTCGGAGCAAAGGCAAGGAGGGTGACATGCCCAGGACAAACAGGGCAGCATGCCGGTGCAGAGCGGCCACCATGTCAGAAGCACACTCCAGCCTGAACAGCAAGCAGCACCCACTAAAAAGGCCTAGAGTGGGTTTGGGATCCCAGAAAAGGCAATCTAGAGCTATCCAGAAAGGAAAACAGAAACAAGCAAGACCCAACACTGGTTCCTCTTCCAGGATAGTCGAGGTGCCTCTGATACTCAGGGTGGCCTCTGTCACCCTAGATTCTCCCAGCATGGGGCAGCCACAGAGCTAGAGCCCTGGAAAGCCTACAGAAAGAAGTCTTGCATCCCTAAGGCTCTGGTGGCCTTCTGGTCTGGGTTGTTCATTACACTGCGGACAGAAACTAGGGCCTCACGCACACCCCGGCTCCAGGGTGGCCTTCTTTATCTCCATTAAATCGCGTTTATCTCCACACCACAGAGAGCAGTAAACACACGCTGACCCCGGGAACCTTCTAGCCAGAGCAGTTTTAGCACAAGGGAGAACAATTCACGAGGGACTTTCAGGGAATGTCCCTGTCACTCCCCAGGATTGCACAGTCTTCTGAAGTCTAGGTCCAGACTCAGGAGAAATCCTTCAGGAAGAGACCAAGATGCAGAGCAAAGGTAAGAAAACTCCCGAGGAGGCAGAGGCAGGCGGATCTCTGTGAGTTCGAGACCAGCCTGGTCAACAAGAGCTAGTTCCAGGACAGGCTCCAAAACCACAGAGAAACCCTGTCTCGAAACACCACAAAAAAAAAAAAAAAGAAAGAAAACTCCCGAGGACAAACAGGGTGGCGTGTCGGTGCAGAAGGACCACCACATCAGAACACACCAGCCTAGACAGCAGTACCCACGTTCAAAGGCCCAGCATGGGCAGCAAGAGTTGCCAACCTGGCTTTCTCAATGCTGGCAGCAGCTGCCAGACCGGTCCCATTGCTCCACAAGAGGCAAGTCCTGCTCTAATTTAGAGTTCACAGCTCAAAGAACTGAGGCTGAAGGGCTATGAAAATGGCTCAGCAGTTCAGAACATGCACTGCTCTTGCAGGGTCGCAAGTTCAATTCCCAGGCTCACAGCCACCTGTGATTCCAGGTCCTGGGGATTCGGGGTCCTCGTCTGGCCTCCTCCAGCACGTGCGCTCACAGGCGCACACGCGTGCGTGCACGCACACATATGTACACACTTAAAATGTAATAAAAATGTAGGGGCTAGAGAGATTGTTTGGTGATTAGGAGCATTTGTTGCTCTTGCAGAGAACCCGGGTTCAGTTCCCAGCACCCACTTAGTGGTTTCACAATCACTCATAATCCCAGTTCCAGAGGGTCTAACAGGCATGCAGGTGGTACATATACAGGCAAGCCGGCAAAACATTCATACATATAAAGTAAATAAATAAGACTAAAAGATGTTTTAAATAATAATTGAAGTCAATCTTAAACAAACAGAGACTGGGTGAGGTGGCTTATACAAGGTCACAAACACAGCAAGGGTAGGGGAAAGGCAAGAGCTGAATCCTGAATCCAGTCTCTGTGTGGCATCTGTTCTTTCATTCACTGTAGTTGCTACCTGAGCATCACTCGTGTGTGTGTGTGTGTGTGTGTGTGTGTGTGTGTGTGTGTGTGTGTGTGTGTGTTAGAAACATTTCAAGCCTCTCTACAAACGACTCTGAGATACACTAGTGACATCAGCCACCATGGCCAGTCCGCTGATCTTCAGGCAGAGATGTCATTCCTTGTCCAACTGTGTCCTGTCCAGTTAACTACTCTCTCTCCAGCCAACCGCTCTGCCCAGGGGCTTTACACCTACTGGGGAGGGCGAAAGGCCATAGGAAACGTCCAAGGGAGCCTGGTGTGGCTCTGAATTCCCAAGGGGAGAGCCCTGACTGAGGTGAGAAGGGCACACAGTGCTGGCCACTCTGAGGAACAGTGAGTTGAAACCCAGGATGGGAGGAACTGGCGGAGCACCCATGCCTGCTGCAGTAACAGGGGAACCCCCTGCAAGGGTCCGTGTGCTTCAGTAAACTTCCTGGAGGCCGGAAGTCCACCATCTCCTCCACCTTCATCTCCTCTGTCAGGCCCAACAGAGTTAACCCTGTAGTCACCAGCTCAAAGCCCCACCTCTCCACCTCCCCCTTGTTCTGGCCATGATAAGGAGCTGTTGGCTTAAACAAAAGAACCACCAAGCTATGGAGGAAGGGAAAAGAAAAAGCGCAACAAGGGGAAGCAGAAGCGAAAAGGGAAGGGAGAGAGCAGAAGTGGGAGGGGCCTGTGGAGGGAGGGCAGGAGGCCCCTTGGGGTGTATCTCCCCATGACAGGTCCTGCCTCTCAGCCACCCCACCCACCCACTAGGGCCCAGGAGGGTGACAGAACCTTCCTCATCTTCTGCCCTCAGAGGCCCCAGCCACTTCCTCTACCATCCTGCCCATCACCACTTCCTCTGCAGTGGAGGCCACCAGCAACATACACTTGAGCAGACTCCGAAAGAAAGTCATGTTTCTAGACACCGAACCCACGAGGCCATGAGGAGACATCACAGGGAAGCCACCTTCTCTAACACAACCTTTGGTTTTCCCTTCTGGTCTCTGTAGGTGAAAGGGACAGGATTAAGTACCAGTCCTGCTATGGAAAGGCTGTGTGACACTAAAAAAGTCACTGGACATCTCTGGGCCTCTGCCCCAGCATGTATACAATGAGGGGATTAGCCCCTGCTTTTCTGAAGGAGAAGAAAAGAAAAAATGGAGGAGAGTAACAACTAAGTAGTAGCCAACCCTCCCAAGGAGACCTGCAGGGCTTGATGCCCACAAGAGGTCAGAAAACTACTCTAGAGCTGGCACTGGCTTGAGCTCTCCTAGTGTCCCAGAGGCTGGCAACTGACCACACAGGCTGTCACACTTCATCCTGCAAGGGCCTGGTCTAGTTACATCGTTCTAGACCTGCTGCCTTTGCAGTGTGTGCAAAGCAGAGAGAGGAGAGCCATGTTCTCAGCCTCACACCTCCCAGGACGAGCAGAGCCCACTACTCACCCCAGCTCCCGCACCATCTTCAATCCCTGGCAGAAGTCCCAGCCACACCCCAAATCCCCACCTCACCCTCTCTGCTCTCCTTTCTCCTCCCCTGATTTTGGGTCCCACCACACTTCCAGTGGGAATTCCCCCACCCCATCGGGCTGCTCCGGTCTCCATACAGGGGCCAGTCTGGCGCAGCCTTCATTCTTCCTGGGCAACCACAGTTGAGACACAAGGCCCTGGCTGCATCCTCAAGCAAGTCATTGTCCTTCTCTTCTTGTCCCCTTTCTCCCACCCACACGGGTCCTTTCTGACATAATGGAGGCTGATTCAAAAACTGGTGAGAGAAAGGACATTATTTAAGATTAAAACTGCCATACGGAACTTCCTCAGTTTGTCAGTCAAGGCCCTCTTGACTCAGTTCCGGCTAGGATCTGAAAGTCTACATCCCCCTCAAAAATCTGTATGTGGAAATCCTAACCCCAAGATGACAGACAGCCTTAGAAGATGGGGCCTTTGACATGGTGATTATGTTATAAGAACGGACGTTTGTGAATAGGAAGAATCTGGATAGGAGAAGCAGACCCAAGGGCATTGAGCAGATCCTTACCAAACACTAAGTCCATGAGAGCTTTGATCATGGCTCCCAGCAGTGAGATCGTCTGCATTGTATACAGCTACCATATACGGCTTGCATACCAACAGACTAGCAGATAGAACCTTGCCGGGACAGCACCCTGGTATGCCCAGCTCACACATTCAAGCCCACCAACCACTGGGCAGAGAAGAGGAGACAAGGGCAGGGTGGACCAGAGATGAAGGGACACAGGGCCAGGCCAGCTCTGTGGTGCTCAACACGGAGAGTACCGGACACCAGAAATCAGTGGGCCCGCCCCGACGTGTACTTGCGCACAGGGACTTCAGAAGAAAACGAAATGTCTCTCTGATGACATTTGTCAGATGCTAAAATGACACTGTACTACACAGTAACTCTTTCTAGCAGCCCTGAGCAGCTCCTGGGGTCTGTGGGACATTTCCGGGCCCAACAGCCAGGTTCCCCTGCTCCTACAGATGTGGCCCTTCAAGAACACAAACTAGAAGCTGTCGGCAATGAGACGCTTCCAGAGGAGCTGCACCACTGGTCTTCCAGGAGCGATTTCCTGGTTTCAAATGCTGAGGTTGAGTGGCACTGGGCTTAACCTAGGGGAAGTCACACAAACCCACTCTCGGACAACCAAGCTCAAAAGCTGGGAGTGGGCAACCTGGGTGCCCGTGCTTACTCACTTACCTGACCGGCGTCCTTCTCTCTGCCTCCTCATTACCACCTGGCTGCCCTGCCCTTCGGCAGCTTCCACTCACCATGGCTCTCCGTTGGTCCCTGTACAAGCTCTTGATGGGCAGCCCTCAGCCTACAGTGACTGCCCTCCCGCCCCCCCCCTGCTGTCTTCTGAGCGCCTACTCAGACCTCCCGCTGCACTTTGGTGCCCTAACTCTCCTGACAGCTCTGAGGGTGGCTATCTTATCAGCTCTACTCACACACGGGCTAAAGCCACTTACTCCTCTCACCACACAGTTGCTAAGTGGGGCAGCCAAGATTTGAATGTTCATCTCCCCCATGTCAAGGTTCAATTTTTTTTCTTACGTAACACAAGGAGGTGACAGATGCAGCAAGCCCTCCACATCTGTGGCTTCCACATCCAACCTGGGGTTAAAAACTTTGGGGGGGAGGGTAACTGCATCTGTACTGAACAAACTTCTTTCTGGTCCTTGTCCCCAGTGATGGACACAGTGCAGTGACTCACCACGGCAACTTCAGTGCTGCAGGCTTAAAAGTTATCCCAAGATGATGGGGAGCGGGTGGGAGGCTGTGTCAATACTGTTCCCACTTCATAGGACAAAACTGAGCACACTCGGGTGCAGGTGTCCAAGGGGGGTTCTGGGACCAATTCCCCCGGACGGTGGAGGCGACTCTCCTGCCAGCTGAACTACATACAGCTACGACCCTCTGATTAGTTGGAGGGCTCTGCCTCCTTTCTCATACCCCAGAGCAGGGGCCAGTGTTGAGGATAATCTTGGTGGCCACAACTTAGGTGGAGGTTTACTGGCATCTGGAGGAGAGTGGACACAAGCTGGGGATGCTGAGGACATCTACAAGGCATAGGGCAAGCCCACAACTGTGAACTGAAGTTCTCAGGAGACGGGAGGGGGGCAGAGGGAATAGCAGGAAGAGGAGGAGGGAGGGGCAGGTTATGCCTGTGTTAACGATACAAGGCCAAACAACTAAACTTGAAGATTAGGGAGAATTAAAATGTTGCAGACAAAAGAAGAATTATCGTGGGCTATTTCGTGTCCCTTTGAGAAACTATCCACTGCCCATCCCTGTTCAGACCTAACATCCCTGCAACTACCAAAGCCAAGAACGTCCTCAGAAAGCACCGGAAGGCCACAGCAGAGTTCTCTGTTTTGTCGTGGCCCTCCTAACCCTCGGCCCCACCTACACATCGATTATGACTTACTTTGTTCTGCGACTAATAAAAACCTCACGTGACCCACTTCCACAGTGAAACACAGTACATGGGAAACCTGGGTCTGCGTTCTGGGACCGGCACTCGTATGTGGTCCCAGGACTGACTCATCTCCTCTGAAGTGAGAACAGTGTTTTTGTGTTGACAGTAAAGACTAACCTGGACACCAATGTCAACAGTGTCCGGGGCCCAGGGACCACAGCTGAGCTGCAGGCGCCACAGCCTTTCTGCCTTGTTCCTAGGAAAGTGGCAGGGTCAAGACCTTTGCAGAAGCAGCACCCAGAGTGTCAACAATCTTACACAATCCTGGCACTGTCCCGAGGGCACCAGGAGGAAAGCTATTCCTCGCTGTGGACACCTCCTCTGCACTGTGGGCGCCTCCTCACAGACAGCTGAGGCGCAGCGGAAGTCACTGGCTTGGGAAACAAATGGGGCCACTATGGGACATAGATTCTACTGCCCTCCACAGCTGCTGCCCTAAGGTGCCCGCAGAGGCTGGCCCTGGGGGTTTCTTCCTCACCTAGGTAACCTCAAGGGATGGGGACTGTGTGAGGCTAGTGTTTCTTTCATCCAGCTGTACTCACACCTACCGTGGCTTATTCTGAGGAGACTGGAAGATGTCCTGTGTGACAGGAGATGACCAAGGCCAGCAGCGATGCAAAAGGATTAGCAGTAGCAGCCCCTTGCCTGGTGCCCTCCAGGGACAGGGTACTCTGACAAGTAAGGAATGGCTTCACAATAGCTTGGATTAGAGTTTAAAAATACTAGGCTGAGAGGAAACAAGGTTACAGCCTAGGGGCAGGATCTCTTTCCGGTGTAGGAGTCGAAGAGGAGTAGGGGAGGAGGAGGAAGAGGAGGAGGAAGAGGAGGAGGATGCAGGAGGCCCTGCTACAGCCCCAGGGGAGCCAGGCGGAAACCCAGGCTTTCCAACTCTGAGGAGCAGCAAGGGGAAAGAAGGGAAGGCCTGGCCTGGAGGGGTGGAGGCCTTCAGCACTGCCTGCCTGGCTCTGCCTAGCCCGGCAAAAACAGCTCCCAAAGCCAGCAGAACTGAGGGCACCTGAGGTCTGGGCACAGCTGCCAAAGGCCCCTCACTCTCTGGGGAGCCGCAAAGACTCTGGGGTTGGCTGTTAGCAAGAGAAGGCAGCGAAGGGCCTTCCACAAATTTAACTCATTGTATTTCCAAAAGCACCCTCAAGTCAGGCATACCCTCTGACCCATTCATTCCTACCTGGGAATCTGGCCTAAAAATGCATTTAAAACATAGAATTCTCCAAACAAGCTGCTCACCAACCTAGTCAGCTCTGCTATAACGTTAACTTTGAAAAGTGCCATTTTGTTGCAAGGCCTTTGACACTCCAGAGAACAATTTTATCCTAATGCTAACTAGGTCAACCTGGCTTAAGTGTCAGGCAAAAAAAAAAAAAAAAAAAATGGCAGATGACAGTAGTTCAGAGCAAACCAAAGGAGTGCAAAATGCATGAGGACACCTCCAAACACACTGTGGGCCAGACAACCCCAACCCCCAACTATCCCCAAGCTGTGCCCTCCTGCATCTCCTGCTTACTGTCATTGATTTCCTACCCACACCAGGTCAGCCTGCACAGATCTGGGCCTCTGAGGGTGTGCGTCTTACTTCACAGAATATGCAGAGTGCCCACTACAAACCTGACATGACAAGAACCGACCAAGTTTGTTAGTTTAAAAATGAAATGAAGAAGCCAGGCAGTGGTGGTGCACGCCTTTAATCCCAGCACTCAGGAGGAAGACAAGCTGATAGATCTCTGTGAGTTCAAGGCCAGCCTGGTCTACAGAGTGAGTTTCAGGACAGCCAGGACTACAAGAAACCCTGCCTCAATATAAACAAACAATAAATACATAATATGAAAAAGACAGCCATACACAATGCCCCATGTCTGTATTACCAGCCACATAAGGGCTGGGGAAGGAAGATTGCTTGAGGCCAGGAAGGAATCTGGGGCCAGTCTTAGAAGCACAGCAAGACCCTCTTTCAAAAAACTAAAAAGGGACACAAAAGTACAGGCTAAGGGACCAGATCAGTGTAGGATGTTTGCCTCGTGTGCACACCTGGACCCAGCACTGAAGGCTATAAACACAGTGATCTATGGGACTTAAGGTGACTTTACCTTTTTTTAGATCTTCTACTCCCCCTCCCACCATCTTGATTTTACAAATTAACCTGTTTGCTTGTTTGGTTGGTTGGTTGGTTTGGCTTTTCCAGACATGCTTTCTCCATATAGCCCTTGCTGTGCTGGAACTCTCTCTGTAGACCAGGCTGGCCTCAAACTCAGAGATCCGCCTGCCTCTGCCTTTCCAATGCTGGGATTAAAGGTGTGCATCACCATGACCGAGTACAAATTAACATCTTAGAAGCTTAAAGACAAACGCTCAAAGCCAGAGCAATCTCCAAAAAGCAAAGAAACAACCTCAACCACTAGCCTGTCCCTTTCAGTCCTACACTCAGCGGCCCTCGAAGGACAGAACACAGGATTAGTTGGCGGCACTCAGCATCAGTCTCTGCTGAGGGCAGAGCTTTCCACTGCAGAGACTAAACACTTCCTCTCCTCCCTACCCCACCTTAGAGGAGATGATTGCCCACGGTAAGAACTCTGAAAATGTGCCACCCATATGCCTTGTTTTGAATTCGAGCAATGAACTAGAAATGACTTTCTTTCAGAACCAATTTTCTATCACAGGAATGTGATAACAATGGCCTTGACCTAAACCAGCTCTCCCTTTGTCTCCTGAGGCTGATCAGAAAGTTGAGGGGGAAAGGGGCTCCCCGTCTTGGAGACATCGGATGCTACCACTCTCACGAGTGCATGAGAATCCTCTCCTCACCATGCTGAGGAACGGAGCCTCCCAAGACTTCGCAGGCTAGGGAAGCCCCAAGAAGGTCCCTACCGTGGAGGCTATGGACAGAAGCTCTGTTCTTTAGAGGGTGGGGTGGGAATGGACATCTTTCCCCTCCCATAGCCGGCTGCTTTCCCAGTGCCATGCCAACCGCAATAGCTGGTCCCAGCCATTTAACCAAGATGGAATTTCTGTCTAATACTGCCTCAGAGACGGGGGCCAAAGAACCAGGAAGTGATAGAGGTCATGGCCCTGGATTAGAAGGTTTTAGTTAAAAAAAAAAAAAGGCCGGGTGGTGGTGGTGCACGCCTTTAATCCCAGCACTTGGGAGGCAGAGGCAGGCGGATCTCTGTGAGTTCAAGACCAGCCTGGTCTACAAGAGCTAGTTCCAGGACCGGCTCCAAAACCACAGTCTCGAAAAAGCAAAAAAAAAAAAAAAAAGGCCTATATCAGTGCTCTGGGAAAGGCCAAGGCCAAGGAAGCAGCAGCTCCTCTGGACAGGCAGGCTGGTGACGGGGCACTGTGACCAGGGAATGGCTCCCTGAGTTGAATATCAAGGAAAAAGTATTCAAGTAAGGGTCTAGTCCCTTCCACCCTCTGGAATCTAGCAATCACACATACATAAACTTTAGTTCTGCATGTCATACACTAAGGTCATGGAGACAACACAGACATGTGTCACTCAATAATGGGGACACGTTCTGACAAATGCCTCATCGGGTGATTTCACCAACGCAGGAGGTACAGCGTGTGCTTACACAATCCTCACACATGCGCAGGGCATGGCTTCCTTTCCCTGGGCTCCACGGTGTGTCTATGTGGACATCACACCCACATGGTAATAGTATAGCCTATTGTATCCAGGCTATACTAAACAAAACAGCACAATCAAGAGCTCCATCAGTAAGGGCTTGTCACACAAGAAAGACCCTGTGTTCAGATCCCAACACCCACACGAAAAGGTCAGTGTGGGAATCCAGTCCCAAGGCTGGGGAGGCAGAGGCAGGAGGATCTGTGGGGCTGCTGACCAGCCAATCTAGCTAAATTAGTGGGTTCCAGATTCAGTAAAGACCCTGTCTCAAGAAATACAGTGGAGGTCGATTCAGGAAGAAACCCAGTGTCCATCTCTATCCTCTATACACAAGTGCACACATGTTCATGAACACCTGCGCATATGTGGGCGCGTGCACACACACACACACACACCAAAAAAAAAAAACAAATCCTAAACACAACATGAAATGATAGATATCAAGAGACAGGGCAAACTAGAGACAGGCCAGGTTCTGCCAGCCTTGCAGGACACTTTGGAGGAACTTTTCGAAGTTGAAGTAGGAAGTATACTTTGGAGAAAGCACATCACATAGGAGGTACACAACAGTGACCTGTTATTCTCATCAAGTACCTGGCGCGGTAAGCCATTTCTATATGCATGAGGCGCAGGTTTGCTATGTCAGCATCACCTCAAGCACGGGAGGAGTGTTTTGCATGCCAGCTATGGCACTGGGCAACTGGAGGGTTTCAGCGCCTTGAGTGTCATGCATGGGGTTATCTATGCAACCAATCATTGACCCTGACAAACTATCCAGGTATGATGACCAGATGCCCGTCTCAGTCTCCCTTCCCCTTGTCTTGCCACAAAGTCATCTCCCAGCTTTGGGAACCAGGGTCACGCCTCAAAGGGGTTTATATGCTCTGGAGACCCTGGGAGCGACAAAACGCTGAGTAATCGCAGAGTCCCTTAGTGGGAACTGCCTGACAACTGTGGAGTTTTCCCCAGCAAGCAGAAATGACATGGGAAACTCTTAATCTCTGGAAAGCAAAGTTTGCATTTGAGTTTAAATAAAAATGAGTCATATAAAGCCAGAACAGGACCCTTGGGGACAAAGGGCAAGCTAGAGACAGATGAGGTTCCACCAGCATGGCAGGACACATTACCAGGAAACTTTAGAAAGTTCAAGAGTGCTTTAAAGTAATGATAGAGAATATCGCATAGTAGGTACACAAGAAGGTGACTGAAAGTCTCTAAGAGACAAAAAAAAAAAAAAAAAAAAACATGGTGAACCCAGAGCATGCACCAAAAACCAGCTGAACATCAGAGACTGTGAGTCAGGTGGGGGCTGACCCAAGTCAGCAGCCCTGACAGTGCACAGGACACCTCTGCAGGAGCAGACAAGAGAGAGAGCTGAGAAGCTGGGGACCATTTCCTAATGCCACTAGGAAGCCACAATGTAGCAGAAGAGAGAACGTGAGCACAGAGGTAAGGGTGGGATGGCCTGGTAACCCTCAAACCAGGGCAAATCCCTTAGCCAAAGGGCAGCAAATTCATTCAGCTGGAATGCCAGATGACCTCTGCCTGACTCCCCCCCCACCAGGGAACTTTGCTCTAGTAGGGGTTCCTCAGCTCTGACAGGAAGTGCAGTTCAGAGGAGGTCTCCATGGGTCTGACTGGCCTCCCAACTGCCACTGCTCCAAGCCTCTGGGGAACTCGGAAGTGCTGAGTGAGGCCTGAGAGTCTTGGTTTCTTTCTTTTTGTTTTGTTTTTGTTTTCTCGAGACAGGGTTTCTCTGTGTAGCCCTGGCTGTCCTGGAACTCCCTCTGTAGACCAGGCTGGTCTCAAACTCAGAGATCTGCCTGCCTCTTCTGTGATTAAAGATGTGTGCCACCACACCCAGCTGCGAGTCTTAGCTTCTAAACAGCCTCTCAACAATGCTAATGCACCTCTCCTAGGGCGCACACATCTGCGATGAGGCTCTAGCCAACCAATTCAAGTCAAAGTGAGCAAGCCTCAACGTGGGGAGCTGGAGAAGCCCTTTCTGGAGTCCAGCATCCTGAAAGGGCAATGCTAGTGTCAGTGAGCACTCTAACTACAGAAGCCCCAAGGACAGTGACTTACAGCTTAGGTGGGCAGCTAACAGCAGCTGGACTATGGGACTCTCCCAATAAAAGTAGGGGATGCTAGCCTGCAGTGGCCAAGCCTACAGAACAAGCTACTCCAGAGACGGAGGCACGCTGATCTCAAGTTGGGAGACCAGCCTGAGAAACATAACAAGACTCCATCATGGGGTCTGGGGCGGGGAGTACCTTAAACAACCCAGGCACTCAGAACTTGCTCAGAGGACCAAACCCCAGGAGCTGTCCTCTGCACACGTGTCTAAAAGGAATCATCCCTGCCCCACCCACTCCTCCGCACAGACTCTGCCCTGTCTTCCTCCAGGGGAGAGGTAACTGCAGACAGACAGGGAGCCTCCGGTGACTCAGGAGTCCAGAAGCCAAATCTGTGCCCTGCAGCTGCAGTCACAGGACCCTGTCCTCGCCTTCCGTTGAGCCCTCCAGCCGCAGCCTGTTCTCGCTCACTCCAGGGTCCCTCTGTCCACCCTGAGTGTCTGTCTTAGGCTCATCTTCAGGAGTGTCCCTAACTCCCAACCCTCCCAGGTACAGTCCTGAGCCTTAACATTCCCATAACATTGGTGTAGTCCCGCTTTAAAAGATGTGCCACCATCACCGTGTTCCCGGGGGCGCCTCGGGTAGCCCCCTTGGGATGCTGAGGTCCTACAAACGTCCCTTTGTGTCCAGTGCGGGGCACACAGGAAGTGCTCAGAAGCAGCTGCGCGGGGGTCAGGGGTTCTCAGGGCCCGGCAGGCGCAGTCAACGAGACCCTCACCTTGTAGACTTTGCCGAAGGCGCCATCGCCCAGCTCGCCCACAATCTCCCACACGTCGTTGGGGTCCAGGTCCCGGCGAACGTGCTCATATTCACGGGACTTTCTCTTCTCGAAGGTGGATAAGCGCAAGATGCGGCGGAAATTGGCGAAAGCCATGCTGGGTCCGGAGCGCGGCGGGAGAACTTGCGGCTTCTCAGAGCCGCCCTCCCCGCAGCGCAGCGCCGGCCGAGTGCGTCCACCGCTGCCGGGAGCTGCCGGAACCGCGGCCCGCCCCGCCCCGCCGCGCCCCGCCCCCTCCTGGACCCGCCCGCAGGACGCCCGGCACCCGCGCGCACGCCAGTCCCCGCCGGCTCCACCTGCTCCGCGGCGCCCCGAGACCCCTCAATTGGCTGCGGGAGCGCCCGGTTCCGCCCGCGCCGCGGGGCACTCTGGAGACTGTAGTCCGCCGGATGGCCGGCCCGCGGGCCCGCTGCGCCTCACGGAACCCCAAACCTTCGGGATTCAGCTGACGTCCTGCGATCGTCGTTGGTGCCAAGCTGGTGCATCGGCGAGTAGAATGTGCCTACAGCGGACTGGCTTGCCCTTTTCCCGCGCGGGACTCCTGCGCCCTTCGCCCCGTGGATCACGCCTGTCCTTGTTGCTCCTCGCCCCAGGGTTCACGCAAGTTCCAGGGTCCCTTCACCCCGCTTCCTGCGTGGGTCTCAAGCGCAGTGCTGCCTCCAAGCGCGCAGAAGTCAGAGCCCCGCGGCTGCGCGCCCCCCAATCCAGCTCTTTTCCTGCCCCCGCCACAGGACAAGAAACATAAGAGTCCCTTTAGGACCTATTAGGCTTCGTGGTAGGTTAGCAGATATATTCCTTATTAAGTAAAACTTTCTAGTTCTTTTACCAATTTTTTTAAAAAGCCCCATTAGAGATAAAACTGGAGACATCTCGGGAACCGTCCTCCATCCTGGCGTCGGGACCCTCGTCGCTCTACCTTACCTGCTGGCAACCTGCAGATTGCACAGCGTCTTTCCCTGGTATCAGGACGTGGGTTCTAGAGCAGTTCTGCAGGCTGAGCAGCTGCAAGGCCTATGATGGTGACACCACCCCCCCCCCCGAACAAGTGAGTCTGACACTTGGGCACCCTCACCTCGAGAAAGTCTTTAGATTGCCACTCCCTTTTCTTGGGACTCTGTTCGAAAATATCCCTGGAGCCGCGCGCAGGCACCGAGTGTAGTTTCCCGTTAGGAAAATCGGCTGGAGAGTGAATTCGATGCCCCAAGGATTCGTGCAAAGGGCGCCCCGAATAAAAAGGCTGCCCCAATTCCGATTGTTCCCGCCACTGAATGAGTGTGAGGAAATTTTATCATCAAAAGAAGGAAATGTCACGCAAAATTGCTCTCGTTAAGTCAGCCTGTGAACGAGCCAAAGGGTAGGTCTGTGTCACTGGGTTCCTTGGGACCCGCTGAAGTCTGTGCAGCTATACCGGGTAGGTAGAGGGTCAGAACGCGCTGACCAGTCCCGGGAGTTCCAGAAGAAAACAAAGTGAGAATAAAAATAGAACGGTCCTCAAAAAAAAATGTCATGATACTTGAAGGAAAGCAGACCTAAAGAGTGCATGAGGTATGACGGCATTTATATGACCGCACCAGAAAAGGCAAAGCTGTGGAAAGCCGGCTAAGGGTTGGCTTCCAGACGTGGACTGGCTGGAAAGAGCCATGCAGAATCTCACAGGGGTGATGAAAATGACAGGAAACAGAACTACAGTGACAGTTCCGCAACTCAGGAAACTTGTCACAAGTCACTAGAGTGACTTTTGTTTTTGTAAGTTGTTGGGGGGTATGTAAATTATATATAAAAAACGTGGCAATAAAAAGGAGGCTCAAGAGAGCCAAGTTACTTTGAAACTTATGTTAAATAGGGTTTCCTTCCCTTCTTCATCTGTCTCTGGCTACAGGGCCTCACAGTGACCTAGTGATGAATGAAGACAGATGAAGGGCTGTGCCCTTCCCCAACCGTACTTTCTGGAACAACTTAAAATAGAAATTATTGATTCCTGGTAAGTTTGATAAATAGTGCTTCAATGTGTATATCTCAATTAATGAGTCTGAGTTTTGCATAGTTTTGTTGCTTTTGTTTGTTTTTGAGACAGGGTTTCTCTGTGAGACAACCCTGGCTGTTCTGGAACTCACTTTGTAGACCAGGCTGGCCTCGAACTCAAGAGATCCACATGCCTCTTCCTCAAAAATGCTGGGGCTAAAGGTGTGTACCGCCACTGCACCGGCGAGTTTGCATAGTTTTTGCTGGTCTGTGTCCTTTGCCATTTTTTGTTGTTTTGGGTTGGGGGTGTGAGCGACTTGTTTTGTTTTGTGTGAGTCAGGGTCTCTCTATGTAGTCCTGGCTGTCCTGTAACTTGGCCTCAAACTCACAGAGATCCTCCTGTCTCTAACTCCCGAGTGCTGGGATTAAAGGGGTACGCCACCACGCCCTACTCTTTACACATTTTATAAAAAATTAGATTTCCTATGTTTTTTGTTCTAGGAATTTTATCGTTTATTTCTGTGTGCATTTGTGGTTATGTGTGTGCGTGCAAGCATGTGTGTATGTGAGAGTGTGCAAGGGTATGTATACATATGTGGAGGCCAGAGGACACTTTCAAGAGTTGCTTCTCAGGGCTGGAGAGATGTCTCTGCAGTTAAGAGCGCTGACTGCTCTTCCAGAGGACCCAGGTAAATTCTCAGCACCCACATGGCAGCTAACAGCTGTCTGTAACTCAAGATCTGACCTCCTCACACAGACATACACTCAGGTAAGGACACCAATGCAAATAAAATAAAAATAAATAGATTATTAGGAAAATAAAAATAGATTTTTAAAGGCATTTCTTTTTTTAAGTTTTATTTATTTATTATGTATACAGTATACTGCCTGCATGTATCCCTGCAGGCTAGAAGAGGGCACCAAATCTTACTGCAGATGGTTGTGAGCCACCATGTAGTTGCTGGGACTTGAACTCAGGACCTTTGGAAGAAGAGCAGGCAAAGCGCTTAACTACTGAGTCATCTCTCCAGCCCTAAATAGATTTAAAAAAAAGAGTTGGTTCTCTCCTTCCACCATGTGGGTCCTGAGGATTAACTCAGGTCCTCAGCAGCCCTCCCCAGGCCCCACTAGGCCATCTCATTGTACCTGAATTTTTAAAAATACTATCTTGTTGGGTTTAGATCTTGAAAATGTTTCCTCTCAACCTTTCATCCATATGTTAACTTTGCTCCTGGTATCTTCTGTGGAGCAAGTATGAATAATATTGATATAATGAAATCTGCTTTTATCTTCATGTGTGAGTATTTCCCTGCCACAGAGGACTGAGCCCTGGACCTTGTACACATGAAATATCTCTGACAGAACTATACCACCAGGTGGCCTATATTTTTTTAACTTGGAAAAAAATCAACTTAAGGGACTGGAGAGATGGCTCAGAGGTTAAGAACACTGACTCCCCTTCCAGAGGACCCAGGTTCAGTTCCCAGCACCCACACGGCAGTGCAGGCATCTGGTACTCCTGTTCCATGTGCTGACATCCTCTTCTGGCCTTCCTAGGCATATATGCAGGCAAAACACTCAAAACATCAATTTAGGCCAGACATGGTGGTGCATACCCTTAATCCCAGCATTTAGGAGGCAGGGGCAGGCGGATTTCTGTGAGTCTGAGGCTATCCTGGTATTATAGATCACGTGCCAGAACAGGCTCCAAAGCTAAACAGTGAAACCCTATCTTAAAAAGCCAAAAACCAAACCAAACCAAAATAACAACAAAGCAGGGCCGTGGTGGCACATGCCTGTAATCCCAGCACATAGAAGGCAGAGGCAGGCAGGTATCTGCTAGTTCGAGGTCAGCCTGGTCTACAGAGTGAGTTCCAGGACAGCCAGAGCTGTTACACAAAGAAACCTTGTCTTGAAGAGAAACAACAAACAAAAAAAGAACAAGAATCAAGTTTATTGAGATTTAATCTACATTAAATAGAAAGGCACCCCGTAAGGCTGTCACAGTCCGGGTAAAGAATATCTCCATTGCCTCTTTAGGCAATTCTCATCCCACTCCTTTCAAACTTTTTCCCAGTGCTGGACATTAAACCCAGGCCCTTGTGCATGCCAGGCAAGTGCCTCATACACTGGCCACACACTGACCTGGGTTTAGCTTCTTTGAACTCAGCATGTTTCCGAGATTCATCGTGTTGGATGTATTCATGGCTCACTCATCTTCATTGTCGGGTAGTATTGCCCTGTCTGGATAGACCATCGTCATAAATACATTCAACTGCGAGGGACAGTAGGTGTTATTAATAAAGCTGACACAAACACGTGGTGTTAGAGTCTGCATGGAAATGATGGCGCTCAGGACATATGACCTCAAAATATGTTGCTTTGTTGACCTTCATTCATCAGGTCTTTTCCCCCTCTTTGAAGGGAAGGATAAAGGCTTTAATAGGATGTTTAAAAGGATAAAGGGTGAGACTCAACTCAACTTGTCCCTTACAACCACCGGGCAATCCTCTCTGTCCTCCAGCCTCACTCCCTACAAATGAGTTTCCATTCTTCACTAAGTCTTAACATCACACAAGTGCACCTATATCTTTGAGTCTGCGTTTCCTTATGAACACGCCCATCCACAGACAATTTAACAAATAGTCATGATAGTGCTCTCCTGTAATCCCAGCATCCAGGAAGCAAAGCCACACAGTGAGCTCCAGGCAGCCTGAGGCGCAGCAAGACCCTGTCTCAAAAAACAAAAAATATAGCTGAGTGGTGGTGGCTCGTGCCTTTAATTCCAGCACTCAGGCAGATCTCTGTGAGTTCAAGGCCAGCCTACAGAGTTCCAGGACAGTCAGGGCTACATCTTGTCTCAAAAATCAAACAGCCGAGTGGTGGTGATGCACGCCTTTAATTCCAGCACTCAGGAGGCAAAGGCAGGTGGATCTCTGTGAATTCGAGGCCAGCCTGATTTACCCTGCCTTTGATTTTACTAAATGTGTGGGAGTTTTTGCCACACCAGACAGTTTTCTGCGGATACCCCAGGGGTGTACACAAGTCACTTTAATTCTGACACTGGGGATTAGCATAGACTCCACAGCTTAAGGGATCCATCCCACAAGCCTGCTTCACCCTTGGGACACTCCAGTCACAGCATCAGAGGTTCCCATGATCTAGAAGGTCAGATAGAACTGTGTGTATGCACACATAGATATGTTCATCACACATACAGGTATAGCAATGAACATATGTTTACACACAGACCGATAACCAAATATAGAGTTTTGCAATTTGGCTCATATACACATTCATACAAAAACCAATACAATTTTAAGAACACAAATTGTAAGAAAAAAATACAGGTTTTAGAACTGAAATGGTTTCTGAAGCATGATACATGATGCATAGATCTGGGCTTCTTGATTGGAGCAGCTCTTCAGACTTCTAAGAGGCAATCAGCTGACATGGTAGTTGAGGGTGTTGGATGATTATCCTCCAGCGGGATAACTTTGAAGACTCATGTTTTTTAAAATATATACCCAAATATTTGCACATTAGCCGTTTTGTCTGAGACTTGCTTCTAAATAACCCAGGAACTGCGATGAAGCAAAATGAATATGGATGAGCTGGGGCTGGTCTGAACTGTAGGTGGACCTGGGTGACGACCCATGAATCTGTTCCCCTTTGGATAGGCCTGAAATAGTCCATCATGGAGGAGAGAAGGAAACAGCAGTGATGGTGTTAGTCAGGCACCTTGCTTTGACTTCTGGCCCGCTACGCTTTGTGGTCTTTTAAAAACTCTTTCTTGGCTGGGCTGGTGACACACGCATTTAATCCCAGCACTCAGGAAGCAGAGGCAGGCGGATCTTTGTGAGTTCGAGGCCGGCCTGGTCTACAGCGTGAGTTTCAGGACAGTCAAAGCTACACAGAGAAACCTTGTCTTTGAAAAACAAAAAACAACAAGCAAACAAACAAAAAACTCCTTAGCTAGGCAGTGGTGGTGTGCGCCTTTAATCCCAGCATCTGGGTAGCAGAGGCAAGCAGATCTTGTGAGTTCAAGGTCATCTTGGTCTACAAAGTGAACACCAGGTGGGCTAGGATGTTGATAGTAAAGACAATCTCTATCTCTCTTCATATAATATATATATATATATATACATATACACACATACACATATATGTGTGTATGTATGTATAACAAGTATACCACTATACATATACATATATGTATATTATATAACCTTAACATTTATGTGGACACAAATCCCTTCCCTTTGGCTTTATATGAGTATATTTGTTCGAGGCTCTTTCAGTACTCTGTGTGCGCTTCCATTTCCTTTCCTAACATGTACATCTTGTCTAGGGTGGCTCTGAGAGCCGCTTTGGCCCTGGGCTTGGTGGCCCCTAGAGGTCAGCCAGGAAACACCCACTTCAAAGGCAGAGAACTGTGAGGAGCTATTTCATTCCCTCCCATTGTCTCCTCTAGGCATGCTGGGTCATCTCAGGGACCCTGTCCAACATTCTAGTTCTGAGGCAGAACTCTCTGTTCCGCGTCAGGTCGCCGGAGCCTCCCTCTGGCTGAAAGCGGCCGAGATGAAAGTGAAGCAAGGGTCTTTTCTGTGGTACCTTTACCTGGACAAAATCTACTGCTTGTTGTCTTTGAGAAATGTGAAGGCCTTGATGGAGTATTTTCACCTTCTGGACGCACACCGAAGGAACACTTTGAATGGTCAGTTTTTCCCCACACAGAACCCAAAACGATCTCCTTAACATTTATTTCATCTTGTCAAGGAAGCCCGGAGAGAACCTGCTAACAGCTGAGCCTGATGGTAGTTCAGTGCAGAGGATGAAGTCACGGGTTCTGGGGTCAGGCTGGGCTCTACCCACAATTCCTTGGTGGTTTGATGAGCGGGTCGTCTCCAACTTGAGGCTCAGTTTCTTCTTCTACCTTCTCATGTCTCTCCCACCCCTGTCATCCCTCTCCTCCCCACAGGGTCCTCTCCCACCCCTGTGCCATCTCCTTCCTCCCACAGGGTCCTCTCCCACCCGTCATCCCCCTCCTCCCCACAGGGTCCTCTCCCACCCCTGTCATCCCCCTCCTCCCCACAGGGTCCTCTCCCACCCGTCATCCCCCTCCTCCCCATAGGGTCCTCTCCCACCCCTGTGCCATCCCCTTCCTCCCACAGGGTCCTCTCCCACCCGTCATCCCCCTCCTCCCCACAGGGTCCTCTCCCACCCCTGTCATCCCCCTCCTCCCCACAGGGTCCTCTCCCACCCGTCATCCCCCTCCTCCCCACAGGGTTCTCTCCCACCCCTGTGCCATCCCCTTCCTCCCACAGGGTCCTCTCCCACCAGTCATCCCCCTCCTCCCCACAAGGTCCTCTCCCACCAGTCATCCCCCTCCTTCCCACAAGGTCCTCTCCCACCAGTCATCCCTCTCCTCCCCACAGGCTCCTCTCCCACCCCGTCATCCCCCTCCTCCTCACAGGGTCCTCTCCCACCCGTCATCCCCCTCCTCCCCACAGGGTCCTCTCCCACCCGTCATCCCCCTCTTCCCCACAGGGTCCTCTCCCACCCGTCATCCCCCTCCTCCTACAGGGTCCTCTCCCACCCGTCATCCCCCTCCTCCTACAGGGTCCTTTCCCACCCCGTCATCCCTCTCCTCCCCACAGGGTCCTCTCCCACCCATCATCCCCCTCTTCCCCACAGGGTCCTCTCCCACCCATCATCCCCCTCTTCCCCACAGGGTCCTCTCCCACATTCAGGTCATTTTGTTGTGTTTTGAGACTCACTGGTTTTAAGCAGGGCTGTCTGTGTCTGTGTTTGTGAGTTACCAAAAATGTCCATTAGCTCTGTTACTGAGACCACACGCTAACAGAAGGCCAGGTGAAACAGCCTGTGTTCTTTCTAAGCTTCACTATAAATAAGACTTTCAACAAATCCAACCATCGCTCTCACCTCACAGAGGAAAATGTCACAGCGGAGTAAAAACACTCTTTTTTTTTTTTGAGACAGGTCTCTCTACCTCTGCCTCCTGAATGCTGAGGTTAAAGGTGTGCACTTAAATTCTTATCTTAAAAAACAAATGAACAGCTGAGTGGTGGTGGCGCAGAACTTGGGAGGCAGAGGCAGGAGGATCTCTGTGAGTTCGAGGCCAGCCTGGTCTACAAAAGCTAGTTTCAGGACAGGCTCCAAAGCAACACAGATAAACCTTATCTCGGAAAAAAAAAAAGAACAGTAATGGGGTGGTCGTAGCTCAGCAGTAGATAGACATTTTTAGCCTGGACTCAGGTCTCGGCACCGGAAAGAATGAAAGCAAACATCGACTTGAAGACCCTCCTTTTCTACAGTGTCATGCCGCGCTTTCCTCTGTGCATGCAGATTGGCATGAAATGCGATACGGACCTCCCTGGCCCAGATAAGACAGCTGTAGGGCACCAAGCTGTCCCTCAGAAAGCTAAGCTACACTGTCTCCCTGGGACATTTGTGGAACAGAGTCTCATCTCTCTAGCAACCAAATAATCCCCCAGCGACACAGTACCCGGGAGGTCCGAGCCTGCTCTCTGATCATCAAGGGTAGGGACGGTGACCTGAAAGAGGGACGGTACAGCCTGACGGTTGGTTTGCTTACTGGAAGAACAACTGTAAGCCTCAGGGACCTGGGTGACTGACCAGAGTCATCTTGTTGCAGACAGCATTGATTCCATAGCTACAATGTCCCGCAGGACCCTTTGTCATCACTGTGTGGATACAGGGTGTTGCTTGGAGTGTTCACACCTGGTGGAGCACACAGAAGGGTCCGCCAAGTGGTCAACAGCCCAAAGTCGACATTGTGACCATAGGCTCATTGTGCTCCTGGCTGCTTTCTGCTGGGACTCCAAATAACATTGATGAAGGGTTTTTGCTTTAAAAAAAAAAGATTTATTTATTTATTTATTTATTATGTATACAATATTCTGTCTGTGTGTTTGCCTGCACACCAGAAGAGGGCACCAGATCTCATTACAGATGGTTGTGAGCCATCATGTGGTTGCTGGGAATTGAACTCAGTACCTCTGGAAGAGCAGCCAGTGCTCTTAACCTCTGAGCCATCTCTCCAGCCCGACCAAGTGTTTTATATACTCAGTGGAGCCCAGAGATAGTTTTTTTCTTTTTTAAAGATTTTATTTATTATATATATATATATAGTGTTCTGCCTCCATGTATGCCTGCAGGCCAGAAGAGGGCACCAGATCTCATTGCAGATGGTTGTGATCCGCCATATGGTTGCTGGGAAATGAACTCAGGACCTCTGGTAGAGCAGCCAGTGCTCTTAACCACTGAGCCATCTCTCCAGCCCCAGATTTTTTTCTTTAAAACATTTCAAAAATTTTATGTGTTGGGGTTGAACAGATAGCTTAGTGGTTAAGAGTATTGACTGTTCTTCCAGAAGATCTGAGTTCAATTCCCAGCACCCACATGACAGTTCAGACCTGTCTGTAATTCCAAGATCTGACATCCTCACACAGATATACATGCAGGCAAAACACCAATGCACATAAAATAAAAATAATTAAAACAATATTTTATGTGTATGTTTGGCTGCATGTATGCCTGGTACCCATGGAGACCAAAAAAGAACATCAGACCCTCTGGAACTGAAGTTCTAAACAATTATGAGCCATCATGTGGGTGCTGGGAATTGAACTTGGATCCTCTGAAAGAGCAGCCTTAACTCTTAACCCTTAACTTCTGAGTCATCTTTCCAGCCCATTTGTGTTTTGAGACAGAATCTGACTCAGTAGAAAAGGCTGGGCTTGCACTGGCAGCAACCCTTCTGCCTCAGTCTCATGAGTGCCGAGATTACTGGCATGAGCTGCCACACCCAAATCTGGAGATAGTTTTGGTAATCTAGAGGCAAAGGGGAAGCTGGGCAGGATGGCTGCAAATCTGAGTCCAACGTGGTCTTCTACATAGAATTCCAGGCCAGCCATCAGTGAGATCCCTTATCAACAGCAAAACAAAAGCTACCAACCAACCAAACACATAACAAAAGAATACACTTTAAAATTGAAAATCCCATAGCTAGATCTTTTTCTTCCTTTCATTCTTTTTTCTCCCTCCCCTTTCCCCCTCTCCCCCCTCTCTCCTGTCCTTTCTTTTGTTATCTTATTTATTTTTTTTGAGACAGGGTTTCTCTGTGTCCCTGGCTGTCCTGGAACTGGATTGGTAGACCAGGCTGGCCTCACACTCAGAGATCTGCCTGTCTCTGACTCCCAAGTTCTGGGATTAAAGGTTTGCACCACTACTGTTGTGCTCAATTGTCATGTAAAATTTCAATTTTGCTTCTGGAACAACCGAAATAACAGAAATGCCACTGCAGACATATTATAAAAGAAAAAACAGAAATAAAGTGGGTGCAGGTGTGTGCTCCTGTGTCTGCCATTCATGGTACCAAGAGGCTATGTTTCAACTGGAAAGAGAAAAGGGCTTATTTGATTTACATTCCTAGGTCACAAGCCATCACTGCACTGCTCCCGCCTTACTCTGGCTGTAATGGCTGGTAAGTGGGCTGACAAGAACCTTCCTGTTCTTTAAGTTACAGTACTTTCCCTGGATGTTTCTGCTTGAATATGGGCTAACGAATGCACAAGAGATGTGGCTTCATAGTAATAAGTGCACAGCTGCCATCAGGATAGCCCACATATGAGTCCCAACCCTGCCACCCAAAAGTGACCACAGACCAGCAGCAGCCATATCACCCCAGAGCTGGGAGCAATGTGGAGTCTGTCCTAGGCCACATTCCCTGGAACAGGAGCTGCAGTTGGACGAGAACACTAAGGAGCTAATGTGCTGGCCATGGCCATGGGGGTGGGCTACCACCTTCCTGTCGGGGTCTCAGGGTTTGCTGAGGTGTGGCATTCAAGAAGTGCTCCACACGGGGAAGGCTCCCTCCCTCCACAGTCAGAAAGCCTTTGCTCTGAGTAAGCATGGAAACTCTAGGAACTCTCATAGGAGAGGGATGATTTTTAAACTAACTGTTCTGATGAAAGGAATCATGGGAAAGGCTGAGGAGAACATCGGGATCTTTGAAAAGATATTTTATGTGGGTATCTGTATGTGCATGATGTGTGTGTGTGTGTGTGTGTGTGTGTATGCATGTGTGCATGGGAAAGGCAAAGGGCAACTCTGGGGAGTTCATTCTCTCCTTATACTTTTATATAGGTTCTGGAGATCAAACTCAGGTCTCTAGGCTTACATGAAAAATGTCTTTACTGACAGCCATCTCTCCCACCCACGTTAACATTTTATTTATTATGTACAGTGTTCTGCTTGCACGTTTGCTTGCAGGCCAGAAGAGGGCACCAGATCTCATTACAGATGGTTGTGAGCCACCATGTGGTTGCTGGGAATTGAACTCAGGACCTCTGGAAGAGCAGCCAGTGCTCTTAACCTCTGAGCCATTTCTCCAGCCCAACATCTTTAACATAGCAAAAACGAAGCTGTCCTTCCTTAAACAAAGAGCATTAGCAGCTTGCTGGTCACTGGGGATGTGTGCAAAATCGTCCGTAACTGGGGTCAGGAGCTACATTGTATGGGCATGGATGACACATGGTCATGCAGCTTTCGTGACTTGGCATCTGCTTCTCCACAGCAAAGCCAATAAAACCCTTGTGGATTGGGGAAGGTTTAGTGTGAAGCCAGAAACAAAATCTTGTCATTCTCCTTCCAGCACTGTAAGCTCCTGGCACTTCTGCATTTTTTTATGTGGCTCTTGGTTTAGCATTTTGGGACTGTTCTAGAACAACCCATCTGGTCCTCTCTTCCTCCAGATGTGCTATTCTTTCATTTCCTCCGCCACGTAACTAACATGAAAATCACACATATCAAGAAGATATTCGACATGCTGGACTGGACGGCTATGGGAGAGATTGGTTTTGACCAGTTCTATGTGTTGGTTTGCATTGTGCTGTCAAATCAGGTGAGTACCAGGGTTGGGGGTGGGGCAGAGAGGGCTGCTGTTCCCAGTCTTGATAAAGTTGACAATGAAGGGAGAGCACGAGGGACCACTTTTCTCTCACTACAAATGGATGGATGGAAAAGAAATGCGAACTTCATTTTTGGTTCCTGAGTCAACCTAGGCATTCTAGCACTACCCCAGCCTCTCTCTGAAGTTGTCACTCAGCTCTAGTCCTCCCACGTTGCCCTGCCCACATGCCCACCTTTCTTGGCCTGCCTGTCCTCCATTCCAAGTACCTCACTCGTTCCTGCCCTGATCCCTGGGTTCAGAAACTTTTCTGTGGAGGCTAAAAGAAAGGGAAGGGGGGGGGCGTTGTTCTCTTGGCCACACCCTCACCATCAAACACCAGTCCTGCTGAGGAAACAGACCTTGTGTGAACACCAAGGTCGAAGCTTCCGGAGAGTCGGCACACGGTGGCAGCCGGGGTTGAAGCGGAACTGACACCACAGAAGGTTTCCTTGAACATGGGGACTCCTTAGGGCCTTGTCCATCTTCACAGTCCTTTCCCAAGTTTGGTGTTTGCTTTTTGCTTTAAGCTCTCTAGGGAATGGCTGGTAACTGATTTTTTTTTTTTTTTTGAGACAGGGTTTCTTTGTGTAGCTTTGGAGCCTGTCCTGGCACTAGCTCTTGTAGATCAGGCTGGCCTGGAACTCATGGAGATCTACCTGCCTCTGCCTCCTGAGTGCTGAGATTGAAGGCATGTGCCACCACCACCTGGCTTATAAATCTTTTTTAAAAACATTATTATGTAGCCGGGCGGTGGTGGCAGAGGCAGGCGGATCTCTGGGAGTTCGAGGCCAGCCTGGTCTACAAGAGCTAGTTCCGGGACAGGCACCAAAACTACAGAGAAACCCTGTCTCGAAAAACCAAAAAAAAAAAAAAAAAAACCAAAAAAAAAAAACCAACCAAAAAACATTATTATGTATATAATGTTCTACCTACATGTATGCTGCAGGCCAGAAGAGGGCACTGAATCTCATTATAGATGGTTGTGAGCCACCATGTGGTTGCTAGGAATTGAACTCAGGACCTCTGGAAGAGAAGTCAATGCTCTTAAACTTTGAGTTGTCTCTTCACTCCCCAGCTATATAAATCTTAGTGTAACACCATACAGGGTAGCACCAATATTCTTACACATTTCTCTCCAAATAGAGCCATCTGGAAGATCAGTTCATGTACCGCCATTCCCGGCCGGTTTTTGACTTGCTTGACTTGAAAGGAGAGTTGAAAATAGATGGAACCGATTTTGAAATGTACAGATTTCTCTTCAATATTAAAAAGCAGGAACTCCGGGAGCTTTTCCAAGACTTTGACATCACAGGTGACCGAGTAAGTGCAGATTTAAGAATCATGGGGCAGAGGGCCATGTCCTGTACCGCTGGTAGGGATGGTGAGGAGGAAGGCTGGCAGCAGACTGGGAAAACAACAGAGACAAGGTGGCCCTGGCAGAGACAGGACCAGCTGTCACATCATGTGGTGCAGACACACAACTATGGAGGCTGCGGGGAGGCAGACTAAGGTGGGGATCACATGGGGGTCAAGAGAAGTGTTTACAGATTTGAATAAGCAGAAAGGGAGAAACTCTATGATAGAACCAAGTGAGAAAAATCCTGAAAAAGCTCCAGGGAGGATGGAAGTTATGCCTGTGTAAAGGAAAGCAGGTGACCACAGTGGGAGGATGACATGGGAACGTGACAAGGTGACCCTGTTCCGACGATGGTCTGCAACCGACATCACTGTTCCTGGGTACTAGGCCCTCAGCCAGCCTGTAACTAACTCCTATGCCTCTAAGTTTCCAAGATTCCAGAGTAACACATGCTTACCACCTTGCTAAACTTTTTTGTAATTTTTTCTCTCCCTCCCCTAATAAAAGTTGCTTAATTACAAGGAATTTAAGCTGTACACAATCTTCTGCACTGAAAAATCCATTGACAGGAAGAAAAGGAGGAAACAGAGAGAGGAAGAGAGAGAGCGAGAGAAAGGGAAAGATAAAGAAAAGTATTATCAGCATCTAAAGAAGCTGTATTCGACTGGGTTGAACCAGAGGAGTAGAAGTCTCCTTTGATACAGAAGTGAGCATGACTAATTAAGATGGCCACAATGAAGAACACCAAAATACACATCTTTATTTTGTGTATGTCTGTATTGTTTGTTTGTTTATCTATTTATTCATTGAGACAGGGTCTCACATTGTAGACCTGGTTGGCCTGTAACTGGCCATGTAGACCAGGCCGGCCTCAAACTCACAGAGATCTTGCCTCCTGAGTGCTGGGATTTAATTTAGGTTTGCACCATTTATACCCAGTGTCTTTTGAGACAGGGTCTCAAGTAGCCCAGGCTGGCCTCAAACCTACTATATAGTTGAAGATGACTTTGAGCTTCTAATCCTCCTACCTCTATCTTCCAAGTGCTGGGATTACAGGTATGTGTTTCTGCTTGTTTTCTGAGACAAAGTTTCTTTGTAGCTTTGGACCCTGTTCTGGAACTCGCTCTGTAGACAAGGCTGGCCTCAAACTATTCATAGAGATCTGCCTGCCTCTGCCTCCTAAGTGCTGGGATTAAAAGGTATGTGCCACCACGGCCTGGCTGGGTGTGTGCTACTATGCCCTGCTATCAAAACTGTTTTTTTGTTTGTTTGTTTGTTTCTTCTTCTTCTTCTTCTTCTTTTTTTTTTTTTTTTAGTTTTTCGAGACAGGGTTTCTCTGTAGCTTTGGAGCCTGTCCTGGCACTAGCTCTTGTAGATCAGGCTGGCCTCAAACTCACAAGAGAACCACCTGCCTCTGTCTCCCAAGTGCTGGAATTAAAGGCGTGCGCTACCACCGCCCGGCTTTCAAAACAGTTTCTATACCTGAGCAGCATTCTATCCATGTGGTCCAGTTTTGCTTCTGATTTTTAGCAAGCCATGCTCAGATATCATTAGATATTTGAGCAGCTGAAGAGGTAACCCTTTTCACGGTTCAATGCTCTTGGATCCTTTCTAGGCTAAGCCCACCTGGATGCCAGACTCATGGGCCAAAGGTGACAAGGCAAGTTGACTTTAAAGGATATGGAAGCTGTCTTTTCCTTTGAGACTATGTTTCATTGAGACTATTACCCAGGCTGATCTCCAACTTGTGGGATGAAATGATCCTCCTGCCTCAGCCTTGGATTAACTGAGACTGCAGGAGTTCACTGTCTCAGTTCAGGCTGTGTGTTCCTTAGAGCCTGAATTACTCCAACATGTGAAGTGCTTAGAAAACTAAGTAGGACAAAATATTGTGTGCCCGCCTCCATTGGAACTCCTCATGAGCCGGGCACTTGGGAGGCAGAGGCAGAAGGACCTCTGTGAACATGAAGGCAGCCTCATCTACATAATGACTTCCAAGACAGCCAGGGCTATGTAGAGACCATATAGAGATCAATACATCAATACCTTGAATGATCTAAAGATTCTTTGGCATGAGATTTGTGAACCCCACCCCCAAAGGGACTGTATCATCATTGTAGCAACCGTGACAGGGTCCCAGATCTTAACATAACTGAGTCCATGATAGAAGTACCATATGGGCTGTAAAACTCCAAAAGTAGGCAGCACCGTCAGCCAAAAATGAAAACAATGACCTAATCCATCAAAGTCCATAGTTCTGGGAAAGTCTCTAAATGTACTAATCTTGCATTTTAGCTCTTATAATTCTGTTTCTGGCTGTTTTTATTAACTGTCAAGCCAGAACATGTTTTTTGTGTCTGTGTGCTTAAAAGCTCTCGTTGAGAAAGACTCAGGGCCACCCTGGGATCCCAAAAACAGTGTAGCTGCTGGCTGGCTTTGTATTGGCTTGCATTGTGTCTGGGAAGTCATCACAATCATGTGCTTGGTGCAGGTTAGGCAGTGATTTAAGACACACAACTTATGCCTTTGATCCTGTCAAAGGTTAAGGCTATTTTGTTTACAAAAGAGGAAACTGAGTCTCAGAGAAATTAAGAAACTTAAACACATCTCACAGGTAGTAGGACCAGGATGTTGGTACTCACAGCCAGTGGTCTAAACTCACTGGATTTTGGTAGATTTTTTTAAAAAATTTATTTTATTGGTGGTTTACCTGTATGTATGTTTTGTGAGGGTGTTGGATCCTGGAGTTAAAGATAGTTGTGAGCTGCCATATGGGTGCTGAGGATTGAACCTGGGTTCCCTGGAAGAGCAGTCAGTGCTCTTAAATGCTGAGCCATCTCTCCAGCCCAGGCAGGCCTTCAACCTGTGATGCTCCTGCTTCAGCACCTATGTGTTGGATGTGGGAATCAGGCATGCTACATCAGCCTTCTCTTTAAATTTTAAGCTAACAAATTCAATTGGCTTAGAAATCTCTCCTGTTTAATGTTTATTACTATAACCCTCATTGTAAGTTTTTGAGAGACACAGTTTGGAGACTGAAAAAATACGAATCATTTATCACATATACCCAAGATTAAGGATTCTTTTTTTTTTTTTTGTTTTTTGTTTTTTCGAGACAGGGTTTCTTTGTGGTTTTGGAGCCTGTCCTGGAACTAGCTCTTGTAGACCAGGCTGGTCTCGAACTCACAGAGATCCGCCTGCCTCTGCCTCCCGAGTGCTGGGATTAAAGGCGTGCGCCACCACCGCCCGGCAAGATTAAGGATTCTAACTGATCTCAAGGCAACCAGTGAGTTTGAGGGTCCCCAAATGTTATGCTACCAATGAAGAGACCAGAATCTGCACAAGACCCAGTGCACAGCATCATGACTCATTTGCTCCAGAGGGACAGAAGGCAGGGATAAGAAACAAAGATGACAAGGGAGAAGGGGAAGGGAATGAGAGAGAGAGGGTCAGGGGTATTTCTCCTAGGGGACAAAGGACTGCCTCTGGATAGAGAGGAGACAGATGGTACATAGGCAAATGGCAGTTTATAGAGGTACAAGGGCAAACCCTGCATTAGAATGAGGTATTTAATTTTGTTTGTTTGTTTTTTTGTTTTTCGAGACAGGGTTTCTCTGTGGCTTTGGAGCCTGTCCTGGAACTAGCTCTTGTAGACCAGGCTGGTCTCGAAGAGATCCGGAGGTATTTAATTTTGATTGGGTGTCTTAGGACAGCCAAAGGGAGCTTTTGATAGCTAGACTTATTTAATACCTTGATAGCTGGACTTTGGTAGTCAGCCTCAGGAAGAAGTGACCAAATAAAGGAATTAGACCTTGGTGACTAGCTTTAGGAATGTAAAGGTTTATTGGCAAGGGAGAGGGAATGGGGGGGGGGAGGGCAAGGCCTGCTAGAGCTGGCGAGATTCCCTTCAATCAATGTATAATCAATGCTTACCCAAGATCCTTATCTGCAAGTCAGACTGGGGATTATGAAACCCATTATTGTGAAACATCATTAACAAATGGGAGATTTGGCTAACAAGCTTTTGAGCACGATTAATACAACTAGTCATAAATACTCCCCTTGGTGCGATAACACAGTGGAAATGGGACCAGCAAAACCAAACCCCAGGTAGAACTGGTCACTTCACTTCAATCTTTTCTTTCTTTTAAATATGCATTTTTTTGTTTTGCTATGGGTGTCAGGTTCCCGGGAACTGCAGTTATAGACAGTTGTAAACTGCCATGTGGGTGCTGGGAATTGAACATTGGTCCTCTGGAAGAACAGTCAGTGTTCTTAACTGCTGAGCCATCTCTCCTGCATCCTCAGTCCAGTCTACAGAAATAAAGGCACTGCTTTGATGGAACTGCAAACATCTCTCATCACTCCCCAAGCCCTTCCAACTTTAGAAGTCTGTGATTACTACAGTGTTGGTATTGGGCAGACAGAGACACTATGCAGTGTGCAGGCAGGCACTCCAAAGTGAAAAAATGGCATCTAGAGAAAGGCTAAGCCAAAGGTCCGCTCACCACAGCACTCATCTTTACAGGCTCTGGTCTCTTTTGAGATAGCCTAGGTGGCTTGTCAGGCAGCAGCTTTAGATTCTGAGAAGACACCCCAGAGGTCTCTGCTCCTAGAGATGCTCTTGAGCTGTATAAAGGGAAATAACTCCTGGAGCAGACGCAGTATCAAGTTCTTTACTTAGAACAGGGAGGACAGCCGAAGAGAGCAGGTAGCTAACCTGTCCTTCCTCCCACAAGGGTCCAAGGGCACTGTAAAGGTACAATGAACAGAACACTGGATTTTTTAACATCACTGTGTATGTGTTACAGCACACATGTGGAGGTCGGAGGACAACTTGTAGCTGGTGCTGATCCTTCACCTTATTTTAGGGATCAAACTTGCTTAGGTACCTGCTGAGCTATCCTGACATCCCATCAGATTTTAGAATTCCTTTTTAAAGCATCTTCATCAACTGGAGGTTCCTGTGGGTCAGCAGCACAAGTTTTGCAGCACCCATGGCCTGAGGCAGGAGGACTGGAAGGGCATTTAGAATTATTTCATTGGTAAATGAGTCTGTATAAAAATCAAAATTCAAACAAATTAGTAAACTTATATACTGTGTTGGGACTAGGCATGTAAGAAACTAACCAATCCAATCCTGCTTTGCTTTAGGGTGTTTTTAGATTTATTTCAAGGGCCTGAGTATTTTGCTTATGTGTATGTGTAAGCACCTTGTGGGTGCCTGCTGCCTTCAGAGGTCAGAAAAGAGCGGTGGTGGCGCACACCTTTAATCCCAGCACTCGGGAGGCAGAGGCAGGCGGATCTCTGAGTTCGAGGCCAGCCTGGTCTACAAGAGCTAGTTCCAGGACAGGAACCAACAGCTATGGAGAAACCCTGTCTCGAAAAATCAAAAAAAAAAGAAAAGAGCATTGAAACTGGAGTTATGGAGAGTTGTGAGCTGCCATGCTGATGCTGGGAATCGAACCTTGGTCCTCTGCAAGAACAAGTGCTTTCAACTGCTGAGTCATCTCTCCAACGCCCACCCCCAACCCCCTGATTTAGTTTTAAACATGAGTACATAGGGCCTGGTATGTGATTCAACAATAAGAGTATGACATGTGTGAGGTTTTGGATTCCATCCTGTGTGTCAAAGCTTTCCAGTCTGCGGTTTTCATATTGTACTGCAAGTTCCTAGTACGAGTGTTAAGGGCACAGGCGATGGGGAGAAACAGGTAGACTATGGGTGGACACTGGCCTGTGAAGGTTTCAGACCAGGGCCACAGGCAGATTCTGCCACACTACTGTCAGCTAGAAGGAACTTTGAGAGGCCACTAAGTGAGCAAAGTAGTCACCTCTTCCCCCAGGGCTTGGAGCTCACATCTCCATACCATCCAAGGCCTCAAGCCTCAGACTAGGCAAGGCCAACTCAACTCTGTTCAACCTTTGATGGACTCACTCAGGCTCACTACAGAAATAGACGACAGGCTAACAGGCCACATCACAAGAGACCCCCAACAACAGTCATAGGACACCAGCTGTCTCTGAAGATGTAATCAGCTGGATTCCTTTTCTAAGTAAAATGCATCACAGGACCCGATCAACTGAGTGATGCCCATTTGCTAGGAGGGCTACCTTCCCCCCACCATGGAGAAAGAGGAATAAAAATTTCCAAGTTATCTTCAGGAAGAGGGGCCATTGTCTGCTCTGTTCTTTTCATACACAGGAGCTCTAGATAACAATGAAGTAGTGAGAGAAAACTAATGGAGAGGCTGGTATCCCACCAAATGGAAAAGGCCCTTCAAAGAAACCAGAGGACATAAAGGTGAACAGATTTTGTTGTTGTTAAAGACGGGAACTCATTAGGTACACCAAGCTGCCCTCCACCTGAGTCTCCTCTCTCTCCCAGCGCTGGGACTAGAGGTGTGTGCAACCACAACTGGTGAGACTCGGATCTTATCAGCTCAGCAGCATGCAAGCAGTACTGTGAGTCACCCTCCCTGAGTTGCACACCTCTAGGTAACCTGCAGTATGTGGTGCAGCAGATCTTAAGTTTGGTGGTCATGATCTCACTACTGGTTTCAGAGAGGAAGAAGTCTCCCACTCCCCTATAGGATGTGGGAGATTAACATTGTATAGAGGAATAGTTAGAAACTCACGCCACGAGAGGTAGAAGCAGGCAGATCTCTGTGAGTTCAAAGTCAGCCTGGTCTACACAGAAATCCTGCCTTGAAAAAAACAAAACAGAACAACAAATGACAAAAAAGTAACAACAAAAAAGAAACTACTCGCATCCTCCTGAATATTTACCTTCATCAGGCGATGAAAGGAGACAGAGACAGAGACCCACATTGGAGCAACGGACTGAAATCTCAAGGTCCAAATCAGGAAGGAGCAGAAGGAGAGAGAGCACGAGCAAGGAACTCAGGACCGCGAGGGGTGCACCCACACACTGAGACAATGGGGATGTTCTTTCGGGAACCCACTAAGGCCAGCTGGCCTGGGTCTGAAAAAGCATGGGATAAAACCAGACTAGCTGAACATAGCGGACAATGAGGACTACTGACAACTCAAGAACAATGGCAATGGGTTTCTGATCCTACTGCACGCACTGGCTTTGTGGGAGCCTAGGCAGTTTGGATGCTCACCTTACTAGACCTGGATGGAGGTGGGTGGTCCTTGGACTTCTCACAGGTCAGGGAACCCTGATTGCTCTTCGCGCTGATGAGGGAGGGGGACTCGACCGGGGGAGGGAAATGGGAGGCGGTGGCGGGGAGGAGGCAGAAATCTTTAATAAATAAATTAATTAAAAAAAAAAGAAACTACTCAGAATAAAGGCAAAGACAAAGAGAAAAGTTGAACTTTTTTTTTTAAAAAAGCACAAAACCCCTACATACTAAAATTATACACATCAAGTATTGATCCAATCTTACATCAATCTATTGACAATTACCAGCACCATGTTTTTTTTTCTCACCTAGGTTAAACACGCCTGGAGGATCGTTATTCAAAGTATATGTTCCTTTAAAATAAAAAGCTCTTAGAGAGGTCAACCCTCAAGAAACAAACAAGACTTTTACCAAACATAGATTATTGATGACACCATTAAATTTCCTTTAGAAAAATAATTTTTAAAACATTCTTTTCCAGTTGATGGACTTTGAGATACTGTTACTCAATGTGGCAAATGAATCAACCTTCTTGATGGTAGGGCCGAAGCACTCGGATGTCCTGGAGCCTCCACACAGGAATGTGAGCACCTTCCTCATTGTTAAAGCTGTGTGCTTCTCCTGAATTTAGACTCAACTCCCATCAAGTCTAAATTAGGTGCAGTCACAAACTTTAAACTTATGAACAGAATTAGGGAAATGGTTAAAAGTTCTCAGAAACGTAAGTTCAATTATAGATATATTTAAACAGGCTATAGGAAATTTAACACCACTTTAAACATTACATTTTAAACTCCTTAGCAGTTTCATTTTGTCACAAAAATCATGGTGTTTTATATCCAAATAGATGTTGAAAGTTTGGCATTTCCCTACTGAGACAGCATAGCGCCCTCTTTCATCTACTGTACACAGTTCAGACTCCAAAGATACAGTGTGGTCACATTAGTTCATGGAATCAACCTTTTTTTCCCCCCCAAGACAGGGTTTCATTATGCAGCTCTGGCTGGTCTAGAACTATCTTTGTATTCCAGATTGATCTCAAATTCTGAGATCTGCCTACTTCTGCCCCCAAGTTTGGGATTAAATGCAAGCACCACCATGCTTTGCAGAATCGGCTTTTAAGAGGCTCCAGATTGAATACAACCCTTGGTAGCTTTCTTCAGCCTTCTCCAGGAGGTAAGGCTGGCTCACTGTGCTCAGTCCCTCAGCCTCATGTGCAGATATGGTGGTTGATTCAGCACTTTGTGGGAAGGTGCAGGAAGAACACTGCTGCCCACAATTACTAGAATCAGAGTGAAGTGAAAAGCACTCAGGCCTAGCGCCAGGCACCACCATTGTTCTCCCCAGCATCGGTTAAGTGACACCAGTGAACCTTCACACTTGAAAATTTTGAGTTGGAGTTTTCTCCAAGGCTGAGAAGAGGCACAGTTTTCCCAGGAACAGGCAGAGAAGATTTAAATTCCACCCCCTGCAAGGTGAGGAAGAAAGGATTGCTTTTTATTCTGGAATGGAAGCAGCTACACTCCATTTCCATGTTATACGGCCCAGAAATATAGATGGAGTCAGTCAGCTCCAGAAACGGCCACGCAGAGCGGCTGCTTCAGTGAAGGCATTACATAGTAGCTAACAGTCTCAAGCCTGGGGACTAGAGACATTTTAAACCACTATGCAGACAAGACAACTTCTCAACTAAGAATGAGAACTCTGACTATTTACTAAATTATTGTCTGGTGTTCCAGAGGGTGTCTGCTGCCAGCGTGTTGGATGGCAGTGGAACTGAATGAGTGTGAATTTAGGGGCATGACTTGGGGGAGAGGAGGCAACACTGACAAACTCCCAGGCTCCACTGCTTCCTGGTGGAATAGGAATACAAACCCAGAAGAGAAACAATCCCCTCTGCTCTTTTAGGTTCCACTAAAACAAAAACGTTTAAGTTTTGTAACTTATTAATTATTGATGGTTCTGAAAATATAACTTGACATATACATTTTAAAAATTCTGTATCCAAAAGGTGCTTGGTGCTGTTCTTGATGGGTCTGGTGTCTGTGTACATTCCAAATTATTTAAATACAGCCATTACATAGTTGATAAATGTTTTAAAATAAATGGTTATCTATTTCTTAACTGCCTCTCAAATTAGAAATTGTAATTACAGGAGTTCCAGAGGCTGGCTCTGTGTGTTTTATTATTTTTGTTGGTCTCCATCACAGATGGAATTTTTCACTGGTAATTCCTCAGAACTAAATCCATTCATAGGGAATTCAGAGCAGTGAAAATAAATTTCACGTCATAGAGTAGGAAATGATAATAAAAAGGAGCCAAGGGATCTGGGACGCAGGCAAGCCCAGCTCAGTTCTCCACTGGTGTTGGGTTTTGCACAGGCTGGCTCACGATAACCTGTACCACATAGTCCTTTGGGATCTTCAGCTCCTCCAGTTTCATCTTATCAGTGAGAGGCCTGCCAGAGAAGAACCACCGCTGGCTGCCTGGCTCCACCCCCTCTGTAGCATGTAAGCGCCTCTTCATGTGGAATACCGTGTCTGTGCTGCGCACCACGAGCTTGAGGTCTTTGCCTGTGGAGAGGCGCAGACGGAGCTGAGACTCATGTCCCGAATTGGGAGGTGGCTCAGGGATATCCAGAGTCTCTATGTCACTCTTTTCCTCTATCATGTTGATTGGTGGTGCCAAGCAATAGACTGGCAGCTGGTATCGGTTCCCCAGCTCATCGTAGCACTCTGTCAGTGCACCTGCAGAGAAGGGACGATAGGAACAGTGTCAATGAGTGTGCTTCTGTTCACAGTGCACCACCAGTCTCATATCCAGACAGCACTCTCATCTCCATCTGTTACAGGTATGCTAGAAATCAGAGCGGGTAAGTGGAGAGAAAACACTAAGAGGACTTGTCAGAGCTGGATTTATCACTGTTATCTCTACTTCCTCAGGGCAAACATCAGAGGAAAACTCCAGTGCTTCTAGCAGTAGGAACAAAAGAAACCATACTTGAGGGACTGCATCAGGTGTAGCTACACGTCTCGCCATTAAAAGGATAGTAAGGGTACTATGAACACCCCGTGCCTACAAATTTGATCTGCTAGAAGAAACAGACCAATTCTCTGTAACCATCATGTACCACAGTTTAAGAACAGAGAAATAATCCAAATAGGCCTTATCTATAAAAATTGAATAACTAATAACCTTTTAAAACAAAAAAGCACCAACTCCTGATGGGCTCAACAGTAAATTCTACTGAACATGTTAAGTAAGAAATTATAACAATCTTGTATTTTCACAAGACTGAAGAGAAACTTCATAATGCATTCTATGAAGCAAACATTACCTTACTACTAAAGAAAGAAAAAAAAATTAGATAAATCAAATATAACACTCTAGAAAAAGAATTATATAACACTCTCCAAGGCAGAATTCATTCTAGGTTTTCAAAACTGATTCAACCTTCGGATATTAACTAATTTATAGCATCAGGGTAAGCAAGAAAAATCATATAATCATATCAGATGAGGAAAAACCATTTGTCAAGACCTAGTACTTTTTCCTGATAAAAACTCTCAATATGCTGGTTGTGGTGGTGCACACCAGTAGGATTTGTTGAAGGAGGCAGAGGCGGGAGGATCACGAGTTTGAGGCCGGCTTAGGCTACAAAAGAATTAAAAAAAAAGTCTCAATACTATTAGAGGGACAATTCCTTTGCTTCATAAAGACTAGTTTGAAAACAACAAGAACAACCCTAAAACACTAAACTTAAAAAAAACAAATGTGGAGTTTCCCATTAAGATTAGGAACTAGGTAGGACAGTACCTCTTACTATTGCTAAAGCACAAAGAAAATATCTACAAATTGGGAAAGAAAGAAGTGTTTTTACTTATAATTAATACAATTATCTATGCAGAAAATCTGAAGAATCAAGAAAATGATGTTGGATGCAATAAGCATCCACACTAAGGTTAATGCATAAAAACCACTGTTCCATATATGGAAGTCAACAGGTGGTATCTGACATTACAAAACCACATGTATTAGCACACCCAGAGTGAAACATGCAGAGCTAAACACAACAAATGTGTAAGACCTACAAGAAAATGACAAAATGTTAAACCAAAGAAGAACTAAATTGAGACAGTCTATGCATTGAGAAAATATTGTTGGAATGCTAGTCAGTTCTTCCAATTTTAATGCAACTCCAATAAAAATTTCAAAGTTTTTTCTAGATACTGGACAAGCTAAACTGTACATGAGGTAAAAAATTAACTCTCAAGGACTGGCTTATGCTAATCTTATAGTAACCAAGACAGCATACATTTGGGCAGGGTAGCTCATACTGTAGTCCCAACACTTGGAAGAATGAAAGATTGCCATAATTTAAAACTAGGATGTGTGCATACATGCGTGTGTGCGTGCGTGCGTGTGTGTGTATTGTCCAGGGTATCTCAAAAAACCTAAAAAACCAACACTTAAACATACATGTGATGAATGAAAACAGTTGAAAGTCCAGAAATAAAACTCACATAAACACCATCAACTGATCTGTGTAAAAGAAACAAAAGGAAGAGTTGATAGAAAAGACAGGTGAGGGGGCTGGAGAGATGGCTCAGTGGTTAAGAGCATTGCCTGCTCTTCCAAAGGTCATGAATTCAATTCCCAGCAACCGCATGGTGGCTCACAACCATCTGTAATGAGGTCTGCTGCCCTCTTCTGGTTTGCAGACACACACAGACAGAATATTGTATACTGTATACATAATAAATAAATAAATAAATATTTTTAAAAAAAGAAAAAGAAAAAAGAAAAGACAGGTGACAGGCTTTCCAACAAAGGGTGCTGGGTTAATGAGACATCAAAAAATTAATCAATACAGAATTTACCCTTGCCATTGCACATATGAGCCCACCCTACCACCACCAAAAAGTGTACACAAACTTAAGGCAAAAGAAGAAAATCTAAACACTGCTGCCTTGGCAATGACCCGTAAGGTATGTCACCAAATGTACAATCATCAGAATTAGAAATTTAGGCTTTGCTAAAGACACTATCAAGAGAATAAAAAGACACATACTGCAAGAAAAATTTCAAGCCACATCTGACAAAGGACTGCTATACAAACACACACAGAACTCTTGACAGGCGGTGGTGTCACAGCCCACCTTTTAATCCCAGCTCTTGGGAAGCAGATGCAGGTGATCTCTGAGTTCAAGTCAGCCTTATCTACAAGGTTCCTGGATGGTCAGGGCTACACAGAGAAACTTTGTCTCAGGGTAAAAACAACAAATACAAACAAAAAAAAAAAAACCCAGAAAAGCAAGAGTTAAAATACCTTTGTAAGACTCTCACAAAGAAGATGAGCAGGTGGAAGACAAGCTGATGAAAAGATGTGTTACACCACACCACTCATTAAACCAATGGGCCACACTACAATGGCTGAAGTCCAGAGTTCAAACAATACTGAGGCTGGGGAGACTGACTGATCTGCACTAACTGAAGAAGCAGAAAGGGACAAGTTTAGAAAGTAATAACTCCCAATCTGCAATAACCCCTTATCTGCATTAACCCCAATCTGCAGCAATCTTCAATCTACAGCAACTCCTAATCTGTAGCAATCCTCACTTTGCAGCAACCCCCAACCTGCAGTAACCAATAATCTGCAACAATTCCCAATCTACAGTAAACCCCCAATCTGTAGCAACCTCCAATCTGCAGTAACCTCTAATCTGCAATAATCTCCAATATACACTAACCCACATCTGCACTAACCCCTAATCTGCAGTACTCTCCAATCTGCACTAACCCCCAATACATACACTTCTAAAGCATTAGCACATATGTTACTTTCTGTGTAAGCAAAGCTATTTGGAAAGATTAAATGACAGGGTACTGAAAAACATTTGGTATATTGTTCTTGTTGTTGAATGAAACAGTACTCTTTGTGTTTGTTATTTGTTTGGTTTTTTTTTTGTTTTTGTTTTTTATTTTTTCAGATAGAGTTTCTCTGTGTAGCCCTGCCTGTTCAGGAACTTACTTTGTAGACCAGGTTGGTCTCAATCTCACAGAGATCTGGGATTAAAGGTCTGTGCCATCATTGCTTAGCATGAAACAGGGTCCCTTAGGGTCCCGAAGGGTAGAGAATTTTAGCAAAATTATGATGCAATTTTGGCATTAAAATAATCTACTTCTTTTTTTTAATTAATTAATTTATTTATTTATTATGTGTACAGCATTCCTTCCATGTGTGCCCCACATGCCAGAAGGGGGCGCAAGGTCTCATTATAGATGGCTATGAGCCACCATGTGGTTGCTGGGAATCGAACTCAGGACCTCTGGAAGATCAGTTAGTGCTCTTAACCACTGAGCCATCTCTCCAGCCCAAAATAATCTACTTCTAAATGAAAAATAAGGTCAGTATATATCAGTATATATTTTATGGAAAAATACCATTCAATTAATCATTTTGAAATATGTAGATGTTTGTCCAAACTCCATACTTTGCTACCACAGGATATAACTGTAAGGCAGTTATCCAACCACAGATAGTAAAGTTTCTTGGCTCTTAGTAGGACAATTAAAATATAATCACATCATTTCCTCTTTCCTACCCCTTCCATATTCCCCCTCAAGTTATGACCCCCTTTAATGACTCATAAATATAATAATTCAACCTTTAGTGTTGTATTACAGATTTCAGGGCTGATCATAGGGAAGTTCTAATTCTCTAATTCTCCTTCTCTCAGCAATCAACAGATGTTTGCATGGGGTGGGGCCCCCTGGGATTTCCCCCTTTCACATAAGCATGTTCAACCATGCTGTCATTGCGCAGCCAATTTTAATCTATACACTAAACACGAAATGCTTCAAATGCTTACCAACCAGTCCTAGCCCTAACTACACACACACACACACACACTTAATCCTTACAACTATAGCAGAAAGTAAGTCTACTATACATATTTTACAGATGGGAAGACAGATGATGAATTAAGTTTTGCTTAGGGTCACACAGCTAGTAAACAACAATGACATAATCAGTAATAAGAGTTCTGAAGAAATAAACTTGTAACATAAAGATAAGAACACACAGCTTAGTATTATGTTAATGAGCTAGTTAAACGGAATAATGAACTTAGAGGAAAATGAAAGCCATGACAAATAAGAAGCTAGCGTGCTAAGCAGTCTAATAACATGACACTATTCACCAGTGAGTCAAAAGCCTACAGCAGTGACAGCAATAGCCCCACAGCACTCCAAAAGTTCTCTGAAAGAAGCTTTAGTGCTTTCAGGCTGCAAACATATTCTGTCACTCTGTCACTGTTTGGTCTACAAAAATTGGAAGGCAAATACAAAAAAATGAAGCAATGGAAGATGGAAAAGTTTGCTTAAAGAATCTCAGTGCAGGGCTGAAAAGATGGCCAGTTAGTGAAGTACCTATTTCACAAGCACAAGGACCTGAGTTTTGATCCCCAGAACCCACGTAAAAAGTTGGGTTGACTGTGCAAATTAGTTCAGTGGTTCCTCAGAAAACAGAACTTAATAAATGGCCCAGATAGACCACTGCTTGGTATGTACCCAAAGGAGTCCACTTCCTACTGAGAGATACACATCCCCATCCATTTTCATCACTACTCTATTTTCAAGAGTTGGACCATGGAATCAGCCTAGATGTCCATCAGTTGATGAATGGATAATGAAAGTGTGGTACCTATAAAACTACAAACAAAGATAAAATCGAGCTGGGCAATGGTGGCACACCTTTAATCCCACTCAGGAGGCAGAGGCAGGTGGATCTCTTTGAGTTCGTGGCCAGCCTGGTCTATAAGAGCTAGTTACAGGACAGGCTCCAAAGCTACAGAGAACCCCTGTCTCAAAAAACCAAAAAGAAAAAAGATAAAATATTAAGTGTAGATCTGCACGGAACTGAAAAATATTAGACCCACACCCAGAAAGACAAAGGTCACATGTTCTCCCTCCTATGTGAACTTCAGTGTTAGATCTTTAGCTGTGTGTTTGACTTGGAGCTCCTGGAGAATCCAGGAAGCTAGAAGGGACCACTGGTGGGCATTCAACACAGACATACCTTAGGCCTCCACCTACATAAGCACATGCGCACACACACAACTATCTGTTCCTACAGAAGGCCAGTGTGTTTATGCTTAAGAGGAAGGCATCTTTCCAAAAGTTGACAGTTGTGGGGATTTACCACCTTGGCAAAATTACACTTAGCCTGGCTACATTAGAAACTTACAGAAGGTTTGAATCACTATTCTCTGGCACTGAAACTCAGTTTACTTAGCAATTCCTCACTATTTCCGAAGTTCTAGCCAGGCTCACTTGCATTACTATCTAATAACCACGGCAGACTTTTCTTTTTCCTCTCACAAACCCACTGTTAGGAGCTGGCAGAGACAGACGGCCATCAGGATAAATACCTGAGGGGACAGGCATCATTTCGCCAAGCCAGGAAGCCCTGAAGGCTCCCCATGGTAGGCAGAGGGCTGCCAAATCATCACTTTGTTGTCATCCCTTACATAATTTTCTGAGAATGTTTTTACATTTTATCTAGATGATTAGTTAAGGTGTTTTATTTTCCCTGGTCAACTGTTTTCTCTGGCTGCTTTCATTCCAGCCAGGCATGATGGTTTACCTCTGTAATCCTAGCCCTTGAGAAGTGGAGACAAGCCAGCTCTTCAGATGTTGAGTCTAAGATCTGTCTGGATTACATGAGACTGTCTCAAAAAGACCAAAACAAACAAACAGGCCTCTAAAAATTTGTAAAGATGAACTAACCTGGTTGCCAAACAATAAAAGTAGCTTTAATACATGCCATTAGGTATAAGACTTTAGTGTTTCAGGAGTCCCCGAGGCTGAAAAACAACCTTATAAAGTCCTTGCTGAGTGCCTTTATGCTCTCACTTCCATGTAAGAGTAGGGACTCAGCGTTAAGATTTTCATCACCTGAGACATGCATAGTTACACTCAAAAGTTAAAAACCAGTGTCTGTGAGTGAGCAAATGGCTAGGCAGATACTGCACATGCTAGCCTGATAACCCAAACCTGATCAGCAGGTCCCACAGCTGAAGGAAATAACTAACTCCTGAAAGTCCTTTGACCTCCACACATACTGTGAGACACACACACACACACACACCACCCCCAGATAATAAAAGCAATGTGTAAGAACAAGAAAGTGTTTTGATCTTGAAAGTGATGGTTTCATACTATGTGCATGACAATGAATCATCCCCATTTAATGTAATTTCTCAATAATGTTTGAAAATGTAAATATTTAGATCCAGTAAATAAGGGGGCAACATTTTAGAACTCCAAAAGCTTTTTTTTCTCTCCTATCATCAAGGGTTTTATTCATATCCTCACTGTTAACTTCTCTGTTCTAATGGACCCCAGGAGGCTGGAATTCTACTTTTCAATAACCACTACTTTCTATGTCCAAGAAAGGCCTCAACAGTTAAGTGAAGTGGACATAACTAAAAAGATAAGAACACCAAAACCACAGAATTAAAATAAGGAAATAAAGCAAAGAGGCTCAGATCATACACACAGGAGTCTGAGGGGTACCAAGAACTGAAAGCATAGTGAAATCTGATATGAGGGACAGGGTCTCTGCTCATACCCAAGACTGGATGTAGAGCCTAGTTTGGGACATGCTGATAATTATCTCCACGGGGATTATAGTACCTACTTTTACAAGGTTGCGGCAAGGATTAAATAACTAAACATGTGAAATTGCCTAATACATATAAAAGTCCGTGGAAAATGTTCAATAATGTTGGTTCTCTCCCATGGGTTTTAAATTTCAAAATTATGCACTTGGGAGAGTGCTTCACAAACAACAGTGCAGTAAATGGATCACAGCTTTATAAAGTTTCAGCCATCTACCTCAGGAGCCCTTGGGAGCAGTCTTTAGGACTCTAACGCTGCTAACAAACTACAGGTTTTCTCTCCGGAAACACGGTGCTGGGAATCCACTGAGCCTGGCTCTAGAAGACCTAGCAACTCTGTCATCCACTGACTCAGCCAGTAGGATTATGACAACTAGAGGAACCAAGTTTAGCATCTCTCCTAGTCAGCAGGGGTGAGAGTGGCTTAGCTGAACACCTAGAGCTGGAGTCAAAACAGCATTAAACACTATCTAACACTACAGTTGCTGAACTGCTACAGAGAACAGTTAATCTTTAGTTCCAGGGTTTCATTTCCTTAAGTGGGCAGAGGAATATCATAGAAGCACTTGGGTCTGGTATCTACTGAAAGCCCAGGAGGCTTTAACGAAGTGGTAGTTGATACAGCTGCTCCTTGGGGTGTGAGAAACCCTGCTTCCTCCAGTCCCACCCCAGAACAATACAGAAAGAAGGGTTTCTTCAAAGACAAGCCTCCTGGCTCAGGAACAACCTCCCACACAGCTATTTTCAAACTTTATCACTCTAATTCAAGAAAAAGAATGATGGCAGCAGAGGAAAAGACACATTCACATTCTGTAACTCTAAGCCAGCCATCTTTGCCCTTTTTGAGGACAAAAAGAAGAAATGATGTAACACTTGTGGTTTATTAGTTACCAGGCCCCTTATTAAGGGCCTGTTTCATTTCTAAATACTACAACAGCCAAGCAAAAATCATCTTGTAAAACAATAACTATCTGTATTATAGTTGTGTATCCATTCCTTAAACCTTTAAAGCAACCAAATTTCCTGGATTTTTTTTAAGAGATAGGTTCTTTCTATGTAGCTCACGCTGGCCTCAACAAGTGATCCTCTTGCTTCAGCCTCCCAAGTACCGGGATCATAGGCATGCATCACATCTAGCCCTTGCCTATTTCTTGATGTTTGGGGGGGGGGGTCTTTTTTGCTCTATTTTTAATTTAAAAAATATTTTGAGTATATGTGTAGGTCAGAGGACAACTTTCAAATGTCAGTTCTTGCCTTCCACCTTGTTTTAAGGCAGGGTCACTTGTTCCTGCTGTTCCAAAGTAGAATTCAGGCTAGATGTGTGCCACTACATTTGGCTTTAACAAGGGTTCCAAGGATCAAAGTCAGGTCATCAGGCTTGCCAACAAGAGCCATCCCCTTAGTCCCTCTGGATTGCCTTAAAAAATTATTCATTATTATTTTATGTGTATAGGTGTTTTACCTACATGTATGCCGGTTTACCATGTGTGTACATTGTCCACAGAGGCCAGAAGAGAGTGTTGGCATTGTGAGGTACCATGTGAGTACTAAGAAACTGAACTAAAGTCCTATGGAAAAACATCCAGTGCCCTTAACCACTGAACCCTATGGCCTACCTTTCTTTTTGAGACAGGGTCTCTCTACGTAGCCTTGTTTGGCCTGAGTCTCACTATGTTGACCAGGCTGACTTTTAACTCAGAGATTCACCTACTTATGCGTCCTGAGTACTGAGATTAAAAGAGCATATGTCACCACTGTCAGCATCCCTGCCTGTTTTTAATGGCCTTCTGAGATACGTAAGAGAAACAGAAAGGCCTATACACATGTATTTCCTGTTCATTTGTATATTTTAAAAAATGTACCTCGGGGGCTGGAGAGATGGCTCAGTGGTTAAGAGTATTGCCTGCTCTTCCAAAGGTCCTGAGTTCAATTCCCAGCAACCACATGGTGGCTCACAACCATCTGTAATGAGGTCTGATGCCCTCTTCTGGCTTGCAGACATACAGACAGAATATTGTATGCATAATAAATAAATAAAATATTTAAAATTTATTAAAAAAATGTACCTTTTCCCTTTAGTATTAGTTAAAAGTCTTTTGTTTTAGGCAAGTATTTTAGGCAATATACAAGGTACCAAAAATATTAGACTTGTGTAATCTTGTAAAATATCAAAGAAGAGCCGGGCGGTGGTGGCACACGCCTTTAATCCCAGCACTCGGGAGGCAGAGACAGGCGGATCTTTGTGAGTTCGAGGCCAGCCTGGTCTACAAGAGCTAGTTCTAGGACAGGCTCCAAAACTACAGAGAAACCCTGTCTCGAAAAACAAAAACAAACAAACAAACAAACAAAAAAACAAAAAAAATCAAAGAAGAAGACTTGTGTAATGGCTTTACAAATTCAAAGAGTTGAAAATGTGTACTGGGTGTGAATCAAAGATGCTTTTGTTACTCTTAGTTCAAATCTCAGCTCCACGATTTATCCTGTAAAGTCATAATCTCTCCTTGCTTCAGTTTTCTCATGAGTAAACTGGGAATTGCTACTGATTTTTTCTTTCAAGCATGAAAGTTCACTCACCTACCTACCTACCTTACAACTTAAAAAAAAAAAAGCCAAGTTTTTAGAATTTTTATATAATGGCAAAATAGCAAACCATGGAAAAAAAAAGCACTTAAGGCAATTAATTTTTAAAATAAATGCTGTAAAAAAAAAGCTATGGGCAAAGGACTAGGTTATGAAAAGGGGTGTAGCCAAGAGTAGAGTCCTCTAAAAGCAAACAGGCCACAGTGGATACAGCCAAATCAGGATCTGTAAGTCAAGGTTGGTGCAAGGAATTTATCTATTAGTTTCCAGTGTGAAAAACTAAACTCATCAGTCCTGGTGTCTATTGAGTGTCTTTGGTAGATCACAGTAAACAACTCACAAGTAACATCACATTGAGCCAATGCAACAACCCAGACAGACGGTTACCACAGTCCAATATAACAAAGAGAACTGAGGGTTACAGAAATGATTTGCTTAAAGTCACGTAGCTTTAATTACTAGAGAAGCACAAGTGATGTCAAAACCTATCACTGAGCAGGTCTAAAAACATTCAATTAATAGCTGAATTGTACCTGACAGCAAATTAGGGTTGGTTTCTCTGTGTAGCCCTGGATTTACAGACTCATTCTGCAGATGGGGCTGGCCTCATACTCGCAGAGATCTACCTGCTCTGCCTGAGTGCTGGAGTTAAAGCAGTGCACACCACATGTGGAATAGCAACATTCTTCTTCTTGACAGTTCACACAGATAAGAACAAATCAGATTTAAATTACACTCAATAGGATATGCACAGTCTGTGCCTGTACAGGAAACAGAGATGCTTGCCTTTATGAACTCAAAAGCATTTTAAAATATTTGTTCAAGGGCTGGAGAGATAGCTCAGTGGTTAAGAGCATTGCCTGCTCTTCCAAAGGTCCTGAGTTCAATTCCCGGCAACCACATGGTGGCTCGCAACCATCTGTAATGAGGTCTGGTGCCCTCTTCTGACCTGCAGACATACACACTGACAGAATATTGTATACATAATAAATAAATAAATAAATATTTTTAAAAAAATATTTGTTCAATTTACTTAATACATTTTTGCTGTTGTTTGTTTCTTTTCGAGACAGGGTTTCTCTGTAGCTTTGGAGCCTGCCCTGGAACTAGCTTTTGTAGACCAGATTGTTCTTGAACTCACAGAGATCCACCTCCCTCTGCTTCCTGAGTACTGGGATTAAAGGTGTGCGCCACCATTGCGGGTAAATTTACTTGATATATTTATTGTGTGTGTTTATGCCACAACACACATTTGGATATCAGAAGACAACCTGAGGTAGTTGGTTCTCTTTCCTTCCACTGAATTGGTTCCTAGAAATGAACTCACATGTCATCAAGCTTAATGATAAACACCTTTACCTGCTAAACCATCTTGGAGCACTTTTTAGAAAAGGTCTATCTATCTATCTATCTATTTATTTATTTATTTACTATGCAATATTCTGCTTGCATGTATGTCCGCATGCCAGAGGAGGGTATCAGATCTCATTAGAGATGGTTGAGAGCCTCCATGTAGGTACTGGGAACTGAACTTTGGACCTTGGGAAGAGCTGCCAGTGCTCTTAATCTCTGAGCCATTTCTGCACCCTTCCATGAACTTTTAAACGAAGCTACAATTTGGAGAACATAATTAGCTATAGGTAACTATGTTAAGTATAAAATGATGAAGTCAAAGTTCCAGGGTTCTGGATTAAAACAATCATATACATAAATAAGACTCTCCATACAGCCACTTGCAGGCCTACACAACAGATGCTGCTTGGGAATTACGCATCAGAAATAAGTAGAACCTTCATTCTCTGTCACAATAATAGGGTAGCTGAAGGGGCAGATCACGTCACCACCTCCTTATCTGCAATCATGGAAGAAGTAAAGAATTTAAGCAATAGCCACGACAACTAGGACTAAGTGGACATGTTGAAATGGCACTCTATTCAGACACTTCAAATATAGAAGTGATCGTTTTTACACGTGTGGGAGAAGTGGGTATTAGATAAATGTTTAGTGATATAAGCCCATGCTAACAAGTGCTCATAATAAAGAACGGATAGTCATAAAACAAGGAATGCTTCTTAGAAGCATGGCTAATTAGAATATAATGGGGATTTGGAAAGTTGGCAAGGCTCATGAGTAAAACATTCCGCACTGGACAAAGAGTCAAAGGACATTCTGCAGATGATTAAATTACTAAAGCATTGCTCCTCTACAAATGAACACAAGTAAAAAAGACAAAAAGACACTGGGGAAAATGACAGTGGCATAAAAATGAACAGAAAAGAGTAAATGTTGATGGTTATCCCTTATATAGGTCAGAAAAAAAAACAACCTAGAAAAATACTAACTTGTAAAGTTAAAGAGAAAAACACCAAAGTAAAAGACAAAGAGTACATACATAAAACTAATACCTAAACCTCAGCATGAAATATTTAATATTTCAATCAAGGAGACCATACAAGGGTATGTGCATTAAGTCTAGCATCTATGTGTCCCTGGATACAAATAAATTATGGTGGTTCTCAGTCACTCTCCTACAGCAAGAAAGGTTTCTTATAAGGCTCATGGCTACAGTCATGGAAAACTACCCTTAAAAACTTTGAAGCTGGGGCAGAAAAGGTGGCTCAGCAGTTAAGAGCTGTTACTGATCTTACAGAAGACATGGGCTTGTTTCCCAGCACTCACCTGGCAAAAATACCCATACAAGGAAAATAAAAAATACATCAGCCGGGTAGTGGTGCTGCACGCCTTTAATTCCAGCATTCGAAAGGCAGAGACAGGTGGAATTCTGTGAGTTCAAGGCCAGCCTAGTCTACAGAGTGAGTTCCAGGACAGGTTTCAAAGCTACAGAGAAATCCTGTTTCGAAAATACAAAAAAAGAGATTTCTATTTTATTTTTATATGTATGAGTGCTTCCCTAAACATATGTAATTATATATGAAAGCATGTTATGCACCACATACATGTAGTACCTACCTGCAGAAGCCAGAAGAGGGAATCAGGTTTCCCTGGAGCTGAAGTTACAGATACTTGTGAACCACCAAATGGTTGGTTGTAAACCGAACCCAGATCCTCTGAAAGAGCAGCAACCACTGAGCCATCTGTCATATGGCCCTTCCCTCTTGCAAATAACAATTAAAAAAATGAACTTTAAAGTTTAGGTCTGTTTATACTAAATGATGGGAAAGCAGGATGACAAAGGGGCATCCATGAAGTCTCATACTTTATAAAACCTAAACTGAGACTCCCCAGCTCTGGCAGGAAAGAGGTTAAGGCAGCAGCAACAACTGCTGCTGGGCAGGGATGTATACTGTACAGAGAAAGGGGCTTGTGTCTAGAGAAAACTAAGTCATACAGAAACTAGAAATACTATATAAAATGTTCTTTTTTCTGAGATTAAGAAACATAAAATGAACCAAGACACAAACTGTCACCAGCTGAAAGATATAAAAAGAAGAGAAAAAGAGGAGTGCTATCTTTTACTATAATAAAAAGAATTAGAATAACATGTACAAGAAAAACAAGAAACTCCCTCCCAGGTGGCTGTGCCCCTTTGACATCAGGACTCCAAACCTACCGTGTGGTAGTGTTATGTTTGCACCATCAATGATTGCCTGTGCCAGTTCATGATCATTGCTTTCAAAAGCATGTGCTGCAGCCTTCAAGGCATCCCAGATCTCTTTCCGCCCCTCAAAAGCTGGTGCAGTGTCCCAAAATTCATCCCTCTTGCTGCGCAGTTGTCCATCTGTCATGGGATAATCGCTTTTCCATTTTGGTTTCTCCTTTTTCAAAGGCTGGTTACGACCTAGAGCAACTGAAAGGAGACAAGGCTGACATCAATATTCATTTTAAAAAAATCCTTATTTTCTGTAAGAAAAGTTATGCGGTTATATTCTCATTTTGGATCTTTTACCACAATTACAGCTAGATGCCTATTTACTGATTTTACTGATTTCTGCTGAAATTCTATTAGCCAATCTAGAGCAACTGGAGATAACTAGATGCAAAATTTCCTTTTCTGGATTTTTTTCTTCCTTCCAACTCAGAGCAATCTTCCTGATTCAGTCTCCTGAGTGCTAGGATTACAGGTATGAGCCACTGCAGCAGGCTGCGTAATTTTCAGTAAGTCAATAGCTCTTTTCTGAAGTATATTTCCTTTTTTTTTTTTTTGGTTTTTCGAGACAGGGTTTCTCTGTGGTTTTGGAGCCTGTCCTGGAACTAGCTCTTATAGACCAGGCTGGTCTCGAACTCACAGAGATCCACCTGCCTCTGCCTCCCAAGTGCTGGGATTAAAGACGTGCGCCACCACCGCCCGGCCCTGAAGTATATTTCCAAAGGATGATTTTAAACAGTTATAAGGGGCTGGGGAGGTGGTTTAGTCAGTAAAATGCCTGTGGTTCAAGCAGGAGACAGAGACAGGCAGATTCCTGGAGCTCAGTTGGCCATCCGATTCAGACAAAGCAGTTAACTCCATATGAGATCCAATTTAAAAAAAAAAAATCAAGTGACGAGTAACTGAGGAAGACACCAACAGTGGCCTCTCCCTTTATACGTACACACACACATACACATTGACAAAGAATTAAACTGCGGGTTGGGAACATAGCTCAGTTGGTGTGGGCAACACATATTAACGATCCCAGATCTGAGGAAGTAAAGACAAGCAAACCCTCAGGATTTGCTGGCTAGCTATCCTAGTCTACTTGGTGAGTTCTAAACTAATGAGAGACCTAGCCCAGAAAAGGAAGATAGATGGCTACTGAAGCAGACCAAATGGCCTCCACAAGCACACATGCACACCACTACCCCCATAAACATGCATACACAAGCATATTGACACACACACACACTCCCCATAGCTACGAGGAGGGTTATAATTACAAACTGAGAGTAGTGGCACATGCCTGTAATCTCAGCATTTGGGAGGCAGACACAGGTGAATCTCTGTTGAGGCCAACCTGGTCTGCAGAACAGAGTTCCAGTATAGCCAGGACTACAAAGAGATCATGTCTCAAAACAAAACCCCACACAACAACAAAATGTAACTGTAACAAATGTACCATTCTGGTAAGAAATGTTTACTCACAATGGGTAACTATGAACGACTCCAGGAAAATATGGGAATTTTCTGAATAAAAGTTCCATTCTGTTCATTAAAACATATATACATACATACATACATACATACATACATACATACACACCAAAAGCCAAGAAGCGTAGGAAGTGTTTTATCAAACTAACAAGGGCAGAATATGAGTGACAAATGCTGCAGCAGAGACTCAAGGGAAAGTAAATAGTGTGAAATAGTTTGAATCTCAGGATCTTTGGACATTAAAAAACAAAACAAACAAAAAAGAAACAGGAAGTCAAAGCAAATCTAAATTCCAAAAAGCCTACTTTTCTGTGTCCAAGAAGGCAAACCAGACCACCCAATTTAGGAAGAAAGTTAGTGGAATGATTCCTCCAACTTCCCCTCAGAGTGCTCAGAATACCTTTCTCTGAAAACTCATGCAAGAGCTAGTTCAGAAAGAAGTGGTGCAGAGGGATGAAATTCACAATTCACTTTTTTTTTCCTTTGAGGAACAAGGAAATCAAACAAGTAAATACTGGGTCAATGGATAAGCTCTTAGCCACAAACAACAACAACAACTACAGCAATGCTGTATTCTAGTGCCAACCCTAAGAAGAAAAGGGAAAGAGGCATATATCTCCTTAGAGAATGCTGCACAGCAACAGAATTAAAACAAATCTCAGGTAGCCTCTGTACTCAGATATTCCCACAGCCTACATAATCACTGATCTATTTTCTATGGGTCATACTGATTTCTACTGCCTTCTTACCTCTGGGTCTATCTCCAGTACCAGGCATAATAAAGCTTAATAGACAGAAGTAAACAGGATATTAAACTATGATGAAAAGATAAAAAATGTTGGGAAGATTAGGGAGATAAATGACAGTGCAGATAGAAAGCAGAGAAGGCATGCATCAAAATTCACTCTGTTCCAGCTGGGTGGTGGTGGCGCACACCTTTAATCCCAGCACTTGGGAGGCAGAGGCAGGCAGATTGCTGTGAGTTCAAGGCCAGCCTGGTCTACAAGAGCTAGTGAAACCCTGTCTCGAAAAACAAAAAAACAAAAAAAAGTACTGTTCCATATTTAATTGCAGGAAGAATATTAATTTAAAAGAATCTAAAATGGTTCTAAAGCACGAATACAAAATAAATATGACTTTTAACCCCTGGGAAATTTCTCTTTCCCAGCCTGCATTCCTTTATGACGGGGCTAACTAATATGGTAAAGTACATTTGGTTTGACATCTGAATTGAAATAAATTCATTTTACTAGGTCTGACCATTGATTTCAAGGTCAAACGTCCCTGGTCTCTTTAGTCTTTCATATAAACCTTCAGTACTGACATGTGATGATGTTTTATTCCCCTAAATGAAATGCAAAGCAAGCAAGTTTTAAAAGGACAAGTATAACAGAGCAGGGAACACATCCATCTGGTAGCATAGCTGGAAACAAAATCCAAGTCTCCATATGTAATCAACAAATAGGTACTGCCTACTTAGGGTAACACTCTATCTGTGTCTATGAGGTTTGATTCAAATGTGAAAATTCAATCTGTAGTAATGGCTTTCCGCTACATACTGACAAAATTAAAGCACCATTCTCAATAGAATGTCCAAAATATGTCCAATAACCATGACTGACCACTGGTTCCACCAAGGTGAAATGAAAAGGCAGATTTCATTTTCAGCTACATTAACCTCTACTTGAGTAGAAAATTTATACTCAATCTCAGTCATTGAGCCTAAGTAAAAAGAAAGGCACGGTAACAAGTGAGCAGATTCTGTGCCATCTACTTGGATAATGTGTTGGGTTGACCTGAGCAGTTCTAGACTCTCATATATTTTAAATATTCTAAGCATGTAACTTGGTGCAGTTTCTTGTCATTGTGAGATCAGCAACAAAACCTCTACAGTCTCACTATCTGATATGAACAATTCAAAAAGGACCTCAAATTTGGTATGGTGGTACCTACATACAATTCTAGTTACCCAAGAGGCTGAGGCAGGAGGATGGCAAATTTGAATCTAGCCTAAGCAAGACCCCATTTCAAAAAGGAAGCTCTAGCCAGACATGCGGCATGATGGTGCACACCTTTAATCCCAAGCACTCAGAAGGCAGAGACAAGTGAGGCTGCCCTAGTCTACAGAGCAAGTTCCAGAACAGCTAGGGTGACACTGAGAAACTGTGCTGTGGGATAAAACTTTTGTACATTGTAAAGATTTGTTACTTGTATTGGTTTAATAAAATGCTGACTGGCCAATAGCCAGACAGGAAGTATAGGCGGGACAACCAGACTAAGAAAATTCTGGAAAGGCCAGACACAGTTGCCACCCAGGCGTGGATGAAGAATGCTGCACTGATAAAAGGTACCAAGCCACATAACACAGACAAGAATTATGGGTTAACTTAACATGTAAGCACTAGTTAATAATAAGTGTGAGCTAACAGGCCAAAGAGCTTATAATTAATATAAGCCTCTATGTATTTCTTTGGGACTGAATGGCTGCAGGACCAGGCAGGACAGAAACTTCCATCTACAAAACCCTGTCTCAAAAACAAACAAACAAACAAAACCAAGACAACAGTTTTCAAATACAAAACAAACAAACAAACAAACAAAAAACAGAAAAGTAAAAACACCCTTTTCGTATGTGAATTACCTTCCTTACCTATGTGAGGTAGCTTTATTTCTTCTGCTCATATTTGTACTAAGACCAAGAACACAGTCTCAGAGTCTCTCCCCCCCCCCTCTCTCTCTCTCTCACACACACACACACACACACACACACACACGGAACACATTTATATTGGTTAAGGTAATCATCATTCTGAATGTGTTTTAAACCATATCCTGTCAAAAGTTCCATGATAATTCCTTTGCAGGAGTAAACAAAACAAAAATGAGTATTCACCGTGAAGACATGAAATAGGCTCATCTTATTTCTGTCTAGGTTTCTGAACCTTAAACATATATAGTATGTATCATCTGAGTGTAGAACATTCATTATTAAAATAACCAAATCTCTGTGGCAATCATTACTATTTGAAAAGTCATAGTTTTTTGGGGGATTGGGGTGGTATTTTTTTGAGACCAGGTTTCTCTGTGTAATAGCCCAGGCTGTCCTGGAACTCACTCTGCAGACCAAGCTGGCCTTGAACTCACAGAGATCCACCTGCCTCTGCCTCCTGAGTGCTGGAATTGAAGGCATACACCACCACCACCCAGTGGAAAGTCAGATTTAATTTTTTTTTTATTTTTACACATGTGAGTGTTTTGCCTGCAGGTATGTGCATCACATATGAGCAGCATCCACAGAGGCTAGAACAGAGTGTTGGAACCCCTGACACTGAAGCTACAGACAGTTTTGAGTTTACATGTAGGTATTGGGAATTGAACTCAGGTCCTCTGGATCCAGTGTCCTTAACCACACAGCTATCTCTCCAGCCCTAATATAATTAAGTCTCTCCACTATCTGACCTTAAAAGTTTCATGTTGGTTTCAACAGAGTACCAAAACAAGTCAAAAAAGGCTTCATGATAACCTAAATCAGAGTTATTGCCCAACTTATCTTTAGTTAAATAAACCGGGGGGGGAAAAAAAAGCTATTTTGGCAAATTAATTCAAGCTATCATCTCATTAAAACATATGACTTGGGTGATTAAAGACAGAACCTAGGTCCTCTGCAAGAGCAACAAGTGTTCTTAACTGCTAAGCTATTTCTCCGGCCCTCTGCAAGAGCAACAAGTGTTCTTAACTGCTAAGCTATTTCTCCAGCCCTTTTCCTTGTAAAGGTTAAACACTGTTTCCTCACTCTGTCACAGATTTAATACTAAAAAGCTAAAGGCTTGCTTTTCAGATGGAACTAAGTAGCATATGACTTTAAAAACATTTTTTTACTTTTTTAAAGATTTTATTTATTTATTATGTAGACAACATTCTACCTCCATGTATGCCTGCAGGCCAGAAGAGGGCGCCAGATCTCATTACAAATGGTTGCGAGCCACCATGTGGTTGCTGGGAATTGAACTCAGGTCCTCTGGAAGAACAGTCAATGCTCTTAACCACTGAACCATCTCTCCAGCCCCTTTAAAAACATTTTTATCACAAATTCATTTAGACAGTCTGTTTATAAGAAACAATGATCTTTGGGAAGATAGGTCAGTAAGTAAAGTCTTTGCTATGCAAACATGAGGACCTGCGTTCGATGGAAAGCACACATAAAAAGCTGTGACTGACATAATATCCTTATGATTCTAGTGCTGGAGAGGTAGAGACAGAGTGGGGCTTATCAGCCAGTCAAGCTGACCTAAGTAGCAAGCCCAGGCCAGAAAAATGAATCTGAGGGTGGCCTCCATATATCCCTCCCCCCAGACAGAGATCTTAAAAAGTGCCTCATGATTATGAAGTCTTTTCTTCCTTTTGATCTTTCTTTGAAAAATTCCTGACTTAATGTTTGGGACTCCTCAGATAAAGAAAGGAAAGGTCAGAATACAAAGGCAAGATAAAAATACCAAGACTAAGATGAGTGACAGTGGCAGACTCCTTTAATCCCAGCAACTGGGGGCAGAGGCAGGCAGATCTGTGAGTTTGGGGCCAGGCTGATCTACAGAGTTCCAGGAGAGCTAGAATTGTTACACAGAGAAACCCTGTCTCCAAAAAACAAAATTAAAAAAAAAAAAGCCAAGATGTGACCATGACAATATTAGTTGTAACAAACAGAAACCTGGAAAGCATCAGCTTCCCTAGTACAATATGCCTGGGGGTGGGGATGACAAAAGAGACACCATCAAAAGACAAATTATCGTCTCAAGCAATTTTCAAGTATCTAAAGGAGGAAGAACCAGGACAGAAAAGTCACCCTATCTGCTACTGACTAAAGGCATAAAAAAAGAAGGAAAATCTTCTAGTCACTTCAAAGCTAAGGGGACAGTGCAGAACTCTGACAGCAGATTTTGCGGCCCTCCCGGAGCTAGCAGAAACAAACCTAAAGTCCATAGGTCTCTAAGGGGGAGGGACCTTGAACAAAATTTCTTACTCAATCCAACAATAGACCAGAAAAGCTAGTTTCAGAGTCTCCTCAAGATAAACTTCAGTGAATATGAAACTGTTGCTGTTTTTATTAGTGTTTATAGATGAAGACTTTCAGTTAAAGAAAGGAAAAAACATAAAAACAGAAAACCTTATTAACTCTGGATTAGTAATGTCAATATAAGCTTATGACCTAAAAATGCTCAAAAATATTTTATATCTTTTTAACTAGATGCCTAGAGTGACAACTTAGCAGAGCTAGGTAATAACTGAGCTCCAGAGCTTAGTTCTAAGTGAAAATCCCAATTTAAAGGAGACACAGCTTCTTAGAGCAGGGGTTCTCAACGTGAAGAGGCGGTCACAGATATCTTGAATATCAGATATTTACATTATGATTAACAGTAGCAAAACTACAGTTATGAAGCAACAACGAAATAATTTTATGGTTGGGAGACATCACAACATGAGGAACTGTGTTATAAAAGGGTTGCAGCATTATGAAGGCTGAGAACTACTGCTTTACAGAAACATCTATTTTTAGGCACGGACTACAGAAAACTAAACCAGGTTGTGACAACTCAATGAAATTAATATTTCAGTAATTTCACACATACACAAAACTATGGAAACCAAAACCCTGTAGGTAGTCAGCCATAAACGTAATGTGTATGGAACTCAACTCTGATCTGTAATCGCTATTATATGATCACTTTAGTGTTATCAGCTGTTTGTATCCCCTCAAATTCCTGTCACGCCACAATACCCAAAGCATGATATCTGGAGGAAGAGTCTTTGGGAGGTAATGAGTTTATGCAGGCAGGACACTCTAGGATGGGATTAGGAGAAAGAGATAACACTACCATGAGAGGACATATAAAAGGCAGCTAAATGGGTACCAAATGGGATCTTACTAAACATCAAATCAATCACCACCTCAATATTAGAGATCCCAACTTTCAGAATTGTGAGAAATAAATTTCAGAAGTCACCCAGTCTACATTACTGTTACAGTGATCTGACCTGACTAAAATAGATACTGTCACCAAGAAGCAGGGCATTGTAATAAATACCTAAAAGGGTAGAAATACTATGCAAGTAGCGGCTGGAAGAGGGTGACCCAGCGTTGCCACTGTAACAAAACACCTAAGAAAATCAACAGATAATGAGGAAATGGGTATTTGAGCTCATACTTTTGGAGGTTTCAGCCTAGATCCTTTGTGCCTGTGAAGACCCACACTGGTAGAAGCACATGGCTGATGTTAACTGAGCAAAGAAGCAAGGAGAATAGGGAGACTGCCAGGGTCTCATTATCGCCGTCAAAGTCCTGAAAGACCTAAAGGCTTTCAGGTCCTAGAACCTCCCCAAACACCATCCTGGAATTCAAGTCTTTAAGATAAGGGACTTAAAGAAAGACATTCAAGTTCTAACTATAGCAAAGATTTTTGAGGTACGTGCATGCTAGAAAAAACCAATGTTCCTAAGAAGAGATTGCGAAAGGCAATTCTGCAGTGTGTTCTAAAAGAAAAGAGAGGCTGATGAGACGGCCAAGCAGGTAAAAGGTGACTTATCACTAAACCTACTAACTTGAGCTCGATCCTTGGGACCCATATGGTAGAAAGATAGGACTGACTCCTGGAACTTGTCCTCTGACCTCCACATATGAGTTGTGTAAGTGTACAGAGAGAGAGAGACACAGAGAGAGAATAAATGTGATACAAATTTTAAAAGAAAAGAAAATCCAAAATCCTTTATATTCTAGAGAAAGTATGAATAGTCATGAAAAGGATGGTGAAAGAAACATGGAAAGTAAAAAACACTAAAATGACAACTCAGAAACAACGAATGTTACTGAACTGGATGGAGCAAGGTGATCCTGGTTATAAAGAGGCAAAAACCTGGCTGAACTGTGTTTACACTTCAGTGTTCTGTGGGAGCAGTAAACTGGTTCTTTAGCTAAGGTGATGACATATCTGTGAGCTAAAGCCACTTCTCAGGCCAGTGCTGAAGGAGCAGCTTGGTCTCCTTTGACAGGAAGTAGTAAAAGGTATGGAGAGAGAGTGAAGACACAAGTTTTCAGCAAAAAGGGATCAGAACTCAAATGATTTACAAAAGTCACTGCACTCAGCACTCGTATTACAAAACAAATGGGGACAGGGCACAGATATAACAGTTCAACTTTCAACAGGCCAGGCAGCCAACCTCTAAGCAGTTTCATGTTTCTATTTATGTATGTTTTTAGTCCTACATAGTCTTATGTTCAATGAGCAGTAAGACTAACAGGCCAACAGTTAGACCAGCAACAGAAGAGAACTGTGGGGAAACTCTCCATGCAATGGAGCTTATTTAGAACAAAGACTAAATAACTCAATAACAATACATTAAAGGGTACTTAATTTATGGTAAATTGCAAGATTACTTTTTCTTCTTCCCAGTTCTTACTGAAAAAATAACCTTGGACATTTGGTATAGGCTAAAATGTAAGATACTGAAGTCCATCTTTCTCACTGACTGTAGCAGAAATCTGGGACAAAATGCAAAACACAATTAACTGAAGGTTCTGAAAAGTTGATCAGAGTGGCAAGCAGAAGCCAAACATAAAGAATCATCCTCACTGAGCTAATCATTCTTCCACTTTTTATATATTTTTTTTCTCTCAGATTTGATCTCTGGCAGTTTCGGTATGGAAATGCAGAAAAAGGAATTCTTAGAAACAGAAATGAGGGGCTGGCAAGATGGCTCAGAACAAGAGTGAGACCTAAATTTGGATCCCCAGCACCCATTTAAGAGTTTGGGCATTAATTTCTAACAAAACTGACTTCAAACTAAAATCAATCAGAAGAGATCGAGATGGACACTTTATACTCATAACAGGAACAATTTTTCAGGATGACGTCTCAATCCTGAATATTTACGCCCCTAATATAAAAGCACCCACGTATGTAAAAGAAATATTACTAAAACTCAAGGCAGACATCAAACCACACACACTAGTAGTAGGAGACTTCAATACACCTCTCTCAGCAATGGACAGGTCAATCAGACAGAAACCTAATAGAGAAGTAAGAGAACTACTGGAGGTAATGAAGCAAATGGACTTAACAGACATCTATAGAACATTCCACCCAAATAGGAAAGAATATGCCTTCTTCTCTGCAGCCCATGGAACCTTCTCGAAAATTGACCACATACTTGAAAACAAAGGAAACCTCCACAGATACAAAAAAATATCAGTGTCCACCTGTGTCTTATCAGATCACCACGGATTAAAGTTAGAATTCAACAACAATCCTACCTCCAGAAAGTCGACAAACTCATGGAAACTGAACAGTCAACTACTGAACCACACCTGGGTCAAGGAAGAAATCAAGAAAGAAATTAAAGTCTTCCTTGAATTTAATGAAAATAAAGGGACAACATACTCAAACCTATGGGACACTATGAAAGCAGTGCTAAGAGGAAAGTTCATAGCACTAAGTGCCCACTTAAAGAAAACAGAGAAAGCATACATCGGAGACTTAACAGCACACCTGAAAGCTTTAGAAAAAAAAGAAGCAGATGCGCCCAGGAGGAGTAGAAGACTGGAAATAATCAAACTGAGGGCGGAAATCAGCAAAATAGAAACGCAGAAAACAGTCCAAAGAATCAATGAAACAAAAAGTTGGTTCTTGGAGAAAATCAACAAGATCGACAAACCCCTATCCAAACTAATTAAACGACAGAGAGAGAACACGCAAATAAATAAGATCAGAAATGAAAAGGGGGACATAACCACAGACACTGAGGAAATTCAGAGACTCATTAGATCTTACTACAAAAGCCTGTATGCCACAAAACTAGAAAATGCAAAAGAAATGGACAATTTTTTAGATAAGTACCATATACCAAAGCTAAACCAAAACCAGGTGAACGATCTAAATAGACCTGTTAGTCGCGAAGAGCTAGAAACCGTTATCAAAAATCTACCTTCCAAAAAAAGCCCAGGACCAGATGGTTTCAATGCAGAATTCTACCAGAACTTCCAAGAAGAGCTAATACCTATACTCCTTAATGTATTTCACAATATAGAAACAGAAGAGTCATTGCCAAATTCCTTTTATGAAGCTACAGTTACCCTGATACCAAAACCACACAAAGACCCAACCAAGAAAGAAAATTACAGGCCTATCTCACTCATGAATATCGACGCAAAAATTCTCAATAAAATACTGGCAAACCGAATCCAAGAACACATTAGAAAAATTATCCATTATGATCAAGTAGGCTTCATCCCAGAGATGCAGGGCTGGTTCAACATACGCAAATCTATCAATGTAATCCACCATATAAATAAACTGAAAGAAAAAAACCATATGATCATTTCATTAGATGCTGAAAAAGCATTTGACAAAATTCAACACCCCTTTATGATAAAAGTCTTGGAGAGATTAGGGATACAAGGGTCATACCTAAATATAATAAAAGCTATTTACAGCAAGCCGTCAGCTAACATTAAATTAAATGGAGAAAAACTCAAAGCCATCCCACTAAAATCAGGAACACGACAAGGCTGTCCACTCTCTCCATACCTCTTCAATATGGTGCTTGAAGTTCTAGCAATAGCAATAAGACAACATAAAGGGATCAAGGGGATTCGTATCGGAAAAGAAGAAGTTAAGCTCTCGTTATTTGCAGATGATATGATAGTATACGTAAGCGACCCCAAAAACTCTACCAAAGAACTCCTACAGCTGATAAACACCTTTAGTAATGTGGCAGGATACAAGACCAACTCCAAAAAATCAGTGGCCTTCCTATACACTAAGGATAAGGAAACAGAGAGGGAAATTAGAGAAGCATCACCTTTCACGATAGCCACAAATAGCATAAAATATCTTGGGGTAACTCTGACCAAGGATGTGAAAGATCTATTTGACAAGAACTTTAAGTCTTTGAAGAAAGAAATTGAAGAGGACACCAGAAAATGGAAAGATCTTCCTTGCTCCTGGATTGGGAGGATCAACATAGTAAAAATGGCAATTCTACCAAAAGCAATCTATAGATTCAATGCAATCCCCATCAAAATCCCATCAAAATTCTTCACAGATCTGGAGAAGACAATAATCAACTTTATATGGAAAAACAAAAAACCCAGGATAGCCAGAACAATCTTATACAATAAAGGATTGTCTGGAGGCATTACCATCCCTGACTTCAAACTCTACTACAGAGCTACAGTATTGAAAACAGCTTGGTATTGGCATAAAAACAGAGAAGTCGACCAATGGAATCGAATAGAAGACCCTGACATTAACCCACAAACCTATGAACACCTGATTTTCGATAAAGGAGCTAAAAGTATACAATGGAAAAAAGAGAGCATCTTCAACAAATTGTGCTGGCAAAACTGGATGTCAACCTGTAGAAGAATGAAAATAGATCCATATCTATCACCATGCACAAAACTCAAGTCCAAATGGATTAAAGACCTCAATATCAGTCTGAACACAGTGAACCTGATAGAAGAGAAAGTGGGAAGTACTCTACAACACATGGGCACAGGAGACCACTTCTTACGTATAACCCCAGCAGCACAGACATTAAGGACCTCATTGAATAAATGGGACCTCCTGAGACTGAGAAGCTTCTGTAAAGCAAAGGACACTGTCACTAAGACAAAAAGGCAACCCACCAACTGGGAGAAGATCTTCACCAACCCCGCAACTGACAAAGGTCTGATCTCCAAAATATATAAAGAACTTAAGAAACTAGACCGTAAAAGGCTAATCAACCCAATTATAAAATGGGGCATTGAGCTGAACAGAGAATTCTCAACAGAAGAACTTCAAATGGCCAAAAGACACTTAAGGTCATGCTCAACTTCCTTAGCGATCAGGGAAATGCAAATCAAGACAACTTTAAGATACCATCTTACACCTGTCAGAATGGCTAAAATCAAAAACACCAATGATAGCCTTTGTTGGAGAGGTTGTGGAGAAAGGGGTACACTCATCCATTGCTGGTGGGAATGCAAACTTGTGCAACCACTTTGGAAGGCAGTATGGCGGTTTCTCAGGAAATTCGGGATCAACTTACCCCTGGACCCAGCAATACCACTCTTGGGAATATACCCAAGAGAGGCCTTATCATACAACAAAAGTATATGCTCTACAATGTTCATAGCAGCATTGTTTGTGATAGACAGAACCTGGAAACAACCTAGATGCCCTTCAATGGAAGAATGGATGAAGAAAGTATGGAATTTATACATATTAAGAGTACTACTCAGCAATAAAAAACAAGGACTTCTTGAATTTTGCATACAAATGGATGGAAATAGAAAACACTATCCTGAGTGAGGTAAGCAAGACCCAAAAAGAGGAACATGGGATGTACTCACTCATATTTGGTTTCTAGCCATAAACCAATGACATTGAGCTTATAATTAGTGATCCTAGAGAAGCTAAATAAGGAGAACCCAAAGAAAAACACATAGGCATCCTCCTGAATATTAACCTTCAGCAAGCGAGGAAAGGAGACAGAGACAGAGACCCAAATTGGAGCACAGGACTGAAATCTCAAGGTCCAAATCAGGAGCAGAAGGAGAGAGAGCACGAGCATGGAACTCAGGACCGCGAGGGGTGCACCCACACACTGAGACAATGGGGATGTTCTATTGGGAACTCACCAAGGCCATCTGGCCTGGGTCTGGAAAATCCTGGGATAAAACCGGACTCTCTGAACATAGCGGACAATGAGGACTACTGACAACTCAAGAACAATGGCAATGGGTTTCTGATCCTACTGCACGCACTGGCTTTGTGGGAGCCTAGGCAGTTTGGATGCTCAACTTACTAGACCTGGATGGAGGTGGGGGTTCCTTGGACTTCCCACAGGACAGGGAACCCTGATTGCTTTTCGGGCTGGGGGGGGGGACTTAACTGGGGGAGGGGGAGGGAAATGGGAGGCGGTGGCGGGGAAGAGACAGAAATCTTTAATAAATAAATAAATTAAAATAAAATAAAATAAAATAAAGAAAAAAAAGAGTTTGGGCATGCCTCTGTAACCTCAATTCTTGGAAGGCCGAGACAGGCAGATCCAGGGGCACACTGGCAGCTAGCTTGGCAAAAACAGGGAGCCCCAGTTTCAGTAAGACAACCCATCTTTTCCATTTTCAAGACAGGGTCCCATGTAGTCTAGGTTGGCCTATAACTTGTTATGTTGTCAAAGATGACCTTAAACTTCTGATTCTCCTGCCTGTATCTCCTGAATGCTGGGATTACAAGTGTCCAGCACCATGCCTGGTTTGTGTAGTGCTGGGAATTAAACCCAGGGTTTTGTTAACGCTAGATAAGTACTCTTCCAAATGAGTTATGCCTCCCAGCCAGAGACCCTATCTTAAAATAAGATGAAGTCAACCTCTGGCCTTATACACACTGCACCCTGGTTCAGGCACCAAAGGGTTGGTCACCAAAAACTTAAGTGAGAAAACCTGGTTTTGAGACAAAGTAACCAGGAAAAAGAAAAAAAAAAGTTAATACAACATAAAGAAAGTGAGGTTATTTCTTCTCTATCCTTTTCATCACTTTTTTTCATCGTGTTATCTTAAAAGGCCATGTTGGTTACGTGGGAGCATAGGGTAGTGCTCTAAACAGCTGAGAGGAATCTCTTTCCAGTTAAAAGGTAGAGAACAATGGCCTTTGGAGTGGAGAGATGAATAGATGGACAGATAGACAACAGTACTCCACAGAACAAATAGCTGGACAACAGCCTAAAATTCTGTGTGTGAACTAAGCCTAATCTCCGATTCATCAATGATCTGAGAGCACTGGCCATAAAGCAGCACAGTAATGGCTCTGATATAAACAAACCAGCAATTACTAGGATGTGCTGCTATTAAGCCTAACAAAGGCTTTGAAAAGCAAATGGACATACATCAGAACCACTAACACACAAAGAACTCAGTCTGAAGCAACTAGGTTGAGGGTTAAAACTGTGAAACAAAGCAAAGCAAACTGATAGTCTTCAGGAAATTTAATAAAGACCTACACTCTCAAATGTTCAAGATGTCCAGGAAACAATCCAGTATTGCTCAATACAAAAGAAATATGTGGCCAATTTTCAAGAGAAAAGATGATAAACAAATGGAAAGTTCTGAGATGATCCAGATGTTGAAATGATCAAAAACTTTAAAGTTACAATCATGTTTTATAAGATTAAAAACAAACTGAAATAAAAGCCCTTTCCTCTTTTCCCTGCTTTCTTTTTTCTTTTGGTTTTTTGAGATAGGGCTCACTACATAGATCAGACCATCTTGAACTCACCATCCTCCTGCATCAAACTCCTAAGTACTAGGAATACAGGCACATGCCACCATGCCTAGCATCAAAAATTCTTAGAAGAGAACAAATTACCATCAACAAACAAATGTAAATTTGGTGCGGGAGAAGTGTCTGTATCCTGTCAATCATGTATTTTAATAAAACGCTGATTGGCCAGGCAGGAAGTATATGTAGGAAAACCAGACAGGAAGTAGAGGTGGAAAAAAGAGAAAAGGAGTATTCTGGGAAGAAGGAAGCTCCCGCTCACACTCCTGCCCAGACCACCCAGACCACCGAGAAGCAAGATGTAACCTATCCAGCTGAAAGGTACCGAGCCATGTGGCTAACATAGATAAAAATAATGGGTTAATATAAGCTACAAGAGCTAATAAGAAGACTGAGCTAATGGGCCAATCAGTTTTATAACTTATGGAGATCTCTGTGTGGTTTTCTTTGGGACTTGCCGGATGTGGGAACTGGGCAGGACAGAAATCCCCACAGCCGGCCCTCATGTTACAAAAATTCTAGAAATGAGGCCAGATGTGGTGGTGCATGCCTTAAATCCTAGCACTCAGGAGGAAGAGTCAGGGAGATCTCCGAGTCTGAGGCCAGCCAGGGCTACACAGTGAGACCCTGTTTCAATAAACAAACAACCAATCAAACAAAAATATAAATAAATCTGGAAATAAAAAATATAGTACCTAAGTGTTACAATCACCCCTAGAAAGAAGAGGTGGGCTTAACTGAATGAGTATAGTTGAAAGAATCCTTACAGGTACAGGGCTACAATGCTCCATCCCATTCCTTCCTGACCAGTTAACACCAGAGTGAAGCATGCAGGCTGAAATCAGAGCTCCATGCTTGCTACATCTTCAAACATTTGTTATGAGACCAGGGAAACACCTAGCACAGTTGCCAAACACCAACCAGGTCTTGACCTGTTAAGCATAGAGATCAGCATTTGAATATCTACATAGTCAGTTGGATTACTTAATTTTATATTCTGTAAGAATGTCCTCCAGTTGCCAGAACAATCATATGTAGTTCAACAGTGACTTCATGGTTCAAGGCAAGGCTTAGATAGAAATCTTGGGGGTTCGTCTTTGAGTTTGAGGTTAGCCTGGTCTATAGAGATAATTCCAGGACAGTCAGAACTACTCAGAGAAACTCTGAAACAATCAAACAAATCTTGGGGGTTCTTTTTGCCTTTATACTCCAGAGTTCCATCTTAATGACATCATGAAGGCATATGGGGAGAGATGCATAAATATCAGATGAGCATTAAGAAAACATAAGAGGGATGCTGGAAAGATGGCTCATCAGATAAGAGCACTTGGCTGTTCTTCCAGAGGTCCTAAGTTCAATTCCCAGCAACCACATGGTGGCTCACAACCCTCTGTATGAGATCTGTCTCCCTCTTCTGGACTGCAGGCATACATGCAGACAGAACATTGTATACATAATAAATAAATAAACCTAGAAAACATAAGAACTCTTCAAGATGCACTTTGTTGGTTTCCTCTGGCTAATAAGAAAGTTCTGTTTCCTGATGGGGTAATCTGCTAGGACTGATGTGAAGCTTTTGGTAAACTAGACCGGCATAACACTGTAATAGGGGGTGTAATGAAACACAGAGAAACAGGTGAAGACAACTCCTCTGACAACCTGTGTGGACACTTACCTGATTCTCTTTCCCAACACTCTCTGTATCTTTTGCCTTTTCATCTCAGCTATAACAAGTCCAGAAAACCAGCAGTTCTCAGTATCCCCTGCATCACCCCTTTGACTGGAAGATACTGTCCTTCCTGGCAGAGGTGATGTTCCCTGGACCTAGCAAGCACACTGTCAGGAGTAAGCCAGTTTCTTAGTGATTGGGAAACCTTGGTATCAAAAACAGCCCCTAATGGTAGAGAGCTATTGGAAAACTCCTGAAGAGTGTAGGCAGTGTAGACATCCTGTGGACTGATTTCATGGCTATGGAGAGCTTCCAGGTCAACACTATTTGAGAAGGCTATAGCTTTGGGCCTGAGGTGATAAAACAGTTGCTAGTCAAATATAAGCTGCAACCCCTGAGCCAAGCTATGCATTCTGCCACAACCACAAGGTATTAGACATCTTTTCTGCCTCCAGTTACTGTTTGTCAGTAATACAGGAGTCTACACCAAACTGGGGTCAGCACAGACCATGGAGTACTATCAAACCAGCACGGCAACCCACACACTGAGGCAAAGGATTAGCAAAGAAGAGTAATTAGCTGAGAGCTCCATGGACAGGAAGTTACCTGCTCAGACCTCTTTGGTATTTAAGAGGAGAAAACTTATTTGATCACACCACGATTGAGTAGGTAGCCACTGTGGAGTCTACTGCTTCTCAAACTGTCATAGTGGATGCTAATATCACAGGCAGTGAACAGCAGGGCAGACACTCAATGACACAAGTCCTGGCTGGAGGACTCGGCCACAGAACCACTAATTCAGGAGAATATACAGTAGTCAAGTCTGGGGTAGGGAGGCACTATAAAAACCAATTAATCTGGATTTTTTTTGGATCAAAGACAACAATCATCCGAGGTTCATCTCATTGGATGAATTTGGGGAGTCTTGGGAGACATTCAGCTCTCATGTGAACACTGGCATTACATATCACCGCATCTGTGACCTTGTCCAAAACATCCATTCCAACAAGGATGGCCACAATGACATCAACAAACTCCCTGAGACACTGTCTGGTGTAGTCCTGTTCAAAGGGAAATGTCTCAGCTTCCCTACAATTTACAGAAGCCCACAGCAGCATCATCCAGGCACTATGAAAGAACTTGGTTTTATATTGCCCATGGTACCATATAGGCAAGGAAAGCTTACTGCTTCTAAGACTTGTAGAACTTTATGCTCAGAACTTGCCTATCAACATGCGCCAGAATCACCATGTATCTGGGTGTACATTTGTGTGTGTGTGTGTGTGTGTGTGTGTGTGTGTGTGTGAGAGAGAGAGAGAGAGACAGAGACAGAGACAGAGACAGAGACAGAGACAGACAGACATAGGTGTCACCATCTCACCAACTTCACAAAGTATACTTCAGTTATTCTTAAATTCTGAAATCAAGTGAATGATGGTGGTGCATGCATGCCTTTAATCCCAGAATTCGGAAGACAGAGGTAGGAGGATCTCTAAGTTTAAAGCCAGCCTCATCTACAGAGTGGGTTCCAGGACTGGCTCCACAGCTACTGGGTAACCCTGTCTCGAAAAATCAAGCCAAGCCAAAACAAAAACAAACAAAAAAAATCACTGAAATCCTTTCCTAGTTAAGAACTTTTAATCCAAATATCACTGTTTTCATTCTGTATCTTTGTTTTAAAAAACATGCTAGCACACGTTATATGACATTTAAATTACCACATAAAGTAGAAAACAAACTGTTAGAGGAAAGGTAGTTTAAAGGGAATGGGAACAAGAGAAGTTGATGGATGGCTGGGTATGGTAGCACACACCTTTAATTGTAGCACTCCGGAAGCAGACACACAGGTGGAATTCCCTGTGAATCTGAAACCAGCCTGCTCTACACGGAGTTCAGTGAGATTCTGACAGACAGACAGACAGACAGACAGACAGGGAAGAAGGAAGGAAAGAAGGAGGGAGGGAGGGAGGGAGGGAGGGAGGGAGGGAGGGAAGGAAGGAAGGAAGGAAGGAAGGAAGGAAGGAAGGAAGGAAGGAAGGAAGGAAGGAAGGAAGGAAGGGTCAACAAGTAAAAGCACTTGCTGCCAGGCTTAACAATCTGAGTTTGACCCCCAGAATCCATATGACAATGGATGGAGAGAACCAACTGCACAATGCTGTCCTCTGCCTTCCATAGATGTGCTGTGGTGGAACATGCACAAACACACAAAAAACTTTAAGACTTGGGGTTGTACTTCACACACACACACACACACACACACACACACACACACACACACACTGAACACTTTAAGACCTCGGGTTGTAGTTCAGTAGTAGAAAACTCTTCTAAAATGTACAAGGTCTTAGGTTTGAGCCACAGCACAGGGGATGGGGGAAGAGTCCTGAATGTACAGCACTGGAAATTCAGACAGAAAAGACAATACTAGTATTTAAAAATGTTTGTGCATGTGTGAGCTGAGATCTCTCATGTGGGAGACACATTTAGTTTCAAAAAGCTCACTTAACCCCAAAGGGAAAGCTGAAAAATCACAAGTAGGGCTGAGGAGATGCTGAGCAGCTAAGAGCACTGGTTGCTCTTCAGAGCACCACATGGTGTCTCACAACCGTATGTAACTTCACTCCTAGGGGATAACACCCTTTCCTGGCCTCCATGAGTACGAGGCACACATGTGGCTAATGCACAGACACACATACACACACATAATTAGATAGAATTTTTTCAAAACTCGCAAACACATACAGCATAGTCAAACTTCTAAAAATCAAAACCGAAGAGATCGTGAAGCAATCATAGCAAGGTCTTGTATTACATACTGAAGGATGACACAAGCGTCAGTGGACTTTGTTTCAAAACCAGAGGGCAGAAGGTAAGACAATGTTAAATAGCTAAGTATCAAATTGTCAACCTCAGTTCTGACAACTGATGGACAATGACAGCAGAGGGCTCAGAAACAAAGGACAAGTAGGTAAACCAAATTATATGAGAAAATAAAAATGAATTTTCTCCTCTGACTCTTAAAATAGGTATGACTGCAAAAAGCAAAATTAACGATGCTGTATAAGTCATGGTGGATGAGCAGCCAGTGTCCCTGCTATGGGATATTGAAGTAGTGCATAACACACACACTCACAGCTTTTTTTAAAAAAAAAAAAAGGTAAATGGACTGACAAGAAGGCTTAGCACATGTGACCAAAGCTAGTGACTTAAGTTTGACTTCTAGAACCCATAGAAAGAACCAATTCCTGAAAAAAGTCCTCTGACCTCCACAAGTGCACCATGGTGGTGCACAATAAATAACTGTCCTGTTGTTTTTTAAATGGGGGGAAGAATCAATTTAAGAAAATTTTATGGTTTAAGGAAACCAATAAGAATGAAATAAATGTGATACTGCACACCATCTACAAGAATCTCCTGTAAATATGCTGACACAGAAAGGCTAAAAGTAAAAGGACAGAAAGCAAACACTAGGGGAACAAAAGAGTGTAAGTGTGTCTATATTAATAGCTGAATAGATCTTAAAGCAAGGGAGCACTACAGAGATAAATGTTGAGTCTATTCATCAAGAACACAAACAGTCATAAATATATCACCTAGCATAGATAAGCCAGCAGAACTAAGGAAGGAAAACAGATCATTCCACAGTCATACTTATAGACCTTAGTATTCTCAACCAGTAATCGGAACATTATTAACCAACATGATAGAACATTACTCCACGTAACTACAAAACAAGAATTCTTTTTGGTTATGGGGCTTAGGGATTTTTGTTTGTTTGAGACAGGCAGGGTCTTCTCATGCAGCCCACGCCGGCTTAAAATTTTCTGTGCAGAAGAGGATGGATGACCTTAAATTCCAGATCCTCCTCCTGTCTCTACTTCCCAAATGCTGGGATTATAAACACGCATACCACCATACCCAAGAAAACCTAAATTCCTATCACATGGGGCGGAGATTCACCAACACAGATCCCTCCCTGAATCAAACACTAAAGTGGAAATCATACAACTTATATGTTCTACAGCCAGAACAGAAGTGTTAGACATTGATAATGACAGTATCTGGAACTGAGCATATACACCTATAGCCCCAGCATTTGGGAAGCAAAAGCGAAAGAATCAGGAGTTCAAGGCCAGCCTTGCGCACACACCAAGTTCAAGGTCAGTCCGAGTTACAGGAGATCTTGTCTCAAAAAAAAAAAGTTACCTAGAAAAGTTCCAAATACATTTTAAAGGAAAAATCTTTAAATGTGTGGGAAGGAAAGAAAATGAAACTACAAGAGACCAAAAATGTAGGTATGCTCTCCAAAACAGTTAGTGTCAAATTAGTAATAGAGCCTAAAGCTATGTATATAACTCAGAGGTAGAACATTTGCCTTCATATACAGTCTAGATTTGATCCACACCACTACAAAAAAAAAAAGAAAAAACAAAAATATAGCAAATTAAATTGAAAGCAAGCTTAAAGAAAGTAATAAAGAACAGAAATCTGAAAAATCAATAAAACCAAAAACTAATTCTTTAAAAATATTTATAGAATCAACAAACTGCTGGGCTGACTAGGACAAAACTGCCAGTATTAGAAATGTTAGATGTGGTGTCACTATAGATACTATAGAAATGAAAGGGTAATAAGAAATCTTTACTTAGGTAGGTATAATTCAGTGCTAAGACACTTCCCTGGCACTAACACCAAAGTCTTAAGTTCTGTCCTCAGCACTATGCAAGAGCCTTAGTTTGACCCCTAGTAGGCCCCACATTTCACTGTGTGTGTGTGTGTCTGTCTGTCTGTCTGTCTGTCTGCCATACACACACGTGGCCATAGGACAACCTTGGGTGCCATTCCTTGGGCACCATTCACGAACTTTTCATCCTTCCCTCCTTTCTTTCCAGAAACCAAGTTTCTCAGTTCTGGTATGAACTCACAAGTAGACCAATCTGACTGGGCAGAGTTCCAAGGATCCACCTGTCTCCACCTTTCTGGTGTTGGCATTAAAAAAAAAAATGTGCCACTACCATGTCCAGCTTCTTTTGGCATGGGTGCCAGGGATCAAACTCAGGTCTTTCAAGCATACTGACTAGTTTGTGTGTTTGTGTACATGTGGTAAGTAGCCAGAGGTGGGAATTGTGTGACTTTCTTAGGTTACTCTCCATCTTATTTTTATTTTGTTTGTTTTGGTTTTTCAATATAGGGTTTTTCTGTAGTTTTTGGAGCCTGTCCTGGAACTAGCTCTTGTAGACCAGGCTGGCCTCGAATTCACAAAGATCCACCTGTCTCTGCCTCCCAAGTGCTGGAATTAAAGGCGTGTGCCACCACCGCCTGACTACATCTTATTTTTTTGAGACAGGATCTCAGACTAAACCTGACACAGCTAAGTTAGCTGCCCAGTGAGCTTGGTCTCCCTAGAATACAGATGTGTACCGCATGCCTGGCTTTTTTACATGGGTGCTGAGAATGTGAAAACAGGTCCTCATGCTTAAAAAAGAACACTTTACTAACTAAACCTTCTTGCCAGTCCTTTCTCAATTTTTCTTCTTCTTTGAGACAGGTCTCAAACTGTAGTTTGGGATGGCCTAGAACTTACTATGAAACCTAGGCTAGTCTTTATCAAGGCAATCCTTCTGCCTCAGTCTCTCAAGTGCTTGGATTTCAGACCTGAACGGACTACCCCATCCAGATTAAACTCTTAATACATAAATATTTATTTAAAGGCAGGCTAGAGAGATGGCTCAGTGGTTAAGACCACTGGCTGTTCTTCCAGAGGTGCTGAGTTCTATTCCCAGCAATCATATGGTGGCTCACAACCATCTATAATGGGATCTGATGCCCTCTTCTTGCATGCAGGCAAACATGCACACTCATACTTTTAAAATAAATAAATATAAGTAAATATTTACAGGCATACAGATATACAATTATATCTATTTCTATGTAGACTTTATCTCTTTGTAAGGAAGAAATCATGCCAATCCATCAGTCACTTTCAGAAAACAAGCAAGAAACCTTCCCAATTCAATTTCTAAGGGCAGCATTACACTAACAACACAAAGCAAATGTTACAACTATAAATAATACAAACACACATTCAAAGAGAAAACAAAACTTTGCCAGACACATAAGCTAAGAGGACTAACTATATAGATGTATACCACTACAAACACTAAACTGAAGGAAAAATAACAGCTGTCCAACTCTACAAACGAGTACAGAGCATAATAAGTAGTTAATGATGTAAGCACATATACTAGGTGTTTTAAGTCACCATCTAGAGACTAGAGAGATGGGTTAGGCATTCAAGAGCACTGATTGCTCTTGAGAAAGACTCAGGTTTGGCAGTTAATTGGGCAGCTTACAACAGCTGAATTGCCTGTTAACTCCAGTTCCAGAGGATCTGACACCCTCTACTGGTCTTTATGGGCATTGGACCATACATAACATATATGCAGACAAACACATCATCATAAAACAAAAATAAATAAATCAGTATCTAAATCTCCTTAGAGCACAATTAAGAGATATCAGGAAAATAAAATGACTTCCAGAAATCTCCTGCTCCATAAACACAATGAAGACAGTGGCAAAACTGTCAAAATAAACCAGTACTAGTGGACCAGCCAGAAGCTTGCACTACATTTCTTCTTTCTTATCAGAGCAGCTGAGTCAGTGGGCACTGTGGTACAAGTCTCATGCATGCCCTTGACTGCCTCTTCTCACTCACTGCATCAAGACTGTGGTAACAGGTGTGAACCACAAGACTGGACTTCTTTCTAGGCCCTATTTGCAAAATTGGCATTATTTGGCCTATCTGGAAGTTCTTTGGAAAATGCCATTCATGAAATCTCTTTAGTGTCTTTTCCGAGATACTCCTGTATGAGCAGCTTTTTCTCTGAAGACATTTGTCAAAAATAAGCAGAAGCTAAAAGCATAGAACACTTGTCTAACACAGTTGAATGCAGGCATAGTGGTGTACATCTGTAATCCCTGCATTCAACTGTGTGAGGAAGGATGACATTAACTTTGAGGCCTGCTTGAGCTTGCATAGCCAGATTGTCTTTAAAGAATAAAAACAAAATAAAACAACAACAAAATCAAATTAACACCAGGAAATGATATATCCAGAAAACCTAAACCTCTATGTGGGACTCTAAAAGGCCAAACACAGTGTACCCCAGGACTATACAGACATTCAGCAAAGAGCAGAGAAAGTTGTAAGCTCCTATCTCTAGGGGGCTGGTACTCAAAGAAAGTAGGAATTAAGATCTAAGGTAGTTCTGATTTTCGAAACAGGGTTTCTCCGTAGCTTTTTGGTTCCTGTCCTGGAACTAGCTCTTGTAGACCAAGCTGGCCTCGAACTCACAGAGATCCGCCTGCCTCTGCCTCCCGAGTGCTGGGATTAAAGGCGTGCGCCACCACCGCCCGGCTTTAGAATACGTTTTAAAAAGTTCATGGTAGTTCTAAATTACCAGAATTTTAAAGGTTGCAGCTCAATAGTAACCGAGAGTTTTTCATTAAATGAGAGAAAAAGAATGAAACACTATTGATTTCTGATGTTCCTGAACCACAATTATCACACATGAACTGGCCTGATCTTTAACTATGTGAAGACAGAGCCAACAGAGACATCTTTAACAAGATGAACATGTCCAGTCCAGAAGGTATCATTGGTGTGTTTGCATCAGCACCTTAGACTTAGATACTAGGCAAAATAAGTGTGACCATCCAGCACATGTTGAATAATAAGAGAGTGGGAAAAATATGGTCCCCTCCTCAAAACAACAAGCCATGATGAAGGCTGGGGAAAACTCAAGGGCTGACACCTACTGGTAACCAAATACAAACTCAATCCAAAAGGTACTTGAACTCCACTGGGACACTGGAAATCTACACACAAAAAGTGTGAGCTTAAACTGGGACTGCAAGTTGCACTTCTTCCATCAGCACAGTTCCCTTCATGGAGCATACAGGGAGGGAGAGGAAAGATTAAAGCCCATCCCACCAAGGAAGAACTACTGGCCAAAGCTATGATATGCCTTTATTTATTACTATTTTACCTTCTGAAATGGTTTAAGACTTCCAACCCCGCATAAATGTCTCTTAATGTTTTAGCTTCATTTCTAACTCGTTTCCACTCTACTCTCCCAACTCCTCCCAATTCCCTCCACTTTGGGTTTTTAAACACTCCAAAGTTTTAGTTAAATCCTAACAATACCGCTATTTTACCTGCATCTACTTCCCTTTGTGATGTAAACAGAGTTTTTTGTTTGCTTGTTTTGTTTTTTTGGTTTTTCAAGACAGGGTGGCTTTGGAGCCTGTCCTGGAGCTAGCTCTTATAGACTAGGCTGGCCCTGAACTCACAGAGACCCGCCCGCCTCTGCTTCCTGAGTGCCAACACCGCCTGGATGTAAACACGTTTTTTATACTCTATCAGTTACCACAGGTAAGGTGACTTTTTAACTGTCACAGTATTTGCTCAACTGGTCCAAATCTACTTTTTGTAGTTAATTTTCTACTCCCAGAATGGTAGTGGAGGTATGCCCTGCTCCTTGAGCATATAAACTAAAAATTTATCTACTGAATACATGCCCAGCCCACTGGCCCCATGGTCAAAAATTTCAATTCAAATAACACTGCTGATATAAAAACAAACTGAAACTTGAGAAGTGAAAACCTTAACAACCAATCTGAAACAGTAGAAAGAAACACCAACAAAATAGATCAAGAAAAAGACAAAATATCAGGGGCTAGAAGACAAACTATTTCTGGTTCTCAACCTGTGGGTCTTGACCCCTTGTGGGGGGTCAAATATCAGCTATCCTATATATTAGTTACACCGTGATTCATAACAGTAGCAAAATTACAGTTATGAAGTAGCAACAAAATAGTTCTATGGTTGGGGATTACCACAACATGAAGAACTGTAATTACATGAAATACAAGTATTACAAATTCCAAATTATGTTGGGTGGTGGTGGCATATACTTTTAATCCCAACACCCAGGAGGCAGAGGCAAACAGATCTCTGAATTGTAAGCCAGTCTGGTCTACAGAGCAAGTTCCAGGACAGTCAGGGCTACACAGAGAAACCCTGTCTCAAAAACCAAAATATCCAAATTTATACATCCAAGATAACCATACCTTCCTATAATATCCACAAGAGATACTTTTTATGTGCAGATGAAAACTATATAATACATAAAGTCACTGAATGAAAGATACAACGCCTACACTTACAGTAGATAAAAATACTTTAAGACAAACTTTTACTAAAAATAAGTATAAAATACCAATATATTTGTAGGGAAAAATGTAGACAGAGACTCTCATTCGTTCCCGGCTGCCCAGACCCGAAATAATCACAAAGAAACTGTATTAATTAAAACACTGCTTGGCCAATCACTTAAGCATTATTGCTAGCTAGCTCTTATATCTTAAATTAACCCATTTCTATTATTTTGTATTTTACCAAGAGGCTTGTGGTTTACTGGTAAGGTTTCGGGAATCTGTCACCTTCAGCGGCTACATGGCTTCTCTCTGACTCCATCTACTCTCTCTATATATCTTTTCTAGCCTGGCTATATTCTGCTAAGCCACTGGCCAAAAGCTTCTTTATTAACCAATGGCAATAAAACATATTCATAGCATACAGAGGGGAATCCCACATCAGAAAAATAGTTTCATGTTGTTTTCCTTTGTTTTTTGAGATATGGTCTCCCTAGGCAATTCTGGCTGGCCTAATCTCACTAAGTAGCCCAGGCAGGCCTCAAATTTGTGATGCTCCTCCTGCTCTGCCTCAAGTCTTTAGGATTACAGATGTGAGTCAGTGACCCTGCTTACTGGAGAAACAGTTTTATAACAGGGCTGGCGGGTTCAATAATTCTTTTTGGAGTGGTGGTGGTGATGGGAGGGAGACAAAGAGTCTCACTATGACATAAGCACTGGAACTCACTATGTAGACCAGGCTGGTCTGAAACTCACAGAGATCTGCTGGCCTCTGCCTCTCAAGTGCTGGGATAAAAGGCATGTGCCATCACACCTGGCTATTCTTAATATTTTAATATAACATCAAAATAGTATTTACTAATAAGGAAATAGAATCTAAACATCATAAACTGACAAGACCTAAAAGACATAGCATATTCTATCATACAAAAAACAGGTGTTTTTAGTCTACCCACAGAAATAATCCAGGATGAAATATTTTGAAATATTTCAGTAAACTACATTTATAGAATAAGAATCAACAGAAAGAAAAACACAAAACTTGTAAACACCAAAATTAAACATACAGAGGCTAGAGCAATGGCTCAGCAGTTAAGAGCACTTGCAGTTCTTGCAAGAGGACCTAGGTTTGGCTCCCAGCACTCACATGGCAACCCACAACCATGTGCAATTCTAGTTCCAGGGGCTTCAACGTCCTCTTCTGGCCTCTGAGGGCACTGCAAACATCTGGTACTTACATTCATGTAGGAAAACACCCATACACAAAAATAAATAAGATCTTTTTAAAAAATTAAACATATAATCACATGAACCCATTATATCACCATAATAAATACCTGGGGCAAACTATCTTTATAAGAAGTTGATTTATGGGGCTGGAGAGATGGCTCAGAGGTTAGGAGCATTGCCTGCTCTTCCAAAGGTCCTGAGTTCAATTCCCAGCAACCACATAGTGGCTCACAACCATCTGTAATGGGGTCTTCTGGCCTGCAGGCATACACAGACAGAATATTGTATACATAATAAATAAATAAATATTTAAAAAAAAGAAGAAGTTGATTTACCAGGGAATGATAACTCATGCCTGTAAATTCAGAAGGCAGAGGCAAAAGAGGATCACCACAAGTTCAAGGCTAGTCTAATTTACATAGTTAAGTTTAAAGGATAGTCTGGGCTACATAATAACATCCTGCCACAAAAGGAACTTAGTTTGGGAGATTCAAAAGTATAGAATTGGTATCACAGTTTAAAGTGTCAAAAGCAGGAGCACATAAAAGAAGCCATACTGAAAAAGCCAGAGAACAAATCCAGGGCCTTTTATTCATTCATTCATTTATTTATTTTTAACTTTTTTGAAGAATCTGTGTGGAAAACCACATTCCCTTTCTAGGGCAGAACCCACATAACGACCCCCTACTACACTCTACCTTTTAAAAGTCCCACCAAACTTGGGACCGAAATCCTAACACATGAACCCTTGTGGGACAAAACTCAAACTGTACCCTATTGTGATAATAGGTAAAATAAGCCAAGGGGAAAGTGAGAAAATGCATGGAGATAAGTGGAAACATCAAAACACAGTAACAGTAAAGCAATTATGAGGAGTTCTAAGATGGCTCAGCAGGTGAAGTTCCTTGCTGCCAAGACTGACAAACTGACTTTTGATTCCCAGAAATCCCTTGGTGAAAGGAGAAAATCAATACCCTTTTCTGGCCTCTATGGGTTCCTGCACATATGCAGTGCATATAAACTCACACATATACACACAGATATATCTTTTCTAAATGATGACTTGTGACCTTTCAATAATCCCTTAGTGTAGACTGAAATACAGAAGTGACTACGAGAACTCATGTCTCATTCTGAAAAGTGCCGAGTCTGCCTGGCTTCTCTGAACCATCCTAAGCTCTTCAGGAATATGCAGGATGCTCCAAAGGGAGCATCCCTTAGTGCTCTAGTTATTACATCATGGATAAGTAGTAGCTTGCCACAAATTTTTGGTTTTCTCGAAAAAATTGACAGCCAACAGAGAATACTTACCAAGCAGAATGCTATTACCATCTAACTAAATCCCATGATAATCTTATTGTGACTTCCATTTAAAAATGAGAGAACACACTGGGTGGTAGTGGTGCATGCCTTTTAGTTCCAGCACTTGGGAGGCAGAGGCAGGCAGATATCTGTGAGTTATAGGCCAACCTGTCTTCACAGAGAAACCCTGTCTCAGAAAAATAAAACAAAAATGAACTAAAAAAAAAAATTACTGAGAGATGATTAACTTTGGGAACAAATTAAAAGATATAAAGTACTTGGGTAGGGGTGAGAAGAACAAAGACATATTTCACAGGATTGTTACAATTATTTAATATAATTGTTACTTTTCTTGTGATATGAAAAAATACCCAACAGAGCATCTTAAGAGAGAAGAGGTTTGTTTTGGTTCAGTTTCTGGGCCCATCAATCAATCCATCATGAGAAGGAATTCATGGCTGTTGGGGAGGCTGAAACTTGCAAAGTGCTTATAAAATTGTAGAAAATTAAGGTAAAGAGACTAGTTTGGGTTTGCTGACTCATGCCTGTAATTCCCAGCACTTGGGAGGCTGAGACAGGAGGACTGCCATGAATCAGAAGCTAGTCTGGGCTACCGAGTAAGTTCCAGGTCACCCTGCGAAACAGTGTGGAAACCCTGTCTCAGAAGAGAAAGTGGGGGACGGAGAGAGGAGCAGCAGCAGCCACAAGAAATGGGGATTAGTTATAAGACTTAAAGTCTCCTGCCCTGTGACCCACCTCTGCAAGTCAGGCTCCACAAAACTCCAAAGAGCACTGCCAAATGGGTAGGAGATAATCAAATACATGACCCTGTAGGGACATTACAGCTTCAAACACAATTGTCTTTGTTGATTTCATCTGGCAATCCTCCTGTCTCAGCCTCCCAATTGCTAGATTATAGATGTGCATGAGGCAGTGTTTTCAAACTATTAGAATAGTGCCCAACATATAAAAAGCAACACATAAAGTCCATCAAACTTTTTTAGACTATACACACTGTGTACAACAGGCTAGAGGACCTTAGTTGTCCTCAGGAATATGTGCATCTCCTCTGAGATCTTTTATTCTGGAGTTGACCAACTACGCTAGACTGGGTAGCCCATCAGGTTCTAGGGGTCCTCCTATCTCCATCTCTCCAGTTAAGATCACAAGGAAGCACCACATGGACAGCATTTTTATACGTTTTGGAATTCAATTTAGATCCTCATGCTTGCAAGAAAAGCACTTTACTGACTGAGTCACACTCCCAACAGTCCCATTAAATTTTAAGAATTTTCAAGAACCACACAGCTAAATGAAATTGACTCAATCCAACCGAGTTCCAAAGTTCAGTTTGTTAGATTATGCTGCCTCACAGATACACACTGAATAAATTTACGAGAATAAATATTTCATAGACTTAGATAACTTCTATTCACCCTCCCCAAGTAAACCTGCATTATCAATTTATCTGCAAGGTCTCAGAGATCCATCAAGTTTTAAAGGCAGCAACTGATGCTAAAGTTGGCACAGGAACCTAGAAATGAGCTAACCACAAACTGCTGTCCAAACAGCTCATGTCAATTACCAAGAACTTGTACTGAGCACACCAAGGAAGAAAATTCTAATTGTTTCCTAAGATAAACATTGCAAGTTTACAAAGCTCTTGAATCTGAACTTTTCCTATGAATTTCAGATGAAATTCCAATGTCCATTAGAGTCCTAACAAAAACACAGGTAAATACATTTACTTGATGTTGTATTCACTTGTCAGTCCTTCTGAAATGGGTTTCTAAGTGCAGTGGTAGAATGCTTGCTTAGCAAATAGAAGGCTTTGTGTCAGATCCCCCAAGATAAAAAATAAATCCCTAAGATGACAATAAAACATGAGCCTTAAGTTCTTATGTAAAGCAGGGAAAGAGGTTACAGGTAATTTTATATCATATGCATTCTCTCTATATATAAATAGTATGTTGTATATCTCTCTCTCTATATATATATATGGAATCAAAGTTTCAATTATTCTTTATCTAAAAAGAAAAATGATCTTACAAGTGGTTCAGTGTGAATATCTTACCAAGTATTGATTTAATTTAGCAACATAATAAGCTTTTAGGCTATATCAAGAGTAAATGCAAAGACATCATTAATCAATACTTTCCTATTAAAAATTTATAGCACTTGGGCTGGCAAGATAGTTCAGCTGGTAAAGTGCTTGCCATGCAAGCCTGACAACCTACTCAATCCTAGAACCCATATAAAGGTGGAAAGAGAACTGGCTCCATGAAGTTATGAAGTTATCCTCTGACCTCCACATGAGTGCTATAGTACATACATGCCCATACATACACATTATATACACGAAAAAATTAAATTAAAAATTTGTAATATATAGCATTCTGAAATTTCCTACAAAAATAACCGACTGACTGTTTTATATTTCCTATATATTACTAAATCAGAACTCTGTATAGGAAATGGATTTTGTTCTTCTAATTTTCTCTTCTAAATATTTTATCTGAAAATTTATCTTCCCCTGTATGCTGATAAGTGGTAAAATGTCCTACATCTACTACTTCTAGTATTCATTCTTGTCCCGAGCTTTAAAGTCTACCTTCACAGCAGTACAAATTATGTTGCTCTATTTTCTTTCTTGGAATGATGAAGGATCATATACTACAGGAAGGTTATTTTCAGTTATTTGTTTGCCTTATTCAAGTTATAGCATAACTTTTGCCAGTACCTTTAGTGTTGGTATGTGGAAAGCAAACAGATACGATTCCATTTTCTACACTAACAACTTCTCCAGTGTAGAAGTCTCCTAACTTCAAACACTTTTTAAAGATTTACTTGTATTTTATGTACATGAGGGTTTACCTGCACGTGTGTATGCATACTGTGTGCATTTCTAGTATCCAAGGAGGCCAGAGAGGATACTGGGTTCCCTGGAAGTGGAGTCACAGATGTGTAACTGTGTAGTTACAGCTGTGAGCTGTCATGTGGGTGCTGGGAACTGAACTCAGCTTCCTTGCAAGAGTAGTCAGTGCTAACTGATGAGCCATCCAAATAGTCCCTATTTCATTTCATTACATTTAGAGATGAGCCACCTTCCCATAAAGAGCTCCTGATAGAGCTTACCCACTTACTTGATACTTATTCAAGGCCCTAAGCAGCCAGTTCCTTTTCTTTCTCAGGTTCCTTTTCACTGTGACATTCTGTTACATGCAAGGCACATACTAACCTTACATTTTAAAATTAGGGAAATTTAAAGTATATAAAACTTGCTCTGAGTCACTGAGGAAGCCATCTACCCGAGGCATGATGCAACCACTACAAAAACAAGAGGAAAAACCAGATCCGCAGCAGAGATTGTCCAATTGGCCTATACAATAATAACCAGACACTTAGAAACTTTTAATGAGTATCAGATGAAATAAACCTGTGTAGAAATAGACCAGGGTAGCCTACAGGCATGGCACAGGTTTATAAGCGCAGCTTGGGAAGTAAGGGCAGGATGATCATGAGTTCAAGATCATCTTCAGCAACAGCATGAGTTCTAGGCCAATCTGAGACACATGAGACCCCTGTCTCAAAAGGAAAAAATAAATAAATAAAAAATTTCCAGGCAACTGGTCCAGGCAGAAACTAAACTAACTGGCTATTGGCATATAGAGCACAAGCTATGACATCACAGAATCAATAGGGACCTCTGTGCTCATACTCCTACACGAGAAACTCCAGTAAGCAGGATATCCCTGCTCTTTGTCAGCTGTGACATCAGAAGGCAGTTCCTAACATCTACATGCCCAGGGGTGGTGCAGAGGCTCCCAGCACATCTCCTCCCACTTCTCCCTTAGGACAAAACCACTTCCTGAGATCCTACTGCTCTATGAAAAGAGACTTAAGTCAGTCTTGAAGACTTTCTTCAGATTAAATAAAGCCTTAAGGACTAAACAATACTTTAAGGTTCTAAGTAAATTTACACACCCTCAACAGTTCAAGACAAACTTGAATCAATTGAGTTTTAAGTTGGAAACATTCTATGTGTGACAGCAGAAGGCAGACATGGTAGGAAAAATACTTGAATAAAGCAGATGAAGATTAGAACTGCTTTCTATATGATCCAGTTATATACTTAGGATCTCAGTTCAAAATTAATTTTTTTTTGGAAATTTTTTTATTTATTTATTTATTTATTAAGGATTTCTGCCTCCTCCCCGCAACCGCCTCCCATTTCCCTCCCCCTCCCCCATCCAGTCCCCCTCCCTCATCTGCTCGAAGAGCAATCAGGGTTCCCTGACCTGTGGGAAGCCCAAGGACCGCCCACCTCTATCCAGGTCTAGTAAGGTGAGCTTTGCATACAAATGGATGGAAATAGAAAACACTATCCTGAGTGAGGTAAGCCAGACCCAAAAAGAGTCATATTTGGTTTCTAGCCATAAATAAAGGACATTGAGCTTATAATTCATGTTCCTAGTGAAGCTAAATAAGAAGGTGAGTCCAAAGACAAACACATAGGCATCCTCAAAATTAATTTTTTAATGGAGTCTCATGTAGCCCAGGTTAGCCTCCACCTATGTAACAAAGCTGGCCTCAAACTCCTGCTCCTGCCACACTCAAGTACTGTGATTATAGTCATGCACCACTGTACCTGCTCAGTTCAAATTTTATTTTAAAAATTGTATTAATTAAGGGCTGGAGAGATGGCTCAGTGGTTAAGAGCACTGGCTGCTCTTCTGGAGGCCTGAGTTCAATTCCCAGCAACCACATGGTGGCTCACAACCATCTGTAATGAGATCTGGCGCCCTCCTCTGGTGTGTGGGCATACATGGAGGCAGAGTGTTGTATACATAATAAATCTTTAAAATAATTGTATTAATTAAATTATTTTTTAAAAGAGAGGGGCATGCTACAAGTTGTGTGTGAAGCTCATGGGACAACTTGAGGGAGTCAGTTCTCTCCTTCTACCACGTGGGTCTCATGGATCAAATACAAGTTATAAGTTTGGCAGCAAGTGCCTTTACCTGCTGAGCCATCTCACCAGTCCCAGTTCAAAGTTTCTACCTTATGAAAATAGTTTTTTAAGATTAAAGACAACTGTCCACTACTGACAGTAAGCAGAAGAGTCATTAAAATCTTTATCTTATTAACTTCAATTCAACGGTAAACTGTGACAAAGGAAAAAGCTCATACTTTTGCTGTAAGCAACAAAGACAACCCAATTCCCACCATATATAGGAAGAACACCATATATAGGAAGAATATATAGCAGAACTTATAACTGGACTACATGAGGCTCCAGGGGGCTAGGTCAGGCAGCTCGAGGTACTTTTATATAACAATGTGAGATGTCCATGTTATTATTCCTTTTTCAGATCAAAACTTCTCCATGTCTTAAGTTTCCTCCCCTATAAGATGGTAATAGAAATCAATCTTTCTTAGAGTCAAAGTTAAAAAAGAGACTGCACATGAAAAATCAAAATGCACATCTCATATATTTGTTAATTATATTAGAAAGCAATAAAAAAGGCATGTATTAATAATACAGTAAGAACCACTCACTTAGCAAATATCAGGTACCTAGTACTTATAAATCATTAAGTGTGTTATGGGTGAACGCAATGTGTATCTGCTGGGCAAATCATAGGCAAGATAGGAGATTTAAAGAACAGTACAAAAGCTGTGATATATATTACTAAATACCATACAGTATGTTAGAGTGTTATGAATCCTAAGTTATATTATATAGTCTTATTTGTATACATTTCCCCTTAAAACAAACAACTCTCTACTTACATGAAAGAATGTGACTTAAAATGAAAAGGGCAGGCCAAGCTTGACTTTACGTGCCACTATCCTTGCACTGAGGGGTTGGAAGGCTGGACACACAAACTTTGGCAATCCTGAACTACAAATAAGATTCTACAGCCGGGCGGTGGTGGCGCACGCCTTTAATCCCAGCACTCGGGAGGCAGAGGCAGGAGGATCTCTGTGAGTTCGAGACCAGCCTGGTCTACAACAGCTAGTTCCAGGACAGGCTCCAAAACCACAGAGAAACCCTGTCTCAAAAAACCAAAAAAAAAAAAAAAAAGCCGGGCGGTGGTGGCGCACGCCTTTAATCCCAGCACTCGGGAGGCAGAGGCAGGCGGATCTCTGTGAGTTCGAGACCAGCCTGGTCTACAAGAGCTAGTTCCAGGACAGGCTCCAAAACCACAGAGAAACCCTGTCTCGAAAAACCAAAAAAAAAAAAAAAAAAAAAAAAAACAACCAAAAAAAAAAAGATTCTACCTCAAAAAACCCAAAACAAATAAATAAATAAATAAGTGAAGTCAGGGATGTAACTCACTGTAAAGCAGCTGACAAGCACACATGAGGCCACAGCTGAATTCCCAGCACTGCATCAATAAATTAAGTAATGAAGGAAAAAAAAAACAGCTCTGTTCTCTAAGTTGAATTATTTTTTAGTAAAGAATGTCAAAAGACCATTCCCAAAAGATAACTTACCCTGATTATGCCCATCTCCAGTATCCATAAAATGTCTGCGAATATGCAATATATGGAAGAATATATAAAAATTCAGAGAACTATTCTTAAAAATAGAGTCTCATGTATCCTGGGCTGGCCTCCAACTCTTGATGTAACCGAGGATGACTTTGAACTTCTGGGTCTCCTGCCTATCTCCTCAGTGCTGGGATTACCATTATGTGCTACCACACCCAATTTTATGCAGTGGTCAGGTTTTGGGAATCAAACCCAGAGCTTTGTGCAAGGTAACTGAGCACTCTACCACCTAAGGTATATCACCAGCCTCAGGATTACTGAACAGTACTTTCATAATTGTTATTTACACAGTACTCAGCATAGGGTACATATGAAGCCTGAATTTCTACTCCATTTAACATAAGCACCGAGTTGGCTGAAAGGCAGCTAACTAGAGTCCACCTCTCCAGTGAACTATGTGGGCTACAAGTACAATTAATTTTCTAATCATAGCTAAAGCAAGTCAAATCATCACTAGGTTTACTAAGGAGACAGGATAATATTAAATAGAACATAAAATAAGTAGAGAGACTTTAAGCAAATTAGATCACTGCTTCCTTCGTCAAATGGGCAAACTTACCCCAGACTTAATTACTGTGAGGAGCGTATCTAAAGAACTCAAGAGCCAATTAGAAAAATAATTTCAAAACCCAAATGAAATAAAGCCAAGTAGAAGGCTTTTCATTTCCCAAATAATAAAGTCACAACTGTCCACCTGTTACATTACCTATATATTCAATAAAGCTATTCTAGAGCATTAAAAAAAAATGAGGGAAACAATAAATAGGGCAAAGTGCTAACCTTATAGAGATTCTAGGATTCTTGGGGAAAATTAGTATGTATTTTCTGAGACAAGGTCTCATGTAGCTCAGGCTGCTCAAACTCAATATATAGCTTAGGATGATCTTGAACTTCTGTCTCCTCTTGTTTTCACCTCTTGAGTACTGGGATTACAGGCAGCGCCACCAAACCCAGCTTTGTGCATTGTCCTTATTACAACTATTACACCGGGCTCTGTGCATGTTAGGTAAGGACTCTATTAACTGAACTATATCCCTGAAATAAGTATTTTTAAAAATCAATTAAAATATATTGGGGGAGGACAGCAAGGCTCAATGGGTAAAGACACTTGTTGCCAAGTTGACCTGAGTTCAATGCCCAGGATTCACATGATAGGAGAGAATGGATTCTACCAAGCTGTTCTCTGACCTTCGTACACATACATAGATACACAAATGCAAACACACAAACACACATGTACACACTACTACACAACACAAAAAATGAAATTAAAAAATATATCATAGAGACATGTTTTTTGTTGCTTTGAGGCAGTCTTGCAATGTTGCTATAACTGACCTAAAGTGAACTATATAAACCAGGTCAGCCTTAAATTTTAATCTTTCTCTCCTCTGCCTTCTGAATGCTAGTATTATACCTGCCCAGTGAAATAAATGTAATAAGGACAATGGGTTGGGTGTGGTCAGTGGCATAGACAGGGAGATCTCTGAGTTCTAGGCCAACTGAGGCTACATAGTGAGACCCTGTCTCAAACCCCCACCCCTCCAAAAAAGAACATCAAAACAGGTGTGTTGGTATGCACCCCTTTAGTTCCAGCACTCTTGACGTAGAGGCAGGTGATCTCTATGAGTTTGGGGCCAGTCTGATATACAGTGAGTTCCAAGACAACAAAGGCTACTTAGTGAGTAGCCTGCTTCAAAACAACAAAAAGAAAACAAAACCTAAAATGAATGGGAAACAAGGCACCACATCATTTCTATTCCAAGTAAAATGACAAATGTCTTGAGAGGAAAAAGAAGGGGAGATCTCAACGACATACCTCTGACATTCCTTTGTTTCATGAAGTCTTACCCACTCTTCAGAAGTCATGGCTGGGTTTTAGCAAACATGGCAGCCATAAAATCTCTGGAATTGCATCTGATTCTGTCCTCAGTGCTAAGAATTAAACCCAGGGTCTTAAGCATACTAAGTAAGCACTCTACCTCCGAGCTACATTTCTAGCTCTGGTTCCTCCTCTCTATGCTATAGACAAATCTGTCATAGGCCTCTAATCCATCAGGACCTTTCCATGAAGTACAAGTTGTCTGAGCTTTCTGAGGGTAAATGTAATACAAGCGTTTTTCTCAATAGGCAAAGAACTAGAAAACTTTACATCTGAGAAGAGCAAAGCCACGGAAGAGGTAGAGAGAATAAGTCTCCTAGTGTCAAGTTGCACTCCAGTTCACACCATGAATAATGAAGTAACTGCACTTTACAAAATACATTACAAAGCCAAAGTTGCTCTGGAAGAGAAAGAAGGTCTGAAAGCTTGTTCCTTATCTGCTCACAAAAGTCCTGGGGAAAGTGAACTGAGGGCAGGGGTAAAAAAGGAGTAAAGAAGCTTCCAGAATCTGTAAGAAGACTGTGTTTAATGGTATAGCCACTCATGGCTAATTTTAATGTATTAGTCTTTCCTTTGTACCAGTACCAGTCTTCTTAGAATTCAAATAAATATGGTAGCATGTTTCTCTAAATTGAGTAAACTTAACTGATCTACTACTATTCAGTCATTCTAAGAAAATATAATAAAACATCCAACTTATTAATTATATATACCAACCTAAGAATAAAGAAAAACTGAAATTATGTGAATTTTTTTCCAAGATCTTGTTCTGATTTTTAAAACTGACTCTAAAGAATGCAAGGGAACGGCAACAACAACAACCACAGCCTCACGAGAGCTCCTCAACATGGCCTGAAAGACTGTTCCGTTTTTTTTTTTTTTTTTGAGACAAGATCTTTCTATGTAGACCCGGCTCTACGGAACTCACAGATCTGCCTGCCTCTATCTCTCCAGGGCTGCAGTACAAAGTTCCACAAAGTCAAATTTCAAACAAAAAGCCACCATAAGGTGGGTAGCTTCTGCTTCAGACTCTGTGCAGACGCTGGAGTAAAAGGCTTCTTTTACCTCTGCACATGTGAAACTTAGGGAACTTTGCGAACATGCTCCTGATTATAATGCCTTCTCATAATGTGGTACATAATTACCCACACATGTAAGGCTGTACAAGGGAGCACACTAACACAGCACTTGAGCATCTAAGTTCCATCAAAATGCCACCAAAAGCTCGGAGGCATCTGCTCAGTCTATGCTCGCACCAACACTGCAAGAAAACAAACAGTGCTCAGGGAAAACAAGATGCTGTATGACCTGCCACATATATTTCAACTGTTGAATACATCTCATAATGAGGGTGATCTGAACTTTATATGAAACGAAATCATTTCTTTTTACCTTTTGTGAATGAAGAATTTACTGACTATAAAACTAGAATAACAGGAAATTAAATGCTGAGCCTGACATGAAATTTACAACTAATATGTCAACCGTGACATACATCTATAAAGAAAGGGCCATTGCCAAAGAAATTGTTTTAATTTACTTATATTACTCAACATGCTAAACCCCCTGGGAGTTGGGAAGTCAAGTGATTCACCTTCGGTCATAATGAGAGGAAAGGGTAAGTGGATTTGTTCTCAGGGGCTTTCACTACACTAGATGGTTGGTCCTATTAAACAAAGCTCCTGTTCTAGAACCAACTAAGGTCTTTAAGGAACTATCACTTTCTTTCTAATACCATTATAAGAAACAAAGATGTGTACCATACAATGTACTAGAGCCTTAAAAACAAAGAACTAAATTCTCTGTCAAGTGCAGCTTACGTTCTAAGAGAAGCAATATTCAAAAATAACTACAATAAATTAATTTTTTTCAAAGGACTAGACATAAGTACACCTCTGTAAGTAGTGAATGGAACCCGTGAAGCTGATAAGAGATAAGGGCTCAGACTTGGTCAATAATGCAAATTATCTTAATGCGGAAGACAACAGACAAAAATAGGAAGAATGTGAATCCACTATAACCTGAGTACATTATAATCATCTTCTGTTAAAATTAGATTTACCTAACTTCAAGATTTTATTAATCATTAACAATATTAAAAAGCCAGGGTAGTGGTGGCATATGCCTTTAATCCTAGCATTTGGGAGGCAGAAGTAGGCGAATCTCTGTGCGTTCAAGGCCAGCCTGGTCTAGAAGAGCTCCTTCCAGGACAGGCTCCAAAGCAAGAGAAACTCTGTCTCAAAAAACAAAAAAAAAGGTTAATAATCCTCTATCAAAATCAGATCTACCTAATTGCTACATTAAGGAAAATTACAGAGCCTAGAGCACAAGAAAATGAAAACCAGGGTCACAGACAATTCCAGACTGTGGCCCATCTGTAAGACATAGTGGTGCAGACATAATGTAAGACATAATGCTGCCAGACATAATGGTGCACACCTTTAATCCTAGCACTCAGAAGGCAGAAAGAGGCAGATCTCTGTGAATTCGAGGCCAGTTTGGTCTACAAAATGAGTTCCAGGGCAGCCAAGGACACAGAGAAATCCTGTCTGGATTCCAAAGGGAGTTAAAAAAAAGTCAAAGCCATAAGTGGGGAGCGCTTCTAGATTTAAGAAAGACTGAAGAGAAAAATCATAGGCAATGCCTAAATACCAACAGTACCCAATTTTAAGAAACAAAAATTATATATAAGTATTTGGAGAGAAAATGAAGAGTCTAATTATGGACTAGATCTTGGAAAACACAAAAATAAACAGTTCCAAGTTTTAGGTGTGATCATAGTACCATAGTAGGAACTTTATTGTTCAGAGGTGCATGTTGAGAGTGCCATAATGTCTTGCTTACTTTTATACAGTTTTAAATGAAAAGGGGAAAAATGCAAGCCATACAAAAGAAATACAAAGAGATGAGGATGTAGTTCAAGTTGGTAGAGTGCTTGCCTAGTATGCTCACAGCCCTGGGTTTGAAACTCAGTACTGTATGAAACGTGGTGGTGCACCAACAGTCAGAAAAGAGACAGGAGTGTTAGAAGTTCAAGGTTATCCTGAATGACACAACAAGTCACAACCAGGCTGGGCAACAAGACCCCCATAGTCCCCAAAGAAATATAATTCATAATTTGTTTAATCTAGGTTGCAAACAGGAAGTATTTGTTGAACTAGATACTGTCTTTTATAAAAATATGACTGGAGACATAGCTCAGTCAGTAAACACATAAAGTTCAAGCTTGAAGCCCTGAGTTGTACTCACAAAAGGAGATAAGAAAACCAAAGGCAGCTGCACATGTCTATAATCCCAGCCTTGGGCAGGTGGAGAAGATCCCTTGGGCTTGCTGGCCAGCTAGTCTAGTCAAACCAGCTAGCTCTAAATTTAGCAACAGAGTTTCAAAAAATAAGAGGTATTTATTTCTCCCCTTGCAAGCTCTGAACTCTCCTAAAATGCCTTATTCTTTCCCTAGATCAGTCTCCTCTGCACAGGGAATATCATTCTGCCATTTCATGGAAACCCCTTTAAAAACACCAACTTTCTTTCTTTAAAAAAATAAAAAAGGACAGGGCCTCACTATGTAACCCTGGTTGGTCTCAAATTCTCAGAGATCTACTAGCCTCTACCTCATGAATGCTAGGATCAAAGATATGTTCCATCACATCTGGCATTAAAAAAACAACTTCTTATACCACCTCTGTTTTGAAGCCTTCTGACCCTGCTTCCTGATATTCTTTGAACTTTCCTAACATTGCTTTCATTGCTGTGGAGATTTTAAAAACCTTAATTATTTAAATGAATGCCTCCTCCAGGAGCCATAAACTACTTGATTATTACTGAGATAGTTACACAGAGAGTTTCATGTACACAGAGTCAGAATAATGGAGGCCTGCTATTTTACTTAAAAAGTCAGGAATGGTGGTGGCACATGCCTGTAGAGTTAGATATCAGCCTGGGCAGTTTACAATGTCTTTGCTAAAACAGGAGATTCTGAAAGAAGTACATAACTCTCCTAGGAAATAAAGTATCTACCCTAAGTGAAGGGCATACTCACAACTAAATAAACTAGACATAGCTATAAGCATGGATGCTATTGTGAGCCAATCAAAGCAGTGTGCCCAGGCAGACCTTAAGTTCAGTTTACAATAAACACAGAGTCATCTATCCATTTGCCTGGGATGATAAGCACTCAATCAGAAAAGGCCCAAATCATTCCATTATCATTCATTCACAGGTTGGAGCTATATTTCAGTTGGAAAATGCTTACTTCATATGCACAAGGCCCTGTCATGAATCTCCAGCACCACAAAACAAAAATATCCCTGGCCTAAGTCATGAGGAAGTGTTTATAATAAGATTCCACACTCAAGTCTGGCTCATACAGTTAAATATTTTGGTTTCCTTGTATGTCTAACTTAACAGAAATTCCATTTCTGAAAACAGCTCTTATGGCTTCAATATGAAATGCCCCTATAGGCTTATGATAAATGCTTGGTCCCAGCTGGTGCTGCTATTTTGGGAGGTGGTGGAAACTTCAGGAGATGGGGCTAAGAGGCATGTGGCAATAGGTCACTCCTTCCCATTCCCCTCTCTGCTTCCTGTCTGCCATGAGGCAAACAGCTTCCTTTATACCATCTCATTAGAGAAGCTGTTCACTCTCACCTCATACCCAAAGTAATGGAGCAGCCAACTGTCAAAATTAATCCTTCGTCCCCAAAGTTATGTCACAGCAATGCAAAAGTAACTGATATGAGAGCTATGATGTAAATTGTTTAAAAATTGTACACATGCAAAAATATGGTATTTGTATTACAACACGAACGCAAATTCAGCAATATTTAGCCTCCCTCTGCTTAATGTCAATATATTTAAAAAACAAAACCTTGGAGCCAGCAAAATTAGCTCAGTGGGAAAGGCTGTTTACCATTTGACACAAGTCTAAACAACCTGAGTTCATTTCACAGAACCCACATAAAGACAGAGAAAGCTGACTCTATGAAGTTGTCCTCTGACCTCCACATCACCCCCCCACAATAATAGATAAATAGATAGATAGACAGACAGATACATAGATGAATAATTAGCTTGTCAAGTAGCTAATGTAAGGATAACACATGCTGACTGCTCTTGGCCAACACCTATGCACCTTTTAAGTACAACTGCATTAGAAATTGTCAACCTATGGTCTGTGAACTATCAGTCAATCTTAAGGACTTGGTGGCAGTACTGCCCAATAAGCAGAAACATGGCAAGGATAATGAGGGGACAGCAAGAGGATTGGGTGTTCGATCATCAAACGAAGATCAAACCACACAGATGGTCTGTAGTAAGAAAAAAACAAAAAACGAATCACTAAACTGATCATGTCTAACTAATTTGACTATATTTTCCTTAACCTAAATCAACCCAACTCTTTCTTCAAGAATTCACACTGCCTAAAGCCAAAAGAGATAGCTAATTCATGGATGTAATGAAGAAGTTTTATTACTAGTGATTAGTACTCAATAATCATTCTTACTAAATACTGCATGAGTAAAGTGCTTCCAGAACAAGCTATGAGAGCTTTGTACTTACAGCAGGAAAACCAAGATTCAACTAAAAGTCCCTCCATAAAGATCCATCCAAAAGAAAAAAGCAAGCATAGACACAGTCAAAGTGAGGAACACACACACACACCTATCATTCCCAGTGGATCAGAACTTCTGTTAAGAGGTACCTAAATTCAAAAGTAGACTAGAAAACCTGTTTGGCTGTGGTGGCTCAGTGGCAGGATGCTTGGTAGCCCTTCCATTTAATCCCTTTCATAACCTAAAATAAATTAAATATAGCTGGGCAGTGGTGGCACATGCTTTTAATCCCAGCACTGGGGAGGCAGAGGCAGGTGGATCTCTGTGAGTTTGAGTCCATCCTGGTCTACAAGAGCTAGTTTCAGGATAGGCTCCAAAGCTACAGAGAAACCCTGTCTCAGGAAAAAACAAAACAACCCAAACCCCAAATAAATAAATACATAAACAAAAAATAAAAATAAAGACCAGAGCCTGACTTTTGGTAGAATTTTGCTAAATTGTCCAAGTTTGCCCCAACTTGCAATCTTGCCTCAGTCTTTCCAGTAGCCTGGAATATGAGCATGCTCCACTCTATGTCTAACATGTTCTCAGGTAATCCCAATGCTGTTGGTCAAGAGATCAAACTTCTTGAGCAACAAAGTATTAGAACATAAATTCTTCCCTGGGCAGACTTCCCTGCTGTGATCTCAGTAAGTGGTTCAGTTAATACTTAATGGTAACTACACAGCAGTCAGATGACAGTGAGCCCTTCCCAGGAGTCCAGAGTAGCCCCCTATACACTACTGATTCAGTCTCGCCATCATTTCCCATCCACTCTCCAAATACTGGAATTATAGGTGTGCTACCACACCCAACTTCTGACCACTTAAACAGCTTCTCTTCTCAGCCCCATGCTGTGGAGATCACTCTGTTTCCCTGCTATTCCCATCACCACTTGCGGTTACTGGACAGTTACATTATCTGACTACATTGCATCACAGTTGTTTCATGTCTGTATTTTGTACTTTCCTAAAAAGGGCTTTTGAAATATTCAAGAAAAAGATCATGATCCCTTTTTGAACGAATGCTTTTGTTGATCCCAGAAAACATAACCATCATCTCATCTCTTGATCAAGAAGTTGAAGTGAACTGTAAAGATGGCGCAGTACTTAAGCTACATGGCAGCTTATATCTGCCTATTAACTCAAGTTCCAGGGATAATTTAGCCAGAACCAGGTACACATGCAATGCAAATATATATGCAGGCAAAACACTCAAACATATCAAGTAAAAATAGTATTTTTTAAAGAAGCTGAAGTGGAGCCAGGAGAGGATGACTTATGCTTCTCGTCCAGACATTCAGGTTGTGCTGGAGGCTCTTCGGTTCAAGGTCAGCCTGGGCTACAAAACAAACCGTGTCTCAAAACAGCCAGTGCTGGAGACTAGTTCAGTGATAGAGCTTACTCAGCACGAGCAAGGCAATAGTGCACTGAGAGGAAAAAAGCTGAAGTGAGTTAGTCAAAGAACTGCACTGCTAATAGTCTTCCAGATCAAAGGGAGTAAGCCTGAGAGGGTTTTCTACTCCTAACTAAGAAGGTAAATGTTTGCCGGGCAGGGGTTAGTGCACGCCTTTAATCCCAGCACTTGGGAGGCATAGGCAGGCCGATCTCTGAGTTCAATACCAGCCTGGTCTACAAGAGCGAGTTTCAGGACAGGCTCCAAAGCTACAGAGAAACGCTGTCTCAAAGGTAAATGTTCCTTGATGGACTAATGAATTACTGCATACAGACCTATGTATTTATTCATAATCATGGGACAAATGTCTAAGTATATTTAAAACTCAAAGTAGAAGCATTGGCAATGAAAGAATAAATCAGACTTTATTAAAATTACAGATATTTGTAGAAAAAAAGCCACTATTCAGCAAATGAAAAAATTCAGCTACTGAATGGGAAAAATATTTGCACAGATGTATCTTACATAAATATCCCAGCATCACAGAGGCAAAGGACTTGAATAGACATATCCCCCAAAAATATGTTAAGTGGTCATCAAGTACATAAAAAGATACTAAATAACAGAACTCATCAGGGAATACAAGCTACACCTCAAAGACATAACACTTCACAAATTCAAGATTTGTGTTTTTTTTTAAAAAAAAAGGAAAATAAAAAGTGCTGATGAAGAGGGAAAGAAATTGCAGAAAGAGTTCAGGTAGGAATGAAAAATAGTATGGCCTCCATAAAAAAGTCTGGCAGATCCTCAAAAAGATAAATAGAATTGTCATAATTCCCCAATAGCTCTACTTCTTTAAAAAAATAAAAATAGATATTTATGCAATTTAAGTTCACAAATGCATTGTTTACATCAAAATGTAGAAACTAAAATACAAACCAATAAATGGCTGGGTAAATAAAATGTGTACATATATACATATATTATTCAATTATTAAAAATTATATATTCACATACACTCACACACACACACACCTGACACAAGGTGAGTCCAGGAAAGAGAATGCTAAATGAAATAAACCACAAAGGAAAGAGTATTATGAGATTCCATTTATATGAAACATCCCAAACAGATGAATCCACAAAAATAATGTACACTGCAGTGGCATTTCATTTGTATTTTAATAAATAAAGCTTGCTTGAAGATCAGAAAAGTAAAACAGCCACACTGGCCAGCCTTACAGACCAGGCTGTGGTGACACACACCTTTAATCCCAGTAGCCACACTAGCTTGCCATAGAAATCAGGTGGTAGTGGTGCATGCTCTTAATCCCATAATTAGAGAGGATTATAAGGAGGAGACAGCTCTCAGTCTCAGTCTGATCCTGAGGTTTCCTGGAGGAAAAAAAATCACCATTTTCGGACTGAGGTCGAGGTAAGAGCCAGTGGCTGGCTGCTTTGCTTTTCAGTCTTCAGGTTGAACCCTCATTTCTGTCTGAGTTTTTATTAATTGTGCTTCATGTACAATATTTACATTATTAATGGTTATCAGAAATTGAAAAAAGAGGGACATACTACCTTAAGAAAAAATGTAGATGTGGATAGTGAGAAAAGCTATATAACAATGCAAACTGCACTCAAAATGCCAAGTGTGATGGTGCACGCCTTTATTCCCAGTACTCAGGAGACAGAGGCAGGAGGATCTCTGAGTTTGAATACAGCCTGATCTACAGAGGGAGTTCCTGGATAGCCAGGGCTACACAGAGAGGCCTTATCTTGAAAACCCTAAATGAATGAATGAATGAATGAATGAATGAATGGTCAATAACACCTCTTAAGTGCTATACTATATGGTATTTATCTTAAATAAAACAAAAAAAAGAGAAATAGAGGCTCTTTAAATTTTAGCCATGAATAAAGAGTTCTCACTGCTTTTATAAGTTATATGATGTCAAAGACATTATTTAGTTTCCTTGGGCTTCAATCTTCACCTTCAATATAGAGTTGACTGACATCCAACTCAAAAGAATTGTGGACTCAATGCATCTATTAATCCCTTAGCACAGGACTTATTACATAATAAACACCAGATAAATGGTAGATTTTATTATACCAAAGTCTTTGTTACTCATTGAGTAGGTGTCTGTAAGGCTGCTATAAATGGGTGTATGAAAGAACTCCATGACGATGCTGAGACATTCTGAAATAATGATTAAAACAACACATGTCCAGCATTTGGTTGGCTTCTTGTGACCCTAGGAATCTGCAGACACGAGGATCAGTTCTCTTTGTACATCACTGAAGAGCTCACTAAAGAGATGAACTAAAAAAACAAGCACACTTGCTGTCTTCAAATTTATTGCATCAATGGTCTCCATAAATAGTTATTTTAAAAAATCACAAAGGGGCCAGAATAAAGATTCTGAGTTTTATCCCTAGGACCAACATGGTAGAAGGAGAGAACCAGAAGTCTTTATGTCCACCATGTATGTGTGCAACACAAACACATGAACACACACAGCCGGGCAGTGGTGGTGCACGCCTTTAATCCCAGCACTCAGGAGGGAGAGGTAGGCGGATCTTGGTGAGTTCGAGGCCAGCCTGGTCTACAAGAGCTAGTTCCAGGACAGGATCCAAAGCTACAGAGAAAAACCAAAACACACACACATACACCCTTGTCTACAGGTCCTAAGTATCAAGTCCAGCTTCACAATGTCATCATAAAAAAACAGAGAACCATAGAGAATATGCCATTAAAAAAGAAAGCCCCAACAATGCAGACTAAAGGAGAATGAAAGCTATTAGATAATCTTGAATCCATAGTAGAAGTCTTGTTTAAAATAAAGCATTTTTAAAAAGGCATGAGTAGTTTAAATCTCAAGCCTGAATTCTAGGCAAAGTAGCCCAGAAAAAGAACTATAAATATCAATAGTTAAACAATAATACAAACCTTAGTATGTGAATTAAGCCATCTCCTTAGTTTTATAATGTTTTTTAAGCCTTCTCCAAATTTCTTCACAGAAGTAATCTACCTAATATAAGTTTTTCTGATATTTATATACTCATAGTAAAAATATTTGGATTCAGCTGGGTGGTGGTGGTGCAGGAGCACTTGGGAGGCAGAGGCAGGCTGATCTGAGTTCAAGGCCAAAATGGTTTAGAGAGTTAGTTCCAGGACAGTCAGGGCTACAGAGAAATCCTGCCTCGAAAACCAAAAACTAAATTAATATCTATATTTTAAAAAACTGGACCCAGAAGAAAAAGTAAAGTACAATATCCAAATATTTAAAATCATATTTATTACAAACCAGCTGTCATTCCACAATGGTGATGCTCACATAGCACTGTGAACATAAACTGCCATGAAACATATCTGAAGGCTGCATTATATACTTCAGGTTGATGAAAATGTTATAACTCAGTACATTCAGATTAAAACTACTAGTGTTTGAAAAGCTAAGGATCTTTGCCAACACCCTTAGGAGAGTCATTCCCTTTCAAACAAACAACAAAAAAGAATTGCTAATATGTAACCCTGCAACACACACCACAAGAACTTTTTGTTGTTTTTGGAGACAAGGTTTTGCTATGTAGCCCGGACAGGCCTGGACCGAATTTAAGAGGCTCCAGCCTCCCAAGTTTCTGGCTCCACAGTGAGCTCTCACCTCTAATGACAGGAATGGAGAATAAAGACTTCCAAAATTAAATTCCAGAAGAATTCTTTTGTCCCCAACAGACCTTTCTTCCAGCTACATCAAAGCTATCCCATGCCCTCTCCCCAAAGAAAAAAGGAGGTACTCCCCTTTTAAAATCTTTTCTGTACAAAACCATAGCAGTTTATGGTCCAGAAAACTTAAGTCCTGAAAGAAACTGATACTATAGCTATCTAATTGGATGCCTCTGGTACTAATTATCTAAAGCTAGGATTGCATGCTTCTAAAAGCCCATGCTAGTAATGTGAGTGGATCCTAAATTGCACTGCCAAATGGGCTAAACTGGTTCAATCTGAGTACAGAAAAGAGAAATATTATAATTGTAACATATGTGAAAGTTAATTAAACTGAATGCTAGTAAGTTCTAGCATACTTAACTAGCACCATCTGACCACCAATCTGCCCTTTACCCAGTGTTTTTAATCACTCCCTTTATACACTTTGGCTTTGTTGTCACAGAGGACCTCACCAAGTAAATAGGCTGTGACATGAAATGTGCTACAAAGGAGCATTCCGTGGACTACTTTTTCAAGACGAAAACTGATTTCTCAAATTATTTGTCCAACATTCAGTGACAAGGAATACGAATAGATTTTAGTAAAGTGGCATAGCTAAACATCACGTAAACCGGGAAATCTCTAGGACAAAGATGGGTGCACAGGATTCAAGGGCAAAGCTTAAGCGACAGGGCAGGCCATCTGGTCCTAAGGTATGGAAAGGTGTGAGCCCGCCTATTCCCAAGCAACTCAACAACTTAAAAACTAAGCACCCGACTTGAAGGCACCCAGTATCAGGTCCGTATCAAATCAAGTTCACTTTGGCATCCCCCGGTGGCTCTTTTCTTCAGCGTTCTAACTTCTACACATTCTGAATGGGCTCGCACTTTTAAGGTCACTTAAAAGTAGAATTAATCTTGCTGTTCTACCCTTTTACAACTACTAAGAATGGAACCAAGAAACTTCTCATCATGGTTACTATAACCAAGAAGCGCGATTCGCGCTGGAAAACTTTTACTCAAAGCACTAATCTTATGCTGGGGTACTTTTATCCTGCACGTTTCCCTTTTACGTAAGACACATCGGAATTTGACTAGTGCGCCCCGACGGCACACTGGGCTAACGCCCCTGGCAGCAGCAACAAGCCACGTTTTCCTCGGGCCGATCGTCTCCCCCTCCTCCTTAAAACACTGCCCATGGCCACTTGAGACTTCCCCAGCCCAGCTCCAGAAACTGGAACCAACCGGGGCAGCTGTCATCTGAAACCCGGGAAAGCTGAGCCCGGCCAACTCTGCCGACGCGGGAAGGGCCGGGAGGTAAGGCGGGGCCCGTCGGGGGCACTCGGGGCGGCCGCCCCTCCCCAGCCCCGAGAGCCGCCATCCTGCCGCCGAGTATTCCTCCGGGCTGGAGTGCCCCTAGCCGGGCCTAGGCCCGCGGTTCCGCGTGGGGCCCGAAGCGCGTGGCGGGGCCGCCGCGGAGCACGAACGACAAAGGGGCGCGGGGTCGGGACAGGTGGCCGCCGCCGCGAACAATGGGGGGCCGCGGCTGCCCCCTGGCGCCACCTACCTCCAGTGCCGTCCGAGTTCTCGTTGAGGCTGCCCGAGGAGTCGTGTTGGGCGCCCACGCACCCGCCCATGGGGCCGCGGCCGCCACCTCAGGGCGCTCGTCCCGGCCGCCGCCTCAGCCTGCTCCGGCGCCGCCGCCTCGGGCCAGGCGCCGCTTTCTCGCCGCCCAGCCTCCGCCCCCTCGCCACTCCTCCCACCGCCTCGCCCGGCCCCTTCCTCCGCGCCCACCTCTACTACCTCAGCCCCCGGGCCGCCCGGGCCGCAGGCCCGGCCCGCGTGCAGCCTTCGGCTCCCGCTCGGCCCCGCCAGGCCGGGCTTGGCCCATCCCGGGTGGGCCGCAGTCCCCACTCGCCTCTCGCCTCCCCGCGCCCACGAGTCTAGGCGAACCCCGCCGCCGCCGCCCGGCAGCCAGGCCCCATCACCCCCGCCCGCGGCGCCGCCCTCAGCCCGGCTCGGTCTGCGCTCGGCCGGCCCGCCTAGAACGGCCGCGAGGGGCGTGGTCGCGCTCTGATTGGCTGCAGGCGCTGCGGGGGCGGGGCATTCCGAGCGGAGCCGAGTGGAGCCGAGCACCCGAGGTCGGGATGGTAGGGGGCTCGTGGAGGAGGGTCAGAAAGAAGGGGAGGAACCCAAGTGAGGACAAAGTGGCCCGCGCAGAGGTGGGGCTCCTTCTGGTGCGGCGGGTGGGAGAGGGTATCGAGAAGGAGTCGTGCGGGACTTGGGTTGTGGACGGACCGGGGCGTGATTAAAGGGGTCGGCCTGACAGCAAGTCCCTGCTACTCTCCTTGAATTTGTGGAGGTAGCGGGCTGGCCACCGAGCGTGGGCTTCCCCTGCCTCCCGGTCCGCAGCCCTTGCCATCACGGTACCCGCTTGGTACAGATGTTCTGAGATTTGCGCAGGCCTGCTGTCCCGTGCCCGGAGCGAAGGGGCACGGATGTGTGTCGTTCTCACAAGCTTCATTTTACAGACAATACTACTTCTCTAGATCCTGGCGTTAGACATCCTAAGTCGTCTTTTAGAACAAAGTGAAGTATTAATATTCTGCTTTTTATTAACTAGAATTTGGTACATCGACCACGCCCAAGATTCTTGGCGGTTACCATCCCAACCTAAGCCAAACTGTTAATGGCCCCTTTGGAGTTGTGCTTCTTGCTGTGGCGCCTTAACGTTTTTATCGGCCTGCTTGGCTCTTTGAAAGCTTTTCTTTTTCTTTTTCTTTTTTTTTGGCCTAAGCTGTTTTAACTATGCTCCACTTTTATGCCAGACTTTCCTTTTATAAAACCCTGGGTCAGCTTTTGCTTAGCACTTAAAAAAAAAAAATTTAAGAGAACTACCTAAGAAAGAAACATTCTGCTTCTTGGGATTTGCATTTAAATATATTCTCGTGCACTGCTGGTGGGAGTGTAAATTGGTTCAATCTTTTTTGCAAAGGTTTGGCAATGCCAATCAGCAGCTTTAAAAATGTTCCTACCATCTGAGTGGGGATTTTTCACATCTGGGAAATCTAGCTCACAGAAAGAGTCCAAAATAAGAAGATATGGGGCCTGGTTTTCATTTGATAGGCAGGCAAAAATTAAGGTTAAAAAATAAAACAAACCCCTGAATTTATATGAAACCGTAAAACAGAAATGTCTCAGAAATAGAAGTCCACTATTTTGGACTTAACGCTGAAGAATTAGCTTTACCCTCATTGAGCACAAAAAAAAAAAAAAGGAAAGAAAGAAAGAAAAGCTGTAAAGCCGTATACAGTTAAATGTTGTCATGGATTTTCAAAGCTTGCTTTTCCACTGGGGCCTGTGTCACAAAGCCATCTATCTGATCATTCCCTGCTGGATGTTCGCCTTGTCAGATACTTGTCACTTTATCTCTTCCCTGAAGGAGAGCGGCTGCCTGAGTATTTGCGAAGAGATTGCTTTGTCCTGAATTTCACTCCCGACATTACAGCAACCACGATGTCTACGATGTCTATTAAACAGATGGTAGGCACCCAAATGCCAAGGGCTTTCTGCTGAGCAGTGCACTGGCACCAGCGAGAGAGAGCAATCTTGTGGAAAGATTCTTAGCAATGCTTGCTCGCCATCCTGCCTGCCTCTTAGAACAGAGACACATGTTTCCAGGAGCGGAGTCATGTAACCGCAACACGGCCCAGCTCCGCGATTAACTTCCTGGGTTGGGATCTGGCTTCCATTTTGTACTCTCTGTATGACTTTAACTTTCTGTAGAACCCAGATTTCTTGCCTCTAAAAATGGGCCAATAATCTCCAGGCTCTGTAGGACACTTTCTCTAAACTCTTCTGTTTACTTCATATCTAACATCACCCATCTGAACTCATTGCCTGGCCCAATCCATTGAACACCTAAGAAACACGTGTATACATTTATATCTCTGTGGGTACATGATTCTCTGTAGATAAATGACTGGTATATATACTCTTTTTTTTTTCTGAGACAGGGTCTCACTGTGTAGCCTTGGCGGACCTCACATTCACAGAGATCTGCCTACCTTTGCCTCTTGAGTGCTGGGGTTAATGCACCATCATGCCCAACTGTGTGTGTGTCTGTGTGCGAGCATGTGCTTACACGCATATGTGTGTGTGAATGTCTGTGGAGACTAGAAAACAACTGGGTGTCATCCCTTAAGGATAGTCTGCCTTGGCTTTTGTTTGTGTGGGTACGTGTGTGAGTGACTATAAGGGCCGGAGATTGATAGTGCGCCTTCCTCAATCTCTCTACCTTGAGGCCCAGTCTCAAAAAACAAAATCAAACAAACAAAAAAAAACAAAATCAACCTCTTTTCTTCACATGCACAAACAATGCACACAGGCATACAACCCACACGAATAACTACACATACAACAATATACTCCCCCTACAATTTTTAAAGTAATAAAATGTTGAAAATAAATCCATTGGCCATATGTATTAAAGTTTTTTTTGAACTCTGTATTGTTGCTATTTTGAGACCCCATCTTACCATGTAGCCCACCACCAGCCCTGAACTCTCTCAGTTTGTGGTCTTTATGCCATAATTATTCAAGTGCAATAAACTTGGCTGCTGTAGCTTTATAATAAGTTTTGACTTTGTTCCTTTTCATTTTTTTCCTTTCTCCTCTCTCTCTTTCTTTTTTTTCAGATGAAGGCCTCCCAGTCTCATGTTTTCCAGGCTAACCTCAAATTCCGAGGCTTAAATCACCCCCACCCCAGCCTCCAGAGGAGCTGGAGCTACTTATATTTGCCACTGCACATGGCTTGCTCTTTTCCAAGATTGTTTTGTTTATTCTGGGTGCCTTGGATTTCTGTATGAATTTTAGGATCGGCTTGTCCATTTCTGGAAAAACAGCAGCTGCGATTTTGATGGGAAATGTGTTGAGTCTCTAGATGGGGAGTGCCCGAGTACTGCCATTTTGACAGAGTTAAGCCTTCAGTTTGGAATGTGGATTTTTTCCCACTTACTTGTGTCTTAAATTCTTTTCCATAACTGTAGTTTTCAGTGTCAAGTCTTGATTTTTGTTAAATTTACTTCTAAATCCCCTTTGCCATGCTGCCGTAAATGGATCTGTCATCTTCTTGTACAGATCATTCATGCCAAATGTACAGAAATACAATTGACTTTGCATTTTGGTCATGGATATTGCAATGTGGCAGAACTCACTTATTCTAATCATCTTTGCTTCGTGTATTTGGGGCATCTGTGTTGTGATGTGTTTAAGATTGCTATGTCCCCAAGGCCATCTTTATTCAGCCATTTCCAGGGAGAACCAGAAAGAAGGTGAGTGTGGGGCGGTGGAGGAAGGAAAGAAAGGAAAAGAGAATGAGGTGTCATGGTGGCAGGCAAGCCTTGGAATGGAGTCAATTTCGTGGGAAGCCTATGACAATCCTTTTTCCCAGAGGTTCTGATTCAGTTGGTCTGGAGTGGATCCCAGGAACCACTGTTTTTCCTGTTGGAGTTTGGTCCACAGATGGACTTTTTGTCCAGAACAAACTTTAGTCTTCGCCCTCCATGCCAAGCTGTGTTTTACTTGAGACATTTTTCTCTTCACCATTCGTTCATTTCCATAAGCCCTAAATCTACAAGTTGCAGGCCATTTCTCCATCTTTGTTCTTTCCCCGCACACTCAAGCCACGGTCAAGGCCCTTTCTTCTATTCATAGAACACATGCTAAATCTCCATTTGTCTGACTAAGCTTCTGGACCCTCTCCTGCCTCTTCCTCATGTTTTGACTTTATGGAAGACAAAGGAACTTCTAAATAGCAGGAATGGCAGAGAGTAAGCAGTCACTGTAGGTCTGAGACACCATGACAAGGAGCCTTCTGTGAGGAGATCTAGACTTAGAGAGAACACGGCCTGTTGAGTGGCGGAGGAGTTCCTGGTGTGCTGCACTAGTGAATGTTGCTGGAACTCCATCACTTGGGATTGGCTGGAGATCTACCTCCATGGAGCCACTGTTGGTAGGACAGGCTTCACCGGAATGAATCTTTTGGTTATGAGATGACCTACGCCAAGCAGCTGGTTGTTCCATGGCTTTGCTTTTGAGCACTGAAGAGCCAGAGCTGGAGCCGCCACATCGACTGCTTACCAAAGAAACTCTCTCAGCCACAAGGCAGTCCCGGGGAGGCTGTCCACATCCAGGAACTTGGCGACAGAGAAGTGAGCCAAGGGGATAGCCTCCTGCAGTGTCTCTTTAGTGCCCTCTACTGTCAAAGCTAAACAAGTCCATTTCCACAGAGCAGGAATTCTGACCCGAGTTGCAGTAATTTGATAGCTGGTATAATTTTTTCAACCAGAAAAATTTAAAACGGTACACCTCACACTTCCTGTGTATTGAGAATTTCCTCCCAGATCCACCCTCTACCCTTCCTAACTTCATGTCCTCGTTTTATCTTTTTATAGCTGTAATGGTCAGTCCTGTTTGATTGTGCTGCTCATACAGTCTTGGGTATAGGAGCCACCCACTAGAGTATGGTTGATCTACCAGAGATTGCACCAAAGGTGAAATTTTGTTGTTGTTGTTGTTGTTGTTTTGTTTTGTTTTCAAGATAGGGGATCTCTGTGTAGCCCTGACTATCTTAGAACTCACTCTGTAGAACAGGCTGCCTTGAACTCACTGAGATTCACCTGCCTCTGCCTCCCAAGTGCTGGAATTAAAGGCATGCGCCACCACTGCCCGGCCAAAGGTGAAATTTTTAATAATATTGGGATAAGTGGAAAACCATTTGAAAAAATTCTAAAATTAGATTCACTCCTAACCTCACAAATAAGAATAAATTCCAATTGGATGACAGTTTTAGTCTCAAAATAAAACATAAAACTAGATGTCAGCTGGGCAGTAGTGGCACATGCCTTTAATCTCAACACTCAGGAGGCAGAGGCAAGTGGATCATTGTTTTTGTTTTTTTTTTTTGTTTTGTTTTTCGAGACAGGGTTTCTCTGTGGTTTTGGAGCCTGTCCTGGAACTAGCTCTTGTAGACCAGGCTGGTCTCGAACTCACAGAGATCCGCCTGCCTCTGCCTCCCGAGTGCTGGGATTAAAGGCGTGCGCCACCACCGCTCGGCTCCAGGTGGATCTTTGTGAGTTCGAGACCAGCCTGGTCTACAAGAGCTAGTTCCAGGACAGGCTCCAAAGCTACAGAGAAATCCTGTCTTGAAAAACAAACAAACAAACAAAAACTAAATGTCTGGCAAGGACTATATGAAAGGATGGCTGAACTATTCTGCAAGTCTGGTGCAGGGAAATGGTATTGATAGCTACCTTGAAATCATGTATAGTAAAAATAACAGATTCACTTGACTACAGAAAACAAAAGCTTTTCACATGACTGAAACACATCACAATCCAAATCAAAAGATATGTGACCCACAGGAGAAACTACTTGGACTTTGAGTCACAAAAAATGAATTTTCTAATATTTGAAAACCTTCAAAAACTCAGAAGAAAGACGCAAAGACATCCTGTTAAAAATTTGGCAAAAGTCAGCAATCAGACAACTCACATACACAACAAAACTAAAATAAGCTTTAAACATATAACTCAAATGAAAGAAATACAAGTTAATTAAAACTACACTAACAGCTGAATGCCAAGAAGAAAGCTCTGTTGTTTGTGGTCAATTGAGCATCCACAAAGGAGCCAAGACAATTCAGTGGGGGAATGAATAGTCTTTTCAACGAACAACAGAAGGATAATTGGATTTCCTTATGCAAAAGAATGAAGTTGAGTTTCTGTATCACATTAGAGATAAAATTTAATCCAAAATGAATCAAAGATCTAAAAATAAAAGCTAAAACTATAGGAGTCTTAGATGAAAACAAAGGGGTCACTCCTTATGACCCAGGGCTGGGTGGTGGTTTCTTAGACGCTACATAAACAGCAAGGGGAACCATAGGTGCACCTGCCCAGTGAAAAAAGGGGGGGAATGCAGAAAGGACTTAAAGTGGCAAACAATAACAGCAACAACAAACCCAGATAAATTGGCGCCAGCAAAACAGGACAATAAGCCATCATGCATACTTGCCTCAAAAATTATTGTGGAGAGAAATTAAGGAAGAAGCTGGGCTGTGGTGGCACATACCTTTAATCCCAGCACTTAGGAGTCAGAGGCAAGGGGATCTCTATGAGTTTGAGGCCAGACTGGTCTATAAAGCCAATTCCAGACAACCAGGGTTGTGACACAGAGAAAACCTGTCTGGAAAAACAACAGCAACAACAACAACAACAAAAAGGAAGACACTCAGTGTTGATCTCTGGCCTGCACACACGTAAGCACATGTATGCATTGGAGCCAGCATCCACATGAGTACATATATCATACACATATGCAAAAAATGGTGAGTCATAACACAATAAGAGAAAGCGTGCAAATCGTATAAGCAATGAAAGTCTGATACCCATAATAGATAAAAAATTTCTACAAAAAAAAACCCAATTGAAATATTGAAGGATTTTATTCTGTTTTTAAGGTAGGGTTCCATGTGGCCTAGCCTAACCTCAAATTCTCTATGTAGGTGAACTTCTCCTAATCCTCCCACTTTTCCCTTCCAAATATTGAATGTAAATTATTTAATTTAATTGATAAATACTTCTTTGAAAAATTGTCAGTAAATATTTGAATAATTATTCAACATCATTTGCTGTTAGAAAAATGCAGATCAGGGACTGTAGTGATGACTCAGTGATTAAGAACACTGGTTGCAAGCCGGGCAGTGGTGGCACACGCCTTTAATCCCAGCACTCGGGAGGCAGAGGCAGGCGGATCTCTGTGAGTTCGAGACCAGCCTGGTCTACAAGAGCTAGTTCCTGGACAGGCTCCAAAACCACAGAGAAACCCTGTCTCAAAAATCCAAAAAAAAAAAAAAAAAAGAATACTGGTTGCATTGGGTAGTGGTGGCACAGGCCTTTAGTCCCAGCACTTAAGAGGCAAAGGTTATCAGATCTCTGAGGTCAAGGCCAGCCTGGTCTCCAGAGTGAGTTCCAGGACAGCCAAGGCTGTTATACAGAGAAACCCTGTCTTGAAGAACAACAAAAAAAAAGTAGTGACTGCTCTTCCTAGGGACCCTGGTTCAACCCAGCACCTACATGGTGGCTCACAAACATCTGTAATTCCAATGGAAATTAGATATTCTCTTCTGGCCTCTGAGGCCAAATCATGCATGTGGTACACAGATAAGCAAACAGGTGAAACACTCATACACAGAATGAAAGTAAATCTTTTTTTTAAGGAAAAATGTGTATAAAGATCATGATGAGACACCATTTAAAACACATTATGATGGCTAAAATTAAAGAGATAAATGGATAATACATCTGTCAGTAAGGAGATGGTGAGATTGGAATCCCCAAACATCAATGGCATTAATGAAAATGGGTACAGCTTCTTTGGCAAAAGAGTTTGGCAATTCCTCAGAAAGTTAAATTTATAGTTGATGTATGAACCAGCAGTTCCTGTCCCACGAATATACCCAAGACAACTGAAAAACACAAATCCACACAAAAACTTATACATGAATATTCATAGCAGCTATACTCAGGGTCACACAATAGTGGAAACCATCTGAATGCCCTTCGAATGTCGAGAGGGATCAAACATGGCTCACCAGTAACACCAGCTGTACGTGCCATAACTTGAATGAGCCTTGAAATACCACGCTGTGGGAAAGATGCAAGTCACAAAAGATTACCCTTTTTTTTTCTTTTACTTATTTATCTTTGGCTTTTTTGAGACAGGGTCTTGCTTTGTAGTTTAGGCTGGTCTTGAACTTGTGTCCCTCAGCCTGCTGGCCTTACAGATACATCACTATACACATCCAAGACCACTTACCAAATGACTCCAGTGATGAGCAGTGTTCAAAACAGTAAAACAGTCAAGTCTAAACAGACAAAAAGCCAGTGGGGTGTTGCCCATGGCTGCAGATGGGTGTGAAGTTTTTTGCTGTTGTTGAATGTTGAAAATAATATAAAATTGTAACAGTGGTGGCACATACCTTAAATCGCAGCACTCAGGAGGCAGAGGCAGGTGGATTTCTGAGTTTGAGGCCCAGGACAGCCAGGACTACACAGAGAAACTCTCTTGAAAGATGAAAAACGAAAGAAAGAAAGAAAGAAAGAAAGAAAGAAAGAAAGAAAGGAAGGAAGGAAGGAAGGAAGGAAGGAAGGAAGGAAGGAAGGAAGGAAGGAAGGAAGGAAGAAAGAAAGAAAAGAAAAGAAAATAAGGGAGGGAGGGGAAAGAGAGAGAGAGAGAGAGAGAGAGAGAGAGAGAGAGAGAGAGAGAGATCCAATAGGACCTACTGTCCCAGTTTGCCTTTTGTGGCTGTGATAATACAGTTTGGGGGAGGGGGAGGTTTATTTGGTTTAGAGATTACAGTTCATCATTGAGGGAAACAGAAGCAGGAACTGAAGCAGAGACCCTGGAGAAACACTGATTGTTGTTGGGCTTCCAGGCTCATGCTCAAGCTACATTTCTTATACAGCCTGGGCTCACTTGCCTAGGGATGTTACCACCCCCCGTGGGCTGGGCTCTCTCATATCAATCAGCCATCAAGAAAGTGCCTCCCAGATGTGCCTACAGGCCAATCTGATGGGGGCAATGTCTCAGTTGAGGTTCCCTCTTCCTAGGTGTGTCATCACTCTACCTTACACAGAAAAGCTGCCAACAACATCAAACCATACACCTTCCTTTTTAAGCTTGTTATTGTTCCTGGGGAGGTCCTCTGGAGCCTCGGATATGCTATCTAGACACATGCCGAATGGAGCTATGTCCCAGCCCAGAGCTGTAAATATCTCTTTAAAACTGCTTTTCCTTGATCAAGAGAGTGGCCCTGTTTCAGAAGGTTTGGGGACTTTTAGGGTGAGGCCTTGCTGAGGGGAGAGAGTTGCTGAGGCAGGTCTTATGGGCTGCATTCCCTCTAGCCACATTGCCCTCTGCTTCCTGGTCAGGGCCATATCGCCAGCAGCTTCCTCACACACACACTGTTCTGAGCCATGTGCTGCCAAGCCTTCTCTGCCAGGATGGACTACACCCTCTCAAACCATGCACCTAAGCAAATCCTTCCTCCTTAGCTGCTCGTTTTCAGTCATTTGGTCACAGGCGGGAGGAAAATGACAGACACTGCTGGTAAAGTCCTCCCCTGGCATGCTGACTGAGTGGCTTCAGATTTGCTCCCTGGGAAGTGAGGGCTAAGTGAAGCAGCTGAGGCAGGAGGAACACAGGCACTGCGTTTGTCAGCGCTCTAGGGGAAATGGGCTTGGCTTTCCCGGTGCTTTCAGAAACAAGCAAGGCCAACATGAAACCTGTACCTCAGAGCTTGCCCATCTGGAATCACACATCCTCTGATGATAAGACAGAGCCACAGCTGAGTTCCACAGTCTCCCTAGGTATGCAAGGGACAGGGTCTCTGCCTGCACCCACTGTGTGTCCTGTTCCTGTAGGACTGCTAAGGGATCCACACAGCCGGCCTGCACACACTAAGCAGGCAGGAAACCCATCTCATTCTGCACAGGCAACACTGGAATACACTAGGTGAGTGTGACTGCAATCTGATTGAAGTAGAAGTCCTGAGACTGGCTTTCAGAACCCAACCCAGGCCAGAGAACACTATTAAATGCAAATTCTTGCATAATTAAAACACTCACTAACACACACATTTAGATAATACCATATTAGACACAGTCTTCCTGTCTTCTGGTTTTGCCTTTTTTTTTTTTGAGGCTGGTTTTGAACTCCTACCCCACTTCCCATGTGCTGGAACAATACATGTTGTAGTAAGGAGGCTGCTAGTTAGTTCCCGGTCACTTCACCCTAAAATAATCACACAGAAACTGTATTAATTAAAACACTGCTTGGCCCATTAGCTCTAACTTTTTTATTGCCTAACTCTTACATATTAATTTAACCCATCTCTATTAATCTGTATATGGCCACATGGCTGTGGCTTATTGGCTAAAGTTCCGGCATCTGTCTCTGGCAGGAGTACATGGCGTCTCTCTGACTTTGCCCTTCTTTTTCCCAGCATTCAGTTGAGTGTTCCCTACCTAGCTCTGTTCCCCTATAGTTCTGATATAGGCCCAAAGCAGTTCCTTTATTAACCAATGATATTCACAGCATACAGAGGGAAATCCCACATCACCTCCCCTTTTCTGTTTAAATAAAAAGGAAGGTTTTAACATTAACATAGTAAAATTACATATCAAAGACTCAAGAAGGATATATTACCAAAGTAAACAGGAAGTGCATTGTAATTAACTTCCAAAACTCTAGAAATGACAGGGACATCTTGCTGCCTGGACAGTCACCCAGAGTTCTTCTGTATCATTGGGGCATCTATATTCAGCAGACTTTTTCACAAAGCAGGAAATTTCAAAGACAGTTCTGCCTATATTGGCAATTTGTCAGTCATTTTCTTCTGTGTCCTGAATGTGTCTGACAGACTCTTTCATGAAGCAGGAATACTAAAGGCCCTTGCTCATCTTTAGTCAAATTCAGCAGTCATTTTTCTACAAGTCCTGTGTGTCCAGTTCATCAAGCAATTCCAGGCAAGAGCAGTTTTTTGCTCAAATGGCTAAACGCCATAAAGAGCCTCTTCAATGCGCATCTTCCTCTTGAAGTAGATTGGTGCTGGCAGGAGCATATGCGTCTCATTGTCATGAAAAGTCCCAATTTTTTAAAACATTTTAAATGTCATATTCTGTAGTCTTTGAAAGGTTTGAAGATTATCTATCTAACTGAAACATAACTCTATATATCTAAAAAACCTCACAAAACTACAAGCTTGACTATTATAGATGATTAACTATTAACCTAGATTTCTGAATTATACATTACATTTTTATTTTTTTATTGTTTTTAAATTTATTTATTTATTAAGGATTTCTGCCTCCTCCCCGCAACCGCCTCCCATTTCCCTCCCCCTCCCCCGATCAAGTCCCCCTCCCTCATCTGCTCGAAGAGCAATCAGGGTTCCCTGACCTGTGGGAAGCCCAAGGACCGCCCACCTCTATCCAGGTCTCCTAAGGTGAGCATCCAAGCGGCCTAGGCTCCCCCAAAGCCAGTACGTGCAGTAGGATCAAAACCCCACTGCGATTGTTCTTGAGTTCTCAGTAGTCCTCATTGTCCGCTATGTTTAGCTAGTCCGGTTTTATCCCATGCTTTTTCAGACCCAGGCCAGCTGGCCTTGGTGAGTTCCCGATAGAACATCCCCATTGTCTCAGTGTGTGGGTGCACCCCTCGCGGTCCTGAGTTCCTTGCTCATGCTCTGTCTCCTTCTGCTCCTGATTTGGACCTTGAGAGTTCTGCCTGGTGCTCCAATTTGGGTCTCTGTCTCTGTCTCCTTTCATCGCCTGATGAAGGTTAATATTCATGAGGATGCCTATGTGTTTGTCTTTGGATTCACCTTCTTATTTAGCTTCTCTAGGAACATGAATTATAAGCTCAATGTCCTTTATTTATGGCTAGAAACCAAATATGAGTGAGCACATCCCATGTTCCTCTTTTTGGGTCTGGCTTACCTCACTCAGGATAGTGTTTTCTATTTCCATCCATTTGTATGCAAAATTCAAGAAGTCCTTGTTTTTTACTGCTGAGTAATACTCTAATATGTATATATTCCATACTTTCTTCATCCATTCTTCCGTTGAAGGGCATCTAGGTTGTTTCCAGGTTCTGGCTATTACAAACAATGCTGCCATGAACATAGTTGAGCATATACTTTTGTTGTACGATAGGGCCTCTCTTGGGTATATTCCCAAGAGTGGTATTGCTGGATCCAGGGGTAGATTGATCCCGAATTTCCTGAGAAACCGAAACACTGCTTTCCAGAGTGGTTGCACAAGTTTGCATTCCCACCAGCAATGGATGAGTGTACCCCTTTCTCCACAACCTCTCCAGCAAAGGCTATCATTGGTGTTTTTTATTTTAGCCATTCTGACTGGTGTAAGATGGTATCTTAAAGTTGTCTTGATTTGCATTTCCCTGATCGCTAGGGAAGTTGAGCATGGCCTTAAGTGTCTTTTGGCCATTTGGAGTTCTTCTGTTGAGAATTCTCTGTTCAGCTCAGTGCCCCATTTTATAATTGGGTTGATTAGCCTTTTACGGTCTAGTTTCTTGAGTTCTTTATATATTTTGGAGATCAGACCTTTGTCAGTTGCAGGGTTGGTGAAAATCTTCTCCCAGTAAGTGGGTTGCCTTTTTGTCTTAGTGACAGTGTCCTTTGCTTTACAGAAGCTTCTCAGCCTCAGGAGGTCCCATTTATTCAATGATGCCTTTATTGTCTGTGCTGCTGGGGTTATACGTAGGAAGTGGTCTCCTGTGCCCATGTGCTGTAGAGTACTTCCCACTTTCTCTTCTATCAGGTTCAGTGTGTTCGGACTGATATTGAGGTCTTTAATCCATTTGGACTTGAGTTTTGTGCATGGTGATAGATATGGATCTATTTTCATTCTTCTACAGATTGACATCCAGTTTTGCCAGCACAATTTGTTGAAGATGCTCTCTTTTTTCCATTGTATACTTTTAGCTCCTTTATCGAAAATTGCAGATTCACAATAGGACAGACTCAGACCACTAAATGAGTCACACTGTTGGATGAATGTACGTAGGCTTGGGAGAGAGAAGAAAAAGAATATAGAGAATAAAGTTAATGGTTTTAAAAAAAAGGTAAAGTCTTTAAAGAGACAGAGTACAGATAGTTAAGAGATTAAAAGAAATAAAGAAAAATAAGCCACGTAAAAATGGAAAATTCACAGAGAGTCTGGATTATGTACATTGTGTTTTCTTTAAAATTTTTGACTGTGAAGGAGCTAAGTACAGAGAGACATTTCATTATATGGGCTGCCAAGTGAAACCAGAACGGATATCATGAGGGTATGATTTCAGAATTTGGGTCTAAGGATATGATGCTTTTGAGAGGGTCTTCTTTTGTTTTTACAGAGGACCAGACCCTGTGGATTGCATCTATTCCGATTTGGTATGATGGACCACGTCCTCCTGAAGGGTTGCTGTGAACATCTTCAGAAAATTGCTTTGCTCAACTGCCAACTGAGATGAAACTAGCACACAGGTTATACCATGAAAGACCTAATTAACGACGCCCCCATTCAGCAGGAAGCAGTTTGGAGAGAAAAAAACTGCTCCCATGTTCCAAAATATAGTTTATAAATGTTCTTTTACATTTAAAGGGGGATATGATAGAGATATGAATAATTTGTATTAGTATAGATTTTGCTTTATTGATAGAGATTTACGGTCAATTTTGTTATATGTATATGCATATTTCTGCTATTGATTAAGATACTATGATTGGGTAGTTCATTTAAAAATGTAATGTATAATTAGAAATATAGATTGTTAATAGATAATCATAATAGTCAAGTTTGTAGTCATGTTAGTTAATATTTTCTAGATGTGCGTAGATATATTTTAGATAGGCATTCTTCATATTTTTCAAAGATTATAGAATATGGCATTTTAAATGTTTTAATAACTTAGGACTTTTCATGACAATGAGACACTCTGCTCCTGGCAGCACCAATCTACTTCAAGAGGAAGATGGGCATCGAAGAAGCTCGTTATGGAGTTTGATAGCCATTTGGGCAAGAAACTGCTCTTTGTGGAATGCAAAAGGATTTTGGGGCCTTTAAAGCTTAGATCAGCGCCCTTGGAAGAATGGGTCTTGCATACACTCAATGTTGATACATTCAATTATGGCACTGAAACATGGGTAGAAGAAGCAATTTCCAATGGTAAAAGGAGACACCAGAATACCAAATGTTTTAATTGTGGCAAAATGGGTCATATGAAAAGGAATTGTAGACAACGGATTTTCAGAAATAACAATAATAAGAATGCATCTTTCAGAAATAATAATAATAATGCATCTTCTAGAAATAACAGAAATAGGAGGACTCAGCCTTCAGGTTTATGTAGAAGATGTGGAAAAGGCAGACATTGGACGAATGAATGCAGGTCTACAAGAGATAGACAAGGCAACCTGATACAGTCGGGAAACGTGAGGGGGTGCCTCACAGGCCCCCATGGCAAGCATGGTTCAATCATTTCCAGTTTCTGCAGAGAACGTGCCTCATCAGGACAATTAGGAAGCCCCATGCCTACTGTTACAAGCAATAATGATCAGAAAGATAAGTTACGTGTGTTTTGGCAAACTTCTATAAATGATCAAAGACCTAAACTGAGAGTGTGTGTAAATGGCATTTTTACTACTGGCCTGCTGGACACAGGTGCTGATGTAAGTATCATTACCCCAGAATCTTGGCATCCATATTGGCCTCTTCAGAATGTAAATGTTCAGCTCCTGGGAATTGGAACCCTATCTCGAGTAAGGCAGAGCACGAGATGGGTTGAATGTATAGGGCAAGAGGGACAAATAGGAAAATTAAAGCCATATGTAGCCAATATTGCAATGAATTTATGGGGTCGTGACCTATTACAACAATGGAATACCGAAATTAACATTCCGGCTACTTCTAGAGCCTATATTTCTGAGAATAATATTAAAAGATACTACAAATGGAGAAAACCGGCCATTCAGGCTGTACAAGAACAAGCAATTGATGTCCCTTCAGAGATACCAACAGCCTTGCCTCTAAAATGGTTGACTGAGAAACCAATATGGATAAAGCAGTGGCCTTTAGCTGAGGAAAAGCTACAGGCTTTAGAACAGCTGGTACAAGAACAATTAGATGCTGGACATATAGAAGAATCTACCAGCCCTTGGAATTCTCCTGTATTTGTGGTTAAGAAAAAATCAGGTAAATGGAGAATGGTGACAGATCTCAGGGCCATCAACAAGGTTATTCAACCTATGGGCCCTCTGCAATCTGGAATTCCTTTGCCCTCTTTATTACCAAAAGGATGGCCTCTCATAGTTATTGATTTGAAGGATTGTTTTTTCACTATACCTTTGCAAAAAGAAGATAGAGAAAAATTTGCCTTCACAGTGCCTACTTATAACAATTCTCAACCTTCGAGGAGGTACCACTGGACTGTCCTCCCCCAGGGTATGTTAAATAGCCCCTCCCTGTGCCAATATTTTGTGAACCAACCATTGCAAATAATACGCAAGAAATTTCCCAGATCTATAGTATACCATTACATGGACGACATTTTGTTATCCGATTCAAACATGGATACCTTGAACAAACTGTTTGAAGAAATAAAGATACTTTTACCTAAATGGGGATTGCAAATTGCTCCTGAAAAGATTCAGAAGGGAGATTCTGTTGATTATTTAGGTTATAAAATAGGTTTGCAAAAAATTGAGACACAAAAAGCACAAATTAGGAGAGATCGCCTACGGAATCTTAATGACTTTCAAAGACTGTAGGAGACATTTCCAGTCTATGACCAGCTATTGGAATAACACCTGATCTAATAATTCATTTGAACAAAACCTTGGATGGTGATAAAGATTTAAACAGTCCCAGAGATTTAACAGCTGAAGCAGAAAAGGAACTGACAATGATTGAGGAAAAATTACGACAGGCACATGTGGACAGGGTGAATCCAGAGCTCGATTGTATTCTCGTCATACTACCATCAAAAATTTCTCCTACAGGAATTTTAATGCAGAGAGATGATATTATTTTGAAATGGATCACGTGTCATATTTGTCGTGTGTGTCATATTTGTCATGTGTGCCATATTTGTCACGTGTGTCACATTTGTCACGTGTGCCATATTTGTCATGTGTGCCACATTTGTCATGTGTGTCATATTTGCCATGTGTGTCATATTTGGCATGATATTTGTCATGTGTGTCATATTTGTCATGTGTGTCATATTTGTCACGATATTTGTCATGTGTCATATTTGTCATGTGTGCCATACTTGTCATGATATTTGCCATGTGTCATATTTGTCATGTGCGCCATATTTGCCATGTGTGTCATATTTGTCATGTGTGCCATATTTGCCATGTGTCGTATTTGTCATGCGTGCCATATTTGTCATGCGTGCCATATTTGTCATGTGTGTCATATTTGCCATGCGCCATATTTGTCATGCGTGCCATATTTGCCATGTGCGTCATATTTGCCATGCGCCATATTTGTCATGCGTGCCACATTTGTCATGTGCGTCATATTTGCCATGTGTGTCATATTTGCCATGCGCCATATTTGTCATGCCATGCGCCATATTTGTCATGTGTGTCATATTTGCCATGCGCCATATTTGTCGTGTGTGCCATATTTGTCATGTGTGTCATATTTGTCATGTGTGCCGTACTTGTCATGTGTGTCATGTGTGCCATGTGTCGTATTTGTCGTGTGTGCCATATTTGTCATGTGTGTCATATTTGTCATGTGTGCCGTATTTGTCGTGTGTGCCATATTTGTCATGTGTGTCATATTTGTCATGTGTGCCGTATTTGTCATGTGTGTCATATTTGTCATGTGTGTCATATTTGTCATGCGTGTCATATTTGCCATGTGCGTCATATTTGTCATGTGTGTCATGTGTGCCATGTGTGTCATGTGTGCCATGTGCCGTATTTGTCATGTGTGTCATGTGTGCCATGTGTCATATTTGCCATGCGTGTCATATTTGCGATGTGTCTCATATTTGTCATGTGTGTCATATTTGTCATGTGTGTCATAGTTTTTGCCATGCGCCATATTTGTCGTGTGTGCCATATTTGTCATGTGTGTCATATTTGTCATGTGTGCCGTACTTGTCATGTGTGTCATGTGCGCCATGTGTCGTATTTGTCGTGTGTGCCATATTTGTCATGTGTGCCGTATTTGTCATGTGTGTCATATTTGTCATGTGTGTCATGTGTGCCATGTGCCGTATTTGTCATGTGTGTCGTGTGTGTCATGTGTCGTATTTGTCATGTGTGTCGTGTGTGTCATGTGTCATATTTGTCATGCGTGTCATATTTGCGATGTGTCTCATATTTGTCATGTGTGTCATATTTGTCATGCGTGTCATATTTGCCATGCGCCATATTTGTCGTGTGTGCCATATTTGTCATGTGTGTCATATTTGTCATGTGCGCCGTACTTGTCATGTGTGTCATGTGTGCCATGTGTCGTATTTGTCGTGTGTGCCATATTTGTCATGTGTGTCATATTTGTCATGTGTGCCGTATTTGTCATGTGTGTCATGTGTGCCATGTGCCGTATTTGTCATGTGTGTCATGTGTGCCATGTGTCGTATTTGTCATGTGTGTCGTATTTGCCATGTGTCATATTTGTCATGCGTGTCATATTTGCGATGTGCCTCATATTTGTCATGTGTGCCGTACTTGTCATGTGTGTCATTTGTGCCATGTGTCGTATTTGTCGTGTGTGCCATATTTGTCATGTGTGTCATATTTGTCATGTGTGCCATATTTGTCCTGTGTGTCATGTGTGCCATATTTGTCATGTGTGTTATGTGTGCCATGTGCCATATTTGTCATGTGTGTCATGTGTCGTATTTGTCATGTGTGTCGTATTTGCCATGCGTCATATTTGTCATGCGTGTCATATTTGCGATGTGTCTCATATTTGTCATGTGTGTCATGTGTGCCATGTGTCGTATTTGTCGTGTGTGCCATATTTGTCATGTGTGCCGTATTTGTCATGTGTGTCATATTTGTCATGTGTGCCATATTTGTCCTGTGTGTCATGTGTGCCATATTTGTCCTGTGTGTCATGTGTGCCATATTTGTCATGTGTGTTATGTGTGCCATGTGCCGTATTTGTCATGTGTGTCATGTGTCGTATTTGTCATGTGTGTCGTATTTGCCATGTGTCATATTTGTCATGCGTGTCATATTTGCGATGTGTCTCATATTTGTCATGTGTGTCATGTGTGCCATGTGTCGTATTTGTCGTGTGTGCCATATTTGTCATGTGTGCCGTATTTGTCATGTGTGTCATGTGTGCCATGTGCCGTATTTGCCATGTGTGTCATGTGTGCCATGTGTCGTGTTTGTCATGTGTGTCGTATTTGCCATGTGTCATATTTGTCATGCGTGTCATATTTGCGATGTGTCTCATATTTGTCATGTGTGCCATACTTGTCATGTGTGTCATTTGTGCCATGTGTCGTATTTGTCGTGTGTGCCATATTTGTCATGTGTGTCATGTGTGTCATGTGTCGTATTTGTCATGTGTGTCGTATTTGCCATGTGTCATATTTGTCATGCGTGTCATATTTGCGATGTGTCTCATATTTGTCATGTGTGTCATATTTGCCATGCGCCATATTTGTCGTGTGTGCCATATTTGTCATGTGTGTCATATTTGTCATGTGCGCCGTACTTGTCATGTGTGTCATGTGAGCCATGTGTCGTATTTGTCGTGTGTGCCATATTTGTCATGTGTGCCGTATTTGTCATGTGTGTCATGTGTGCCATGTGCCGTATTTGCCATGTGTGTCATGTGTGCCATGTGTCGTATTTGTCATGTGTGTCGTATTTGCCATGTGTCATATTTGTCATGCGTGTCATATTTGCGATGTGTCTCATATTTGTCATGTGTGTCATATTTGCCATGCGCCATATTTGTCGTGTGTGCCATATTTGTCATGTGTGTCATATTTGTCATGTGCGCCGTACTTGTCATGTGTGTCATGTGAGCCATGTGTCGTATTTGTCGTGTGTGCCATATTTGTCATGTGTGTTATATTTGTCATGTGTGCCGCATTTGTCATGTGTGTCATATTTGTCATGTGTGTCATATTTGCCATGCGCCATATTTGTCGTGTGTGCCATATTTGTCATGTGTGTCATATTTGTCATGTGCGCCGTACTTGTCATGTGTGTCATGTGAGCCATGTGTCGTATTTGCCGTGTGTGCCATATTTGTCATGTGTGTCATATTTGTCATGTGTGCCGCATTTGTCATGTGTGTCATATTTGTCATGCGTGTCATATTTGTCGTGTGTGCCACATTTGTCATGTGTGTCGTATCTGTCATGTGTGTCGTATTCGTCATGTGTGTCGTATTCGTCATGTGTGTCGTATTTGCCATGTGTGCCACATTTGTCATGTGTGTCATATTTGTCACGTGTGCCATGTGTCGTATTTGCCATGTGTGTCGTATTTGCCATGTGTGCCATGTTTGTCGTGCGTGTCATATTTGGCATGTGTGCCATATTTGTCATGCGTGCAACATTTGTCATGTGTGTCATATTTGTCATGTGTGTCATATTTGTCGTGATATTTGTCATGTGTGCCATGTTTGCCAGGTGTGCCATATTTGCCAGGTGTGCCATATTTGTCATGCGTGTCATATTTGTCATGTGTGCCACATTTGCCAGGTGTGCCATATTTGCCATGCGTGTCATATTTGTCATGCGTGCCATATTTGTCATGCGTGCCATATTTGTCATGCATGTCGTAATAGTCATGTGTGTCATATTTGTCATGTGTCATATTTGTCATGATATTTGTCATGTGCGCCATATTTGTCATGTGTGCCACATTTGCCAGGTGTGCCATATTTGCCATGCGTGTCATATTTGTCATGTGTCATGTGCGCCATATTTGTCATGTGTGTCATATTTGTCATGTGTGCCACATTTGCCAGGCGTGCCATATTTGCCATGCGTGTCATATTTGTCATGCGTGTCATATTTGTCGTGCGTGCCATATTTGTCATGCGTGTCATATATGTCATGTGTGTCATATTTGTCGTGCGTGCCATATTTGTCATGCGTGTCATATATGTCATGTGTGTCATATTTGTCATGCGTCATATTTGTCATGTGCGCCATATTTGTCATGTGTGTCATATTTGTCATGTGTGTCATGCGCGCCATATTTGTCATGCGTGTCATATTTGTCATGCGTGTCATATTTGTCATGTGTCATATTTGTCATGATATTTGTCATGCGCGCCATATTTGTCATGTGTGTCATGTGTGTCATGTGCGCCATATTTGCCATGTGTGTCATGTGCGCCATATTTGCCATGTGTGTCATATTTGTCATGTGTGTCATATTTGCCATGTGTGTCATATTTGTCATGATATTTGTCATGTGTGCCATATTTGCCATGCGTGTCATATTTGCCATGCGTGCCATATTTGTCATGTGTGCCATATTTGTCATGTGTGCCATATTTGTCGGTTGGCCAGGTCACTGGCAAACAGGGAGCCTGGTCCTGTCCTGAAGACCCTTCGGAGGGGTGAGAGGGTTCTTGGCCTGCGGCAGGAACCAGGAAACAGAGCGAGGGCATTTTGTAAGCGGAGCCCTTGGCCAGCAGGGAAACCTGATCCGGTTTTTAAAAGACCCATTAGATAGGATCAATAGGAGGAGATGGGCAGGCGCCAAGGCAAGAAGTCACCCAATAATCTGAAAAACAACATGAAAACACCAGAACCCAATGATCTTACAACAGAAGTCTTTGAACAACCTAACACAGAAGAAGTGGAAAAAATTGACTTTATGACGCCAATAGAGTCCCTTAAACAACATGTAAAAAATGCCCTTATAGAAATGGATGAGAAGTATAACAAAAAGTTTGAAGAAATGAGTAAATACGTACATGATACCCTGGGAAACCAAGAAAAAACGATCAAACAGGTAATGGAAACAGTTCAAGAATTGAAAACTGAAATGAAGGCAAGGAAGAAAATACAAACTGAGGACCAGCTGGATATGGAAAATCTAGGTCAACGAGCAGAGTCTACAGAAACAAGCATAATCAATAGAATACAAGAGATAGAAGAAAGAATCTCAGATGCTGAGGATACCATAGAGAAAATAAACGAAAAGATCAAAGAAAACAGCAAAGCCAACAAATTCTCAACACAAAACATTCAGGAAATATGGGACACAATAAAAAACCAAACCTAAGAATAATAGGAATAGAAGAAGGAGAAGAGTCACAGCTCAAAGGTCCAGAAAATATTTTCAACAAAATTATGGAAGAAAACTTTCCCAACTTAAAGAAAGATATTCATTTAAATATTCAAGAAGCATACAGAACACCAAACAGACTGGATCAAAGAAAAACATCTCCTCGCCATATAATAATCAAAACACAAAGCATACAGGTAAAAGAAAGAATATTAAGAGCTGCAAAGGAAAAAGGGCAAGTAACTTATAAAGGTAAACCGATCAGACTTACACCTGACTTCTCTATGGAAACTATGAAAGCCAGAAGGTCCTGGATAGATGTACTGCAGAAGCTAAGAGAACATGGATGCAAACCCAAACTACTATACCCAGCCAAGCTATTGTTCATTATCAATGGAGAAAACAAGACATTCCAGGATAAGAACAAATTTAAACAATACGTAGCCACAAATCCAGCCCTACAGAAAGTAATAGAAGGAAAATCGCAACCCAAGGAATCCAACACTGCCAACACTGCCTACAATAATTCAGGCATCTAGTGACCCTTCACCAGCACATCTCAAAGAAGGGAGACACACAATCTCTACTACCAAAAGCAATAAGAATAACCGGAGTAAACAACCACTGGTCATTAATATCACTTAATATTAATGGGCTCAATTCACCTATAAAAAGGCACAGGCTAAAATATTGGATACGAAAACAGGATCCAACATTCTGCTGTTTGCAAGAAACACATCTCAACCACAAAGACAGGCACCTACTCAGAGTTAAGGGTTGGGAAAAGGTGTTTCAAGCAAATGGTCCTAAGAAAAAAGCAGGTGTGGCCATACTAATTTCTAACAAAACTGACTTCAAACTAAAATCAATCAGAAGAGACCGAGATGGTCACTTTATACTCAAAACAGGAACAATTCATCAGGATGAAGTCTCAATCCTGAATATCTATGCCCCCAATATAAAAGCACCTACTTATGTAAAAGAAATACATTACATTTTTAAATGAGCTGTACAAACACAATACCTTAATCAAGATCAGAAATATATATGCACAGTATAACAAAATTGACCTTAAATTTGTATCAATAAACCAAGATCCATACCAGTGCAAAGTATCCATCTCTATAGCATATCTCCCTTTAAATGTAAAAGAATATTTATAAACAATATTTGGGAATATGGGCGTAATTCTGTCCAAACTTTTTCCTGCTGTTTACTGAGTGAAGTAATTTTCTGAGGGGTGTTCAAGGCAACCTTCCAGGGGCTCTTGGTCCATCAAACCATATTAGTCTGGAAGCAATCCACAGGTTTTCATCTTCTGTGGAAACAAAAGAAAAACCACTTTTTCAAAGCAACATATCCTTAGACTTAAAATTTGAATTCAAGATACCTTCGAAATATAAATATTGGCTTAGCTTAGCAGTCCCCAGAATCAAATATCTCTCTGCAGTCAAAAAATTCAAAGATAACACAATAATATACATAATCCAGATTCTCTATAAATTATCCATCTTTATGTGGCTTGTTTTTACTCTATTACTTTTTCTACAAGTTTAAAATTTACCTTATTATCTTTACTCCTCTAATCTATGATTGTCTGTACTCTGTCTCTTTAAAGACTTTGTTTAATTTTTTTTAAAAAACCATTTAATTCTTTTTATAACTCTCTGTATTCTTTTTCCTCTCTCTCCCAAGCCTATGTACATTTATCCAACACTGTGACCCATTTAGAGGTCTTTTATGTCTAAATCTGTCCTTTGTGTATTTGAAATTCTTTTCTGTCTTGAAGAGTTTTTAAAATGGTAAGCAGCTTGGTTGCAGCGGCTCTGGATGCTGGCTCTGCCTCTTTCCACTTTCAAATGGTGGAGGTACCATTACTGCCAGCTCTAGGACTGCCAGGTAGGAGCTGCGCTCAGCACTCTAAGTCTGAGAATGAGCATGCAGCACATAAAAAAATGCAGCTAAATTTTGTTCCTTTAGTGTCTAGAATTTTTTTACAAGCCCTCTCGGGTTTTACGTGGATTTAGTACACCACGTTGGTGTGCCAATTTGTAGTAAGGAGGCTGCTAGTTAGTTCCCAGCTGCTTAGCCCTGAAATAATCACCCAGACCTGTCCAAAGCAGTTCCTTTATTCATTAATGGTAATCACAGCATACAGAAGGAAATCCCACATCAACATGTAAGCTACAACACACACACACATGTAGTTCACTTTGAGTTGGCTTCTGATTTTGGTTTTGGGCAGGATTGAGACTGACAGACCTTGTGCATGCAAAACAAGCACTCTTCCTCTGAGCTAAGTTCTCCAGTCTTCTGTTCTTCCACTGTGCCTGATCTACCAATGAGCATCATGGTATGACAACAGAGCAGAGTTGCTTTGTGTATATTCCCTTTTAGAGGTGAACCTGAGGGCAGAGACTGTCCCTTTCATCTGGTCCCTGCTTCCTCCACACATCCCGTGTGACATTTTGATTGCTTAATTGTTGAACTGAACTAGTACCACTTGTAATCTCCAAGTGGGCCTGGTTCAAAAAAACAAAAGATGGAAGATAATCAACATTTCTGTGTTTGTGTGTGTTACATGAGGAGGGGGGCCTCTTGTTTGTCCCTGCCGCCTGGCTAGCTTACACCTGAAATAACCACATAGAAACTGTATTAATTAAAACACTGCTTGACCATTAGCTCTAACTTCTTATTGGCTAACTCTTACATATTAGTTTAACACATCTCCATTAATCTGTGTATTGCCACTTGGCAGTGGCTTACTAGAGATTCTAACCAGCATCTGTCTTAGGCAGAGGATTCATGGCTTCTCTCTGACTCTGCCCTTCTTCCTCACAGCATTCAGTTCTGTTTTTTCCACCTTCCTAAGTTCTGCCCTATCAACTAGGCCAAGGTATTTTCTTTATTCATTAACCAATGAAAGCAACACACAAACAGAAGGAACTCCTACATCATATATGACTCTTTGGTGACCAGTGATAGAAACTGGGCTCAAGTTGACTAAAGAAAAAGCAGCCTATCACAGATTCATCGATTGACCTTCAGTGCAGCTAGGCCAGAGTTTTACACGGTGTCATTCAGATGCTATGCTTGGGTTCAGTTTTTCTCAGGCAAGCTCTGTCCTTGAAACGACAATGCAACAGCACTTAGATTAAATCCTGCCAGCTTAACAGATCTCAAAGCAAAGAGCTCTTAGCCAGTATGGCAGCAAGTGGGAAGTTGAGGCAGGGAGATGATAATTTGAGTCCAACCTGAGCTATATACATAGTGAGACCCCATTTAAAAAGGAAAAAAACAGCCGGGCGGTGTTAGCATATGCCTTTAATCCCAGTACTCGGGAGGCAGAGGCAGGTGGATCTCTGTGAGTTTGAGGTCAGCATGATCTATAGAGCGAGTTCCAGGACTGACTCCATAGCTACTGGGAAACTCTGTCTCAAGAAAGAAAGAAAGAAAGAAAGAAAGAAAGAAAGAAAGAAAGAAAGAAAGAAAGAAAGAAAGAGGGAGGGAGGGAGGGAGGGAGGGAGGGAGGAAGGAAGGAAGGAAGGAAAGAAAGAAAGAAATCTTTTCCCTCATCAAATTCTTGCAGCAAAGGTCCTAGGATCAAGTCCTACCAGTGTGGCTTGAGTTCTGTGGTTAGACCAGGCTATACTGAGTGGCTAGATCTAGGAAACATGCCCATGCTATTCAGTGAGTGAAGCTGGTCCTATTTAGATGGCTGAAGGGAAAACTCACAAGTGTCCGCTGTATACAAACGACAGCTCACTCCTTATGTGTGTGCACACACATGCAGATGACACACCTTGATCTTCCCAATGTGAAGTCTGAAACCTGAATGCCCTAAAGTCATTAGCTTCTCTTTTTTTTTAAAAAAAATATTTATTTATTTATTATGTATACAATATTCTGTCTGTGTGTATGTCTGCAGGCGAGAACAGGGCACCAGACCTCATTCCAGATGGTTGTGAGCCACCATGTGGTTGCCGGGAATTGAACTCAGGACCTTTGGAAGAGCAGGCAATGCTCTTAACCACTGAGCCATCTCTCCAGCCCCAAGTCATTAGCTTCTTAAGCACTGACATGACGTCACAGGTGGGAAATGTCACTCCACAACACTGTTTCCTGTTCCCAGGAGGCAGGTGAAGAGATACTTAGTGGGTAAGAACACTTGCTGAACAAGCATGAGGTTCCCCAGCACTCCGTTAAAAAACTGGGTGTGTGGGTGTGTGGTATCTGATGGTGGTGGAAACATGCTGATCACTGGGGTTTGCTGGCCACCAGCCTCGTTCCAGGTTCAGTGAGAAATCTTGTGACAGTTAATTGACTCAACACAGGTCTAGTACTACCTGAGAGAAGGGCCTCTCAGAATGTGCATGAGAGATAGTCTTAATTACATGAATTGATGTGGGGGAAGAACCACCCACTGTGAGCTATATACCCTTCTGTGTGATTGGGTGTCCTACTTAGCTTTGTCAACTTGATACAGCCTCAAGTCACCAGAATGGAAAGTTGATATGGGATGCCCTTCTATATATGTGTTGCTTTTATCAGTTGATAAATAAAGCTGTTTTGGCCAATGGCTTAGCAGAGTAAAGCCAGGTGGGAAATATGAACAGATATGTGTGTATGTATACAATGCAACAGCACGTAGATTAAATCCTGCCAGCTTAATAGATCTCAAAGCAAAGAGCTCCTAGCCAGTATGGCAGCAAGAGGGAAGTTGAGGCAGGGAGATGATCAATTTGAGAGAGAGAGAGAGAGAGAGAGAGAGAGAGAGAGAGAGAGAGAGAGAAGGTAGAGTCAAGCAGAAGCTAACCAGCCATAGAGGAAACAAGACATGTAGAAAAAGAGGTAACGTCATGGCCATGTGGCAATACATAGATTAATAGAAACGGATTAATTTAAGATGTAAGAGCTAGCTAGAAATATGCCTGACCCATCAGCCAAGCAGTGTTGTAATTAATAAAGTTTCTGTGTCATTATTAGGGTCTGGGTGGCCAGGAAATGAAGTGCAGTCTCCATTTACAGAAAGTCTCTGAGGAATTGCCTAGATCAGACTGGCCTGTGGTCATGGTGTTGAGGAATTGTCTTGATATTTAGTTGATGTAAGAGGGCCCAGCCTACTGTGGGAGACACCATGCCTAGGTGAGTGGTCCTGGGTTGTATAAGAAAGCTTCTTAAGCATGAGTCTATGAGTGAGCCAGAGAGCTAGCCAGTGTGGTGAAAAAATGGCCCCCAAAGGGAGTGGCACTATTAGGAGATGTGGCCTTGTTGAAGCAGGTGTAGTCTTGTTGGAAGAATTGTGTGTCACTGTTTAGGTGGGTGTTGTGGGCATTGTGGCACGAGTTCTCATGGATCTGTGAAATGAAGACTCAGAGACACTTTGGGAATGAATTTAGCCTTAGTAACCGCAGGGATCCTCAGCCTCTGTGGACTGAAGCACTTTCCCTCCACCCATGGCATTTTTATTTTTCCCTGTATTTACACTTCAACCAGTATGTTTTCATATGCTCAAAACAACCTGAATGAAACTTCCAAAAATACAACGCCAAGTGCAAATAAATACCCAATTCATGAAGTATGGTGGTTTTCTGGGTTGCCCCAACCAAGTTTTGCATAGGCTTTGTATCCATGGGAAACTCTCAGACAAGATTCACATAGGGCAACAAAAGATGTCTGTAACACAAAGGATGGATTAGGGCTGGGTGCTAACTCCAGAGCTAGGGCAGGTATGGCCAGAGGGGGTGTGGGAGTGTGGGGGGGGAGGGGGTGGCGGTGGGGGGGGGCTTGCTTGCTAACCCTCTGGCTCCAGGCCACCAGGGATTTCTCCCACAGGAGGGTTTTGAAGTCTCATATATGCTCAAGGTACCACCCCCAGTGTCTCAGTTCACTTCCTATTGCCTTTGAATCAAGATATAGGATTCTCAGCACCATGTCTGCCTGCACAAGCCATTCTCCCCGCCATCATACTCTCTGCCCTGATGATAATGCACTCAACCTCTGAAACTGTAAGCTGCTACCACAATTAAATGTTTTCTATTATAAGAGCTGCCGTGGTCATGGTGTTTCTTCACAGCAATTGAAACCCTAGCTAAGACAGCCAGTAAGCAGTGTTCCTCTGTGGTTCCTGCCCTGACTTTCCTCAGTGAGGAACAGTGTAACTGTTAAGTATTTCTTTAGGATGAACCTCTCCACCAACGTAAATAATTCCAATCAGACCAAATTAAACCAAATTAAAAAACGCCCATGTTTAATAGATGGCCTCACTCCCAGATGGCCCTGGGGAAACATGGAGAGGGGAAGACAGTAGGTAACCACATGTTCATTCTCTGGGAAGCAGTTTAAATAGCCTATGGGAGTGGCCTTGACCCTCCCTGGGGAGGGGTCACCGTTTGGCAGGCTTTCTCAGAGGTGGAATTTAGACTGAGGCAACTCCCAGGGGAGGGAGCTTGGGTGAAGCCCCCGGGCAAACAACCCAGACTTTTTGAATAAGGGGTGTTAGGGAGCTGAGGTGAAGCTTCTGATCAAACAGTAACCTAGAAGTGTAAGCCAAATAAACACTCAAGTTTCACTTAGAGTGTTTTTATCACAGCAGCAGAATGAGATTAGAATGTTGGGGATGCTGGGCTGTGTAAGTGCAGAGAAAGGGCTGAGCGCCATGTGTGTATACTCACTCGCTGTTCTTGACTATGGATGCGCTGTGGCTGAAGCTTGGCCTCCCTGCAGTGATGGCTGTACCTGAACTGTGAGCCGAATAATGCTTTTTCCTGAGCTGTTTGGTCAGGGCATTCATCACAGAGACAGGAAATGAAACTCAGACAAACCCTATCTCAAAGGCACGAGGCCAAGAGAGATAGAATAGGTCGGCGGCCAACATCCTCCTCAAGGACATACACCTGCGTGTACGTGTACACGTACACCAGACACACAAGGACACACACAAACAAAAATAATTTAAAAACAAAGTAAACAAAGCTTTTAAAAGTAAAACAAAATTGCCATCAGGTTATGTGTAGATGAGCCATGATTGAATCTCATGTGAGGCACGGTCCCATCATCTCTCGCTGTGTTTATGCAAATATTTCAAAATCTGCACTCCAAAATGATTCTGGGTCCTAAGATACTCATCTAGTATAGTTAATATATGTCCTTACAGACTAAGTTTTGTTTTTATTTTTATTTCTCAAGACGGGGTTTCTCTGCAGCTTTGGAGCCTGTCCTGGAACGAGGTCTGTAGACAAGACAGGCCTTGAACTCACAGAGATCCACCACTCTGCCTCCGGATTAAAGGCATGTGTCAACACTGCCTAGCCCAGTGGTGTATTCTGTGCAAGATAATTTTATTAATTGTATTGAACAAGCTAAGTTATTTATGATGTGTCATGCAGTCACAACAGCAATGGCGGCCACCATCAAGTGTTTGTTACAACCCAGCACTGTGTGCACCACTCCAGCCCTGCTAATGACTGTCATCCTGACGCTAACCCAAGGCCACAGGTACTGTCACTGCCTGTGTTCTACTGGCCAAATCTTGGGTCTGTCAACCCAGTTTAACTTCCATGTCACACGAAGAAAACAAAACAGAAGCAAGCTGGGTTTTCTCTTGACTCCTTTTTCCTTGGCACACTTCCTCCCCCCCCGCCCCCCACCTGGGTCTATTCCTGCAGCAAACGCTGTGGGAAGCGATAAACCCAGTTTCTCCCCATATGCTGGTGGAGGTGACAGTCACATAAACAACAGGATCACAGTGCAGGGTGACACATGCTAGAGCCACCGTCTCTATAAAGAAAGAATTCTTGTTTTGTTTCCCTTGACACAAAGAGTTGAAAAGTCTCATTTTAATTAAGTGGCATTATAATAATTTCAATTAAAATCAAAATTATCTCAACTATAGACTTCACTGAATATTTATCTCTCAACCCAGGAAAGGTGATTGAAATGATCTGTCCTGTTCACCTGTCACTCAGCGGTCCTGAAATACACGTGCTGCCCCCGGCTGCCTTGCTGACCTCTAGAAAGCTGCTCCCCTCTGTCTCATTTTCTACTACATCAGGCTCTGGCTGCGTAGCTCTTGCTCTCCAGACCTGACCAAACCATGAAAATGAATCCAACATATTTTAAAGTGTGGGCAGGTGAATTCAGTGACATTTCCAGTGCGCATGCGTTGGTGCTGAGTTAGGGTGCAGTTATTACTTTGCAGTGATCTTGCCGTTCTTTTGTTTTAATGATGTATACAATCTGCATTTGGTGTTAACTCATTTTTAACACCTCCTAGAGCGTGCTAACTTCCCTGTCTCTTGACAGTGAACAAGCAGGCCTCAGAGTTAGACTCCTTAATACACAACTAAGCCCCTAGCTGGAGACATGACACCAGTTCATTTTCATTGCACTTAGGGCTTTCCTTCCCAATTTATGGAAAACTATACAGTTTTCCAACCATTGTCATGGATGTAAAGCTTCCTGTCAAAGTGACACATGTAATGCCTAAGTTAATTTATTTAAAATACACATGAAAAAAAATGCTAGTACAGGTGGGATGTAGGAACAGTAGAGATTGGGACAGGGTCACTCGGGTCAAATTTTAACAATGGTTCCGTCATGCACTGGGCTTTGGCCTCTCAAGTATTGTACAAACAGATTCCTTTTTCCTGCTTTGGGCCCTTCAGTCACTTTATTTTTTGCAGCTGTCCGGTAACCTCCCACAGAGTCACCTGTCCTTGGCAGCAAGGCTTCCTGGCTGCACTATAAACACACCTAACTTTCCCCCAGCTTCCTAGCCACCCGCCTGACCTAGAGAAGATTCCAGAAAGAAGATGGTTGTTCTGCACTCTCAGGCACGTAAGTGAGAATTCCAGGGCTGTCCATAAAGGCTTGAAGCCCTGGCCTCTCTTCCCAAGGCAGCCTTGCTCCAGGAAGTCTGTCTGCTTTTGAGTCTGCTGGACTGGAGAAGAGGGGACTGCACAGGGGATCTGCATTCCTAGCTGATGTGTGTACAAGGAATATGCCCAGCCAAGAGCATGTTCTCAACAGATGTTGCTGACTCCCTGTTGGAAGGGAGGGGTAAGCTCTGCCTCTGATGGACACAGTTACTGGGTCTCCCCCATGGGCAGACAAAGGCCATCTTTAGAAGAAGGCTTCTTCACTGGTCTCCCTGTCAGTAAAGACGCTTGCAGTCCCCACAGGGCAGCTTTGTCTTCAGCCCAGTATGAAAGATATTTTAGTTGATGCTGAAAAGATGGGTGAAGCTCACACTGGCCATGTGAGCCTGCGGTCTGGTACCCACCCCTTCCTGAAAGTGTTTTCATAGGGAAGATGGAGAACTCTAGATGGGGAGGTGGCTGAGCCGGTACAGTGTCTGCCACCCAAACACAAGGACCTGAGGGCAGAGCTCCAGACCCAAGTCAGGCATGGCAGCACGGTGCTAGCAACCCCAGCCTTAGATGGCTAGAGATAGGCAGATCCCTGAAGTTCACTGACCCACCAGCCTAGTTCAGGTGCGTTCAGGTTCAGTGAGAAACTCTGTCTCAAAAAATAAAGTGACCAAGAAAAGACTTGAGTGGGTGTCTCAAGCCTTTAATCTCAGCACTAGGGTGGGGGAGGGGGGCAGAGGCAGGTAGATCTCTGAATTCAAGGCCAGTTTGGTCTACACAGCAGTTCCAGGTCAGCCAGGGCTTTGTAGTGAGACCCTGCCTCAGCAAGAGAGGGAGGGAGGAATAGGAGGAGGGGAGAGGGAGGGAGAGAGGGAGGGAAGAGAAGGAAGGCAGGCGGGCAGGAAGGAAGGAAGGAAGGAAGGAAGGAAGGAAGGAAGGACGAAGGAAGGAAGGAAGGGAGGAAATGTGTGCTAGTCCCTAATAGTCTTTTCTCTCCATTTAATTTGGCATTGGCTGTCAGCTTGCTGTATATTGCTTTTATTATATTTAGGTATGTTCCTTGTATCCCTGATCTCTCCAAGACCTTTATCATGAAGGTGTGTTGGATTTTGTCAAAGGCTTTTTCAACATCTACTGAGATAGTCTGATGGTCTTTTCTATTCCTGTTCTGGTTCTTAATATCTGAAGTACATCCTGGGGATGGAGAAATTCTCAGTGGCTTTTCCCTCTAAAGCAGGTATTTCTTAATTAAAAACTTACCAACGGCTAAAATAAAAGGCAATTAAATACAGACAGTACTTTATAGAGGTATGGACCTCACTCTCCTGCCATGGGGAGCAGAAAGGCTGCAGTGTATTTTTGTTGTTGTTGTTGCTTGTTTGTTTTTTGAGATAGTATCACCCTGCTGAGCCCCGTCTGGCCTGGAACTCAGAATGTACATAAAGCTAACTTCAAACTTGCAGCAATTCTCTTGCCTCTGCCTCCTAAGTGCTATGATTATAGGCACATGCCACCAAGTCCATCTGAAGATCTGAAGTGTGTGTGTGTGTGTGTGTGTGTGTGTGTGTGTTTGTGTGTGTGCATTTAGAAGCCACAGTTTCACCTAGGGCACTGTTCCTCAGGGGAACACCTTGTTTATTCAGACAGAGTCTCTCCCTGGAACCTGCGGCTCCCAGGCTGGGCTAGCTGGCCAGTTACTGCTTGTCTCTTCCTCACCAGCACTGGGTTACAATGGCAGGCATTTAACGTGGGTGCTGGAATTCTGAGCTAAGCCCTCAAGCTTGTATGGCAGACACTTTTCTGACCCAGCCTTTCTTCATCCTTAGTTGAAAAGGTTTTGAGAAGCCCAAGTTTCTTGGAAGAATTTGCTTTTATAAATTCACCAGTCAGGAAGGCCAGTAGCCCTTGTGAGGGTCAGTTTTTCTCCTGAGCATGCTGGGCAGAGTCTAGTTTGGATTCACAGTGCACCCAGTCAGTAGAACACACCTGGGAACATCTGCTAACTGCTTGTGGCCTAGTAACAGACTGCTTGGTTCTCTCTTTCCTGACTGGTACTGGGGTTTGGCCTCAAACAGCCCACTAAAGCCAGTATTTCTCCGAAATCTGTAGTTTTATCTTAAAATTTTAGGTCAGCTTTGTATTCTGCTGCAAGACACATTCGTCTTTGTTTTCTTTTTTCTTTTTGGTTTTTTTGAGACAGGGTTTCTCTGTAGCTTTGGAGCCTGTCCTGGAACTAGCTCTTGTAGCCCAGGCTGGCCTCGAACTCACAGAGATCCATCTGCCTCTGCCTCCTGAGTGCTGGTATTAAAGGTATGCGCCACCACTGCCAGGCCTCTTTGTTTTCATATGGTGATATGTGAACTATTATGGATGAAATTGTCCAGCTCTGTTTCCTATTGTCTATTTAGAGGTGAGAAGGAAACTGCAGAAGCTTCATGTCTGTCTGTCTGTCCTGCCACATGGTTGCTGTGTGTCACTGGGGAGCCAATTTTATTCCAAAGTAAATCCTGGGTGGCCTGGCATTTCTGCATCACCCAAAGCTTGCCCAAGCTCCTGTGCCTCCCTCTGCCCTGTAGAGAGGGCACCACAGGAAGCACAGAGGTCCCTCAAAGAGTTCCCAGCTGGGGAGGCTGCATTCCATCCTAGGCTAAGCAAGAGTCAGGAGAAACTTCTCAGGAATAATGGTGACATTCTTTCCTTTTTACAGCTTTGGACATGCAACTCAGGGCCACGTGTGTACCAGGCAAGCAACCTATCACTGAGCTATACATCAGAATATTGACTTCAGGGTTCTCATTTTGACAGCATTAAAATACAGATGGGTAAATTCTAAGGAGTCTGCATGTTGGCGCCAATAACAAGCTCTACTATCAAGTGAATGGGGACCTCAGATTGGTACTTCAAGTTTCCTGGGCTGAGGAGAAAGGATCCAAGTATGACTTCATCCCAAAGTGTTATACATGTGCCAAATGAGAGTAAAAGGTTTGCTACCTCACCAAAACTTTCCTGATATTTCCATCAGAGTAAGGTGAGTCTCCCAGTACAGCATATCTAGAAAGGCAGACTCCAAACACCTGCCTGCTAAGGCTTCACCTGTCAGTGTGTATAGGGAGATAATTGTAGCAAAGATGAGGGACATAATATATGTAAATATATATACATGTCTATATATACACAAATACTGGAGATAAGTAGCAACACTGATGACGTTAGTGTTGTTAAGGTACACTCTTAGTTTAGTAGCTGTGCAGTAACTCATAGTTTAAAAAAGATACTAATTTATGTGTGTGGGTATTTTGCCTAGACATATGTCTGTGGGCCGCGTTTGTGCCTGGTGCTCTGGGAGACCAGAAGATAGGACTGAACCCCCTTGAACTAGAGTTACAGAAGATTGTTAGAGGCTGTCTGGATGCGGGGAATCATGTCACGGCCACCCTCGTCCCGCAAGGATGACACGCGACACACCAGAGCTCTTCTCACTGCAGTTTATTACAGGACTTTATTTACTTTCTCTCTCTTCCTTCCCCTCTCTCCCCTTCCTCTCTCTCCGGGCAAACCTCTCCCAGCCCTTAAGTAGGCATGGGCTGCCAATCCCGGATTGCCAGGTGGGCACTGCCCATAGGCCCACGCATATGCAAGCAGCTGATGATCATTGCGTGATCAGGCATAAGTCAGACTTTAGCCATAGGAGTTGATTATACATCTCCATCAGGTGTGATTCCACGCAGCTCACTACAGAATCAAACTCAAGTCTTCTGGGAGAGCAGCTAGTGCTCTTCACTGCTGGACTATCTCTTCAGCTGCAATGTGCTCATATTTTATTTCTATGATAGCTACAAGAAGGATGTTTGTGCATGATTTGTGTGTATGTGTGTGTATATATAGGCACACACATATAGGCATCATAATCAAAATAATATAAGTCTAGATACTTGGGGTCCTATAAGAACTTCATTAACTCTAGGTGGGTACAAACTCAAATTTGAACAACCATTTTCATTCAAGAATGTGGTCAGAAACGAACAACAGAGAGCTATGGAAACACACACTTCAGCACAGGAGTTGGGGTGACAGCCGAGTGTGAAGAAATGCCCGCTGCACAGAAATCATGCAAGGCCTATAGTGCCTGTGATCCCAGCACCGTGGGATGAAAAGAGGCCGGTCCTAAGAGCTCATTGGCTCTGGCTTAGCCAAAATGCGTAAGCTCCTGTATCAGTGAGAGGCACTGTATCAAAAGCTGGGATGAGAGGGAGAGACAGAGAAGGATACCTGATGAGGTCCTCTGGCTCTGCACAGGTGCACCCACCAGTATACATCACACACAGAATCATCACTGATGATGTCCTCTGGCTCTGCACCCACCAGTATACATCACACACAGAGTCATCACTGATGATGTCCTCTGGCTCTGCACAGGTGCACCCACCAGTATACATCACACACAGAATCATCACTGATGATGTCCTCTGGCTCTGCACCCACCAGTATACATCACACACAGAGTCATCACTGATGATGTCCTCTGGCTCTGCACAAGTGCACCCACCAGTATACATCACACACAGAGTCATCACTGATGATGTCCTCTGGCTCTGCACAAGTGCACCCACCAGTATACATCACACACAGAGTCATCACTGATGATGTCCTCTGGCTCTGCACAAGTGCACCCACCAGTATACATCACACACAGAGTCATCACTGATGATGTCCTCTGGCTCTGCACAAGTGCACCCACCAGTATACATCACACACAGAGTCATCACTGATGATGTCCTCTGGCTCTGCACAAGTGCACCCACCAGTATACATCACACACAGAATCATCACTGGTCCAACAATTCTAAATGAAAGCAAAGACCTCAACAGGTATTTGCCCACTTTAAAAAATTAAACTTTAGGGGTCTGGAGAGATGGCTCAGAGGTTAAGAGCACTGGCTGCTCTTCCAGAGGTCCTGAGTTCAATTCCCAGCACCCACATGGTGGCTCACAACCATCTGTACTGAGATCTGGCACCCTCTTCTGGCGTGTGGGCATACATCGAGGCAGAATGTTGTATACATAATAAATAAATAAATCTTTAAAAAAAATTAAACTTTAGAGCTGGGCAATGGTGGCACACGTTTTTAATCCCAGCATTCAAGAGGCAGAGGCAGGAGGATCTGTGAGTTTGAGGTCATCCTGGTCTACAGAGCGAGTTCCAGGACAGCCAGGGCTAGACAGAGAAATCCTGTCTTGGAAAACAACGACAATAACACCAAAAATTAGGATCTTTATTATTGCTGTGTACATGCACATGCGTATGCACGTGTTCGCATGTGTGCACACACACGCACATGTTTGTGTGTGTGCCATAGTGGCCATGTGAATGTCAGAAGACAACACTGCAGAATTAGTTCTCACCTTCCCCTTTTTGTGGATTCCAGGGACTGAACGCATGAGGTCACTTCAGCAGGCTGAAGTGTCAAACTCCTTTATCTGCTAAGCCATCTTACCGGCTCATTTTATAAGATTTGTTTTGTTTTTAAATATGTGTATTTGTGTGTATCTGCGCAGGTCTCCGTGGATGCCAGGGGCATGAGCTCCCCTGGAGTTACAGGTGCTTATGAGCTGCCCAATGTGGCCGCTGGGAACTGGACTTGCATCCTCCACAAGAGCAGTACATACTCTTGACTGCTGAACCATCTTTCCAGCTCCCCTTTGTTTGATTTTTTTTTTTTTTTTGGTTTTTTGAGACAGGGTTTCTCTGTGGTTTTGGAGCCTGTCCTGGAACTAGCTCTTGTAGACCAGGCTGGTCTCGAACTCACAGAGATCTGCCTGCCTCTGCCTCCCAAGTGCTGGGATTAAAGGCGTGCGCCACCACCGCCCGGCTTCCCCTTTGTTTGAGAGAGGGTTTCATTCTGTAGTCCAATCTAGCTTGGAAGTCACTATGTAGTCCAGACTAATGGAGAGCCCTCGGCAATCGGCTCAGCTGCCTCTGCCTCCCTCGTGCTGGGATGAGAGGTGTGAGTCATGTGCCCGGTTTCATACTTGTGTCTACAGCAGTATTATTCACAATGGCCAAGAGACAGAAGCAGCCCGTGCGCTCGCTGATACATGGCTAAAGAAAGTGGGAACTGGCACATAAAGTGTGACTATTTAGCCCTAAAAAGGGAAGGAATTCTGATAGGGTACTATAGCTAGACAGACCATATGGACACCGTGGCATGAAATAAGCCAGTCACAAAAGGACAACTGTGTGATTCTAAGTATGTGAGGTACCTCGAGAGTCAACATGCAGAGACAGAAGGTAGAATAGGGGTTAGGACCCAGGGGAGGGAAGAACAGAGACTTATATTGGTGGGCACGAAATTTCAGTTGCAGGAACAAGTTCTGTGGATAGATGGTGGCGGCTGTGTTAAAAATGTGCTTAATGCCACGGAGCTGCACTGGAACCAGCTAGCACGGCATATTTTTTTAAAGTTTTTATTACCCGTTAATTTATTTATTGTGTGTATGTGATGTGCATGTGTAGATGTGGGCACATGCTTATGCCACGGTGCATGAATGGAGATCAGAGGAAAACTTGCACTCGCATTACTCAAATCTCTCCTTCCACAGTGTGGGTCCAGCCTGGAACTCAGGCCACTGGGCCTGCTGCAAGCACCTTTACCCACTGGGCTATGTCCTTTCCAAGTGATCACACTGCCTTAATTGATATTCTATGGATAGGCCTAGTAACAGTTTTTGTTTTATTTATATTTTTGCTTTTACACCTCAACCACAGTTTCCCTTACCTCCTCTCTTCTCAGTGCTTCTCCCGCCAACTCCCCCTACATATACTCCTCCTCCATTTCTCTTCAGATGCAGAGGGCATCCTATGGATATCAGCCAGCCACAGCATAGCAAGCTGCAGTGAGACTAGGCACCTCTTCTTCTACTAAGGCTGGATGCGGCAATCCAGCACAACATGGTAAACGTATTTTTTTTTTAAGATTTATTTATTTATTATGTAGACAGCATTCATTCCATGTATAACCGCACGCCAGAAGGGGGCGCCAGGTCTCATTATAGATGGCTGTGAGGCACCATGTGGTTGCTGGGAATTGAACTCAGGACCTCTGGAAGAGCAGTCAGTGTTCTTAACCACTGAGCCATCTCTCCAGCCCCAACATGATAAACTTTAAGTGTAATGTGCCACGGTAAACACAGGAAGGGACTGTAGTAAATCCATGCTCACAGAAGCCTGGGCATAGCCCAGGCCAGCTCTCTGGGATCACTGAGTTACTATACACTTCCAACACAAGCACTTTGAGGCATCTAGAACCTTCTCTGAGGAACTTCTACAGTTCTCTCCAAGTAAGCATTCGGAGGGGGAGGGTTCTGGGAAAAACTGGTGAATCTGTTGCTTTTTTCCTAAATAGAAACCCTGACCCAACCCCGTCCATATTGCTCTGTGGGAGCAGGACATGGGCATGAAGGCTGGAGGCTTCAGACAGGGACACACAACAGTATACCATGACATTGTAAATGGTTAACGCAGGCCCTGCAGCTGCAGAGCTTGTTCTGTGTGGCATTTCAAAACGTCTCATGGACAAGGGGACTCTCATCGAATACAGTATGGAAACACTGGGTTAAGTTCCATTAAGTATCCGATGCCTCTTTCTCCTCATTGCCCACTGCCAGTGCGTCCATGTGCCCAGGGGACATGGCAGAGCCCTTATGCAAGTTTACCCAAATAGAACTGGCTAGAGAACACTTCTCAGGTCAAGCTAAGAGGCAGATATCCCACAAACATACTCTGGTACACTTAAAGTTTATGAAAAACAGGAAGATGGAAGGGCCAAAGGCTCTAGGACACAGGGTAGCAAATGCCCTTGGATTTCTTCCCAAGATTGCCTTGTCTCTGTCTTCGAGAATAAACACCCCTTGTGAACAGAGAACCTGGGAGTCCTGTACTCAGTGATAGCTGCATGCTTCATTCTCCTGCACTTTTGCTCACCAGAAGGCAGTGTCAAAGGAGCAGGACTCCCCGGCCAGGTGACAGTTCTAATCTTTAGGCAGAACTGAACTGAGATACCTCACAGATATAAGGTTGCTTTCCCTTGTGTTTTTTGTTTGTTTTGGTTTTTGAAACAGGGTTTCTCTGTGCAGCCCTGGCTCTCCTGGAACTCGCTCTGTAGACCAGGCTGGTCTCAAACTCACAGAGATCCATCTGCCTCTGCCTCCTGAGTGCTGGGATTAAAGCTGCGAATCACCACCACCAGGCTGGCTTTTGTTTTGCTTTCTTATTGCTATCATATTTAAAAGACTGAAGGTGTGCCAGGCCCAGGAAAGAGTAACTTCTGTTTCTGGGCAATGCCCAAACAGCTTGCATTCATTTCTAGTCTTCAGATGCAAAGACCTCAGACCCAGACACCAGGGCAGGAAACCATGCATCTCCTTCAGCCAAATGAAACCCACGAACATTCCACATTTACAATGAAGCTTGAAACCAGTCAAGCATTTTTTATTATTATTAAAAAAAACAAAACAAAAGTCTAATGGTATATAGTCTCTACATGCTACAGCTAGGTGTTCACCCGCTACCCCCTCACAATAAAAACTCACAGGAAACAAACGCCAACACTAGGATCTGTCAGTCGGCCTAGGGGGTGTGAGAGGAGCTGAGAACCCAGGGGTCCCCAGCACCATCTATGGGTGGACACATACAATAGGTCACACTGCCCAGAGCCCACTGTTCCTGGAGGGATGCCAGAAGCAGCCTAGCTCCTCAGTGGCCCTGAAACAGCAACTGTGTATGGCTAAGGTGACCACGGTTTATCACACTCCCCCAGTAAGAGAGACGCTACTAATAATTACAGGGCACAAAGGCATTACGGGCATAATACAGACACCTCCGTTGCATTGAATTGCTTATTGCTGTAGTAAGCCTGGTGGGGCACCTTTGCTCTGTAAAGCAGAGAAGTGAGAGTGAAGGCCACTGGCGATGGTACCAGGTCTGGTCTGGAGAAGGATGAAAGCTAAGCCCTCTTTCCGACTGGCTTATTGTGGAGAAGAAGATGGAGACAGGAAGGAAGATGGAACACTCACATGTGAGGGGCTTGGTACCTCAACTAGATAGCACCGGAGACCAGGTATCCCTGCCCAGAGCAGGAGGTCAGAAGGTGGCCCATGAGCAGGCGACGAGTGTGAACCATTGTCTTAACTCTAGTTCTGCTTGGGGTCAGGTCAGTCCAGCTGCTAGAACCCTAGCAAGTTAGGAGCTATTCTTCCAAGCAAAGGCAAGGCCTCACGCCTTGATGTAAATTCACTTCCTACCGATTCAGTCCACACCCCTCTGAATCTTTGGTCTGCGGTAGGATGTGGCTGTCTGCAGTACACAGAAAAACCCTGAAGGCCAGTTTAGACAGCCAGGGCAGGGGTTGAGATTGCCATGCTATTCAAAGAAATGGCAAGGCTCCCCAAGGCGCAGACTATGTCAACACTGAAGAGCTTAATGGAAGGACAGGAGCAGAGACACTGATTAATGCTCTTATCTGTGATGCTAGGATGGCGTGGGAGTCCCGTGAATGCGGGCCAGCGCTTTCCTGCTGCACCGCACCTCCGGTGGGCAGCTTTGAGAGGGTAAGGGCAGTTTCTTCCTCTCTCTCAGAGCAAGGTTTTGGTAATAAACACTGGACCATCCTTAAGTCTTGGGGAGATTTGGCACCTGTTCTTTACCGAGGCACATGTGCCCTCTACTTTCCACCCACCACCCAAGTCCCCAGTGGGTTCAGAAACAGTTTAAGGTCAAGCCGTAGAAATGTACTCTGTGGAGCAGCCCGGTGGCAGAGGCTGAAAATGACCGTGAACACCTGGCATGGCTCTAGCCATTTCCTGGCAGGATATAAAGTAGCTGGAGCTCAGACCTCCCTCCCCTTGCCTGGGACTGGGGCCATGCTATAAACACAAGCGGCCAAGAGTAACTCTGGCCAGAAAATATCAGCAAAGTCTCATTTCAGCAACAACTGTTTTCAAGTCCAGGTCTCCAGAGGTCTTCACTACACTTGCTCTTGGACAGAAACAATGAAGTCATGGAGCCAGAGAGCAGGGGCCATCCACAGGGGCCATCCGGCAGGTGACCAATGTTTGGCCAGGAGGATACCAGGGTAACACCTAAATTCAGAAACTGGGTCACCGATTGCCTGCAAAGACTATACACATTTCTCTGCTGGTGGCCAGGATCTGGACAAGGCTGGATGTGCCAACACCCTCCACACCTTAACTTTCTCATTAAGTATTGGTGCTGATCCTTGATCACAGGGCTGATGTGCATATTAGTTAAGGGGGTGGGGGGATGGACGGCGGCAGGTTTGTGTTGGTGATCTGGTCTGTGATTGGCCCATTGTTACCATGGAAGTTTTCCAAGGCAGGGATGGAGGGAAGTCTGGCATAGGCTTCATCCCAGAGGAGTGACTGGCTTTGCAGACCCACTCACTTCCGGTTGACCAGAGCAATGACGACCACTGTGCCTGATGGAGCTTGTCCCAGGAATCTTCAGGCTGTGCGTGCAACCCACGAAAAGGACAGTGACCAGAGAATGCACCTTGCACACCTGCAGTTCACATCGGCACAAGGCGAGGACAAAAGGCAGAATCTAGTACCTGCTGCAAAGGAGGGACTGGTAGACTACTTGAAAAGGTTACGGAGAGCCAAATGCAAACAAGAAAAATAAAACAACACATAAAAACAAAACAACAATAAAAAAAACCCTTTGCTTCTTCAAAGACCTGTGAAACAGCTTCGTGAAAGCTATTCAAGTGAAGGTGTCCTCAAAAAACAAAACAAAAGCTGGGAGACTTCATGCACAGTGGTGTGTGTGTGTAGCCTTGAAGAAGTGCTAAGACTCTCAGAGCCTCCCCTCTCCCTACCTGGGGCTGTCTCCTGACGCCCTGGGCACAGACTAAGCAGGAATATCCTCCAGGAGGTGCCTCGCGCCCTGGCCAGTATTCTGGGGGTGGGGCTAGGCAGAGGAAGAGCGTCGTGGTGCCACCATGGGTCAAAGGGCAGCAGCCAGAGCCAGAGGGGCACAGAGAGGGGGCTGGGGAGGGTGCAGAAGAGATCTGCTTGCACAAAATCTTTGGCACTGCAGGTAAGATGCACACATCTCGGGAAAGGGGGTTTTGTGGTTCCTAAAGCACGGGTTAAAAAAAAAGGTGCGTGTGTGAGAGAGGTTTCTGGGGGAGTGTAGAGCAGGACAGGACGGCCTCTTCTGCAGGGTCTTTGGGAGGGGGTGGGGTTCTGCTCTCTCCACCCTGCCCCTCTTTTAAAGGAAACCTGTTCATAGGTACAAGTTGTTCTGGGCCGGGAGTTAGAAATCTGAGTTGTTTTTAGCCCTGTAGTAGCTAAGCAGACCTCTTGAGGTCTCAGTTAAGTCTGTTAGTCAAAATAGGGATGGTCTACCCTGGGCTTCTCCCCAGGAAAGAATATTAAAAAAGCAAACTGCTCACTGGGAAGCCACGCCAGCCTGGGGCGACTGCTCTACAGGGAGAAGCCACGCCTACCCAGGCAAGAGTTGTGGCTACTGCTGCGCTGCTGTTTTCCACCACCCCAGCTGCTGGTCCTTAGTCACCAGAACCCCCTTCAAACCACCGAGGGACACTGTCTCAGCTTTCTGTATTCCCCTTCCGCGCATGGGGTGCCAGCCTACAAGTTCTGTGCCGGCTACTAAGGATCCAGGGCATGCCCTGGCCTGGAGTAGCAGCTACAAGTCTAGGGTAGTCACTGCTGTCCCCTGACTTATACCATAAGGAGGTTCTCAGTCAACCCCTATTTCTTCCCTCACTGGCTTGTTCTTGCTGGGAGAAGAGTCCAGGCAAGCCTGAACTCAAACTCCCTCCTCCCTCCTCTTCCTAGCTAGTATGTCCTGGGGCCTGTAGAGCCCGGGTTTCCTCTTCTAGAAAATGGGTGTGATGGAATAGTGGGGGCTGGTTGAAGGTTTGGATGTGAAAGCAAAAAGCCAAGGACAGTTTGGCACCTACTGGGCAAAGAAGCTCTCATAGGCTGTGTGCCTTGTGAAGGCCCCTTATTTAAACAAGCTTGGAGACTCTTGTTTTAGGGACTGGGGGAGGTGGGCAGGAACTGTAATTTAAGAGTCCTAGACGGACCAGAGGCTGCAGCGGTGGAGCATGCCCCATTAGGACTGCTCACGGTCCAAGGCAGACAGGAGGTGGGATGACCGAGTAAATCTCCAGGACCACTCCAGGCAGCTGCATCTGGTCAGGACTTAGAAACAGAAAGCCTGGAAACTGATTTCTTCAGGATGCAGTTCTTCCGGGACCAGGCATTCTGGGAACAGTGAACAAAGCCACTACTGGGCTTCTAGAAACACAGACTATGTGGGCTGTCCCTCTGTGCCACCTCTGAGCACCGAGGTGCAGTCTGGAAGCTCTCCAGGTGACAGTCTCAGCCTTGGAGGTCTGAGAGTGTCACGGTCCTGCTCCTGGGTGACAATACCATTGACTAGGAGGATGGGTACCACTATAGAGAAAGATGCTGATGTGGTTTCTACCTGGCTTTCTAGCCTTCTGGGGGCGCCACAACAGGAGAATCAGACCCCGGCAACAGGACATCATCGCACCAAGCATTCTCCACAGCACCCCAATGGCCTCCTTCCTTGAAACTGTGGAGACTGATAAATTAAGATGCGTATTAAATACGTGGGAGAGGCCAGCAGGGACAGCGGGGTCTCTCTGGGCAGGCTGGGGGAAGCTAAGGTTTCTTCCGGAGGTAGTTGGAAGGAATCCAGCCTTCCCAGGAAGGAGCCCCGCTGAGGACCTGACAGAACCACCAGCCGCTGCTGCTCTTCTCCCGAACTTCAAACACTGTCCCTTCCTGGAAGCTGCTGGTGTCTTCATCTCCTTCAAAGTTGGCCACAGCCACATACAGTGAGTCCTTTGGGCCATCGGCATTGAGGAAGGGGGCTGCTTTCTCTCTGTTTTCTCCCACCTTGCTAGCTATGCGTGGCGCCAGCCCACCTTTGCCTCGCATGTCATCTTGGCCCACTGAGGAGTTAGAGAGGAAGGGTTTGGCTTTCGGAGGGACCAGGAGGGCCCGGCCTGGGACAGGAACGGCTCTGCTTTCACTGGCTTCACGCTGTGGCCCTCTGACCTCTGGGAGGGGCCTACAAGACAACGGTGATGAGGAGGTTTTCTTGGGGGGTGGGGGCCTCCGTGGTGGGACCACAGGTCTTTGCTGGGTGGCTTCTTGGCCAGGCACAGGCAAATTCTTAGGTGCAGGGTCTGTGGTCTTGGCTGGCCTGGGAGGGGCTCTGCAGGGTGACTCCTTTGGACTCAGTCCATCCTGCCGGCCAGACCTGTCCTGACCACGGCCAGGTCCCTCTACCGGAAGGAAGCTTCGGTTGAGGGCTGTGTCGTGACTCCCAGCAGCATGGTGGCTCTCCCCGTCTAATATAGCTTTTTCCTGGGACTTGGCAGGTCTGAGCTTGCTCCTGAGGTTATGTATGTCCACTTGATCTTCACTCTGAGCTGGCTCTGTCTTGGGGGAAGGAGTTGGTTTGGGCCTAACCTGAGGTCTAGACTTCAAGAACAGATTCTGGGGAGTGGCTTCTGCCTTCTCCTCAGGCAGTTCAGCTTTGGACCTGGAGACAGGACGGAGGTTGGGCTTCTTCACTTCTTTGGCCAGCACCTTGTGACCACATTCGAGCCCCATGTCATTTTTTAGTGGGAACAACTTACTTTTGTCAGGTTTGGGCTCTGGCTTCCTACTGTCCCGGGCTGGCGGAGCATGCTTGGCTGGAATCATTGGCAAAATCATGCCAGGGGGTTTGGGGGAGGAATTCCGGAGTGGTTCCAACTTCTGCCTCTCCCTCTCCAGCAGCTCCTCTTCAGATTTGATGATGGATTCTTTGCGTGGAGGGAGGCTGGGCTTCTCCTCCTGTGTGGGGTCTGAGATCTCCTCATAGCCTGCTGATGCAGACAGATCCGAAGATGCCTTTCTTGGGGCCTCCTTCCCCCCCTTCCAGTCCTTGGACCACAGCATCCCAGAGTCCATAGGACCATGTGGGGCCTCAGGCAGGGGTCTGGAGGGCCCCACTGCTTCTGGACTCTGGTTGTTCTCCATTGCGGCTGTGTCCCCAAGCCGGAGCTGAGTCATCTCGTGAGGCAGGGGAGCCAGGAAGTTGGGCCTTGAGGCGCTGCTGGTCTTCTTGTACTTGTCAATGAAGGTTGCTGGGGCCCATCCCTCCTTATCTTCCATCTGAATGTACCACCAACCGCTTAAGCTCTTCTCAATCACCTAGGAGTGGAACAGGAAAGGTACTTAGTAGGTCTGAAGCCACATCCCGGGTAGGGTCCACAATTTAGGAAAGAACCTACATGAAACAGGTATCCCGAAAGCTGTATTCTGACTCTGCAAATTCGCCTACCAGGTCTAGGTCTACCTAGGCCAGCGTGTTGGTATGAATAAGAATGACCCCCATAGGCTTTCTATGCTTGAATACCTGGTTCCCAGTTGATGGAATAATTTGGGAAAGAATAGGAGGTGTGATCTTGTTGGAGAAAGTGTGTCAGTGGAGATGGGCTTTGAGGTTTCAAAAGACTTGTCTCTCCCTCCCTCCCTCTTGTTTGCAGATCAAGAAGGGAGCTTTTAGCTGTTCCTGCTGCTATGCCTTTGCTCCACCATCATAGACTCTTAAAACCTCTGAGGTTGTAAACCCAACCAAATGCTTTATAAGTTGCCTTGTTGATGGTGTTTTGTCACAGAAATAGAACATAGAGATAGAGATAGAAGCAGTTACGGACACTGTATCAGGACACCTCATTAAGGTGGGTTCTCATTTATATTGACTTTTGAGATGGGGGTATTGCTACATTGCCCAGTCTAGCTTCTAATTCTTGGCTTAAGCTACCATCCTGCCTTAGCCACTTGACCAGCTGGGATTATAGGTGTTCACTGTCATATCTATCAGGTTCTTGTCCACTTCTGGATTGTGACGAGGACCCTTTGAAAGATATGGCTGATGTGCCTTAGAAGGCACCTTTGGGGGAGGGGTACTGACTGACACCCAGTCCCTCTGCACCCTGGGCTTTCCCATCCCCTTCTGTGAGGTGGGAAGCTACAGGGATCCATGCGTAGCTGCCGGTCAGCTTGGGAAGACAAGGCCATCAACACCATTTGCTGCCAAAGTACAAGACAAAAGCCACAGAACGGGAAACTACCCTTGATCCTGGCTTCTTTGGCTGAACACTAGAGACTAGAGGAGCTGGCATTTATTGCAGCTACGCCATATGAAAAACAGGAATCTTCAAACACAGGAATCACACTTAGGTCAATGATACGCTATGCTTACATTCAGGGGATAAAGGGAGTTTCATCTCTTATCTCCAGCTCTCCCTCATGCCCATCCCACTGGACTGAATGGTGGGGAGAAATGCTGATGTTATTTAAGATACGATGGTTCGAGCCGGGTGATGGTGGCGCACCTCTGTGAGTTCGAGACCAGCCTGGTCTACAGAGCTAGTTCCAGGACAGGCTCCAAAAGCCACAGAGAAACACTGTCTCGAAAAACCAAAAAAAAAAAAAAAAAAAAAAAAAAGATATGATGGTTCCTGTGTCTTTTTGATCTAGTATCATATGAGTGAATTCTTGGGGAGATGAACAGTACACAGACTGTATGCAATGGGCTGAAGTGTGCCCCCAAAGCTCTATGTACAACATCCTCCTTCAGCACTCCAAATGTCCCTGCATCTGGATAGGACCTCTGAAGAGGTCACTGGGTGGAAATGGGTCCTAAGAGCAGGCTCTAGTTACCTAAACTGATGTCTTCCAAGGAAGAGATTTGGGAACAGAGTAAAGGACTGCATGTGAGGACAAGACAGGAAGGTGACTATGTGTAGATCAAGGAAAGAAGCGACAGGAGGTACCCATCCTGCTACACTTTCATCTTAGACTTCAGCTCCAGCACCACGAGAAGGAAAATCAGTGTTTAATCTAGTCTGTCTAGTATTTTGGTATACGGCAGGCCTAAGAGAACCAGCACCAGAGATTCCCCAGCAGGTGCCATACACAGCAAACCTGATGCTCATGACCAGGGATCATCATCCCATTCTACAAATGCAGAGCAGAACCTCAGGAAGGCTGAGGGTTGGGCAGAGGGTTCCAGAGAGGGTGAATATGGGGGTGAGAGTGAAGGTAAGCAGCTGGGCTGGGTAGGGGAAAGCGGAGGGCAGGCGGCTGGGCTCTAAGGATGGCCAGACCCTGCCTCCTAGGAGGAGCCAAGCCTGGCCTGAGAAACTGTTCTAGGAGTCATAAGGAATGAGGCTTGGCAGGAGGGACAGCAGCAACGGAGTCAGCTCTGGGAAGCCAACTCTGGGGCTTGAGGTCCTGGGTTTCAGCTCAGAGCTACCCCACTCGAATGATGAGAGCCGCAGTAATGGCAGGACTTACTAATGCCCGAACAAGCAAAAGTGCACCATCTTCGTGAATGCATGCAACCTCACTTGGTAGGTGCTGCACTAGCAAATCAGAGGGAAGGTGGCCAAGAAAAGATGCGCTGCACAGGTGGGAGTCTAGCGGGACTAACAAACAGGTGACTGGCATGCTATTATACCCAGTATGCTGGGAACAGTTAATGTCACTGCTGGGTACACAGCCTTCATCAGCAATTCAACTCCATCACTAAGACAGTGTGAGGAAAGGAAAATGGGACAATAAGGACACTCAAGGAAAAGAAGAGTGATAGAAAATCTGGCCATTTGGTTATTTATTTATTTTCTTTTGAGACAGGATCTCACTATGTAGCCTGTGCTGCCCTGGAACTTCCTATGAAAACAAGCTGGCTCCAGTTCATAGAGGTTGAACTACTTCTGCCTCTTGAGTGCAGGGATTAAAGGCATATGTACCTATGTCTGTCTCCTGCTTCGGTTCTTAAACATGTTCTTGTTGGTGACAGAAGCCACGTGTTATGATGAACGAAACAAACGCAAGGTCACAAGAATGAAATGAAAGCAACCAGACAGATCTCAGTTCGAGTCCTCGCTCCACCACTTACTAATTCTACCCTGAGATGAGCATTTATCCACCCCCTGAGCTGCATCTGTAAGACAGGGTGATATCGATCTCTCAGGCCTCCCATCGAGCTTCATTATCAAGTAGGGAGGTGGAGACTGGAGACGTGGCCGGAAGTTCACATACAGAGAGCAGCAGCAGAGCGACTCTGCCTCAGAAACAAGGAGAGAACCAACTTGTGGAAAAATTGTCCAATGACCTCCACATGCAGTGAGAGCCATGGGCACATGCACAATAAATAAATCCTTTTAAAAAGGAAAAGAGAGGGACTGGAAAGATGGCTCAGTGGTAAGAACACTGGCTATTTTACCAGAGGACCCAGGTTCAGTTCTGGTAACTCCAGCCCCTGGGGATCTGATGCCCTCTTCTGGCCTCCACAGACATGAGATACCTAGACAGGCAGGCAAAACACCCATCCACATAAAAATAAATAAAAATTTAAAAAAGAAACGGAAAAAGAAGCCAGCTACAAGGGGGCCATATATTGTATAATTCCACTTTGGGCGGTGCTGGCTGAAGGGACAGACAGGATGTCTGCCAAGGACGTTAGAACCAGAGGGTAGTGATGGTTATGGAACTGAATAAAATAAACCCCTGATTTTACACTCAAGTTGGCTAACAGTTTGGAATGTGATTACGAAGGTATAATCATACCTTAATAAAGCCATTAACCTCGCCTCCCCTCCCCCACAGCAGGAGGTAAAAAGACAGAAGGCCGTGCTAAGAATAAAGAACCACAGCCAGCAGGAGGTAAAAAGACAGAAGGCTATGCTAAGAATAAAGAACCACAGCAGGTGTGCTCACCTCCACCTTCAGGCCGGCCTGGAAGCTGATGCCGTCTGGGATGGTGGTCTGGAACTCTGCAATGGTGTAATACTCTTCTTCCACCTGGGGTGGGATGGGAGGCTTCGGCAGGTTGAGGCCTCGAGGCTGGCAGGATTACACACAGGGCAGACTGAGTCAGGGTGGGATGAAGAGACTGGGGGTACACAACGTCAGGGCTGAAGGGGTGCTGGGAAGCCTAATTAGCATCTTGGAGGCAAACAAAGAGGATATGACTGTCACCTCCTTGTTGGGGGTCTCGCTTTCCCTTCAAATTTACAGAAACAGGAGCAATGTGGGACATCCAGGTTCATTATGAGAATCTGGGAAAACACAAGCGTGTCTGGAGGTAAGAGGCAGCGAGGCTGTGGAAGACCACAGGTCTCTGAGTCAGGCCCACGTGGGCTGGAAAGCTGGTGAAGGGCCGTGTCAAGCCTCCACTTCATCTCTCCTGTTTATTTATTTATTTATTATATATACAATATTCTGTCTGCGTGTATGCCTGCAGGCCAGAAGAGGGCACCAGATCTCATTACAGATGGTTGTGAGCCACCATGTGGTTGCTGGGAATTGAACTCAGGACCTTTGGAAGAGCAGGCAGTGCTCTTAACGGCTGAGCCACCTCTCCAGCCCACCACTTCATCTCCTGTAAAACAGGAATCCTAATGCTACTGGCCCTTGCCACGATGTAAACCTGCTACCGAGTGAAGCACCTGGCACATTTATGGTACAGGACAGGGACCCAAGAAGTGGCAGACATGTTCAAAAAGGCCCCTTTCCAAACTACTTGTGATCACTAGTGTTTTACAGTTTGAATATTTGTTTACGTAGTAAGACATCTTGGGGGCTAGGATCCAAGTTCAAACACAAAATACATTTATGCTTCATGTAATTTAGGACTGGAAGGCGGGGAAGGAGGCTCCAAGAAAGGCCAGGTGTAACATTTGATGACAGATGTTTTTAGTGCACCTGTGTTTTGACTGAGGTCCAACATGTGAGGTCAGGTTTGAAATCTTCATTCCACTCTTTTGGTATCATGTTGGGGCTCAAAGTGTCAAGATTTTGAAGCATTTGAGGTTTTTGGATTAAGGATGCTCAATGCACACTGGTTAAAAAGGTACCTACAGGCAGGGCATGGTGGTGCAAGCTTTTGAACTCAGCACTCGGGGCAGAGGCAGGCAAAACTTGAGAGTCTGAGGTCAGCCTGGTCTACACAGAGAGTTCCAGGCTAACCAGGGCTATATAGTAAAACTCTGCCTATAAATAAATAAGTAAATTAATGAATAAATAAATGGACTTAGAGAGTTAAAAATGGATCAGAATACCAGAATGTCACCACAGACAAACCTGTGCTCCTAAGCTTGGGCCTGCTCCACATAAGTTGCTTCATGAAAAAGGACTGCCTGGAAAGTACTAGAATATGTGGGGTCTGCTGGGTAACCCAGGCAGGCCCCAGGCCAAGGGAATAGGGTCCTAAGGCAAGTACACACTTACAATGGTCATGTCCCGGCGAGGAGGGGGTCTTTGCCTCATCTTTGGTGATCCTATGGGGAAATAAGATTTCACTCACATGCAGAGTTCCACAGACAGATCCCCAGCTGTGGGAGCCAGGTGGGGTCTCATCCCTTCCCCCATCCCAGGAGCCATGTGTTTGCCTTTCTGTGAGCCTTTGTGAGAACAGCCTGGCTATGCTCTCCTCAGGCGAGGCTCAGCACCCTCTATTAACATGGCCTTCCCCAGGTCCTTTTTCTTCATGGGAACAGATGAATGGCACTGGTCCTCCAGCAAAGGGAGACTGTCCACGCAGGGCATAAAGCATGGACTCATCCCAGCACAGCACAAAATTACTGTTGGATTCCGAGCCATAGGTCCTTTTCTGTGGACTAGCCTAACGCGTACCTCTCTCTGGCAGCTGGGGTAACGTGAAATACTGATTTCCACATCTACTAGAATATTAGAAAATACAACAGAGTCTTAGCCGAGACAGTTAGCTGTCTATATAAGGCCTCACGTTTCTAGACTTCCTTGCAGCTGGGGTGGCCACGTGACTAAGTCCAGCGGTGTATGGGGGAAGGTGGAACATTTGAGTTGATCCACTCCCCACTGCCTTTCACTGGCTGGACAGTGATGGCCACACTGAATGATGGGGGCACCACGAAACAGACGCAGGAGACAGAGATCCTTGACGGCATGAAGTATCAGCATCTCAGCTGTAGACACAAAACCGCTACAGTGTGTAGAATGGCAATGAGTCTCCAGATCAAATGAGCCACTGGTGTGTGCAGGGGAGAAGATGTTTAATTTGGTATCTGAACAGCTTAACAAAGTCATATAACTTGAGATTTGCATTTGGTCCCCTAGTATTAGTGGACTATGCTTTTGACCATGAGAGTCCAGAATCTCAGTGCTCTGCCATGGTCTGTAGCACCCATGAAGCTCTTCGCACTTAAGATGGTGCAGAGAACACGGTACTTAGCCCAGCGCCCTCGTCCCTGTGAGGAGCTGGAGTCCTTTGTCCACAGATTCTTGCTTCAGGACTAGCACAGGATGCTGGGCACAGTGCTAAGGCCACAGTCCCAAGCACAAGGCAGACACCTGAGTAACCCTGCTCTCGGGTTTGTGGGGAAGACTCATAGTAAAGTATACACAGGGAAGCTCTGAAAAGCAAGGTGGGTGGAGCACTGTGGTGGAAGCAGGCCCAACATGGGGTCGACTTTTCTCCCTCTAGTTCACATATGAGGCCATGGAGAAGACTGGAAGGGTATGGACCTTGGGTTCAACCCCCAGCCCCACGGTTACCAGGTCTCACCACCTGCTGTTCTAATTTTTATGTGTAAAACAAAAGCAGTCGGAGGAGTCGGTGAGCTAACCAGGAGACCCCCGATACACCCGAGGAGCTAGATCACCATGACACAGTGGGACAATCTAGGGAAGGAACAGTAAGTACACTGTTCAGATTCTGTAGTTTGCTGGTCCTTGGGACCCAAGGTCTCCAAGTTCTTACTTTTACCTGCAGGATATAAGGGCAACGTGGGAGGCACTCTAAGCTTAGATAGACCTCAGCTGTCTGGAGCAAGGGTGGGTGTTACTCACTCTGCTTAATATCACCATCTGGCAGCAGGCGACCTTCAAACCGGCCATCCCTCTGGTTGTTGAGCGGCTCCTTCTCCCTGCCCAAAGCGTTCTGCTGCCGAGAAATACCATCCAGGTCGAGGGCCCCTGAGTGGGCAGATGAGCTGGAGCCCAGCTTTGGGGGCAAGGGCTCCCCACTGCTCTTCTTTAGGTAGGAAGCAGGGGCCCAGCCCTCTTTTCCCTGGAACCTAGGAGAAAAGGGAAGGATTCTGGTTAGGGTGGTCTGCAGGGCCTTGGTGGTGGTGAGGGGCATGACTCTATCTATACCTCAGGTTCAGAATGGTGGGTGTGGTGGTTTGAAAGAAAATAGCCCCCAAAGGAGTACACTATTAGGTGTGCTCTTGCTGGAGGAGGTGTGTCACCATGGAGGTAGGCTTTGAGGTCTCCAATATGCTCAAGCCACACCCAGTGAGACAAACCACTTCCTGCTGCCTACAGGACAAGATGTAGAACTCTCAGGTACCTCAAGCATCATGTCTTCTTACACACAGCCATGTCTTACCATGATGATAATGGACTGAACCGCAAGCAGTAAGCCAGCCCAATTAAATGTTTTCCTTATAAGAGTTGCCATGGTCACGACATCTCTTTAGAGCAGTAGAAACCTTAAGACAATGGGACAGTGAACTCTTAACTATTGCAGGCCAGGAACATGCAATTCATTGCGCTCAGATGATACCTAAGACTTCATACCAGCCTTCCAGGCCCTCCCCTCCAGCTGCCTCTCTCAACAACCACTGGGTCCCACATATCCCCTCTACTTGCAGTCTCCCCAATGCACTACTGCTTGTCACTTCCCCACACTGCAGCTTTTGGTGGGCCTCTACCTGGCAAGCTCCCCTCTCCTCCCTGGTGGTACCATCCCTCTTCCCAGGCTTTACTTAATGTCATTAAGTCTTCTTCTGATACCCAAAATGAGGCCCCATCTCCACAATGGCCCGCTGGCTTCTGTACACTCTGTAATCTCAGCATCTGCAAAATGCACTTGGCTGTGGCTTTCCTGTCTCCTGGTTAGAATATGAGCCCTTGGGTATGAGCAACTGGGTATCGGTGAACTCAATAAAAAAAAAAAATGAAAGGCCAAGGGGACAAGCTACCAATGTCAAATCACATCATGGGCAGGCATCAGAGCCGTTCCCTACGGTACCACTGTGATGGTGACAACAGTCACGACAGTGACAGCCAGCGCTCTTGGCACCTACTCAGTCCTGCCCGAAGCACTTCACAGCTATTAGTGTGTTTGAACCCAGTCAACCTCGGCAGGAGGGATACAGGCCCAGCCTCTCCCCTGCCCTCACTTCCCAGTGAAGGTTTTTAAGCACCAACGTGATCCCACCAAAGGAAAATTCCACACTTGACTTCATGTGACGGATTATAGTCAAAATGCAGCTGTATTCATTTCGTATGAACTCATCTTCCAGCTGTGCTTATAGAGTGTATACACAACACAGTGAATCTGGGGTTTACCCTGGCCCTCCTCATCCCCAAGACATCACATTACACATATGCCACATTCCCCAAAGATGAAGACATTCCAGATCCCGAAGACTTCTGCTCCCACGCATTTCAGAGAAGGGGTTTTCAGCCAGAATTGGAATCTGGTTTGTAAAGACAAGAAGCCTGAGACCCATTGGTGTTAAACACCTCTCTCAAGCTTACCAGCAAGTCTGTGGCAGGCATAGACTTGGACATCTTAGCTTGTTCTGTGTGACCTTTTACCTGCAGCCCCAGCCCCTGGTTCCAAGTCTCACATGGACAGGGTAGGGCTCTGTGTTGGTTGACACAAACATACTTAGAATGGTGGAGTTCCATGTTGGCTGCCACTGAACTGAGGAATGACAGGGACTCTGACACACCAGCTCACTGTCCCTAAAAACGCTATCAGTAAGAACAACGATTGTTTAATCCTCACATGGCAGAACTTGGGGTTCATAAAAACCAGCCCGGTCTGTTTGGACCAGAGATGTACTGGAGCAACCCCACACTGGCTCACCATAGCACGGATTTCTTCTGAATGCTACACTTAGTAGCATCACACTGGTGGCTTGAAAGTGGCCATAGGACACTACGTATTTACACTGTGGAAATCAGCCAACCCCTCCGAGAGCTACTAGCACCTTCCCAAACAGGTGCTCACACCTTTGGGGAAAGAAGAATAGACCCAGCAGACTAGACATGACATATGGCAAAGCCGAATTTCATTAAGAATCAATTAAAGAAGGTGGTGGTGGTGGTGCACACCTTTAATCCCAGCACTTGGGAGGCAGAGGCAGGTGGATGTCTGTGAGTTTGAGGTGAGTCTGGTCTATAAGTTCCAGGACAACCAGAGTTATGAGTCCCATCTCAAAACAACAACAACCAAAACAAAACAAAACAAAACAAAAAAGACCCCACAAACCCCAAAACAAACAAAAACCCAACAAAACAAAACTACTTTAAAAACAAAATGGCCGAGTTTTCAGTGAAAATCAGATCATTTGTAACTGGAGGCAAATTTGCAAGGAGAGAGAAATCTGTACAATTAAGCATCTGTCCAACTTAAAAAGCCCAGTAAGACAGAGTAAGTCTTGCTTTACGTGGAAAAAGCTAGCTGAAAATGCAACAGAATTCACATCCTCAGGCCATCATTTGGGGCACAGGCAGCAGACATGGCAGAGTGAGCAGGCTCTTGGGACACTTCCCAGCTTTGGATGACCCTGCACCTCACCCTGACATCTGCCCCCTGAACTCAGAGCTGTGAGTTCCAGGGTATGTTACTTTCCAACATGGTAGGTACTGTGACAATCACACGTCATGTAATGACTGGGCAGCTTCTGAGAACCGCTTTATTAGGTGACTTCCACCCTGTGCAAACACCACAGTGTGCTTATACAAACTTAGACAGAGCGGCCTACTACACACCCAGGCTATGTTGTAGGACACATATAATAGTGTTCTACTCTCTAAGGCTTGGGGAGCACAGAGGGTTTACCTGTTAGGACTTTACAGGAAAGATATGGGCGGGGAGGGAGGCCAAATCGCATTAAGATACATCATTTCATGGCAGAGGCAGAAATGTCACCTGCCTGCAGTCTCCCACAGACCTCTGTGAAGCTGGAGCCCATGAGAGGCCCAGAAACCACCAGACCACAGGGGGAGGCACGGGCGGGTACCTGATCTTCCACCAGCCCTCCAGGTTCTTCTGGATGACCTCCACCACAGCCCCTCGCTCTAGGTTCATTTCGTCCTGGTCACGAGCTGTGTACGGGTAGATGACTGTGTACTTCTCCTCTGTAACGACATAGAGGGTGAGAAAGAGACCCGAGGAGTCCAGGATGCTGCCTGGGAACTGCAATCACACAGAGGGAAATTCTCTGCGAGATTTCTGGCTCCCCAGGTTCCCTCTGAGATTGAGAGGCCCCAGTACCTCTGATGGCCTCCCATTGCACAACCAATGCCCCCCAACCCCCAACTTTCCCTCCAATCTGTGTCTCAAGGTCATGGCCCATGACTCCATGCAACATTCTGATGATAGACAGCATCTTCAACTCCTTGGCTCAGGTTAACTCCCCCATTCCAGGAATTACCTTCTAACTAATTCTGCTTTTACTATTGTTTCAAGTCTGTTTCCGCTGGGAGGAGTATGAGCTCCAGGAAGGCAGGGATTGGTCTATCTCAGTCATGTCTTTGTCTCCAGCACTAGAAAGTGCCTGGAAAAGCTGGAAATTGTTTTATGAAAGAGCCTCTGTTTAGGGAAAGAGCAGGTTCTGAACATCCCCCCCCAGGGGGTGGGGGGTGGGGGAAGCGGCGTTCCTTGCCCCCTGGGGTCCTCCTAGCTCTTGATTTGTGGAGACTAGGAGTTCAGAGAGAAGGTGCAACTGCCACCAAGGAGGGGACAGAGAGCTTCTCATACCTAGATGGCTAGACTACACTTTTTATTGGCTATGTTGCAGCCCTTTCCAACCATGCTTATTCCCTGGACGGCTGGGTTGCTTTACACCCCGCCTCCCATCCCGCTCTCCCCACAAACCACAGCACACACTCCTCCCTGAGAGCCATCTCCCACTGTGTTACCACAGCAGCCCCAAGATCCTGCTTGCTGGCAGACCCTGGGCAGGATGTCAGGAGAATAAGGGAACAGTTTCTATTTCCAGTGTCCGCTCTGGCTGCTGACACAGAGAAATATGGAGACATGTCCCAGGGGAGCCCAGCAAGGAGGAGAGAGGACCGTTCTTATATTACATTTTAGTCCACAGGTGAGTGGCCCAGCCAGCCACAGCTTAGTGCTCACGCTTCTTAGGAAAACACTTGAGGCAACCATTGGCAGCCAGCTGACGCAGAGGAGGTGGGAGGCACCCAGGCATTTAGTTTTTTATTGGAATGGCCTGCTGACCGACTCTGAGGGGGCTGCGCTGACTTGTGGCACACATCTTGTGTTCAGCGTGGTCAGCTAATTCCCTTTGTGCTGAATCAGCAGGTCTCAGGCTAGGGTAGGAGGGAGGAAGGAAGGATTCCGCTGGCCAAGCACAGTAGTTTTGTATAGTTCAGGTGGCAAGGGGCACTGCCTGGGTCCTCATCTGAGTGCATCCAAACCCAGGAACCCTGGGTCCCCCAGGCTCCAGCCGGGAGGGTACTCAAGCCCTGGGATGCGAGAGTGCTGAGTGACTCCAGGCTGAGCTCAGGGCTGCACAAGCAATGTCCGCCCTTCTGCTGCAGCTCATCCATGTGCTTTAGGGGTAGCTGAGCCTCTGCCTCCTGGACAGAGATGTGCATGTGACCCTGGCCTCGCTACAGTACCACAAGGCCTGGCTACTGTGATTGGTTCTGGGATGGCACACAGTGGGAGGGCTAGGGGGAACCAGCCCTAGTGCTTACATTGAAGGAGAAGCTGATTTTTTTGGTGGCTGTCCCCAATAGGTGTCTGGGGTCAGTGTCACAAGGAATAGAGCTGTGCCAACGAAACAGAATAGGGCAGAGGTGGCCAAGGTACATTCAGTTGTGCTTGAAGCTAATTCTAGCCTGGCTTTTTAGTGACCCCTCCCTTAAGAGACAGCGTCTCATTATGCAGCTCAAGTTGTCCTCAAACTCATGGTTGTTTAGTCTCAGTCTTCAAGTGGTACAAGTACGAACCACTCACTACCAACCTGGCTTATCATACTTTTCTTTTTGCTTAATCTGGTTGATGTGGCTTTCTCCTGTGACTCAAGTCTGATCAAGGAAATGGGGCTGTCCAGACTTTATCATAGAAAACCCAGGCAATCAAATACCCCAGGTCTACCGTAGTGATATTTCACTTGTATTTTAATAAATAAAGCTTTAATAAATAAACCTGAAGATCAGAGAGTAAAACAGCCACACTAATCAGCCTTACAAACCAGACAGTGGTGACACACACCTTTAATCCCGGTAGCCACACTAGTTTGCCATAGAAACCAGGTGGTAGTGGTGCATGCTCTTAATCCCAGCACTAGAGAGGAATAAAAGACTGGAGGAGACAGCTCTCACACACAGTCTCATTCTGAGATTCCTGGAGGCAGGACCGCCATTTCGGACGGGGGTAGAGGTAAGAGCCAGTAGCTGGCTGCTTTGCTTTCCTGATTTTCAGGTTGAACCCCAGTTTCTGTGAGTTTTTATTAATGGTGCCGCGGTCCACTCCTCCCCATCCTCCATGCTTGCACATACAAGATGACAAGACCATGTTTTTCACATGCAGCAGACACGGGCAATCCCAGAGCAGGGAGCTCATGCAGACAGATGCAAGGACCTGACTCCAAGCACCAAATGCAGAGAAATCTCCAAGGGTAGGCACCTTGACGCCAGCTGATGGCATACAAGTCCCCCAGAGTCCGGCGGCGACCCACAGACCGGGGCAGAGAGCAGTACCTCCAGGAGACTGGCCAGGCAGCATGTTGGATGGAGGGCAGAAGGCAGAGGTAAGAGAAGCTTACTCCCAGGGGCTGCAGGCCTGGGAGCACCTAGCAATGTTCCCTAGGAGGGGTCTACCTGAGTCTATTCCCAGCTCCAGGCGTCCTAGAGAGGAGGTGCCTGGGGAATGAGCTTCAGCTTGAGTGAAGAGGTATCCGGTAGACAACCTGTTCCTAGAATGAGTATCCTGAGAAACTGTCACCGTACAGGGAAAGAAAACGCCTATCCCTGCAGAAAGATGTGCTCCTAACTGTCCTCTAGCCGTGTGGCCTTGGGCAAAAAAATCGGCCTTTCTGAGCGTGGCTCCACATCTACGAAATGGAGCTAACAGTCACTTCCTTCTCAGACATGCCATCCCAGACTGCGGAAGGAGACACAGGCTGCCATCAGTGCACCCCCACCCCCCCTTTAATCTGAGCTCATCTGTGGTAGCCTGTAGTAGCCCATGGTAGCCTGGCCTAGAGCTCCCAGAGGGCCATTGAAACAGAGCAAACAAACTCCACAGAGTGTCACTGTGGCACAACTAAGTGCAAAGCAAGATGCAATTTTGGGGTGTGTAAATTTTGTGTTTCTAGACCTTTATCCTCTTTCCCCCTTTTCTGACACACTTGGTTAGTCTCTGTGCTTCTTCAGAGCCATTACTAAAACCCAACAACACTCACCCCCCCCCCCCCCCGGCAGGATGGGGACACAGGTCACAACGTTCCCATGTTCAGCAGAGAAGGTTGGGGCTTAGAGAGGTGTCTCTGTCCCAAGATTGCTCTGCATGTGGCAGAGGTAAGACTCACACTCAGGTCTGTCTGACTCCCAGACACTTGTGTGCTCCCGGAGACACTGAGGGCCTCTGCTTTGGGAAGTTCTTGGGGAGAAGCAGCATCGGGCCTTGGCTTTGCTGGAGTGACAGGCATCACCACACAGAACATCTACCATGAGATGTCCCCAGGAAGAGGGAGCGAGCGTGTGGGAGACAGAAGGGGACACTTAAACCAACAGAAAAATCAGGTATGTTTAAACAGATGGGACCGAAAGACTTGCAAATGGGCGCGGACAGCTTGGTATTGTGGCCACCACAGCAATGTCAGAGAGGAGCAGTGGGTGTCAGCAGCAGTCAGGCTGGGGGTCCCATAAAGGGGTGAGGGCTTAGCTTTGACAAGGCTCACCTAGGGTAGCTCCACAAAGTCATAAGGGAGCACAGGCTTACCCTATAGTTCTAATTCTAATCTGTTTACAGGTGCTGGACCCTGAGCTAGCAAGCTAGCGATCCTAGAGCAGAGGCTGCCAAGGGTGAGCGGAAGCTCCTTCCTACCTTCCTCAGGCTGGAGGGAAAACTCATCTTGCACACCGTCCTGGCCCTCGAGGCAGGTCGCAGGGACCCAGCCCTGTTCTTCGGCAGTGCTGACAAACCACCATCCTGCAAGCAGAATGCAAGGCGCCGTCAGTGGGGCAAGAGTGAGCAGGTAATGATCCAGCTGACCTTTGACACACGCGGGACTGTGCTAGAGGTGCCCTGAGGGCAGCAGATCCTCACAGACGGTGGTCCCTCATATAAAGGCTACAGACACACCTAGGACCCTCCCACACCCCTGTAGACGTTAACTCATCCGCAGGGGACTTCTGCCAATAGGATGTCAAAGCTGTGAAGAGTTAGGCTGCACATCTAGGGGTCATGGCAGGGAAAAGCTCTGGACATGTGTGGCGCAATCACATCCCCCCCCCTTATATTCTATCCATGGTTGGCTGAATCCAAAGATGCAGAATCCACAGGCATGGAAGCTCTGTTTTGCCATTCAAAAGTTAATGTCAGACTAAAAAAAAATAACTAGTTTGTTAGGTAGACTACAACTCCCAATAGTAGCTACTAATTGCTAAAAAACAAGCTAACAAAAAACATGTTCCTGAGCCTGGGAGCCTAGAAACCATCTGCCATTAGCAGGGCGTGCAATGGACTGCTCACCGCACTTGTATGACTTTGTATGACCTCCACATGCTCATCCTCACTGCACGTGAAGAAACCGAGACGCAAAGAGGATAACACATGTGGCCATGATTATCAAGCTTGTGGCAGAGCTGGGGTTTGTGCTGCATCCTAAGGGCACAGGCCTCAAAAGGCACCAGTGCATGTCAAGAGGAACCAGGCTGCAGGCATGACTGCTCGACAGGCTTTGTACTCGCACCGCGTGCTCTCTGAGGAAGGGCTGCTGCGGGCCCCATGGCTTCCACCCAGATGCATGTTCTAATCCCTCTATGTCTGCTTTTTACATTTGTGTTTACCAACCATGAAATAAAAAAAAAAAACTTAAAAAAAAAACCCATGGGCTGGAGAGATGGCTCAGTGGTTAAGAGCATTGCCTGCTTTTCCAAAGGTCCTGAGTTCAATTCCTGGCAACCACATGGTGGCTCACAACCATCTATAATGAAGTCTGGTGCCCTTTTCTGGCCTGCAGACATACACACAGACAGAATATTGTATACATAATAAATAAATAAATATTAAATAAATAACAACAACAAAAAAGATTTCTTTTAAAAAAAACCCAAACCTCCATGTGTCCTGAATACATAGACTCTTAATATTACTCCTTAAACCAGCGGCTCTCAATCTTCCTAATTCTGTGACCCTTTAATACAGTTCCTCATGCTGTAGTGACCCTCGACCATAAAATTATCCTGTTGCTACTTTATAACTGTAATTTTGCTACTGTTATGAATCGTAATGTGAATATCTGATATGTAGGACATCTGATATGCAACCCTCAAGGGGTCGCGACTCACAGTTTGAGAACCTCTGCTTTAAACAAACAGTAAAGTAACTTTTCTTTCTTTTTCTTTTCTTTTTTTTTTTTTAGTAAAGTAACTTTTCATGTGGTACCCACATTACAGGAAGCATAATGCCACCTAGAGAGGATGGTCAAAAGCAAACACTCTGCGTCTTTATATAAGGGACTGGCACATTATCATTTCAATATAACTTCCTGTCTCACATCCTTCCTAGCAACCCATCCTGGTGGCCCAGGGAATGGCCACTCCTTTCTTTGTGTCCCCTGGTATAAATACAACCTGTACACATCTCTCTTGGGAACTAGAAAATGATAGAATTAGGAACATAGAAAACCATAGAGTTAGGAACAGTGGAACTCCAGCTCTACATCCTGCAGAGACCTGGGGGCAAATGACGAGTCATTTGGGATCCGGTTCACTCAGCTATAGCACAGGGATTATTGTGAGATTATGTGTGTTCTTCACATATTATGATTATGCCCATAGCTTTTGTGACTTGCGTGGCTAGAACACTACTGGGGCCCCTTAGGCCTCAGAAGACTGGGATGCAGTCTCTCTCTGACCTTCTCTTACCTGCTTCCTTTTCCTGACTAACGCAGGCATGGGAGCGAGGATTTCCCTCCCCCAAGGGAAGTCATAGAAGCTAAAAATAAGCTCTAATCTCTTTCACCTTGGAGCTGCTGGCTATAAAGAAATTAAATTATCTGACCTACTTTGATAATAGGTTATAAAATCCTGTTTTAGAAGTATTCCTACCCCATACTCTGGAATACGACACAGAGGCCAAGCAGCGTCTGGCTGAGCTGCCTGCCAGGCTTTCCCAGTTCCAATTAGCATTTGATCTGACCCCTTTTATTCAATCACAGGTCAACACAGCTGCCAACTGTGCCTCCACAGTGAAATCTCTGAGAACCCCGGGGGTTTGGAGAGCTTGCTGAGCACAGGCATTCCTGGAGGGCAGCACCCATTGAGGGCAGGGAAGTGCAGTGTTTCTTCCACCGCTTGCCTGTGCACCCCTGCACCTGGATCTTTTCAAGCATCCTTGGCACTAACCCTGCAAGCAGGTTTCTCTTGGTCTCATAAGCCACTTAAGAGACAATGGCTGTGTGAACCATGCTTGATAGCCAGTTGTAAGAAGTGCAGCAGCCTGGCTAAGAAAATGCTACCACTGGGTGGGCAGTGTCAAGACAGAATTGGATTAAAGGACTTCAGGTGCTCACTGAAGAATTGAGTGCTGCTTGTTGAGGGAGAAATCCTTGTATCTTCCAGTCACAGACATGACCTCGGGAGAGGCAGAGCATGGGACAGGGAGATGATGTTGGAGCAGAACTTTCTTCCAGTCATCAAAGCTTCTAGATTGCGTAATTATGGAGGTTTGGCCAGCTAACACCAGCCTCATGACTAATGGTGACATGACCCGGAGGATGTCGGAAACATCATCTTCCTGTATTCTTGGAAACAGGGACCATTCCTAGATTGCAAAGTCAGGTCTGATTGGCTAACACTGGTCTCACGATTAACATGAGTAATGGTAACTTGAAGGATGCTGGAAACATCGTCCTTCCATGGTTATGTGGACATAACTGGCCTTCGGGCTACCACAGAGCCTGGTCCCTAGTGACATAATGAGCCACTGGGAACCCAGTTGGGGAAAGGGGCTGCTCCTTCCCTGCTTTTTCTGCATGGTGTGATGGCTGCTCTGGAGCTAAGGGAGGAGGAAGAGGGAAGGAAACGCATTTCTGGAGCACATGCAGTGTGCAGAGTTCAGGCTGAGGCGCTCTCTCTACACTAGAGCGCTTACTCTTTCGACAGCTCTTTGATAGCTTTCTGTGAATGACAAAACTAGTGGCCAAAGGCATGTAGCGGCCTGGATTGATGGGCAATGTAGAGTTCAGGCCCCCGTCTCACTCAATCATCCCACCAACGGATGTGACCAGTGGTCCTGGGATGAGGTTGGTGAGGGGACAGGCAGATGCCCCTCCTCTCTGAACAGTTTCTTCTTCTTCTTCTTCTTCTTCTTCTTCTTCTTCTTCTTCTTCTTCTTCTTCTTCTTCTTCTTCTTCTTCTTCTTCTCCTTCTCCTTCTCCTTCTCCTTCTCCTTCTCCTTCTCCTTCCTCCTCCTCCTCTTCCTCCTCCTCCTCCTTCTTTTTTTGAGACACAGTCTCTCCATGTAAAATTCCACAAGTGCTGGAATTACAGCCATCTCTCTCAGATCTTCAGACTTCTAGAGGGCTCCCAAGGGAAATCAACAAGAAAATTCTCAATGGAGCGACTGACTCTGCTGACAAGTACTTGAAAACTAGAAGGGATGTTTACGGTAGTGTCAGAACAGTGGTGACATCGGACCCAACAGGCTGCCGAGGCAGTGGCTGTGTGCCCTGTGTGGCTCTGGGGAGCCAGGCCAGGTTGATCTGCTTATCTGGAGTTTCCACATGCTCCTGGTTTGTGGGGCTTGGTGATGATACAGGGTGTGGGGAAGGTGGTCCAGGTCCTTACCTGACTCATTCTTCTCTATGATGTCCACGACTTGGCCCACACTGAGGCTGATCTCTGAGCTCTCCTGCTTCTGATAGTTTGCCACCACCACATACTGCTCCAGGACCATGGGGTCCACCGAGGTCAGGTCACTCCCTGTGGACAGCAAATGCCATCGGACATCCCATTAGCGCCTGTCCATGAATGGCAGAGCAGGAACCAGGGGAAAGGCTGGGTCAGGGGACTTCCTAAGTAGAGAAAGTCTTTGCTAGAGGATTTGTCTCATGTCCCAGCTCCCCATCCTTTCATTCTCTCATTTGCTCACTCAGCCACCAACATCTGCTGAGAGCATTGGGGTTCCCAGGGGTTCCAAGCGAGTGAGATGTGGCACACGCCCAGAAGCTGGCTGCTTGGGGGAACTCAAGAGGATGGTTTAAACGTTGAGGCCACCATCCACCCAACCTCATCCTAAATCCCTCACCTATAATAAACTCATCAATCTCCAGAGACACAGCACATATTTTGTTGGGGTCCACAGGCACAAAAATGGATGAAATGGAAGACTGCCAGTCTCAAGTAATGGGGGGATAGACATATGGAAAGTATACATTTACATAAACATATATGCACACATACATACATACTAGAGATCAAATCGTATAAGTATCACTTTGGAGATACCCAGCATGGCAGCACAGAGAATGAACAGGAAAGGCAAAGTTGTACCAGATTAGTGTCAGTCAGACTTCCCAAGGAGTGACAGAAGCAGACTCATGAGGGAAGGTATCCTGGGAGCTGGGGAGGAGCAGGGCAGGGAGAGTCTTCCATGATGGGGGAAGGCCTGGGAACCTTCAGGAACTAGTTGAGGCTGGGAGGCAGAGTTCTGCCAGAAGGACGTGGCACTGAGAGAAGTGCCTCAGGAAAACACTGGTCGGAGGCCAAGGGCTTGATGAGTTTGGATTTTTAAATCCTGAGGAGTTGATTAAGAATTCTATGAAGGGGGAGCTGGAGAGATGGCTCAGTGGTTAAGAGCACTGGCTGCTCTTGCAGAGGTCCTGAGTTCAATCCCTAGCAACCACATGGTGGCTCACAACCATCTATAGTGGGATCTGATGCCTTCTGGCATAAAGGCATACATGCAGATAGAGCACTTGTATATATATAAAATAAGTAGATAAATCTAAAAAGAAAGAGTTCTATGAAGCGAATAGCAAGATTTCGAGCTGGAAAAGTGACTGACTGCCGTGTAGAGAGAGGCAGAGGCAGAGGCTGGGGAAAAGCACTCCAAGCTGAGGGTGCAAAGCTGTTAGGCAAGAGGCAGTGGTGGCATTGGAGCTGGGCAGTGAGACTTGATAAATGTAGATTTTCCCAGAAGGAAAAAGCGTGGGAAGCGCTGTCAGGCAGATGGCTTCCCTGGTGAGCAGTGTGTGTGTCACACCCTGGAGTTGTGCACTTCTGCTACCCACCAAGACAGATGGGTATGCACACAAAATACAACACAGAAGACTTAAAAGGAACATCTCGGTTCAGAGACGTCAGAGAGAAGGGGCCGGCACGGCATGTGGGGGCAGGCCTGCTTCTTGGCTCTGTGAGAGCAGGTTCTGGCCACCGACCCTTTCCTGTTGTGGGATGGAAAGAGGCATCTGAGCAGGGACCACCCTAGCCACCTGCACCTGAGTGGAAGAACCATGAGGGGACAGGAGAGAAGGGATACAGGATGGAATTGCCAAAGAAGGCTGGATGGGAGGAAGCCTGGGAAAGAATGCCTCTCATGGGCTGTGGGCCATCGCAAACCTTTCCAGCTTCATTGTGCCTGAGGTGGGCACTGCCTGTTACAGGTAAGAAAAGAGGCTAAGGACAGTAAGTGAATTGTCCTGTACCACACAGCCAGGTGTGGAACTAGATGAAGGACGACAGGGAAGGAGGCAGTGACTGAGGTCTTCTGCCTTTCTTTCCTTGGCAGTTCCTGAGTCCACCTGAGGGTCCAGCCATGCTGTGTCCTTTCTTTGCATTTCTCAACAGTTATTGTCACCAATCCTAGCTCTCCATCATCTACTATCTCCTCACGGGTGAACAGTTCACCAAAGCCAGACAGCCATATAGGCTGGCGTCTGAGACAAGGCTGGCCTGGCCCTACTGGACCATGACCTGGTAGAGAAGCTTCTGTCGGGCTAACCTGATGTGTTCTGCCTCTCCAGGACTCTGTGCAAGGAGCCAGTGAGCTGAGATGTTGGCTCTCTGGGGTCCTGACCACTGCAAATGAAGGTTCTTTTCTTTTAAGGTGGACAGAGCAAACCAGAGTCTGCTCTGAGGACCAGAAAGTCCTCATTCTAATGGGAACCTCCGAGTGTTAGACTCCTAACTGGCTCCCTGCTGCCAACCTCAGCCCACCATGCTGTTCATGAGGTCATGTTCTTCAGGTCATCTGGGTAGACCATCATCCACAAGCAAGGCTCTCACCTCACCTAAGAAAAGCCCAATGTCTGCAAAGCCCTGCCTGACCTGCCCCTGGTAGCCAGGCAGAACACATTCCCCTACCCCACCTCAGAGGGCAGAAGGTTACTTACCTCCCGCTCTCATAACTGTATAGGAACAAGATGGCTGACTTCTGGCTGACTACACTGAACACTTGGTAAGGGATGAGATTTAGAGTCAGTGGGTATAAATTTAGGAGCATAAGCACCTGCTTGGTGCCCTTATGGAGAGAGGCTTGCCCTGTTTCACCTGTTCATTTCTCCTGGCCTAAACGGCCTGTTGTAGATTTTCCTGTTCTGGCTTAGATGCCCATGTTCTAGCAGGAATCCAGAGACTCGTTTCCGGTTTGCAGGTTTCTAAAATTGCTTTACTTATTTATTTTATATTATGTGCATGAGTATTTTGTCTACATGGGTGTATGTGTACCAAGTATCTGCCTGATGCCTGCAGAACACTGGATTCCTGGAACTGCAGCTCCAGACAGCTGTGAGCCCAGACCACGTGGGGGCTGGAAATGTAATCTGGGTCCTCTACAAGAGCAGCAAGTGCTCTTAACTGCTGAGTCATCTCTCCAGCCCGATCTACTCTGAAGGATTCTGAAAGTGTTCATAGATGAGGAGGAGAGAGAGGAATAAGATATTATTGTTAGTGACAGACTGCATGTAAATTATCTATATATTTACTTGGCCCTTTAGAAAACAGTTCATCAATTCATGGTCTAGACTATGGGTGGTACCTAACAGGGCTCAATAAGTATCCAAACGGAAGAAAGACTTAGATCTAAATGACTTCCTGTCTTAGCAAATATCAAATATCCCCCACCCCACCCCCAATAAACAGGGTTTCTCTGTGTATCCCTGGCTGTCCTGAAACTCACTATGTGGACCAGGCTAGCCTTGAACTCAGAGATCCAACTGTTTCCACCTTTGGAGTGCTGGGATCAAAGGCATGCGCCACCACTGCCCACATCTCCCCTTTTATTTTATTTTGCTTATGTACCTGTTTGCCTTGACATTCCCTGGGACCTATCATTGCCAGGCACACAGTAGGAGCTTATTGTATACTGAGTGACAGAATCAGGAAACCCAGAGGGCAGAGTGTAGGCCTTCGGTTGCATGAGCAGAGCACTGCAGGGTACAGGGCTCAGGGCTGTGGCTTTGGGCTTCAGACTGCAGTTTTTTGCTGGGGTTTTCTTCAGAAGCAAGAGCAAGGAGCTGCTTTACAGCACTGCTTCCAGAGCAAGTTGTCTGCATTTTACTCAGAACACCCCACTTATCAACACTAAGGACAAGAGTCCTGGTAGTACGTGATTAGACTGGGAACCTTAAAGGAGACTTCAGGTATCACGTTGGGACCCCTACTGGTAGAGTGTGATATTGCAACTAAGCCTGATTATAATTGGTAGCAGGAACATCTGAGGCAGATAGGTTATAGAAGTTGCCAAGGATGAAATCAAGAGCCCTAGACTATATCACGTGACCAAGGAATCGACAGCAGAAGGGTGGTTTTTGTCATTAACACTGAAAGTATTCTCAAGCCACACAGTGTCTACTCTACCAGATAAACGTTTGAGTTAGGTGGTTTTTCTTTCTGATGACATGTCTTGAATTTTTAAAACGATGAATAATGCCAAAGTGAGGTTTTTTTCCTTCCATAAGAATCTATAAATAAGCAAAAATCAAGAAGAAAAGTTCTTGCAAGCCATCAGATGATCTGCTCAACTGTGGTGAGCTTTTTTTTTTTTTTTGGATGAGCAGAATTTGAGGCCACATGAGTAAGTCTGCAGGAGCCACCTGGCTGTGACCAGGCAGTGCTAGGGACAGACAAGCCTTCTCCCATCCAGAGTGTATCACTGAAAATGTAGGATTAAGGTCTGTTTTTAATTGGAATCTCTTTAAAATTCAATCAAGAAGACTGGCTGTAAAATCAAGGCAGTGTCCACTGGTCAGATAAATAAGGAACCCTTCAAGGGTTCAGAGTTCGATTGAAGAAGGTGCCACATTCAAGCTAGTGGGACTATAAATAAACCTGAGACCCATCATTGCAGGTAAGTTATGTCACCACGGTCACCACAAATTAGAGCCTGGGCTCTCTTTTCCAGACAGGTCCCCTTTTTCAAGCTTGTTCCAACCGGACACTCCTATTTTCACTAACCAGAGCTGCCCACTCCCTCTCTCCTCTCCGGCTCCTTCTAGGGGAGGTTTTGCATACTCAAAGCCAGAAATTCTGAGACCAGCCCCGAGGCAGCTGCTCTCTGCTAAGAAAAGAAATGTGTCATTATCCCTGGCCGAGGGACATTTGCAGCTTTAGCAGGATGCCACGGTTGTGGCCAGTGCCCACTAAACGCCAAAGGAGAGCCAGACGCAGTCAGTGAGCACACGGGGCTGGGGCAAATCCCAGAAGTTGTGCTTCAAGGAAAAATGTACGAGGAATAGCTTCTGTCCTTGCTTTCCACCATGATCAGCCTAGAGGCCTGAAAAGATGACCCAGGCCCTGCTCCCAGCAGAAAAGAGAGACCAAAACCCAGGAAAGGTGGACCTGCTCCCAGAGATATCTGGATTGAGTGACAGGCTTGAGTGGTAATGAAACAGCACCAGTTAGATATTACTATTAAAGTGTTTTACATCTACTACTATAGAGTCTCTGATAATCCTATAAAACACATTATCATGTGTGTGTGTGCACGCATGTGTACATGCATGTGCTTGAATGGAAACCAGGACCTTGGGCATGTTGGGCAAGTGTTCTACCACTGAGCCATACCCCAGACCTGGATGTCATGCATGAGGAAACTGAGGTAAGGTCATCAGTTTTCACTTCTGGAATCTCTGCCTGCACCTCCTCCTTTCCATGCATGGAGTCCCTCAAACTTCCTGGGTGTTCAAGGAGATCAGAGGGCAGGGCTCTGGGCTGCAGCAGCTGGGAGGAGCATGGGTATTAAGAAGAGCTGGCCTTGTGACCTTGTTTTTAGGGTGCACAGGCATGCATCACCCCCAGGTCCACCTTCTCTTTTCCATGGCCACCTCTGCTGGAAGGGTGGCAACACCCTAAGAATAGAAAGGCTGTTTGAAGAAAGCTTCCTGGGTGAGAAAGGAGCCCAGCAAGGCTTGAGTGACAGGCACCAAGTCTGTCTGCCAAGGACAGTGGACTGAAGGAAGCTGAGAGGCCAGCCAGAGCTGAGGCTGTCAAAGAACCAGATCTGCAGCGGACTTCATTTCCCTCCCTCAATGCTTGCTGTCCTCTCAGCATGGGATTCCCTTCTCTTTTTGGAAAGCTCACCCTCAGTCCCCATGCTTCAGGGCCTCTATCACCTCACCTCTCCCCGTATTATCTCACCGCCCCCTAGCACTGGAAAAGGCTCTGAGTGTCCACATTGCTTTGTATAAAGTGGAATGAAGGCACAGAACCCTCTACAGCATGGTTAGGAAGACATTTGTCTTCCCATGCCACAAGGGCACTCTCATCTCATCCACTTCATAATAGTTTGTCAAGGGATAAAACAGCCTCAAATCCTTCTTCTGGGAGACGGGGCCAGGTATTAGTTAATTATCAATCATCAGCTCATTCATTCAATCGTCCACATACAAAACTACCCATCCATCCATTCTTTATCTGTCTATTCAAACATGCATCCAACTACATGCCCAATTACCATTCATCTGACTATGTATCCATCCATCCATCCATCCATCCATCCATCCATCCATCCATCCACCATTCATCTGCATTGTGGTGTTCATAGTGTAGAACCCAACTAGGGTACATGGCAGGAATGAAAAGAAGAGAATGGAATATATGCTTACCTGATTTCTTCTTCCCAATATGCTCCCTGTATAGGAGATAGGAGTGAGAGAGAGCCAGTTAGTCCTTGTTACGTTCTGATCTGATCCCATTAGGATGCTGAGACTCTCTATTTCACAGCTCACAGCATCCTCAGTGTTAGGTAGAGCTGAGATTCTATTAGGACGCTGACAGTCTCCACCCCACAGCATCCTCAGTGTATGTACTGAGCTGAGATCCCATTAGGATGCTGACAGTCTCCACCTCACAGCATCCTTAGTATAGGGTATTAAGCTGAGATCCCATTAGGATGCTGACAGTTTCCACCCCACAGCATCCTCAGTATTGGGTACTAAGCTGAGATCCCATTAGGATGCTGACAGTTTCCACCCCACAGCATCCTCAGTGTATGTACTAAGCTGAGATCCCATTAGGATGCTGACAGTTTCCACCCCACAGCATCCTCAGTATTGGGTACTAAGCTGAGATCCCATTAGGATGCTGACAGTCTCTATCTCCCAGCATCCTCTGTGATATATATTGAGCTGATTCCATTAGGGCGCTAGCAGTCTCTATCCCAGAGCATCCTCAGTGAGTTAACGAATCTAAGCCTACCCCAGGAACCCAGGCTTCTTCTAAGAAAGATTCCTCTGATTCTTCCTTTATCTGATAAGTGCTTCAGATCTTGGGACCAAGTTTTCTATGCATTTGGGAGAGTGGAGCCCCTAGGAAAGAGTCTCAGTCTACTCAGCCATAGCACTCTTTCTTTGGTAAGCATGGTGGTAGTGTAGAAGAACTGGAATGCTTAGCCAGGTTCTAGTCCCTGTAAGATGGGACCATCCTTACCCATGTACCAGTGCCTATGCTGGCTGCAGGCAGTGAGGCCCTGCAGGGGTCAAGACAATGAACTCTGGCTTAGTTTATACTCCGCTGACTCTGGGTCCCTGTGGGTCAGAAAGGACAGCAGGAGGGGAAAAGGGAGAGAGGTTTCCCCTGGGGAAGCCCACAGACCAACTTACTCTTTGGGAGGGTTCAGGTCCTCAGGTCTTGTCTCAAAAAACTGCAGCACTTCATCACACTGAGAGATGTAGGGGGGCAGTTGGATCAGGGCCTAGAGCAGAGACACGGGTGAGCCCGAGGAAGGAGAAGGCTGTCACCAGTGCTTCTCAAACTCATGAAGGCATTAGGACTGCAGAGGGGGATTCTGCTCTGGAATATTAGTCTAAGATGTGCTGCATTTGTTTAGGTCGTGGTACAATGATGCAAAGATGTGTTGCATGCTTTTATGTTGCATTTGTTTAATTCTGTAAAGCTGTATTACTTTGCCTGCCTAAAACACCTGATTGGTCTAATAAAGAGCTAAACAGCCAATATCTATGCAGGAGAGGGATAAGCAGGGCTGCCATGCAGAGAGAATGAATAGGAGGAGAAATCTAGGCTTGAGAGAAGAGCAAGGAGTGAGAAAGGAAGGAGAGGATGCTAGGGGTCAGCCACACAGCCAGCTAGGGAAAAAGGAAGGAAGGAAGGCAAGCATATATATATGAAAGGTAAAAAGTCAAGATGCAAAATGTAGCTAAAGAGAAATGGGATAATTTAAGTTAGCTAAAACAAGCCAAGCTAAGGCTAGCCACTTATTTGGGAGCTGGGTGGCGGGCCCTCAAAAAGTAAACAAACAAAACCAACTACAGGATTTAAAGCATAGATTGGGGTCCATCAGAGCTTTTCATTTAGCAGGCCTGTGGTGAGGCCTGGGATCGGGCACAAGTTTCCTGGTGATGATGATGTCTCTGACTTAGAGAACATACACATATGCACATGCATTCTCCGAGATGTATAGAGATAATACATTCTGCTGGCATATGTGCAAACACTATATGTTCATATTACACAGTCCAGCCCAGACTGTACATGCTATTTTAGAAAGGGGTGCTTGCACTAACACCATTCATTTCATCTTGACCTGTCATCTTCTGTCTGTCATCTCTACCACACCACTGGAGAACATCTGGAGTGTGTCCAACACATGTCTGAATTTCCCAAGCTGAAGCTATAAATTTCAACCATTTGGATACAGGTTGGATGGAAATTTCCAGAATGATGGAGGCTGAGCATGTCAGCCTCCCATGGGGCAGTTCCTAGCCACTGGCAGAATGGCTCAGGTGGGTTACAACACAGCCAGGCTACATCCACCGGCAGGCTGCATGAGGTGAGGCAAGGGCAAAGGAGGCCAAGGGCATTTGTTCTGTCTGCTGACCTACAAACAAGTACTCAGTCAAGGATTTAACAGGCACCTTCTTTGTCCAGTGCTCATCACAGAGGTGGCATCACACTGAAAGAACACCATAGTTCAACAAACATTTAGTTAAGGTCCCCTCCTCTCCTAGAGTGGGTTCTGGACCAGAAAGATGAAAGATGGAGGTGCAAAAGGCTCGTGGTAGAGCTGGTCCCTGCTCCTATAGGCATGGTGTGTGTGAAGGGTGTTCTGGAATAATCTTTTTTTTTTTTATTGTGAAGATTGAGTGTTGCCAAGGTGCCTTCAGGTTGGTTTAATAAAGAGCTGAATGGCCAATAGCTAGTCAGGAAAAGGTTAGGCGGGACTTCCAGACAGAGAAAGAAGGGGAGATGAGTCCAGGCAGGAAAGAGACACCAGAAGACATGGAAAGGAAACAGTAAGTGCAAGATGGAAGAGAGGTAAAAAGCCATGAGGCAAAACATAGATTAATGTAAATGGATTAATTTAAGTTATTAGAGCTAGTGGGACAAGCCTAAGCTATAGACTGAGCTTTCATAATTAATTATAAGTCTCCATGCCATTTTTTGTGTGCTGGAGGCTCAAAGAAAAATCTGTTTACATATGGTGTCCAACATGGGGGCTCAAATATCCAAACACAGTTCTGGACAAGGAGCCAGATGTGGTTTTCTAGTCCTGCAGTTCTCTCAGGTGGGCCAATGCTCTGTGTACAGAGGTGCAGCTACTGGCTGCTGCCAGTGGGCTGGAGCCAGCCACCATGTACCAGCGCCATGTGCTAAGCTGAGTTATGTATGGCAGCTGACATGGTCAGAGAATGCCACAGGTACTCAGTAAAGACAGATCCAGACGAACAAAACCTCTAAACAGGTCACTGTGTGTTTTAAAAATGTGTGAATGTTTAAAAGAAAAGAAAATGGGTATAGAAAGTTGTAGAAAAAAATTTATAAATAATACAGTCTTTAAAGAGAAAATAAAATAATATAAAAATGATATTCCACATAAAGATGGAAAATACACAGGGAGTCTGGATCCTGTATGGCGCCTTGTTAACTCTGAATTTCTTGACTGCTGATAACAACAGCTTCTGAGAGACATGGGACTGTAAGAGGGCTGCTGAATTACACCAGCCTAGATACTTCAGGAATGCCTTAACTTTAAAATGAAAGTCAAAAACTGTATTTCACTGGGGAAGAGGTTATGCTTTTGTTTCCACAGAAAATGAAAAAGCTGTGGATTCATTCAAGGTTGATAGAGATCAGGTTTGATCAGGGGAGACCCTTAAAAATCCTGGCTATGGACATAAAGAAATAAACCTAGACAAATGACAAGACAGGTGATGTATATTTACCAAGAACCCAAGTCCTCTGGAAGAATAGCCAGTGTTCTTAACCACTGAGCCATCTCTTCAGTGAGTTTCTGACCCAAGCTCTAAGCTACTTCTACAAACTGAAAGTGGAAAGATATAACGTGAAGTGGGCAATGGTGCTGGAAGCCCCCTCCGTGGTCACTGTCCACTCTCCACCCCATATGGCTTGTTGATAATTTCTTGAGACTTTATTTACTTTTATTTCATGTATGTGAATGTTTGCCTGCATGTATATCTGTCCACCAAGTGTGTGCAGTGCCCATGAAAGCCAGAAGAGAACAATGGATATCCTGTGACTGGAGTCATAGACAGTTGTGAGTCACAGTGTAGGCACAGGGAATCAAACCCAGGTCCTATGGAAGAGGAGTCAGTGCTCTTAACCATTGAGCCATCTCTCCAGCCCCTTGTCAATCATTCTGATTTGCCATGAAGCATCTCCCACTCTGCATCTGCATCTGGCACTGGGATTGACCTTTGCCAGGAAGAAGGGTCACACTTTCTTGCTCCGCCTCCCTCTTTGATGCCTCTCCTTTTTTTAATTCTGGGGGGGGGTGAGCGGCCATCCTTCTGCCCAGGACACCTGCTGCCTAGGGAGTTGTGATGGGATGCTCGTTGAACTGTGCCATGCCCAGCTGTATGGCATATAGACACCTTACATCTATCTAGTCTCTAACAGCAATGGGCTCCTCAGCAGAACTCTCAAAGACAAACTAATGCTTTCTCTAATGAGTGAGGCTTTGCTCTGGAAGGACAATGCACTGCTATAAATTGAGCCTGTCTGGCATATTTTGCTCTTTTGTTTTCCCCCATGAGTTGGGAATGCGTAAGATGTTCTTGCTTGGCACTGCACTCTACAACTTCCCAGCTTCCAGAACCATGTGCCAAAAGAAACCTTTCTTTCTTATTAGATATCCAGTCTCAGACATTCTGTTATGGCAACAGGAAATGAGCAAGACCAGGCTGTACTCTGATGTCCTGGTGCTAGAGGTGTAGTTTAGTGACAGAGCACCTGCTTAGCATCCTTTAATCCCAGCACTCGGGAGGCAGAGGCAGGCGAATCTCTGTGAGTTTGAGGTCAGGTTGGTCTACATAGTGAGCTCCATATCAGCCAGAGAAATACAGGGAGATATTGTCTCAAAAACAAAGAAAAAAAAAAGAGAAAAAACCCAAACCAAATAAACAGAAATCTCTGGTAACAAACTCTGAACAAAACCCAGTTCATTCTAGAAATGAGTCCTTCAAGGTGTCAGCCATTCTGTCTTAGACCAACCCCACAGTCTGCAGTCATCAGCACCGCCACTGTTGGAAATGATGTTCTTCCTCGGCTGGAGAAGTGAGATGTATTCTAGAGATATTCTGACTCCGGCCCCTGCGTGAACAGAAGCCGGCGAGACTGTGTCTCAGTCTCACATCCTTCACAACGGTGCCCTGGGGCTGCGTCTCTTCTTGAGGGTTTTATAGCTGGGCTCAGCTGGTCTGCCCCAGAACGTGCTGCATCTGTCGTGGGCAGCCGCTCGTGCCAAGTGCTGCCAGACAGACAGCTGGTATTTCACTGAGCCCCACAGTAAGCTGAGTGGCTGTTTTTAAGGCCACGTGACAGTAGAAGCACATCACTGCGGCAGGTTCAGGAGTCACATTTTCACTGTGTCTTTCTATAGACGTAAGTTCTTAGATGAACTGTGCCCAAATAAACACATCTTCTTTGTGGTCAGTATCTTTTACATCTTTAAACACCCTCCATGCCTAGAGATGGGAAGCTTTTATTTTCTAAGAGCACTGCCTCTTACTGTGAAGACTTTAAGCTCCTGGAAGTGGTCCCACTGCTATAAGGGTGCAGTTAGTTATCTTCTGCATCCCCATCCGGAAACCCTTTATCTGGGAATCCGGTCTTTCCCAATGATCCAAAGGACTGTCTGTGTCATTGTCAACCTGTCCAACCCGCAGGGGTCTGTTTCTGGGTCTCAATTTGTTTCCAGGAGATTTTCTATCTGGTGACAGTTGTGTGAGGTGGTAACTTTCCACTATGCCTGGCAGAGCACGTTGCTTGCATTTTACTACACACCTGGCAGTCAGGTTTGGGTACCAACAGTCCAACCTACCTGTTGGAGATTATCATTTTCTACTAAAATTAAGCTCAGTGTGATGGATCCCATTGCCTTAAGTCAGCTGACAATGTCCCAAACATGTCTAAATGTTAGGAACAGCTTATGGAACTAAAAGTGCAGATCTCGTGACAGAAGGGACAGTTTATCTCCTATAAAGAGGGTAGGTCCTTTGATGCTGACCCAGGGAATCAAGGCAATCAAAATATCAAAATATCGGCTTTGTTCTTCTGATTGGTTGCAGGGCTCTGCTAGTATAACTTAAGCAGTTTCTTCCTTGTGGCTAATTCATGACGTCTGAAGCATCTCACATCTCAGGCAGCTGTGGGCAGCTGGTGTCTCTTACAGCTCCAAGTTCTAAAATCTCCTTTTCAGAATAATACGTCCAGAGGTTGTAGAAGCCCCGGGCATGTGTGCAGATGGAGATGGAGAGACGTGGGTGTGTTAGGGAGACAGCAGGGTGGGATGGTGTGGGTAGAGGGAGGGCAGCTCTGGGAATGTACAGGCAGGAATTGTCCAGCAGGGCAAGGTGACCCTAAGTACCTAAAGTTCTTGCCAACGGGGCCTGGACAAAGGGATGCTACCTCCAGAATGGCAATTTCAGGCTTTATAGCTTTAAAAGGGGACATGGGAGACAGGGAACTTTCCCATGAGAGTGGAATGTAGTAGCAAAGCACTTGCCCCTGCCTCCCACCCACTCTGAAGGAGATAGTTAGGAAGGAGGGGTCTGTCCACCTTTGTTTTCTGTTACTATACCAAAGTAATTGAGGCTCAGTCCTTAATGAGATGAAGGTTTATTTGGCTCACAATTGTGGGGCTGGCCAGAGTCCCTGGCTGTGTCACCATGGTAGAGAAATGCAGGAGGGAACAAGAGCACTAGACAGTCTTGGTTTTTACAACAGCAAGCTCTTGAGAAAACTAATTCACCTGAGACCAGCATGAGGTCCAGTTCTTACAGGCTCTGCCACCTGAACATTGCTACACTGAAGGTCAAATATCCAACATGGGAACATCTGAGGAGTCCTCTCAATCCGCACTCAGACCATAGCATTGCGACACAATCCAGGCCCGAGTCCTTCAACCTCTCCCATTTTTATTTCTTCAGACAGTAATTGGTACACAGGGTGCTGTGTCTGGGCTCAACTTGCAATCCCTTGACACTGTTACTAAGAGTAGCCGTGAGGCTGCCTTTCCTCATCTACACAACAGAAATATGGAAGTCCGTCCACCTTGCACAGTGATTGGAGGGATGGGACAAGGTCACGTCTGAGCAGGAGCAGACAGCCCCATCAGGAGTGATTTCCAGCCCTTACTAGATGTCGCCTGACCAAGAGGGGCCATCTGTCCTGAACTGCCCCCTTTTGGATAGAAGTTTTCAGATTTATTACAGTATAATTTAGATGCCATAAACTTACTTGCTGCAAATGCCCAGTTCAGTATTTAGGAAATTACAGAGTTCTAGCCTCATCCCCACAAAACATTAAATTTGCAGCCCTTCTCCCCGCCCACGGTCCCCGGGTCCAGGAAAGAGCTCATCTGCTTTCTGTGCTCATAAACCCACCCTGCCTGTGCGTTTCATCTGATCACTCACTTCTGACATCTGGTTTCTTTCACTTAGCATCATATGTCTGTGATCCATCTAGGTCATAGAATCTGCCCAAATTTAATTGCTTGATCTCATCAAGTTGTAGACTGTCCCTTCCATTTGGCTATTATGACTTAATGTTGCTAGGAGTGTCTGCATCCAAGAGTCCATGAGACGTAAGCTTTCTCTTATGGGTAGACCCAGGGCTGACTGTTTGTTTCGTGGGGTGTGTTGAAACAGATTCCTGTTATGTACCCAGACTGGCCTGGAATTTTGTGGTCTTTCTCTGTCTCAGTCTTGCAGAAATTGTCCCATTATTTTCCAATGTGGTTTCTCATCTTATGTCCCACCGGGATAAGGGCGCTAGCTTTTTCAGATCCTTGATAATGTTCGGCACAACTGCCCCAGGATTGTTAACAATCTATGGTCCCTGTTTGCATGAGTCCACTTGTTCACAATACTAAACATCTCTTCATGTGTTTATTATTTATTTATTTAATTATCTGTGAAAAAGGCTCTCACTTTGTAATAGAGGCTGGCCTTGAACTCTTTTGTAGATCAGGCTGGCCTTGAAGTCACAGAGCTCCTCCTGCCTCTGCCCGCTGAGTGCTGGGATTAAAGCTGTGCACTACCACCTCCAGCTCACAGGTTTATCGAATCCCTGTCCCTTCTTGAGTGAGGGTCCTGCTGAAGTTCTTCCCTGATGTGGGATTCCTCTCTATATGCTGTGAATGCCATTGGGTAATAAAAAAAAACTGCTTAAGCCTGTAATAGGATAGTTGGGGAGTGTGATGGGGGGAACTAAATTGAATGCTGGGAGAAAGAAGGCGGAGTCACAGAGAAGTCATGGAGCCCCAATGGAGACAGATGCTGGAACTTTACCTGGTAAGCTACAGCCAGGTGGCGATATACAGATTAATGGAGATGGGGCTGGTTTGGGATATAAGAGTTAGCCAGAAATACGCTCAAGCTATTGGCAAAACAGTATTGCAAATAATATGGTTTCTGTGTGGTTATTTTGGGGCTGAGCAGCCGGGAACTAACTAGTGGCCTCCTACAACACTTCCCCAAGGTCTTTTTATTCTGGAGCTCTAGGAGGCTTTTTCTTTTGTCGCTGTTTTTTTTTTTTTGTTGTTGTTGTTGTTCTCCTGACACAAGGTTTCTCTGTGTAGCCCTGTCTGTCCTGGAACTCACTCTGTAACCAGGCTGACTCAAACTCAGAGATTTGCCTGCCTCTGCCTCCCAGATGCTGGAATTACCATGAGTTCTTTATATCTTCTCAGTAAGTCCCTTACAAATGTTATTCACAAATATTTTCACCCTGTCTATGACACATCTTTTGATTTTTCTAGTAGTGTTATTTACTTTGTTTTCCTGAGACAGGGTTTCTCTGTGTAGCCCTGGCTGTCCTGGAACTCACTCTGTAGACCAGGATGGCCTTGAACCCACAGAGATCCACCTGTTTCTGCTGGGATTAAAGGCGTGTGCCACTATGCCTGCATTTCATTTTTTTTTTTGGCAGAGAAGTTTGTCAATAGGTTTGATGATGGCTAACTTGACCAAATTTAATTTTTAAGGACTGTTACTTTTCGTGTAAACATTTAAAAACTCATTGCTTAAACCAGAGTCATGAAGATCCCCTCCACATTTTCTTCTGTAAGTTTTATATTTTAGCTCTTTTATTTAGGGCTGTGGTCCGTTCTGTGTATGCTTGCACACATGTTCACGTGCATGTGCATGGGTGTGTGTGTTTGTGTGTGTGTGTAGGTCAGAAGTCTACCTGGACGTCTTCCCTTATCACTGATCACCTGGTTTTTGAGATGATAGTCTACTGAATCTAGACATCACCAATTCAGCTAAACTCGACGGTCACTGAGCCCCTGAGATTCTCTATCCTCACCAGCAAAGGGATTACAGATGTACGCTGTCACATCTGGCTTTCTACATGGGTGCTGGGGAATCCAAACTCAGGTTTCCCTGCTTCAGAAGCAAACACTTTCTCCACCGAGCCATCTCTTAAGCTCCTGTGACCCCTTTGGGGTTGATCATTGTATAGAATATGCAATAAGGGTTCAAGTGCATTGTATTTTTGCATGTGTAAGGACGCTGTGGGCTGAACAGTGTCCTCCTTTCACCCTCAAATCCATATATTAAAGTTCTCACCTCTCAGGATCTATGTATTTAAGGACAGGTTGTAGTAATATGGAGCGGCGGGGCTGCATCCCCAACACCCCAGCCGCCTGCTTGGCTAGCTTATGCCCCGAAATAACAACACACAAACTGTATTCATTTAATCACTGCCTGGCCCTTTAGCTCTAGCCCTTACTGGCTAATTCTGATATCCCGATCAACCCATCTCTAATAATCTGTAAGCACCGGTCTTACCGGGAAGATTCTAGCCTATGTCCATCCTGGGTCGGAGCTTCATCGTGTCTGTCTGCCTGGGAGAGCAGGGCATGGCGTCTCTGTCTGAGGCATCTGCTCCTGAGAGGAGAGCTGTGGAGTCTGAGCTCACTTCCTCTTCCTCCCAGCGTTTTGTTCTGTTTACTCCACCTATCTTCTGACCAATGAGGACCAAGCAGTTTCTTTTTATTTAACCAATGACCTTCCTCCATCAACAGGTCTTTACAGAAGTAATTGAAGGTTAAACAAAATCATTAGGGGGCCTCAATCCATATAGATGGCATCCTTTGGATTAGGGTGCAGGTACATAAAGAGAACATGTCCTGTACAGACACAGATAGCTAACTATAAGCCAAGGACAAGGCCTGCGGGACCCTGTCTTTGCATTTTAGCTTTCAGAAGTGACAGAAAACCAAGTTCTGCTGTTGAAACCCCAAGTCTGTGATGATTTGTGGCCCCGAAGAACTATGCAGTAGCTAGCTGTCCCATCTGTATATTAAAAACTCTCCCCTCTTCAACCTGTTTCTGCATCTCACTGAGTATCACTCAGCCTGGCATTTTGGAACATTTACTCCTGGTTCACAGCTTTGTGCCCTGATCTGCACATGGATCCTGGGATAGCACCACAGAGTCTGGGTTATTGCAGCCTTGTAGGGAGTCTAGAAAATGGCAAATTCTGTCTGTGTGTGTCTGCAGGCCAGAAGAGGGCACCAAACCTCATTACAGACGGTTGTGAGCCACTATGTGGTTGCTGGGAATTGAACTCATGACCTTTGGAAGAGCAGGCAATGCTCTTAACACTGAGCCATCTCTCCAGCCTGGAAGTGCGTTCTTAACTCCACTTTTGGCTCCAGACACAACCAGTGACTACACTTGGCACCTGCATCCGGTGATCTGACTATGCTCACCTCACAGAGAAAGCAAAGGAAATGAAAACATGCTTCCTTCCCGACTATTCCACTCCAGTCCAGTTCAACATCACCAAAAGGCAGGCCTCCCTCTGCACATTCAGGGAGCAAGAGGCTAGCTACTCCATCAAGAATGGGGGTTGAATGCTGACTGGAATATTCATGCCCAGGGTAACACCACACAGCCGCTGAAAGTGGATTTGGGCTGATTCCAAATCATGGGGAATTTTATGTTTTGTTCTATTTTGTTTCCCACCTTCCCATGAACACTTGGCACCCAGAAAGGAAAACAAACAGAACACCCACGAGGGAAGATGGTGCTGGCATCCCAGCTTACCTTACAGTACTCATCGATTGGTATCAGGCGTTTGACAGCCACGTCCCGGATGTGGCTGCGGCGGAAGAGGATTTTGCCTGCAGAAGATGAGAACACATTCAGCATAGCAGGGAGTAGTGACCTGCCTCCTGCCACCCCAAGTGGCTGTCTGGGAAGGGCCTGAGTGGTCCCAAAATTCCTGGCTGCCCTCAGTATCTCCAGGCTGCACGGGGAGATAGTTTGGGTAGCTGAGGCAAAGCTGGGTCCTCCGAACTCTGCTGCTGTAGCACAATGGCTAGAGAGAATGAGGCTCATGGGGGAGAGAGTTTTAGTTTTATGAGGATTGCATTCAGAGCCTTGTTCATGCTAAGCACATGCTCTGTGATGAAATCAGCCACACATCCACACCAGGAGTAGGTTAAACACAGTAGACAGCACAGTCGCCATACATATTTATGGGCAATTAAAGTGATATGTGCAATTAAAGTGATCAGGATGACTGGCATGGCCCTCACTTCCGGCATTTCTCATTCCTGTCAGAAAAACCCCAAAGCTTCTCTGCCAGCTATTTTGAAAAAAAAAAAAAATCCAATCTGTAGCTGTCAGGAGCAGCTCCAGGCTGTGCTGCAGAATCAGCAGCTACGCCTTCTCCTATGGATAGCCACTCCCACCCTCTCCCAATGTTCCCTCTCCACTCTCCCAGGCTCAGGTAACCACTACTCTACCTGTTCCTTCCTTGAGGTCCCCTCTTTAGCATCTGCATTTGTGTGAAATCATGTGGAAGGACCCCTGCAGGTAGGGCTCCTCCAAGCTGAGCCTGTGCAACCCAAGACCCTCAGGCTGCGCAGGCAGCTCAGAGCGGAAACTCAGTCCCCCTTCCTTCCCTTATTCATGCCTTAAGTGTCCAAGCTTGTGAGCTTGTGAGCTATTTAATGACTCTGTGCCTTTCTGATCTACCCATGCTTGCAAGAAAAGAAAAATCCAGGAGCTAATACACCAAAGGGTTTGAAGTGCCCCATCTTCTGAGTGGCAGGCACAGGTAATATTTTCTTATCCAAGCTTTTCCTGAAGCTTCTATCTTATTTATCGCTTTTGGAACCATAAAAACGTCCTCCCACAGAAGAGAGGGACAGTGGTGACAACCTGCTTTCCTCAATGAGCCATCCCTATGGGAACTGGGGTAGGGGTGGGGGCGGCCAGTAGGCTCTGCTGGGATTCTAGGTGCTCTTTTCAGGACAGGACTATCCCCAACCCATCATTTCCGATTCAACTCCAGATCCAAGCCAGCGGCCTTCCCAGCCCCAGTCACAGTGACAATCAAATAGTCCTCCTCCTCATTTTCACTGGTCTCTGCAAGTAAGGCTGTTTGCAATCTAGACTCCACTGAAGTGCCCCAAGCCTGTGAGGCTTCATGACTGGGAAGGAATGTGGTGCTATGGTACAGCACGGTGCTACGGCATAGCGGGGGTGCTACAGTACAGCCCTGGGCAGCCGAGGCTTTCTGCTGTTCGTCTGGTTCTCAAAGTGGGAGAGGATCCCAGCCTCAACCAAAACGAACGTGGTCCTATTTGGTGGCAGTTTCCTTCTGCACATCCGGGGAGGACGGCAGCATACAGGCTTCTTACTGTAAAGGTAGTAAGCGGGCTCAGAGCATTTACAAGTAGCATGGCTTCTGCCAACCTACAGCACAGGGAGCGGACTTGTCTCAAAGCCACCACCCAACTAAGGAGTCTGTGTGGGCAATTTTTTATTTTTTTGCTGCCAACTTGACAAAAGCTAGAGAAACCTAAGAGGGAGGCCCAAGTAAGAAGATGTCTCCATAAGATTGGCCTGTAGGCAAACCTATGGGGTATTGTCTTATTAATGATCTATTTGGGAGGGTCCTGTAGATTATGGGAGGTGTCACCCTAGCAAAGGTGGCCGTATGAGCTGGGAGCAAGCCAGGGAGCAGCAGCATTCCTGTTTCTGCTTCAGTTCCTGCCTTGACTTCCCTCAAAGATAGACTGGGACATGGACATCTTAGCCAAATAAACCCTTCACTCCCCAACTTGTGTTCGGTTATGGCATTGGTTATCAACGCAATGGAAATTAAAGGAAGCCAGAGCCCAATGCTGAGGCTTCACCCTGGAAGGAGCCAAAAAGGGTGGTAATTCATCAGTGCTTCCAGGGTTTCCTGGGGTTGACACAAGGACCAAAGATGTAGCCTTAAAGGGACCTCTGGAGATACTTTGTAGCAGGAGACGAGCTCACTAGATGGTTACAGCCAATCCCTCCTACACTGTGAGCCTGGAGAGCCAATGGCTTCTGGAGTCTGTGAACTGGGACAGAGTCCATTCTTCCAGGTCACCTCCACAACACACCCAGAGCCTGGCCCTTGGTAGAGCTTACAAAGGAGAGTAATTACTCCGCGCTCACCGGCCCCCAAGCAAAGTGGGGATGCGTGACACTCTAGTTAAGAACACGCTAATCCTTTCTCTCACCCTCAGCATTCTGAGGCCAGCCAGCCACGTCAGAGCCAGGATACACTCAGGCCAGGTACCAGGCAGCCTGACCAACGCTCTCAGTGGTTCCTACTTGTTGGTGATGCCTCTCTGAAGTGGGAGGACAGCCAGCATGGGCAAGGGTCTGGGTCTGATGGAAGGGTCAGGAAGGATGGTGGGGCTGCCTCCACACTGGAGTGGAAAGGGTGTTCAGGAGAGAGACCGGCCTTGGTGGGAATGGGCGGCTTTGTTTTCCACCGGGGAAAAAGGCCAAATTGCAATTCTTAGTTTTCAAGTTGCATCCTCTGCCAAGTTGGCCTCCCCAGCTCCTGCTGGGATGGAAAGTCCACACAGACTGGTGTCCCCCCCCCCCCCCCTTGTGCTAACGTTGAAACTTGCCTTTGTCTTGCTGACAAGGCAGTCTGGGTAGAGACCTGACTTCAGGAGAGGAGACCTACTTCCTGCCCAAGGCATTGGCCTGGAGAAAAGCTAAGAGGTGGAAAAACTCTGAAGGGGTGGGCCAGAGGTCCTGGGACCTCTGGGGATCTCAAGCTGAAAGTGGGCACAAGGACAAAGGGGCTAGGCCCTGAGAGCAGCATTTGCATGAATTCTTGCTGGAAAAGAATTACGTAACCACAAAGGCTTTTAAGGGCTGGGGAGAGGGTCAGGCTCAAGTTCTCTGCCTTGGGAAGTTTCCAGAGCTGACTTTTGCCTTTCATCCAGGAGAAAGCTACAGTAAGGCTTACTGCTCCCCTCTTTCTTGAAGAAAGTCTGGCTGAACTTGAACATTCTTGCTTATTCCATAAAGGCAACAAGAGGAGAGTCAGGGGGCCTGCCTTTGGGGGTTCCATTCTGGAATGACCAAGACTCTCCTCTTTACTCAGTCTATTCTGTGCCCAGGAATTGGACTTTGTGAAGCAGATTCCCTGTCCTATTTAACAGGTGTGGAAACAGAGGTGCAGGGGAGTGGGGAGGCTGGGAACAGGGATTAGAGTCACGGGGCTGAGGAGGGCTGACTCCAGAGCACGTGCTTTTGCAGCCCTGAGTTTTGGCTGTTGCAGCTGGCACATGGGGTTCTCTCTAGTGGGGGAAAAATTCCAGTGTGGTTGATGCTATCCCAGTAGAGGGATTAAAAATGCTAAGTTTCTGTCTTTTTTCTTCTTCTTCTTCTTTTTTTTTTGGCAAAGGAGTTTCCCAGCAGAGGGGGCCTAGCAAACATAGCTATCCCAGTTGAGCTGATAGCTTCTGAGAACCTACCGACTGTGTGGAAGGGACCCAAGAAAGGAGGGAGATGGGGAGCTCTTCAAACCATGGGTACTGAGACTAGGGTGACTGTCCATGTGCCCATCATCTGTGTGTAACAGCAGCAAGTGAGCAATGGCCCTCAGCGACCTGTCAGACATACACAGTCCTCATGGGCACCATCTTTATAGTACTGTTCTCATCTCTAACTTACAAGGCAGGAAATCAACATGCTCTTGAATCATTTGCCAAGGTTTTAGGGCTGTGTGTGCGCCCAGGGTGCCAAGGTTGGAAGTGACTCCAGCATGAAGCTTGGAGTCAGTTACCCCTTTGTTGGCATCCAGGGTCTGCCAATCATGCATGCCATTTGTGGTTTCTCGGGGCCCTGGTTCCTCTTTTGTAACAGGGGCGTGGTACTGATTCCCTGTAGGGAATGAACGGGGGTGATTCGTGTGAAGCACTCAGCCCAGCGCTGGTATCCAGTGACAGCCGTAAGTGGCAGTCGGTGAAGCTTGGAGCAAGTTCTGTCTCTGCACAATCTCTCTTTCTCACCTAAAGCCTTGGCATTGCCAAGACTGCACCGTACCCTCTGCAGCAGCTGCTGTAATACCTGGCACTCAAGGTGCTTGGTAGATTTTTGTACTATGACCCCAACATGTTCTGCCCTAATCCCTAGAGTCTGTGGATACGATGGGATAGTCCATGCCTCACATTACCCTGGATCAGCCTGGAAACCACACAAAACCTTCCAAGCAGACAGCTTTCTTTGACACAGAGGTTGGAGGGATTGTAAGTGCCAGAAAATTTCTATGTCCCATCACTGGCTCCCTGTAATGAGGAATGCAGGCAGTTTCCAGACGCTGGAGGGCCCCAGCTGAGAGCCATCAAGCAGAGTGTAGGGGACTGATTCTACCATAATGTGAGCGAGTAAGATTGGACAGTTCTTCTCTGGAACCTCCAGGTAGGAGGCTGTGCCTGGTTAACACCTTGGCTTTGACCTTGTGAGGGTAAATAGGGAACCCAGCTGAGCCTGCCAAGGCTTCTGATCCACAGAACTTTGAGGCAATAATAGCTATTATATTGTGCTATTAAACTATTGGTAACGTGTGACACAGGAAGTAGAAAATGAACGCAGTGGTTATACCAATGAGCTGCTGACTGTGAAAACCCCGGTGCTCTGGCTCCCACTCCAGCTGGGAGAAGCTGAGCATCCTAGGTGGCAGGATCCCACCCAAGGTCTCACAGCTAGTCAGTGGCACATGCCCACTCTTAGTCATTCCTGCCCTTGGCTGCGATTCCTGTCAGTGGAGCTGTGCTGGTCAGTCTGGCATGGTTTTGCCCATGTCAACAGAATACAAACTGGAGCTACCCAGAAGAGAGAACTCAGTTGAGTAACTGCCTCCATCAGATTGGCCTGTGGTAGTGAACACGTGTGAGTGACGTGTGCTTAATTGATAACTGATGTGGTAGGCTCAGCCCATTGTGGGTGGAGCCACCTCTGGGCAGGTGGTCTGGGCTGTATAAGAAAGCTAGCTGAGCAAGCCATTGGTGAGCTAGCAAGCAGCTGCCTCCACGGTGTAGCTTCGGTTCCTGTTTTATCTTCCCCTGATGATAGACTGAGACAGAAAAGTGTAACTGATGGAATAAACCCTTTCTTCCGAAAGTTGCTTTTTCACTGTGGTTTTTATCACAGCAATAGAAAAGCAAACAAGGAGAGAAACAATGCCCCACCCCCTGTGAGAGAGGAGATGAGCTCTGTGCTCTTTCAGGAGCTGTTCTTCAGGGGCCAGGCTGGCCCTGTCCAAGGTGTGCACCTTACCTGGCAGAAACGGAATGATCCTCTGCTTAGGATCCTTCTGCCCTCCTTCCATGGGGAACTTGTCCAACATCTGCATCTAAACAGGGAGGGAAGAAGAGCAAAAACCTTTCACAATATAAAATAGACATTATCTGACATCCTAAAAGGAGAGGTAAAGCCGAGGCAATGGTGATGAGGCTGGACTGAGGCCCGTGTGAAAGCAACTGAGCACAGCTCCCCAACCGTGAAAGCTCAAAGATGCAGGAGAACATTCTTAGTTTTTTTTTTTAAGATTTATTTTAAACTATGTGTATATGTATATGCATCTGTGCCTTATGCATGCAGGTGCCCTCAGAGGCCAGAAATGTCAGAGCCCCTGGAGCTGGATTTACAGACAGTTGTGAGCCTTCTGGTGAGGGTTTTAGGAACTAAACTTGGGCCCTCTGCAAGCATGGGCAATACATGATCTTAACCGCTGAGGCATCTCTGCAGGCTACCTACCATTCTTGGGGTTCCTGGAGGGTTTAAGCCATAGGACTTAGAATGTGCCTGACAACTCTGTCACAGACAGCAGGTCGTTCTGCATTTCGAGAAGTGACAGGTGTGTTAAAATATCCCTCACCTGGTAAGCCTAAGTCTATGACAGCATTCTATTCCTGAGCTACTCCGAAATCCCCGACCTGCTCAGCAGAGCCCAGCCTGGTGCTATGTAGTGTGCTAAGAGCCAGCCATGAAGATAAGCAGTCTCTAAAAGAGCCTGGGAAACAATCTGGTGACTGTGAAGTAGTGTGTGAAAAACCATGAAACAGGCAGGGAGAGAGGATAGAGCTGGGGGCATACCACGAAAACCTGTATCTTAGTTAGGGGTCTATTGCTGTGAACAGACACAACAACCACGGCAACTCATTTAAAGAAAAACATTTAGCTAAGGTGGCTTACAGTTCAGAGGTTCAGTCTATTATCATCACGGTGGGGAGCACAATAGCATTCAGGCAGACATGGTACTGGCTACATCTTGATCAGAAGGCAACAGGAAGTAGACTAAGTGTCACACTGAGTGAAGTCTGAGCAAAAGAGATCACCTAGTCTGCCCCTACAGTGTGACAAACTTCCTCCCACAAGGCCAGACCTACTTCAGCAAGGCCACGCCTCCTAATAGTCCCACTACCTCTGGGGGCCGTTTTCTTTCAAACCACCACATTCTGATATTTTAAGAAACAGAAGGGAAGCTGGGTGCAGTGGCACACACCTTTAATCTCAGAGCCAAGGCTAGTCTGGTCTACATAGTGAGTTCCAGGACAGCCAGGGTCACGTAGTGAGACCTTGTAAAAAAAATTAATTTTAGAAAAAGAAAGAAACTAATGAAATTTTCGGCTAGGTACTCAAAGTCACAAGGATCTGCCACTTAACTCTTGTGTGTTCTGATGTAACTTTAAGGATCTTCTCTTCTGGTCCTCAATCATGAGAGTTTATCACTGCACTGTGTTAAAATTAAGGCTGGGCTGGGCTGCCTGCAGCTACGTCCCATGTTTCTGAACCAATGGTTGAATTGACTTTTTCATCCCTCTGAAGCGGGCCACGTCGAATGATTGATCAGCAGCATGTGATGCTTCAGGGTGGAGGTTTGCTGTTCTCTATCCCAGTCCCACACCCAGCTCTCGTGAGGGACTCACATTCCCTGCCATCTGCAGTCTTGTGGGGTGGGGTGGGTGCAGAGCCTCAGCAACCTTGCCCATGGTCCAACCCACGGCCTGGTTGCCCATGAGGGATTCAAGTTGCCCTGCTGTCTGGTGGGGTTGTTTTTGTTGCTCTTGTTTTTGTTTTTGTGAGACAGAGTCTCATTATGAGGATCTGACTATAATGGAGCTAACTAGCTGCCAGAGTTGGCCTCAAACTCACAGATACCTGCTTGCCTCTGCCTCCTGAGTGCTAGGATTAAAGGTGCGTGTTGCCGTTGCCGCTACCACCACCATCACCATGTCTGGCTCAATAATGTACATGATGGTCCCCACCCCTCCTTTGTTTGGTGATGCTAGGGACTGAACCAAGGGTCTCCCCACATGCTAAACCAGTACTCTACCACTAAGATAACCCTGAGGTTACTTGTTACAGAAGCATATTCTAATCTATCCTAATTCACAAAGAAGCCAGAGCAGATGGAAAGGGCCTGCCAAGAATGGCCGACAGGTGAGAAGCGCCCCCACCTGTATGCTTCAGGGACATCATCACCCTGACTTCCCAGACTGTCTCTCTGCTGGAAAAGTCCAGGAGAAATGAGGCTCCAGGAGGGAGTAGGCACACAGGTAAAGGAAGAAATGTGTCCATGGAGCAGGCAGGTATTGCATCTCAGCGAGATCCGCTCCCCCAACCTCCTCAGACCCCTATACTGTGAATACTAGCACACAAGGTCTGAGAGGCGAAGAAACAGCCCAAGTGTGGCAAGGCCAGGGGACTCTGTCGCTGCGAGACTGCTGAGCAGACACAGAGAGGGCAGGGGACACAGGTGTCGGGCTGGCGCTCCTGGCTTCTTCTGTGCTATTTTATATAAATTCCTGGGGCAGAGGGCCAGCTTCAGTGTAGCTGGGCTTGCAGGGCAGCTGGAGCTTGCAGGCTTCCAGAAGCTTGGGGTAGAGGATTTATTTAACTGTGGATTTTACTTATGATTTGTGCAGTGCTAGGGATGGAGCCAAGGGCTTTGCACATGCTAGGCAAGAGATTCACCGTGGTAGCTACAGGGATACCCCGGGTTCTGTTATCCATGGCACTATTTGTGGCTGTCCATCATGGGTCCCAACTCTGTTCTGCATGGGGACAGGAATACCTGGTCCACTATCTTTCCCTGACTGCCAAGGCCACTGTGGGCCTCCTTGGAAAGATGGATTCATTTCTGAAGAGTGCATCTATACCAGCACATAGCAGGCTTTCAAGAAACACTGGTAGAATGGATGCTAACAGTGGGGGAGACTGGCAAGTGTGGGTGGTACCCAAGAATACTCTAGAGTTTCCAAGACATTTTATGGAGAACTGAAAACTACTCCAAAACACAAAAGTTTAATGAAAAAGAATCAATGAATTCAACAGAGAGAACTTTTTTCTTCAGTAGATCACTTCAGAGGACAGTTAAATAACCTTAATGAATATGGTCATATTACTAATATAAAATAATAGTAACAACGGCAACAGTGCACAGCAGTTGACAGTTAACACCTTCAGTTACAGTAACTCTCTGAAACAAATGCTACAAGTCACAGATGAGGAAACCTGAGGGCAGAGAGAGGAATGAATTTACCTTAAGTCACACAGCAAAGCAGCTGTGTGGCCTGTCCAAATACTGTTGTCTAATCCCATTTTCCTAATATCTTTAGTATCTTTAGCTGGTTTCAGGGTTACATGGATATGGAAAACCAGCTTGAGACAAAGAAAGCTTAATATTCTGTGCACAGGCGAGCAGCACATTCCCATCAGTTTTAGCTGCAGGGGCTCTGAAACTGATACTAATGCTATCTATTTCTCTTTCCCTTCTCAATTTTAAAAGTTGAAACACCACCAAGGAGAAGTGTGTTGTCAAAAATGCACAGTAACAAGGCCCATTCAGTTCTCTTGGTACCTTTGAGACCCTTCTCTGGATCTCTATACTGGCTAGTAAGTGTCTACACTGACTAACAAGTGTCCATACTGACTAACAAGTGTTCCACACTGGCTACCAAGTATCCAAACTGGCTAATGACTGTACACACAGGCTAATGACTGTCCACACTAGCTAACAAGTGTCCACATTGGCTAACAAATGTCCACACTGGCTTTTACACCACTGGTCTAACCTTGGGTAAGTCCCCTTGGAGCAGACAGCTCAGGTGAAATCCTGATGCTTCCTCCACCAGTTGCATTCATAGAGCCTGTGTGGCCATTTGGGAAATGAGGGACACTCTGCAGGGGGTTGTAAGTAACACTGCTTTGAAACTGATTTGGGAGTAATTTAGTGGTCTGGGTGGCTGGTTCTTTTGCTTGATTTATTTATTTATGAATATGTATGCTCTGTCTGCATGTAAGCCTGCATGCCAGGAGAGGGTATCAAATCTCATTATGGATGGTTGTGAGATACCAAATGGATGCTGGGAATTTAACTCAGGATCTCTGTAAGAACAGCCAGTATTCTTAACCACGGAGACATCTCTCCAGCTCTGTCTTGCTTTTATGTTTTAATTGTGTTACACAAACACAACATACAATGCAGCTTTCAACCATATCTGGGAACACAGTTCTGTGGCCTTATGTACACTCTCTGGGCGCCCATCTCCTCCACCATCTCCACAGTCTTGGATCAACCAGAGCACCAAATGGCTCTCCATCCGCCCTTCCTGGTGTCACCACCTCCACCTTGTGACTCAGTTGGTTACTCTGGATACCTGGTGCAGGTGTAGTGAAACACCTGTCCTCTTCTCTCTGGCTTTACTCAGGTCAGTGCACAGCGTTCAGGGTTCAATCATCACAGCCGGTATCAGAATTGTTTTGTTTTTTTTTATTTTTGTGAGATGGGGTCTCTCTGTAGAGCTCCAGTGACATCTGTGACCCTCCTCCAGGGGAACATACTGAGTCTGGAGGACTCAGAGTACAGAGGTTGCCTAACACAGTGTGAGGTGGACCCGTGTTTGGGATTATTTGTAAAGGACTCAGGGGTGCTCAAGCTGTAGTGGGGAGATGTGGCTATAAACCCACTTTGAGGGCAAGTCCACCTTTTATCCAAAGGTAATCCTGGGTTCCGGGGAGGTGGGGTTCGATCCCACTGTTTGGGATCTAAACTCGAGTGTTCCCACTTGTGAAATGGCCATGGTTCTGATCTCACGCGGGAGGATTTAGTGAGATGGCATTTAAGATGGGCACCTCACAGTTCTGGCTAAGAACAGTTGATATTAATGCATCTCTGCTAGGTGCCTCCCTGAGCACTGTGGGCACGCCAGTCACTCATCCCCAGGCCTGCCTTGGACGTCTGCTTCCTCCAAGACATCCTTATCCACTCTACAGCAACAGCCGAGGCTGAATGACCTGTCCGAGGGTTTGGACCTCACATCAGGGGTTCCTACTTCAAGCCCAGGGCTCTATTCTGTCCCCTGCAGCCTCACATGAATAAGACACATGGCTTGATGTCAAGCCTCAGTGGCAGACATGACCATAGGAGGACAGCTTTTCTAAAGCCTCAGGAAGGTGAGTCCTCATTACGGAGTCGTTTTTGCTGGTGACAATGTCCTTTCCCATGAAGTAGCCTGGGCCATGCTCCTTCTAACACGAGTCTTTACAGTGTTTCCTTTGCTTAAATTTTCCACCCTACCAGAGCGGACACCTGCAGTTCTGGATTCCCCGATGCCGGTGGGCAGCTGCTATCCTCCTCGATTCCGCCGGGCAGCTGGTATCCAGAAACATCATCAAGATGTTGATCCTGTTTTTCTGTCCCTGTGCTGGTCTTGAATACCTTGTCCTATGGTCCAAGACGAGATTAAGCCGTAGGGGACATTCTCTCCCACCCCACCCCCCAAAGTAACGGATGTGGACACCATCTGAAGCAGTAGCTGCTGCCATGCACCTCAGCATGGGACCAGGCACAGTGTCTTTGACACTGTGGCCCTGGGCCTAGTTGTATCCAAAGCCGAAAGTCCTTGAATTTCTCAGCTAATTCAGCTGACAGACGTGAGTTGAGATAACTCAACCTAGCTGGGTTCTGCTGTCTGCGCCATGACAGTCTGACAAAAACTGAAGCTTGGGCTGGACTGAAGCCCAGCTGTCAAATTCCAAAGTCTGGAACCTCAAGAAACTGCTGTCATGTCCTCCCGTTATCTTTCTGCTGATCCCAAGCAGCCTGGGTCTGCCAGTCATCCGACCATATTTAGCAGCTCGGGGCCTTCTTATAGTTTCCACCCCTGAGAGAGAGAGAGGAGGAGAGGAGAGGAGAGGAGAGGCGAGGAGAGGCGAGGAGAAAAGAGCTATACCTCACATACCACAAATGACCCTTTAAAATGTACCACTCAGCAGTTTTCTGTGTATTTACACAGCATGCAGTCATGACCACTATCCAACTCTAGAACACTTTCATTACCCCCAAAAGATACCTAACAACCAGTGTCTGCCCACTGTCCCCTTCCCTTCTGAGCACAATCACCAGTTTTAACTCATAGCTGGTAGCAAAAGCAGCAACAGAGAGCAGAGTGGCTAAAAGCAGGGACTTGGGTATCACAGTCTCAAATCCAAGTACTATTGTACTAGCTCTATGGCTGGGCAAGCGAATGAACCTCTCTGAGCCTGGGCTCGTTCATCCGTGTAATCTGATAAACTGGTCGTGATGGTTAAACGAATGGACAGAGCTTTGGAAATGCTGGCTTTTTACTGACATTTTTCCACATCACGTAAAGGGCTGGGGCCAAGGCCACACAGCTGGGTGTGACTGGGCCCAGGTCTTCTGAGTTCTCTGCTTTTCCTGTTACACCACCCCAGTTCACACCAGTTCAGCTGCTCCTCCTCACCAAGCCTTAGCCCTTCCCTCACTTTGTGAGCCAAGCCATTTCTTAAAAAAAAAAAAAAATCAAGGCTGTGTGCCAAATAGGACATGGAATCATGAAATCATCTAAATGTTGGGGTATCATGGCCCCACATGGGCTGGTCTTCTTGCCTAGTTCTTGGGGACAGTCGAATTGAATGGCCTGACCTCTCACACCCCTCTGGGGTGGATACGGATACAGGGAGGTTGCTTCTAGCTTGACCTGGACCCCCTAGAATCACATGGTTTTGCCACTCTGCCACCACACCATCTGGGATTCCTTAAACCTGGATGAAGCTGGGCCTCTGGACAGCTTCACCGTGTCAGGGACGGCCACTCGAGGCAGCCAATTCTGCCCCAGCAAACCCCCAATCATCACTACACCGAGCTGGGAAGAAAAACTGACTTTTAAGAAATCAGTGAGACCAGGGGTCTAGTGAGTTGGGAAGACCTGTAGACGGACCCAGGAAAGGCGGTCACTGTACAGTTAACGCACCGAGCCACGTCCACCTCACTCTGCTGTCCTAACAAGTACATGATGGAAGCTCTTTCGTTCCCGTTAAAAGTGAAGGAGGAAACGGAGGCTCAGAAAAGGGCAGAGGTAACACCAAGCTGAGACCTGAAGGGAAAGCTGAATCTTGAACTTGGGTTTGTCTTCAGCCTTGGCCAGGCTGAAATAGGGAATTCAAGCAACAGTCTAGCCACACGCTTCAACATGCCAGGAATCAGATACATTCACAGGGCTCCCTCACACCTTGGCATTCCCTGGTCCAGTTTTGCCTGCTCCTCTCCACAGCTGACAGGCTAGGACGGAGTCTGACCCAGGATCCTGAAGATCACCAGATCCTCTCACTGGAACTAGCACCCAGGGACTCCAGGTTCCTGAGAGCAGGAACGACAGCTGACGGAGACCAAAGGGCTGACATGAGGACAGAGGCTGAGCGTGTCGGCCATGGGCAAGCGAAGATGCTGGTCTAGAGTGGCCAGCGGGAAAATAGAGCAGGTAGGTCAGGGGTCCTGAGGTCACAAGACAGATGGCCAGGAGCTGCCAGTAGACACTAGGTCCTCCCAAGGTCATAGCAGTGTTTGTTTTGGGTCTTTCTTGGAGGTGCCAGGCTGGCAAGGAGCCCATGAACACATGCCAAGGCAAAGCTCCCAAGGTAGATGCCACTGCCTGGAACAGCAGCTTAGCAACGGACAAAAACTCTGGGTCACCTGTATTATCACCCGTCTGTGTGGAAGGGCAGAGCAGCCCTGAGTGTTATCAGTCCCTCTCACATGGGCTGTGGCACCTGCGCAGGGCACTGGATGGTACCAGGGATCACCGCTGCCCCATGCCTCCTCTTCCTGTGTTTTCTTCTCCCCTATCTGCTCACTCTAAACAGTGGTTTAGTTTGTTTATCACGGGGCTGGGATCAAACTCCTGGCCTGTGCGTGTGAAACACGTATTCTCTCCCACTTAGCGGCATCCCAGCCCCATAGCGAGTTTTCCAGACAGCCCCGCGGTTTATTTACATTTGGTTCATTTGCAGCAGAGCAGCAGAAAATGATAACTGTATGCGACCCAGCAAGATGTGGCCACATGCTGCTCAGCACAAAGCATCGCAGATGAGCTCGTGATGTTTTAAATGATTAAGTGGCTGGTATCTCCCTCACCTTACACAATGCAGCAGTGCCTGACTGTGTGTCATGAAGGCATTTAGAGACTGTTTTAGCTGCACAGGAGAAAGCAGTCAGCAGCCTATTGCTGTCTGCCCTCCTTTATCATAGTGGGATACAGGCTCCGGACAGTCTCTAGTCTACACTGTCAGGAACAGCTTGGGTCTATGTAGTCAAGGATGCCTGCAGTTAATATTACCAGAACCCAAGATTCTCCTTCCCAACCCAGACTATGCCCTTGATACCAAGTGTGGAAGGGCAACCCAGGAAAGACCATTGGTTGTCATGGTGATTGGCATAGAGCTGGGCCAATGAAACACGGAGTGACTGCCAACACATGTGAGAAATCACTGTTACTCTTTCCTACAGAGCGCGAGCCCAGAGTTGCTGGAGCCATTTGCAATCATGTGTGAGAGAGGATGAAGCCAACACCACTGAAGTGGGGACACAGACGGAGAAGTCAGGTCAGAGTGAAAGCCCTGCAATAGGCGGAGCAGGAAGCCTGGAAGCCCTCTCCTCCCAGGGCAGTCAACCACCCTGCTGAAATACCCAAAGCAAACCTGAGTTGGTTCTGTCACTAGTAGGGCAGACACCACGCATCCATTGTGGGATGGAGGCTTGCCCTGGACCCTCAGCACACAGCAGCCAGGAACATCCCCTAGTGTCTGAGGCAGACATTGTCTAAAGAACTTTGCCACATCATCTCCTGAAGGACCCTGACTTCTCCGGCCTCCTTGGAGCTGCCTGCTTTTGGAGGCATGGAGATGAAGCTACAGGCCCAGGAGTAGCATTGTATAATGCTAGTGAAGATGGATCCGACTGAGCTGTCTGCATGCTCCCCGGCTCACAGTGAGACTGGTGGTTCATGTTGTTCATTTGTTTATTCGTTCATTCATTCATTATTCGTTCATTCATTCATTGATTCATTCATCCATCCATCCATTCATTCATTCACATACTCACTCACTCATGCAAACATGCATCAATCTCTAAGTAAGCATGTGCTTTGTGCCAGGCCTTGAATAAAAGCATTAAAGAAAGAAAGGATGAGGGAAATATGGTCCCTACCCATGCCTGTCACAGTCTAGAAGAGACAGATAAGCTGAGAACATCAGTATGAAGAAGCTCACAGCCAGGGGTGATAGCTCCCAAAGAGCAAAGAACAAAGTCAGACAAGGCTTCCAGAAGCTGGGGACCCTGGAGAGGAAGAGTCATCCAGGCCAATGGTTCAGGAAGGAGAGCACAGAGTAGCATCCCAGGTGAGAGGCAGTACTGTAAAAGCTAGCAGGTGGGGCTGGGGAGACAGTGCATAAGGTGTCCAGACAGACTCAGCATCCTGGATCACCACCTGGTCACTGTACAAAACCATGTATGACCTCCAGACTGCCCCCCCCACACTTCAGGGGCAGTCAACAGTACCTCTTATTCAGTTAAATGTGTCAAAACATAAGGTAATCAAAAACCATATTTAGGCTCCAAGTAATAGATATCAATTTAGAGTCAAGACCATGAAAAGACAAGGCTCTAAAGTCACAGCATAGGGAAAGTCCATTCACCTCCCCATCACAAACGCCTACCTGGAGGTCAAAGAACTTGCTGTAGCGCCGGTAGATGGCCTCTGTGGCACCACTGGACCACGTGACTCGGATGATGTAGACCTGCAGGGAGGGACAGAGGAGGTGAGTGTTAACCACAGGGAGATGACAGGGTTGGGAAGCATCCTCTTCCGGTCCATCCCCATAGAACGGTGTCGGCAGGTGCACCTTTGAGAGGTCTTCAATGGGCTAGAGGTATTAGCTCAGGGGTGGGTTCACGATGCCCAGTGGGTTTCTCAGAAAAGTGAGTTTAGTCCACCTGTCCCCTCCTAATCTCTCATCCACCTTCTACTATGATTAGCACCATAAAGGTCCCGTCAGACGCCAGTCGCTTGGCCATAGACTTCCCAGTTTCCAAGGAATAAATGTCCATTTTTACCAGTTTACCCTCCAATTACCCAGTGCCGTTCTATTACAATAGCACAAAACAGGCTAAGAAAACTCTCCATCCCTGAAAGGAGTTTGAGGCAGGAAAAACCCAGAAAAACTCAGCTTGACCAAGGACCAGCTGGACCAGTCAGTCCCTTGTTTTGGAGCCTTAGCGCCCTCCTTAACAGAAGGGGAATGATAGCCCCTGCCTGCAGATTTGTCAGGGATGGGACAAGGTCAGCGTGGGGCAGCTGCACTCCCCAGCTGCACTGTAAGGGCGCCTGGATCTCCCCACGTGGTTCTTCTGCTGGAGTAATTCTTCAAACCTTCACGTTCATCAAGAGAAGAGCACTTGTATCCTCAACCTCTTTATTGCCTGAATACTGAGCCGCCCTGGTGTTTCCACCAGTGAGGACTCAGGGCAACTCAGATGTCCCTCGAGTCTCAGCTTCTCCATCTGGAAAGTGGGCTAACAGCACCCACCTCCTATGTTTCCCAAGTTATATGAAGTTCTAGCAAAACTAGAAAAAAAAGGTCATGCTTCATCTTAGCAACCAGAGGAGGACACGTCTCTGACCTTGATCACGTGTACCAGCACACATAGGAGACAATACACTGATAGCAAGCTTGGGGAAACTGAGGTGTCCGCTGGCAGGACCTCAGTGAGGACAGCAGTGGGTCCCTGTTGGCTCTGGTCAGCAGTGCGACCAAGGTACATTAACTTTTCTTCAGGGAGCCTCTTTCTCCATCTTGTCCAGTCCCTTAAACAGAGGAGGGACTATCCACGGTGGTGTGAAGAGGTGAACATGTGACCTGAGCTAGACCAATCAGGGTCAGTAAAGCCTCAGGCCTGGGACTTTAGCGCAAACTCTGGAGAAAGACCAGTGCTCCTCTTCCGAGGCTGTGCCATCTTACCACGTCTGCGGTGAGGTCAGCCCCAGAACGAAACAACGTAAGGAAACTCGGAGGATGCCATCTGACCGTATCTAGTTCAGCTTGAAGCTAAGTCTACAGACACCTGTTTCCCGAGCCAATAATTACCATTTGGTCCACAGAGAGCTATGTGTAATTATAATAAATCTGTATAATTACAGTAAAAATAGCTCATCATTTTCACTTGTACATATTTATGAGGTATATTATGATCATCTGATACACACACCACGTGTAGAGATCAAATCCAGGCGTGTGCGATATATGATTGACATATATGATAGACATATATTAATCATATTTACATGTGCATATGCACACATATATACATACACATAATGGTGCTGGGGATGGAAACTGAAGATGTTAAAGCGGAAAGAAACGGCAGAACTCAGTTAAGCTAATGACCTTATCTTCTAGTTGGGTAAACTGAGGCCTAGAAAGTGAAAACAGTATCAGAGGTCCCTGTCCCTAGAGATGTCCAAGCCAAGTTTGGCTAGCTGGCTGCAAAGGACATTAACATTAAAGAATAAAAGAAAAATAAAAAAAATTAAGAAAGACTGCGGAATATTTTGTTTTTCTTAAAATTGACACAAAGTACCTTCCCACGTATGGAAAGCCTTCTCACGCATGAGTCCGTCCTGGACTCGACTGCGGCAGGCCCACCGCCTTACAGGAGTAAAGCCCTGAACAAATCCCACGCGGTGCTTCTAGGCACAAGGCAGACTCTGTCATGAGGTTGGTCCTAGATAGGCCCTGCAGGCTCAGGGCTGGAGGACGGCACACACCTCTCTGCTGCTACGGGACACTCACAAGGTACTGGCCTCCCTGGCTGTGGTGCCCTTCACTCTGGAATGCAGACAACAGCCTCCCTGAGAATCAAGCACGATAATGAACAGCTATGAATGAGCCTTTGTCTGGCGCCCGATACACATTAGCAGTGCTCACTGGATTCTCCCACGCTGTGGTCAACCCATGCTCCCGCCTGGTTCCCTTCCCCCCTTTTTTGGCTTGAGTACCAGTTTCTCTTGGAGAATTATCTCCTTTCTCACTGCTTTGCCATTGGGAGGCCTGTTTCCCATGCCTGGCCAAATACAGCACTGCCTGGGCCTGGCACAAAAGGGGACCTGCACCTGACCCAAGCGAGGCTGACTGAATTCAGGATCTCCACTGGCATTATAATGTATCTCCCCCTGAAAAGGCCTGGTGGGAGAACACCATGCAAGGAATGACTCCATGACAAGCATTTGCTCGCACAAAAGAAAGCCAAGTGAAGAAATGGCATCTATATGGGATGTCTTTTTAAAAGCCTCGGAGCTCATGAACAGAAAAACTACTAACTCAATTACAAGAGGCGTATAACAGACTTGGTCAGACGAGTCACTGGAGTGGATAGATGGATGGCAAGAAGGCTGGAGAGAAGATGACATTGCCACCAGCCACTGGAGAAAAGTAGACCAGACAGTGATGAGAAGCCACATCATCGCTCGGTGAGTGTCCTCACCAGGACCATGGCCGCCAGCCTGCGGTGCAACCATCAGTAGGTGGAGCCCAGAAGGAGGAAGCTAAGTCACTGGGGGTTTGCCCTTAAAGCACATGCTAAAAACCCTGTCCCTTCCTGTCTTTCTCTTCACAGCCAATGTGCTCCACCACACACTCCCACAATGGTAATGTTGTCCTCACAAATCCCTGGAAATCTGAGCCGAAGAGAGCTTTCCCTTCTTAGAACTCGTGACCTCAGGCATTTTGTCATAGCAACGTAGCACAACTGTGAATCTGTTAGCACAGATAAGATGAAAAACACCGACAAGGTTGGGCATGACAGTACAGCCTGCAACCCCGCACTTGGAAGCTGAAGTACAAAAATTAGGGGTTCAAGGCCAGCCTGGGCTACACAGTGAGACCCTGTCCTAACTGTCACCGTGTTAGTTTTCCAGTCACTGTGACAGGTGGCCTCATATAAACAACATAAAAGGAGAGTGCGGACTCATGGTTTCAGAGGTGTCAGCCTTTCATGGAGGGAGGACAGGGCGGATTAGAGCCGCGCACACTGTGGTGGCCGGAAGTAGGGAAAAGGGAAAACAGAAAGGGTTCACGGTGAGATGCAGCCTCTGAGGCACACAGATGACAGCCCACTTCTGACTAGGCTGGCCTCTCAGCAATGCCACAGCACTATAAATCCATGAGGATACAATGCACCCATTGGCCAGAGTCCTCTCTGAAAACAGCACCCAGACACCCTTCTGGCAAGACAAGGGGATCTGCATAACTAACAGAACTATAGGGTTAGATAAAGTTCTTACACTGAAACCAGTCACCTCAGCTTCAGGGCAGTCACGGTTGGCCTCTGTGCCTGAGGTTTTACACGCAGGGTGGGAATGGTAGACGGCACTGGCTTGTACTGAACGTATACAGCGCGTTCCTTCTAGTCCTTATTCCCACCAGTATAGCCTAATGTTGTTCACACGGCATCTCCTTTGGTACCAGGTATCAGCATCGTGAGTGACCTAGAGATACAGAAAGCACATGGGAGGATGTGCGTGGGTTACATGCAAATGTTGTGCAATTTCACATAAGCATTTGCAGGTTTTGAGGCCCGTGGGAGAAGAGGGGCTGGAACCAAGCCCTCGTGGGCACCAAGGGATAGCTGCACATAATTATATGCATGTATGCATCACATATGCACAAATTTACACATGCTACACCACACACACATGCCGCAGCACACATACACAAATGCACAGCTGCTTCTTGCCACCTGAAGTGGCTCTGTTCCACAGCGCTGCCAGGACCAGGGGCTCGGTCAATACTTGAGCATTACTTCTTGGGGAAACACAGTCATGGTCCTTCAAGTTTTCAGGCCTTTTTATCATCAGATCAATATATGACTTCATCACCTGTGCTTACGTTTAAGGACACCTTATTAATATGTACGGTTACTTCATTCACACTGAACTCAATGGCCAGCAGCTCCATCACTACAGCCTGAATGAAGCTTTTCTAACTCATGCACACACATGAGGCCCAGTGGGCCTTTCTAACTCAGGGTCCCAAGCTGTACCTCAGCCCAGGTTTGTGGCTGTTTATAATACTGGAATTACCAACAAAAAACACACAAATGTAAAAGGTAGAACCAATTATCAGGACACAAGAGCAAAAACAAGAGAGCCAAACACAGTCCTGTTCAACCTCAGCTGAGAATGTCATGTATTGCTAGAAGATGTGAATTTTCGCACTCGGAGCAAGTCCACACCTGTAAACATCCCCCAAAGCCATTCGTGTAGGTTTGGACCACAGATGATGTCATCAAGGATATAAAGTCATAAATGTAAATAATGAGGACAGAACTCCACATAAAAAGTGTGTGCGTGTGTTCCTGTAGACACACATCCCAGTGGTGACTCTAGGCTAGGAGAATATTTTTAAATTCTGGTCTTGATGCTTTCTCATATTACCAGACGTTTTTTATCCTGTACCAATGCTCTTCCATTTATGAGGGGCTATATCTTTTAAAAAATCAATTTATTTATGATGGGCTATATCTTTTAAAAAATTAATTAATTTTTTATTTTTATGAACATTAATGTTTTGTTCTGTCTGTCTAAGGGTATCAGATCCTCTGGAACTGGAGTTACAGACAGTTGTGAGCTGTCTGTACTCAGCGGGTACTGGGAATTGAACCTGAGTCCTCTGGAAGAACAGTCGGTGTTAGTAACTGCTGAGCTGTCTCTCCAGTGATGGGCTCTATCTGATAAGCCCCTAAGTTGAACACCTTAAGCAAAAAAGGAACTGACTCCACCTGACCTCTCCAACACTGCCACTTGGCCACGCCGCCCACTGTGTGGTGCCAGCTGCTCTCCTCAGTCATGTGATTGGCCAGGAGCTGTGGCTTCTTAACACTGCAGCGTCACAAGAGTATCTGACCGAACAGCACCGGCTGGAGAGAAGAGCCGAACTCAAGACCAAAGTGCACTTTAAAGTCACAAGTTAAACAGCTACAAGTCAGAGGCCATCTATATTGTCTACTAGGAAGAACAAAAAACATACAAAAGACATCCCCCAGGCTAGCATCTTCTTGCTTGTCCCCAAAGCCACTGAGTTCAAGTGTGGCCAGGGCCAAGCGCTGACCTCAACTAGATTCGGCTGGGTACTCTGCACCCAGAACTTACAGTGTGAGGTAGAGTATGACATCTGTCTCTGGGAACCTTTGTGTTCCCTGCAAAACGGGCCAAGGATGCTGGCCATTCTCACCTCCCGAGCTGAGAGAAAGTTCCAGAAAGGGAACTTAGGCTAAATAAAATCTCAGCTCGGGGATGGGACCTGTAGGAAATGTTCTCTAAATATTGTTTAATCCTTCACCCTTACCACCCTTGGCAAGTCTACACCTGGGCCATGAGCCCCGAGTCCTTACAGGGCCCCCATAGAGAATGTGGGAACCTAGGCCCAGTTCCAACGTCAATACCCAAAGGGTTGGCTTTTCCAAGAAAAACGTCTGAAGCCAAAATCTAGTGTACAGCCCCTTGGGAAATCAGAGCTGGGCCCTGGCAAGAGTAGGTGGTAGGACAGAGATGGCCAAGCCCTCTCCTGTGGGAGGGACCCGAGTCCTGGGACAATGGACATGCCTCATTCCTGCTCACCCACTAGCTTACGGTCCAGCACCTGGAAAGGCCCCAGAACATGGACAGGCCATTCCCAGGGTAGCCTGATGGTTGCAGCTGGTGTTCGGCACACACAGAGCTCTGATCTCAGTTTCATCATATGAACTGCAAACACGCTGAGAGTTGTTCCAGGAGGCTGTGGGGCATCCTCCAATCTTATTCTGATCTGCAGATCTATTGCTGGAGTTTGTAGGGGTTTTTTGGCTTGGTTCCAACTCCAGGCTTAGAGTAACAATTGGGTGGGGCCATGATGCTGGTCATAGGACAGTGGTCACACTGGGGGCTGCAGGGACCAGAGGCTGAGGTTTCTTTACCTTCCTCACATTCTTCCCCAATGTTCTGGTCTCCTACCATGAAAGACCAACAATCTCAGAGCAAGCCATACTGGCCAGGGGGAATTTAACACCAGAGTTTCTTGGTCCTATTTCTAGCAAGAGTTACTGGCTTTCCATTTATGGTAGATGGCTACAGTTCCCCTCTAAAAGTAACGGAACTGTCTCCGTAAGTGCGTGTGAGGAGCCAGGCTGTGCTGGGAATATATAGTAAGGCAGTCTGTGGGCAGAGAAAAGCTCTGATGGGGTGTGGAGAGCTGGGAACGGGCTGGTCCTGAGTTCACCGACTTCCCTGCCATTCTCTCTGCATCTGAAGCTCTGTCGTTCACAGCCCAGTGGATGGCATTTCTAAAGTCAGAAGCACTCCCCTGCCTCTTCTGGGCCTGTGGGTGGTCTGCAGTGACCTGGGGGTGACTGAAAAAAAATCTAAAGAAAAGGCCCAAGTGGGACTAAGGCCGTTTCCCTGCACGGGGGTTGAGAAAGACACGTCAGCCGGATGGTGCTGTTATTCATTAGCAACGTCTGCATGGGGGCAGGCTACAATCCAGCTGCACGGAGAGATCCGATCCTCATACTACTGCAGATGAACTTCCACGGAAGGGAATTGTCTTCTACGTTCTCTGAGATAACCTTTGGGCTCTCCAGACAATAGCTTGTTCAGAGAAGTGTCAATGTGAAGAGCTCTTAGGCCGGCTGTCAAATCCGCCTACAAGAAGCCCTGGAATCCAGCAGAGGCCAAGTGGGTGGGCCTCTGGACTGTCTACCCTGGTTTCCAAACCACACGCCGCTTTTAGTCCTTCTATATGTAGGAGAGGGTGTAACCAGCCTTCTGCAGACCAATCCATTCCCTGGAGCCTGCAGACAGGGCCTCAGCTCTTGGCAGACAGCAGGGGCTTCCAAGACTTTAACAGAGGAAAACCCTGCTTTAGGATAACCTTTATTTTATAGTTAGGGAAAGTTGGAGGGAGTTGCCACGTAGTCTATGGGAAGGAGGGTTGGAACCAGAAGCCAGGGCTCCCTTTGGCAGGCGTTAGGGCAGGGGTCTTCCCTTTAGAATGAATGCTGCTCTTGATCCCAGAGAAGAATACAGCCCTTTGGGGGAGGCTTGGGGGTGGGGTGGGTGCATGCAGAGGGCATTAGAGCATCATTGAGAGGCTGAGGCCATGGCTAGTCCAGGGAGCCATCAGACCAGAGTGACTAACGCAGCCCTCCTCTGACACCAATGCAAGCCCCAAAGTGACTCTGCTAAGCGATTCCAGGCTGAGGAAGGCAGCTGGGGAAAGGACAGTGCTCCAGTCAGATGGAGGAGGGAGTCCGGGTTTCTACTGCGTGGCGGGATGACTATGATGTCATTTTGGATTTTGAAACAGCAAGAAGAAAGGCTGTGGGTAGATACAGAAAAATAACCATTGAAGGCAACAGATACACTGATGACCAATGTGATCAGAAGACAATGTGCCCAAGAACCCAAACATCACACTGGGCTCCAGAAATTATCAATAAAAAGCTGTTTAAAGTGAGTCAGATAAACCTATTTCCTGTTATGGAGCATCTAGGGATATGTTTAAGGCATTCAAGACCTCAGGCATCAAAAATCATCTCTAGCTAGGCATGGGGGTGCACGCCTTTAACCCCAGCACCTGGGAGGCAGAGATAGGTGGATCTCTCTGAGTTCAAGGTCAGGCTGGTCTACAGAGTGAGTTCTAAGACAGCCAGGGCTACATATAGGTATCATGTCTCAAAAACAGCAAAAGTCATCTCTAAAATGTAGGTGGGTTCCCCTTGAAGCTCCCACCCGGCTGTGTTTCCAAGCTGAGAGAGCCAGCAAGAAGCCAGACTGCGATCCTGCCTCTGGCAGTGTGCCGCCCTGGCCACGAGGCCCAACGTGGACAGCAGAGCCAGGGGTGAGGGTGAGGGGTCTGAAAGAGACGGGGTGGGAGAGAGAAGAAACAGGGAGGGGAGCGGAGAGGTAAAGGAGAAAGAAAATGGGGCTGGGGGAAGCACGGTAGAGGACCACGGGTGCAGGGGAGTGAGGTAGCTGCAGCTGGCTTCATCTGGGCCTGAACTAATAGGAAATACGATTCCACAGCTCCTCCCGGAGACCCTGGGTTCCCTTTGGTTGCAATCTGCCAACTCTCCAGCTGTCGGCCCAACATCTGGTCTATGTAGGTCAGCGCCTCCAGCCTCTTTCTGAAACTGCAACACGCTGCAGTTTGTTTGATTTCCCCACACCCCATGGCAGCCCTGCCACAGGAAGTGCTGAAAAATGTGGATTTCTCTTAAATAAAAACATATTCAATTTATTCCTGGATAGGAATGCTGCCAAGCTTCATGATACTACGGAGGGACACTGGGTGCTAGTGGCAGTGCTGGGTGCTAACAGGGAACACTGGGTGCTAGAAGGGAATGCTGGGTGATCAGAGAGAAAGCTGGGTACTCAGTGGAAGTACTAGGACGATAGAGGTGGGCGAGCCAAGGCGCAGGCAGGACCAGCAGCTCTGGCCCTGGATCTGGGCCTGTTTACTCTCATGTACCACCAGGCCCAGAGCTCACAGATCACCTGCCAGGAAGGTGGGGTCACCCTGGGGTGAGAGTGCAGGAGGAAACCATACATACTTGAGATCAACCAGTGGGAGGACAGGTTAGCTTCAGTCCAACCTACGTGCCTCTCAAGTCCCTACTCCCAGTTTTCCAGGCCCCAAGCCAGAGCTTTCCTGTCCTCAAGTCAGCAGCAGGAATCACTAAACTCAGTGGCACCCTGCAGCAAGAGACAAAGAGACACCGGAGATGGCAGGCTGCCAATTTCTCTCCCTCCCTCTCTCTCTTTTCCATTTTTTTTTCCAATTAGGTGAATGGCTGGAATGGGGCCCAGACACAAGAGTCGCAGTGCCCTGCACCAGTTAGGACGCGCCAGAGTTAGGGCTGCGTCCTAGCTGTCTCTGTCCACTCTGCACACGGCAAGGCAGGGGCTGGTAACTGAGGGCTGTGATTATACCTGGATGCAGGTGTGCAACCAGGAGGCTGGCAGGAGGTGGAGATGACTCTAAAGGGACAGCTGGGCCCTTTGTCCGACGTGCTACTCAGCTTCGACTCTCACAAGGCAGACAAACACAGACCTGCTCTGAACCAACTGGGGCCGTGGCCATGCAGAGCAGAGGATGTCACATGCATGTAAGGACCTCAGCCAGGAGCACGAGACTGTCTCTCTCATGGGAGGGGGGACTTTCTCTGCCTTCTCTTGTCCTCTTGTTAAGTCACCTCCCATTGGAGCCTCAACAGACAGCCTGCGTCTGAGCTGGCCAGTGTTCTCTGGGCTCCCTAGATGCCAGAGCCACTCTCTCAGCAAGACACCAGAGAACACCAAGTCATGTGTCCAGCTAGCACTCACCCTCACAGGACCCTCCAGCAGCAGGGCCAGCCTGTCTTACTGCTGTTCCGCCAGGGCCTGGGTACAGTGGGCTTTTGAAACATCCAATAAAAAGAGAGATGAAAAGCCCAAATGGGACTCCATGGTCAAAGATCACAGTGACCTTTCTCAGTCACAATGCTCCCGAAATGGACGAATGAACAGCTCAGTTGCCAAGAGAAACAGGAACAGAACTGCTTTGTGAGGAAAATGTAGCCATAGGCTGGGCTTGGAGGAGACCCCCACTCTGCTAGCTGCTCCAGCTGCTCTAAGCAGCAGTGGATGTTATGATGTCCCCAGGTCACAGACGCTTCATAGGAGCTTCGTCCCATTGCTAACTGAGACATCTCAGGTGTTCCTTGGGAGAACTAGACTGTCCAATGCCCTGTCTGTAGCAGCCCTTATAAGAGCTCAGAACATTAGACCAGCCAGGTGTGGTGGCGCACGCCTTAAACCACAGTACTCAGGAGGCAGAGGCAGGTGGATTTCTGTGAGTTTGAAGCCAGTCTGGTCTATGTAGCGAGTTTCAAGCTAGTCAACGATGTATAGAGAGACTTTATCTCAAGAAGGAAAGGAGCATTAGATCGAAAAAGTTATCTGTTCTGTTTTGTGATCTTATGTAGCCCAGGCTGGCCTTGAACTCCTGATTCTCCCTCCTTCCTCTACCCTGTTGAAAACCTACTGGGGGTTAGAGGAGTCCGATAGTGCTTGTCCTCTGTCTGGTCATAGTCAGCGCCCAGACCTGGCAATTAACAAGTCAGGGTTGGAGCTCACAGCATGACGTGTCCCTTCCCCTGGGCACACTGTAATGAAAGCCCCATCAGTAGGAGAAGTTGGAGCGTTGGTGAGCAGGGAAGCCAGCCCTCGGGTCCTTGTGCACGGGCACGCCTGGGGCTATTCACACGTCGGCCCATGTCCCTACGTTAGGAGGACATTCAGGGCCAAAGGCTGGAGCTGCTACTAGACTACCCAGGCAAAGCACGCTGCTCGCAGACCAAGGCCCTAGAGGATGGAAACACCGCTGGCCTGGGCCTGTGGCTCCAGCTGGGCCTTGGCTGCCAACTCACACACTTCTGCACACATCTGGCCCGAGCAGCATGGGAACTTTCCAATGGCAAGCAGCAGTGCTGGCGCCAAAGCCCAGGCTCAGGACACCAACCTGCAGGCTGGCTTTCTAGGAACAACTCCAGGGCAGGCACTCAGGGCTTGTTGAGATCTTGAAGACTGCCAGGCCTTAGGAGTGCCTGGGCCATTGAGAGGGGTTGAAGACAGTTGGGGCTGCCCTGTGTTGACAGGGTTGCCCAGGGCCATGGAGCTGGTGACAACACCCGCTAAGTGTGCCACACGGCTACTTCCTTTATGATATGCCACTGGTTTTTAACTCATAGAGGGTCAATAGTTCACCCAAGGTCACACAGCCACCTGTGACAGAGCTAGGAATGGGACTCAGCCTGTGTGATGTAGGAGCCAAAGCCCACGGAATGTGGTCAGACACCTAAAGGGCCTAGAACAGTACCCAGCACCCAGCGGTTGCTTAGTAGAGATCTTAGTAAGGTTTCTTCATAGGCCACAGGCCATCTGGGTACCCTGTAGAACACAAGGGGGCTAGCTCTGCTAGTGGCCCCTGGGGACACTTTCCGGGTCAGAAACAATTGCTCTAGGTCTTGAGGGGTGATGGTGTCTTCTATCTGACAACCACACTAATGATCTGTCCCCCTAGGAAACCAACCCCGTGCGGTGGAACATATGATCTGCCCCATTTTGTAGCACACAAAAATGACGTTCAGAGAGGCCACAACGCCACTCATCCAAAGTCACCCAGGAACTGAGTAGGGATGTGCCAGAGTAAGGGTCTGGATTCCTTCAAAACAGAAAAGCAGAGTCACGCCACAGCGAGGGACCACCTCACCCCAGCCAAGCAGACGACTACCAGAGAGACAAGAGATCACGAATGCTGGAGAGATGCCCAAGGAAAAGGCTCCTGCCTGGCTCATGGGGATGTGAGCTAGTACCAGACTGTGGGAAACAGCATGGAGGTTCCTCCACACTCCAGAGCTAGAACTATCATCACACGACCCAGAAGCCTGCTCCTGGAGACACCGCCAGAGGAAGTGAAATCAGTATGTGGAAGAAATAGCTGGACCCCCACGCTCACTGCAGTACTGCTGACAACACCCCAGAAACAGCTCTGTAGCAGATGAAGGAACAGCTGAGAAAATGTGGTCCATGTACACCTGCTTAGACAAAGAATGTGACAACTTTGGTGGAGCCAACGACATTATGTTGTGTGAAAGAGTTAAGGCACAGGCAATTGGGCCACGATTTCACTTGTGCGGTGTCTTAGGGTTTCTATCGCTGTGATGAAACACCATGATCAAAGCAACTTGGGAAGGAAAAGGTTTATTTCAGCTTATGCTGACAGGTAACAGTCCACTGCTGAGGGAAGTCAGGACAGGCACTCAAGCAGGGCAGGAACCTGGAGGCAGGAGATGATGTCGTGGCCATGGAGGAGTGCTGCTTACTGGCCTGCTCATTGTGGTTTGTTTAGCCTGCTTTCTTATAGAACTCAGGACCACCTTGTCCAGGGATGGCACCACCTACCATGGGCTGGGCCCTTTCCCATCAATCATTAACTAAGAAAAAGTCCTACAGGCTTGCCTACAGCCCGATCTTAAGGAGGCATTTTCTCAATTGAGGCTCTCCCTTCTCAGATGACTCTAACCTGTGTCAAGTTGACATGAAACTAGCCAGTGCACACAGAGAAGCTAAAAACTGTGGACCTCATGGATGGAGGTGGCCAGAGGCTGGGAGGACTAGAGACGGGATGGTTACTGGGGAGATAGGATACAATTAGACAGGAGGGCGGGTGTCTAATATTCTACAGTGCCACAGGGCAACCATGGTGAGTGGCAGTTAACTGGATGCTTTGAAGAAGTTACAAGAGAGGATTTGGGACATCCCCACACAGCAATAATGACTTATCCGAGATGATGAACACAGCAGTAGCCTGATCTGGTCATCACACACACGCATGCTCAGATGTCAGCGTGTACCCCGTGAACATGTGTGACCATTACATGTCAATCTAAAGAAGAATACTGAAACAAAACAAAACCCTGCCTCTAGCACTTGGCCAGATGATGTGGAGTTGACTGCGGGAGGTGAATGACATCGCCATGGAAGATGGGCATGGCGCTGGTGAACAGGTGTGGGCTGCAGGATTAACGACCAGAGAAAATGAACCAGCCATGGCCTGACCGTGTCTGCTGTCCTTGGTCGTTTCCAAGAGTGATCTCTCTGCGTAGGGCATACTGGCAGGGGTGGTAACCCAGCATTAGGGACGCTGAAGCAGAAGGAGAATTAATTCCAGGTCAGTCCAGGTTACACAGTGAGTTTCAGGCCAACCTGAGTTATATAAAAAGACTATCTCAAAAATGACCGCCCGGTAAACATGGCAGGGCTTAAGATAGCAGAATTCCACACTTGCCGGTCCCCTCACCCTGTGTCCAACTCCTGCCCTTTGGCCATCCAGCTGTGTGTCTTGGGCAAGTCCCCCCTCAGCCTTTATTCTCCCTCTGTAACACAAGGTGACATCTAGCCAACTGCATGCACAGTGCCAGCACCCACGTGGTGCCCAATGAGGTTAGTTATGGCCCCAATCCACTCCATCTATCTGGGTGAGCCTGGAAGTCCACAGAACTGAGTCCAGAAGCCCCCATCCTGTCAGGAGCCTGGCACTTCCCACAACAAGAAGGGCAATGGGAACTGATGAGGGTGTCGGCTGGGAGATGCAGGAAAGGCAGAAGCCTGCTGCTCATGGACGAGTTGGCCATCCCCTCCACGGCATGGCTTCCTTCACCTGGGCCCAGCCTGCTCTCCACCGTTGGTCAACCAGACAAGGCCTTCCTAAAACAGAGCTGTAATTTGTTCCCCAAGCACTCCTGTGTTTTGTCTCCAGTTTGCCACGTGGGACCTTTAAGAAGTGGGGCACAGTTCCAGGTGATGGGTCTCTAGGGGATTATGTGGTTCTGCCAGGACTCCATTAATTCCATAGGAACAGACAGTTGTAAAAGGACAATTTCTGTTCTCTGGCATCCTTTCCTACCCCCGTGATAGCTCCTGACATCTACGAGGACAGCTGAGGGCCCTCACCACTGCTGCCCTACGATCTGGATGTTTTGTGTTTTGACACCTGTGAGCTAAAGAAATGTTTAAGTTCCTCGACCTCTGGCATTTTGTGACAAAAATAGAAAACTGACTAATGCATCCAGCACTTAAGCTAATTCCTCTCCTGTCTAGGGCCCCTTCATGGCTCCTTCTAAAGAAAAACCAGCAAATATCATGGGTTTGTATTTAATGAGCACGATTCTAGCGTGGGGCAGATGGGCGAAGGAGCATGGCGGCACAAATGCGACTTCCACCTCAGACATACCCGGAAGTCTCTTTTCCTGCATCAAATATAAGTGGTTCTCATAGGCCAGGTTCTGTGAGTACGACTGGTCACCTGTGTCCACCCTTGCTGGCTCAGGACCTGATGGATGCGGATGCTCCCATTCCAGTTAGGGCCCTGTGTGGACTCCCACGTCATCCTACACTGTCCTCTCCTCTTTAGGGAAAACTGGATAATACACAAAAACAAGACAGCTTCATGTGACTGCTGACTAAATGCCACAGTCCGTGTCTCCGCAGCTCTGCTCTGTTCTGCCCTGCAGGGAGGTCCCCGGGCTACAGCTCCTGTTTTGCAATAAGGACGGTATGTAGGGAGGGTAAGGAACTTGCTCCGTCCAGACAGCAACAAGCAGACCTAGGAACTGCAGAGTCTGAGGCCTTAAAGCCATCCACATTCCTACCCACGAGACGACACGCTCTTGGCACACTCCCCAGACCCTAGGTCTGCACACAAACACTTTGCTAATGAAGATCACACCGTATCTGGCCATCCCTCTCTGTCCTCAAGGCGTGGCTCTGGGTTCCCTCCAGGCCCTCCCATCCACTTCAGGCCATCTCTAGAAGGCTTAAACACCTAACACTACACGCACACAATGTAAACAGCTGCCGTACACATTCAGTACATACACGACACGGCCATCTCAGGCCTAACCACACAGACACGACCATCACAGGCCTAACCACAAAGACATGACCCTCTCAGGCCTAACCACACAGATATGACCATCTCGGGCCTAACCACACAGACATGACCATCACAGGCCTAACCACACAGACACGACCATCTCATGCCTAATCACACAGACATGACCATCTCAGGCCTAACTACACACATATGACCATCTCAGGCCTAACTACACACATATGACCATCTCAGGCCTAACTACACACACACAACCAGACCATCACAGGCCTAACTACACAGACACGGCCATCTCAGGCCTAACGACACAAAGCACTCCAGCAACAGGTAAATCCTCCCCCAATATTTTCTTTTTTTTTCCCCTTCAATATTTCCAGACTATGGTTGGTTCCAACCTGTGCGCAGACTGTAGGCACAGAGGCCGACTGGATGACTTATGTTTTTAATTTGTCTTGTTTGGTGAACATCTCTCCATTTCACGAAACAAGATCAGAACAAACCTCTTTTAAAAGATCCTTGGTCCATGGCGACACAGTATTTCACATTCTTTCCCAGCAGTAGATACTTAAGCTATTTTGAATAGTTTTAATACTGATATCTTAACCTGCCAATCCTCATAGAAGCTGATTAATCTGAACTTTAGTGACCTGGACCCTCACCCATCTAGAACATGGACGTGTGTGCAACCATTCCTGACTGGTTGTGTACTTGAGGCTGCTGGTTAAAATCCCCGAGGCTTGGATCCCAGCACTTGGGAGGCAGACAGCCAGGCTTCATGGTGAGACCCCGTCTAAAAGAAGATACAGACGCACAGAGACAAGTCACATCGCTGATTCGAAAGCTGACCGTGGAGGTAAAGACCTAAGAGGGAACTGGCTGCGGGCGGAACTCTAGTTACTACCCAGCCTGCTGCTCTCACGCAATGTCCTCAAACACAATGTTTATCCTTAAAAAGAAAATAGGGAACCATTCGTTCAGCACTTCTGTGTGCCAGGAAGTGAACGAAATCCTCTCTGTGACTAAGCCACCTCAGTCATTATCCTATCCTCATTTCCCAGAAGAAAGAATGGGCACAGAGAGGCTAAGCCACTAACTCCAGGCCACAGAGCCAGGCCACCTCCAGGCCACCTGGCTACCAACCTCTGAGCATTCTACGCAGGGACGTTCGTTCTTCTGGGGAGCCCATTTGGCAATCTCATGTAATTCACTTACTCCATCTGAAAATGATTTAAAAATCCATAAAATACATAGGATTTCGAATGAAACTAAGTCAAACTCCATTTATTAAATTGAAAAGCAAAATTGTGAATAGCCATGTTTATTAACTTTTTTTAAAAAAATCTCAATAAATCATGTGATACCATGATTTTAAGCAGTGATGAGGACCAGAGAATTATTTTAAAATATGAAGAAAAAAATTAGCGAATTTATCTGAAAATATAGTCACATCAGGACAGAATGGAAGGCATTCTCAAAGAGGTCAAGACAGAATGGAAGGCATTCTCAAAGAGGTGTGAAAACCGAGACCTAGCCCTTTTCTAAGTCCTAGGCCCATGCAGAGGGCCCTCTGCTAGATGGCACTGGCTCCCCAGTCCCCAAGCGTCCATCTGCATTTGGCTTCCCTCACAGGGACAGGACAGGGACCGGGATGCCCTGTCCCTCCACCCTCTTCATCACAGATGCACCTCAGCAGAGGTGACCCCTTTAAGGACAGCCCTACGTGGGCTCATCACTGCTTCTCTCTCTGGCCCTGATCCACAGCTGGCTCCAGGCAGACATTAAGCCACATCTGTGGAACTGACTGGAAGCCAAGGGTGGCCCAAAGCCACAGCTGCTGATTCACACCCTGGCCCGAGAGGAGGAAACAGTGACGCCACCTCGTGGGTTCTGGCTGGTGGGCCAGTGCTGTGGGCGGAGGTTCGCGCGATTCTGCTTCACTAGGCAGAACTGAGCACGCCAACCCTGTAGACTTTCGGGCAGCTTCCCTAGGGTGAGGGACGGAGAGCTGCTGCTTCCCACCACTTCAGTTGAGTGTGATCCTGAGCAAACTGCCTGGTCTTTCTAAGACCTTGGTCTCCACAGGTGTGAAGCTGAAGAGGACAGTCTCACACGTCACTCGTGCATGGTGTCACCTGCCCAGTCCAAGCCTCCTCTTTCCAACCCCAGTGCCCTTTGACCTCGGCTGCCCACTACTTGAAGAGTAGGAATGTCAATCAGGATGTCCCACCTCCACCAGGAAGATGGTCAGGTGATCTGGCCAATTGGAGTCCCTCTTAAAGCTGTGGCATCTGGGGGTGCTAATGTCACTCACGCCCCATTTGCTCAGAGATGGGGAGCAGAGAGGTTCATCTGGTTCTGTACACTACAGTGTGGTTCAAGTTGGTCAGGCTTTGTGTGTGGTTTCTCGGTCACTTACTGAGGATCAGCTTTTTAGTCTGGAACACTGTCTCACACGCTCAGTGGCATTAGGTCTGAGACCCTTGAGCACGTGAGAAACATTCAGGTCAATGAAAGTTACTGCCTGACATTATTATCATAATTAGCAATAAAAATATCATTAAATTCTGAAAGCAAAACAGACTGAGAGTTATTAGCACACCGCTCAAATGTCAGAATCCCAGTGGCTTTCACACTGTCCCCTGAAGAGCCAGTCTTGGCTCCACTGTCCACATGGGCTCTGCCCTCTTTCTGCTCCTGGGATGCAGGCAGGAGGCCCAAAGAACCATCTTCCCTCGGAGGATCAGCTTCTCTCTAAAGATCAGCTTCCCTCCAAGGATCAGCTTTCCCTTCAAGGATCAACTCTCTGAGGATCAGTTTCCCTCCAAGAATCAGCTTCTCTCTGAGGATGATGTCCACTGGGCATCACCCCTCTCATACTGGGTGATCAGCCTCAGGTTACCTCCCCAGTGTTTACCTTCATGGAGTCCAGGGCCACAAGCAGCCCCAGGTGGTCTGTCTGTCTGCCCTCTTTCCTGGAGATCCTCTGCCTATATGGACACTGTCCCCGCATTTTCGGAGTACCTGGCCCCTGGGTGCCTTTGTCCATGGATTCTCGGGACACAGTAGACTTCCCGGCAGGAGGAAGCTGGAGTGCTGTTTTCAGAGAGGAATCTCTGGCAACATCGTATGAAGCGCAGTGCCCAGTAGAACTTAATTTCAGCTAAGTGATGAATCACCGTTGAGTACCAGTACGGTCCAGATACTGCGTACGCATTATCTGGAACACATGTTGTACTGGGTGTACTGGGTTCTCATTTGCTCAGTCAGGGTGGGCCGAGACAGGACTGCAGAAGCTGATGGTGGAGTTCAGCTCCCTCCACCCCCTCCTCTCTAGCTCGTCAAGAAAGCTTGGGCCAGCAAGCAAGAGGGAGGAGCCCTGCAGCTTGGGTATGGTGCAGCGGTCAGGTGAAACAGATGGCAGGATCCCAAAAGGGACAGAGTCCTGCGAGTAGGGGCAGCCACACCACTCATCCATAGCACCACTGCTGAGCTGCTAAGTCACCTGTTACTCTGTTCCAAACTGTGTCCCTATGTTTGACCAGGAGATAGGAATGCCAGCATGGTGCAGGGGCTGGTCAGTGTCACCACTCTGGGCTCTAAGAAAGGGACCACAGAACATGAGCTTTGGAACACTGTTCCAAGGATAGGAAAACTCCAAGGACAAACATCCCAGTATCTTGTGTCCCCAGACATCCTGCACAAAAGCTTTTGAAGCCTGGCAAAGCCACCAGCTTTAAAGAAGGGACATCTTAGGGGCAGCAGTAAGCAAAGAACAGTACCAACTCAGAGTTCGGTTCCAGATGCCACGTGTGGCCATCTGAACAGGCCTCGTGTCCCCTCGGCCACCTCATTCCCCTTCCTGCAATGGCAGGGACACAAAGGGGAGGGGCAACCAAGTCCTGAGAAGGAAGACCATTCACCAGTTTCCCTCCAAGGAACCAGGAGGCTGTGTGGGAGAGGTTGCGTCAACTTGACACAAGCTGAAGTCATCTGAAGGAAGGAAGCTCATTGAGAAAATGACTCAAGATCCAGCTGTCAGGCATTTTCTTAATTAGTGATTGACGGGAGGCGGCCCTGTCCACTGTGGGTGGTGCCATTCCTGGGCTGGTAGTCCTGGGTTCTATACGAAAGCAGGCCGGGCAAGCCAAGAGGGACAAAGCCAGTGAGCAGCCCCCTCCATGCCTTCTGCATCAGCCTCTGCCTCCAGATTCCTGCCTTGGCCTCCCGCAATGGACTGGGACTCAGGATACATAAGCCAAATAAACACTTTCCTCCCCAAAGGTCATGGTGTTTCATCATAGCAATAATAACTGTAACTAAGACAGATGGGTAATTTGCAAGCAGAGATCAGGCATCATGAATGGGACGTGCAGCTCAACGGGAGGGTCCCCAGTCTGGTCCTTTCTGGTAGTGCAATAACTGGGCCACTTGCCAACTGTGGGCACCTGAGTTGGGGAGCCCTCAAACATACAAAATACCCCAGGAGCAGGGGTTGGAGCACACCTCTAACTGAAGGACTTTTCTGGCATCCTGTGACCTCAGGGAGCACACCAGAGTGTCTGCAGGACTCCGGGCTGCATGAATCTGCACCCATCCTTAGTTGCAGGCACCATGAAGGACTGGACCCTCTGGGTGAGACACACGAGAGCCAGGAAATCACGTGCCTGGTTGCGCTGTGGGATTTCACACACTCATAGCTTTTGCTTCTTCAGCTCATGGCTAGAAAGCCGCATGGAAGCCCGTCAAGTGTGGCAGAAATGGAAAAAGAGTGTCTGTGGTCAGCAGAAGGCCATCTGAGGAGGCCTTGCTCTCAGAGGATGGGGGGGATCCAGAGGGATTTCATAGGCGGACAGCAGGATGTGGGAAGCTGCTGGAGCCACCTTGGCTCGGCGTGGCCTCTTTTTTGAAACAAGCAGTCATTCGTTTTTATTTTCACTAAAAACAGGGCCATGTGTATATTGCAGAACATTTGGAAAACATAAAAAAGCACCGACAAGCAAAAAAAGAAAAAAGTGCAACATATTTTATCGGCTCCATTTCTGGGTCTGTGATGGCCATTTCCACCCTTCACCGGCAATCTGCAGGAAGGGCCCGAGTATGAGCGCGTACCCACCGCCAGTCTGACCATGATGCTCTGGCAGGAGCCAGGGACATCTACACCACCCTCCTGGAATTCTGCATGTACACGTCACGTGCATCCGATTCTCTACCGATGGGCATTTAAGCAGCCGCCAACCCTCAACTATGGTAAATAACAATATACAATATACATGGATGTTTCTAGTAAGGCTGCTCTTGTCAGGCCTGCACCAGGACCTGGGCCCACTGTCATACTCACGCGGGCCTCTTCAAACTGGAACTACTGACCACCCCACTTTATAGATGGGAACACTAAGTACAGAGAGGGTGAATAATCTGACTGTGGTCGCAGAGTTGGTAAACGGCAGAGAAGAAATCTGAACCCACTGGTCTGGTGGGCCTGCTCCATCCACTAAGGGCACAGGTTTAAATTCTGCACCCATTCACTGTTGCAACTGCTTGGAGCTATGCTAGTGCACCCAGAGTATGAGAGGAGTAGCTGGGGCACCTCCCTTGGAGCAGGCCTCCAGTAAGGGGAGGGCCTGTCGCCTACACCCGGGGCTGAGGGGATTGGAGCAGTCAACACAGTTGTCAAGGTCCCAGAAGAGCATCCTGAAGACATCTTACTTGCCACCTGCTCAGCACAGCTCCCTTCTGTAACAGGCACCTCACCTTTTTTTCTCAGCCTCAAGAAAGCAACAGACACTTTTTTAAAAAAAGTTCTACTCAGGGAGAACTCGGAGATGGCTCGGTAATTAAGAGCATTTGCTGCTCTTCCAGAGGACCCACGTGTGGTTCCCAGCACCCAGGCAACTGCAGCGCCAGAGGACTGAACATCCTCTTCTGGCCCTCAAGGGCATCAGCATATTCATATCCACTCATTCAGACAAGCACATGCGCACAGAGATAAAAATAAATCTCCTTTTCAAAATGCTGCAAGGGTGCTAGTGCTGTCTGACAGACACGGTGAGGGACAGAACCATCTGCAGAGGAGGCTGCAGGGCTCTTCATGCTGCAGCATGGCACCCAGGCTGGGCAGGGGCCGCAGGAGAGAGCAGAAGCGTGAAGGAAGGGGCTGCACATCTCAGCGGGGGCTCCAGACCATGGCCAAGCTGTGGTTCTTCATGGCCACCACTAACGGCTGTCATCAGGCTCAGCACTGAGGATCAGCATTTAAACCCACGTCATTCAGACACCCTGGGAAGTGCCACTGGCAGACCTCCTGGCTCAGCAGTGTTGAGAACCAAAACCAGGCTTTGCCACCACATGGCAGAGGTAAGCCGAGGAAATGCGCTAGTCGCTGGCAGTTTTCTCCAGCAGAATTCTAGCACCTTCGAATCCTCTCACTATCTTCTCAGGAGGCGCCACTTCACTCACAAAGCCAGGAGCCAAGGTTGGGCGGGGCAGCCCTACTGCCACAAAGAACTTGTTGCATCCAGGCTACTTTGTCTCTAACATTCCCACTGGCTGCCCTGCTTTGAGGGTTTCCATAAAAGGGGCGGCAGAGGAGGGCGGCGGCTGTGGATATGCATGGGCGGCAGCAGATCTACACTCCACAGCTCAGCTCTGGGGACTGCCACACAACACAGAAGACAGCTCTGGCTTCACAGAGCACAGGCAGGATCCACACTGCCTCGGCAGCAACCGTCACTCCCAGGTTCCTGGTACCTGATCAGTTAAGGAGGGACACCCTGACAATCTCTCGCTCTATGAGGATGATCCACTCAGAGTTTCTCTGGAGTAAGTGACAAGGGCTGGTGAGGTGGCAACAGTGAGCCCCCCGATTTGTGGTGGGGATCCCAAGGCTGCCTCTGTCTCCCAGACAAACACACCTAGCTCAGTTCCCATGCCGTCTCTCCCTGCTGAGTGACCTCACACACACACACTTTGGATTCTCTGAGTCTATGATCTCCTTGAAGGGAAACTGAGAACATTAATCTAACCACCTGTAAGATTAGTATCCCGGACATATAAACCTTTCACAGCAAGAGAAGATGAAAGGCAAAACAGACTGAGCCAGCAGCAAGGATAAACAGGCAATTCACAGAGGAGGGATCTCAGCTGGCCAATGAAGGCACAAAAGGCCACTTGGCCTCATTAGCAGGCAGGGAAAGGCTAAGGAGCAGCATCACGGGATCCTACCGTGCAGCAAGCAGACTAACATCAGCTGAACGAGGCCCAGAGCAGAGGGAATCCAGGGACGTGGCCCCTGCGGTGACACGCAGGGCTGAACATAAGACCTCAGAGTTCTGGTGCTGGGACTAGACACAGGAACAGCTCCAACTGCTGGGAAGAACAGCCCTGCGTCCCCAGGAGAGGACCTCGAGGAGGGAGAGAAACAGCCACAAATGGAGTATACTATGCAGTGGTTAAAATGAACTGGGGCTTCTGAATTAACACAGATCTGAGCAGGGCAAGATTTTTATAGCTTCAAAGAATCAAAGACAAGACTGATGGGCTAGCAGGTAAAGCAGGTAAAGGGCACGGAGGGGACACTGATGGCAAACGGGGTGACAGGAATGTTGTAAAACTGGGCAGGGGTGATGGCTAGTCAGACCTCCACAGTTACGACACATGTCAGTGACCTCTATGGTTACAATGGGTCACCGCAAGGGCAACAAGTCTCTCAAACACTGAGCCACCTTGCCAGTCAGTGGATCTGTATTTTAAAAGTAAGTGGGGGCCAGGCACGGCGGACTTTAATTCCAGCATGCAGAAGGCAAAGGCAGGAGGATTTCTGTGAGTTCCAGGCCAGCCTGGTCTACATGGTTAGTTCCAGGCCAGCCTGGGCTACCAACTGAGAAGTTCATGGAGATGACAAATAACAGATACAGGGCAGTAGTTTGGGGAAAAGAAGTGACCAGAAGGGCACGTGGGGGCTCTGTCTCTGTGCTTATTTTAAATAAAAAGACAGAGAGGATTTGAGACGAATGCAGAACCTGGCAGAGACAGGAGTCTATGAAGAGGGGTGGGCTTTGTTCCCCCTAGACCCCTAAGACACTGAAGTCACACGATGGGAGTCTACCATCCTCAAAGAGCTGTCAAGACCACGAAACCCACACCAGGGTTCTACCCTGGTCAGTACTGCTGTGGGGCCCTCCCGTGCCCTTGACCTCGTGTGTACTATCATGGGAGGGGATCGCAACACGCCCCCCCCCAGAGCCCACAGGTTGGTAGAAGACACTCTAGTAAAGAGGGTGGCCACAGTATCTCACTCTGTGAAGCCTCCTTCATTTGCTCTGAAGCCCAGACTCTGAGTACACAAGCATAGCAGGGGCTACACACAGTGACATAGGCCTTGTCCACGGGTGAAGGTGGCCTTTGTGGAGAGGCTGCTAACCTGACATGGAGGTAGAGAGGGGGCCTGAGCCCCAGGCATTGTTGTCTAACTATGGCCTCAGAGCCTCTGATCCTTCGAGGCATGAAATCAGGGGGACACAGCAGCCAGGCCACTCCAAACTGATATGTATGTTGCTCTGTGGGTGCTGTGACAGGGGCAAGAGTACATGATGACACCCCTGTTAACATCCAGATATGGTCTGTCCACATCCAAGAGTTTTGTGTTGGGAGCTTGGTCTCCAGTGTGGTGACATGAGAAATGGTGGGATCTAAGGGGCGGAGCCTAGGGAGAGGTAGTTAGGTCATTGGGTGCATGGCCTTAAATGAGATTAAGATAGTCCTCCTAGGACCTCAGTTCCCAAAGGGCTGGTTGTTTGTTACAAAGGAACATAGCGGCTCCTCCCCTCGTTCCTGGTTTCCAATCTCTCTAAATATACAAATTCCACCATGATGCCACCTACAACTCTGTGAGGTAGACAAGAAGTCCAGGGGCCAAACTGATGAGGGAGCCCCAGCTTGGACATCCAGCTCCCCAGGCAGCTAAATAAACCTCTTTACTTTACAAAGTACTGCACCTCAGGTGCTTGGTCATACAATAACAAACAGGCTAAGATGGGTCCCAAAGGGATATGGGACACTCAATACCTGTCCATATTTTTGGTTGCCACAACTGAGGAAAGGGGAGCTGCTGCATGGAGGGCGGAAGCTAGGTTACTTCAGCCAGGCTGCCAACACCCATTTCTAGATCCACCCCTTTCAGCGTGTGGAGCTGGGGGACAGGTGACACAGTCCAGTCTGCTGCTGCTGGCTTTGGGACCCTGCCACCATAGCACCAAATTATCCCCTCCTCTGGATGACTCAAGGTGCATCCAGCCCCACCCCCTTCCTCCTCTGGGGAATCAACGGCTGGACGGCTGGACGGCAGAGAGAAGGCCCCTTGCCACAGCAGTGACTAAGCCGGCATTCAGAGGAACAAGTTCTCGGAACAAGCTCCCGCATGACTTCAGCACGTTTCCAATCAGAAAGACATGGTCACTACGGGGCTACAGTTTAAGGAACCTCGTGTTGGTCACATGACTGCCCCCACTGGGAGGGGACATCACCATCCCATCTTTCAGATGAGGACACAGACTTCAGGAAGTAGCAGCAACCTGGGAATCTAAGAGCTGAGCCCACAGCAGGCTGCTACATAGACCTGGCTCAGTGGGCCCCTAACAACTGGTTGGAAGTTCGAGGGTACCCCTCAAAGCTTCAAATCGCTGGCAGGGAGGTGTGGGCCTGAGTGGATTCCCAGCTTTTGAGAGGACTTTGTGCAGGGTCTCTGTGGGCATATGGGGTCTGAGAAGAGGCGTGGTTACAACTTTTTTGGTCCAGCAGGCCTGGACTTACACACCTGCTCTGTTCCTGACCGTTAGTTTTCTTGTCTGTGAAAAGGACTCAAGAAAACCACCACTACAGGTGTGTGAGAGCAGAAGACAGGACGATGATGCCAGCCCTCGGTGGCTGTAGCTATTCTGGTTTGGCGGGCTCACAGGTCTGGTGGGTTCACAGATCTGGCGGCAGGCGGCATAGAGGATTCCAGACTTCCTCCAGTTGGTGTGTTACTGAAAACTGTCCCATACCCAGGAGGCAACTCAACAGGCTCCACCAAGAAACCAAGATTTGGCAGCATTCTAAACAGTTAAGGGGGAAAAAAGGGGTGGGGTATGGGGAAACCAAGACAATTTAGCTGAGCTCTGAAGCAGGGAAAACTTAGCTCTATTTAAAGATACCACAGGTCCAGGAAGCAGCCCCCGCTGGCTGGCCCAGGACTGAGTAACTGAATGCTTAGCCAATAACAATACATGGGAACACAGCACACCCTTTCTTGTAGAGTGCAGTGGATTCTCGGCCATCTCCTTCCAGAATTTTATGAGCGACTCATGGAAGGCATGTATGTCTGTCTGCTTTGTAAGAATGACTCTCTTAAACAAATAGACCCGAAAGGGGCTTCCAGGGAGGCCCCTGGCCAGCCTTTCTCCAGCCAACGCCCTTTTCTAGTCATTGTTCCACACTTCTTTGTTAGAATTTTTTTTCCCCTCCCTCTTGCTTTTTTCCTTCCCGGTTAACTTCTCCAAGGCTGCCATAGCCAGCTTCTTCCAGGCAGGGACACCATCCCCCTTCACTCTTGAAGTCCCCAGGGCCTCCTCTGGATCCACTGTCCTATTACCCAGAATCTTTAAGGTGGTACCTCGGCCACCTCAATCGCAGACAAGGTCCCTAAGCAGCCCTGGACGCCACTTCCCACCTGCGGGTCATCGTGGGCCGGACCCACGGTCCACGTTCTAGAACCCTCAGCCTTCCCATCTGCAAAATGACGCCGGAGACCCATTTCCTCCATGCCTTGCCAGCTCCAAACAAAATTCTCATTTCACAGAAGGGGGTACTCCTGGGGAAACTTTACCACATTGTTAAACGGAAGTTACTGGAGAGGGGCACTCAAATGACCCATGCCCAGAAGGACGAGGGGCTTGGTTGGCTGGTACCACGAGGCTGGGTCTCTCTCCTGGTTTGTCTGCGTCTCCAGCAGCGGCTGCGGCCAGACTTTTGCACGGGTGGGCAGGGCGGGGGCTCGCGAAGAGATGGCGGGGAGGGCGCGGGGGCCCGGGACGCTCGGGGAGATGGCGGGGAGGGCGCGGGGACCAGGGGCGCGTGGGGAGACAGACGGCAGGGAGGGCGCGGGGCACAAGTTCTGCGCGGGGCTGGGGTCGCCGCGTGGCGCGGGCGCAGACTCACATAATGCTTGTTGGGCACGCGCCGCTTCTGTACGTCCAGCACCTTCACCTCCACGATGCTGCGCCGCGGCGGCATGGCCGTTTTCCGCGCCCAGCGCCGTGCGGGCCAGACTGGGCCGAAGCGATCCGAGTCGCCGAGCACTAACCGCCGCTGCCGCCGCCGCCGCCGCCGCCCTCTGCGCCCCGCCCCTGCCCGCCCCCGCGCCGCCCGCCCACCCCGCTTAAAGGGCCCGCCCGGCCCGGCCACGTCCGCCCGCGGGCCTTTGTCCCTACGCTCGGCGGGACGACGCGCCCCGCCCCCCCACCCCCGCGTTCGAGCCTGGCGACCCTTAAGCCCAAGTATCCAAGCACCCTGCTGGGGCTTTCCAACCCCGAAATGGACTCAGGGTGGTTGCCCACCCACCTCAGTGTCCGTGAACCGCGAGTGTTCCAGTCGCTATAAATCCGGTTGCCCACCCCCCAAGTCTAGGGATTCAGGGGAGAAGCGGCAGTGACTAGGTCTCCTGGGTTCACTGTCTGTGACATGGAGAGAAAAACTGCAAAAATGCCCTCGCGGGCCTGCAAAGGGAGGCGAATGTGAGCCAAAATAGGGGTGCTGGGTAGGTAGCGAGCTCCTGACCTCCACACCTGACCCTGTGCCTTGACCTTTTCACAGACGCCCAGTTAAAGTCTCACCACACCCGGGAATGGGGGACGACAATTAATCGCCTTTTACAGAGGACCTAACTGAGAGCAAACGCCAGATTCATGGAGCAGATGGGTTGAACCCATGGTTGCCCCACACTAACTAAGCAAATCAAAGCTACAAGTGGTTCCACATTTTTTTTTTCACCTAGCACCTTCTAGCATTGGCTGGGCACTCGGTAACTGACAGATGCTGGCTGAATGAAGGAATGAATGAATGACCGGACACACTTAACAGTATGAACTGGTAGTTCAGGCTGCAGGTCAGTGTTCTCCCAGTCACCTTCCCCTCCAGGCCCCTTCCCGGAACTCATAGTTCCATATCAGCCAAGGAATTTCTCAGGGGAGGGTTCTCAGTCCAGTCAGGCCTTGCAGATAGATTCCTTTTGATTCCCTCTGGAAATCCCTCCATTGCCTTTCTGACTTCCTGGCCCATCTTTTCCACTGTCCTGATGGTAGAGGCTGGTCTGATGGGCTTCGCTTGTGTAACTTGGCTGGTGGGAGGTGAAGTCTGGGTAATCCTCCTCCCCCAGTTCCCTTCCTTCTGAATTATCTTCGCCAAAGGCCATGTTTTTGTACTAGCGGTGGGTGCAGTCGCTGGACACAGGACCCTCTTCGCTCTTGGTGCGGCCCATCCCTTGGCAAACAGACTCTTCATCAAGCTGTTCTCGCTAAGCCATTTAGAGAGAGGCATTCATTCTGGACCAGGGCCCTCTCTGGCCCAGCAATCCCCCCCAGGCAGCTTCTTCTTCAGGAGAGCAGCCACCCAGGGACCCTCTGGTCACCCTGGAAATAGGCCACGTGGTGACCTCCAACCCGGCTTCTCCCATCCTCTGCACAAAGCCAGCTTCCCGCAGACTGTAGAATCAGGATACCACCAGCCAGCTTCCCCAGCTCCCAGGTTCCCGTCCTCCAGGTGTGTCTAGTTCCCTGCCTGGTGGGCCTGGCCTGGGGAGATTGTGTCCCCCACCCACCTGTAGCAGCAGCTAGGCCTCAGCTCCCAGGTCCCTCGCCCTTTCCCCTGGATGCTGATTTCTGTCTGTAAGAGTCTAAGCACTCTGGATCTCTGCAGGAACTTCACTCTCAGCATGTGTCCTGGGTGTCTGGCTCATTTCACTCAGTGACCCCAAGGTTCGTCCTCATCCGTGTTACCTGCTTCAGAACCTCCTCCCTTTTGGTGACCAAATACTATTTCACCGTGTGCTCTTTACCTGTTTCCTTTACTCATGCACCTGATGGTCATTTTAGCTGTCACCACCTTTGGGCTATTGTGACTAAGGCGGCTGGGAATGTTGACATACGGATTGACATACGGATATCTGTTCAAAGTCCATGCTTGCTGTTCGTTAGGGTATATTCCGGAAGTACAATTTCTGGATTGCATGGCCATTCTGTCTTGATTCGTTTATTCTTTTGTGGAACTGCCTTTCTGCCTTCCTGGTGGCCATGCCATTTTTATTGCCCATTGGTAGTGCTCAAGAAGCCCAGCTTTCTCTACCCAGCTCCCCATGTCTGTTTCTTTCTGATTCTTCTGTTGTTCTTGACCACAGCCACCCCAAAGGTGTGGAACAGTGACTCACTCTGCCTTTATTTGCATCTCCCCCATGATTAGTGACAGGGGGAAAAATGCCCGTCCAAGCTCTTTGCCAAATCTTACACGGGGTGTCGGCGCTTTTCTCTTGCCTTTGTGAATCTGAGGCTTAACCTCCTACACATCTGGGCTTTCCCAAGCAGGCAGCCTATTTGAGGTGGGGTGCGGACTGAATTGTGGGCTAGTGGTGTGGCTTAGGTTAGCTATCCATACTGGAAAATGCTACCCAGGCTTTGCTTGGGAGGCACTGAGGATTATCTGCTGAGAGACAAAACAAAACAAGACAAAAAACAACAACAACAACACATACAGCCAAATCTAAAACAAAACAAACCCTCAACTCTCACGGTCAGTAGAACTTAAGGGGGCAGGGCTAACTATTGTAGAGGGGGTGGAACTCAGCTAGCCACACAAAACACATCTGCAAATTCAAGTGCACCAAGGAATCCAGATCTCTAGCAGGAGAGAAAATCCCACTTGGATTCTAAGCTTACTCCAGCCACTCGCCAGCCTAATAGTATTTGCTGAGGTTTGTCGGTGAGCCTGGCATTGGCTGGCACTTACATGCGTATTGTCTTACTAGGATACCATAGCCCTGTGACATACAAGCCATCCTTTCTGTCTGCTGATGGGAAGTTGAAGATGTTTGAACAGGCAATGCTTCCTTGAGATGACAGTGCTGGGGTAAAACGGCACTTATGGGTTATCTGATTCCACAGTTTGTGCCCATCCATGAACCTGTGTCCAACAGGGTGTGACCCTGGGCAAGTCCCTTGGTCTTCTCATAAGGTGGCATAAGAACAGCTACAGTTAGGGGCTGGAGACATGGCTGAGCAGTTAATTCCAAGCACCCACATGGCAGCTCACGCCTGTCTGTAACTTCAAGATCTGACACCCTCACACAGACATACATGCAGGCAAAACACCAATGCACATTAAAAAGAAAAAAAGAACTGAGGGCATAGCTGTGGGACATTTTCTTGACAACTGATTGATAAGGAGGGTCCAGCCCACTGTGGGCAGTGCCATCCCCAGGCAGGTGAGCCTAGTTATATAAGGAAGGTAACTGAACAGGTCAGGAGCAATCAGTGAACGGTGCTCCAGTGAGCGGTGCTCCTTTATGCTCTCTCTCCAATCTGCCCTGGCTTCCCTTGGTGACAGATGACTTGCGAGCTATAAGACAAAGCAAATTCCTTCCTCTCCAGTTTGGTTTTAGCCACGGTGTTTTATCACATCAATAGAAAACAATTAGAACAACAGAGAAACAAAAGAAAAGACAAAGGGAATCAGAAAAGGGCCGGCAAGGTGACACAGATGGTAAAGATGCTTGCTGTCAAGCCTGATGACCGGGAACCCACATGGTAGAAGGAAAGTTGTTCTCCGCCCGCCATATATGCTTTGTGACACACCGGCCTGAGTGTGCACATCCACAGAAACAAACAAATGACTATGGAGTCAACAAGACCACTGGGAAGCAAGCCACCCCAGCCCCCTTCCCTCCGGTGTGGACACTGCAGACAGTCTCCTCCTTCCTTCCGGTGTGGACACTGCAGACAGTCTCCTCCTTCCCTCCGGTGTGGACACTGCAGACAGTCTCCTCCTTCCTTCCGGTGTGGACACTGCAGACAGACAGTCTCCTCCTCCCTGTGGTGTGGACACTGCAGACAGACAGTCTCCTCCTCCCTGTGGTGTGGACACTGCAGACAGTCTCCTCCTCCCTGTGGTGTGGACACTGCAGACAGACAGTCTCCTCCTCCCTGTGGTGTGGACACTGCAGACAGACAGTCTCCTCCTTCCTTCCGGTGTGGACACTGCAGACAGACAGTCTCCTCCTCCCTGTGGTGTGGACACTGCAGACAGACAGTCTCCTCCTCCCTGTGGTGTGGACACTGCACAGTCTCCTCCTCCCCGTGGTGTGGACACTGCAGACAGACAGTCTCCTCCTCCCTGTGGTGTGGACACTGCAGACAGACAGTCTCCTCCTCCCTGTGGTGTGGACACTGCACAGTCTCCTCCTCCCCGTGGTGTGGACACTGCAGACAGACAGTCTCCTCCTCCCTGTGGTGTGGACACTGCACAGTCTCCTCCTCCCCGTGGTGTGGACACTGCAGACAGACAGTCTCCTCCTCCCTGTGGTGTGGACACTGCAGACAGACAGTCTCCTCCTCCCTGTGGTGTGGACACTGCAGACAGACAGTCTCCTCCTCCCTGTGGTGTGGACACTGCACAGTCTCCTCCTCCCTGTGGTGTGGACACTGCAGACAGACAGTCTCCTCCTCCCTGTGGTGTGGACACTGCAGACAGACAGTCTCCTCCTCCCTGTGGTGTGGACACTGCAGACAGACAGTCTCCTCCTCCCTGTGGTGTGGACACTGCAGACAGACAGTCTCCTCCTCCCTGTGGTGTGGACACTGCAGACAGACAGTCTCCTCCTCCCTGTGGTGTGGACACTGCACAGTCTCCTCCTCCCCGTGGTGTGGACACTGCAGACAGACAGTCTCCTCCTCCCTGTGGTGTGGACACTGCACAGTCTCCTCCTCCCCGTGGTGTGGACACTGCAGACAGACAGTCTCCTCCTCCCTGTGGTGTGGACACTGCAGACAGACAGTCTCCTCCTCCCTGTGGTGTGGACACTGCAGACAGACAGTCTCCTCCTCCTTGTGGCTGTGTTTTCTGCTTCCCAAGCCAACACTCTTAGCACCATTCCCGCACGTCAGTCTGGTTTAACCCTTAGCACTACCAGGTCAAACAGGTCCTCAGGCTCTTTCCCAGCTCTGATAAAATCCACAGCCTGTAAGAGAGAGTCACTCTGTCACCTTCTCTACGGGGTCCTCCTCAGGTTTATTTAGAAACAAACCTTTCCTTTGCTGTTGAGCCACCAAAAGGTCTTCTTAAAAATGTAATGCTTTTTTCTCTCTTTTTTTAAAAGGAGGGCTGGAGAGATGACTCAGCAGTTAACAACTCTTGCAGAAGACGGACTCAGTCTCGTTGTCTGCGCCCACCAGAGAAGGCTCATAACCTGTAACTCCAGTTCCAGGGGCTTTGATGCCCTCTTCTGTCCTCTGTGGGCACCTGCATTCACACACATGCAAATAAAATATGTCTTAAAAGAAAAGGAAAAAATTTCTTCTTCAGGGAACGGCTGTACCGTACACACCCACCCTATTTCTACAGCCATCTGTGGTTTAAGGATTGGTAGGCACAAGTCTCCATGGCGCCCTCTACAGGCTGTTGTGAGAGTGCGCCATCATCATCTGCATCATCGCTTTGCACAACCCAGCCCTTGTTCAATGTCTGCTTGTAGAACCAGACCCCAGACCTGAGGGGTGCAGACAGTCTTTGCGTGGGTGTATGCACATCCCCACGTGTTCACATACCCAACGCGCGCGCACACACACACACACACACACACACACACACACATACGTCTCTCTCATCAGACTCCAAGCTTTCTCGTAGCCAGAGTGGCTTTACTTGTTTTAAACTCTCAGCTCCCTGCACGGACTTGTAGAGCATCCCTGGAGAGATGCTTCTGTGATGGATAAGCCTGCCTCTAGCTGCTGGACCACAGTGGGTCCTTGCCAGTGACAAACCAGCCTCTGGGTGGACCTCTCTGCTTTCCCATCTCTCTTTAGGTGTGCAGAGACCAGGGGTAGAGTTTAGACTTCTGCCTCAGCTGGTGTGATTCCTAATTTCTGGCCCAGAAGGCATTTTGCAAACTCAAGCACTGCAGAGCACAGAGTTCCCCACCGCTTGCTGGGAGCTAATGGAGCGCTGTGCTCCACACGGCAGGATCGTGCAGGAAGGGCCACACACTGGGAGGATAGAGGGTGTTTCATCAAGCGTGAATGAATTCCTGGTCTTTTTGTGATATTAGTGTCATCTTGGCTGACAGGCTGAACTTCTCCCAGTCCCTAGTCCGCAGAAAATCAAGCAGGCCGGGGGGCTGAAGCCTGTGTTTTGCTGCCTCTTCATCAGCAATCTCTAGGGTGAAACTGGGCACCTTTCCGGGCCATGATTGGATGGAGAGGGGGACAGAGATGCTTTCTCTGAGGTGCTGTCTCTGTAGGGATGCTCATCACAGGAGCAAACACCTGTGAAGGATTAGGGAGGAAGACATTCAAAACCGCGAAGCAAATCACAGCTAGGGGAAGCTGGCTCAGGCAAAATTCCACACACAGAGAGCCTCCCAGGATTGGGGGTGGCAATGTGGTCTCAGGGGCAGGGAGAGAATCTGCAGCCTCCCCTCCATCTTCTCCATATTTCCTGGGGCTGCGTTTATTTCCCTTAAGGGAGCGCTGTTTGCAATCCTCCCCTGTTCAGAAGCCTTCCTGGACCCCACTGCCTACAGATATTTCTCACTATAGGTGGTGGTCAAGGCCCCCATGACGGACCCCCCCCCCCCCATGCTGCTTGCATGTCTACTTCATGCTCACCCTCCCACCCCCAATAAAGAGATGTGTAACTGTTTCGGGCACTAGCCAGCCGTTATCTACACCATGAATTCTGTAGTCATCTGTGTCTCTAACACGCCTGTACTAGTCCATTTGCCTCAGGCAGTTGGAGGCTGGACGTGTTATGAACACGTGAGGTTTGTTTAGTTCACAGGTTTGAAGGTGAAGGACCAAGGTCAGGTGGCTGGTTCCCTGTGACCTCTGGTGAGGACCTTGGCAGTGGGTGGCATCACAACGGTGGGAGTCCAGGAGAGATTATTGGCAAGATGGGCACCCAGAAAGACTTGGGCTGAGCTTCACTCTTTTGTATATGACAGCTTGCTCTTGAGAGGACTAACTGGGTTCGAGGAACACAATATTAATCCCTCCTGAGGCTGGCGCTCTTCCTAGTGGCCTCTGTCTCACTACACTGCCCTGTGGGTCAGGCTTGCAGCTCACAGGCTTAGCCAGGCCTTAGCAATCCCAGCAGATCTGCAATGCATTCGTTTCTCCATTCCAGTGAGAAAAACGGGAGCTAAGAGAAGAAGTCCAGGGTCACAGCGCAGGAGGCTGGTGAGGCTGGGGTCTGATGCAAGCATCTCTGGCTGCCTCTGAGAAACAAAGCATCCTTTGAGGACCCGAGGACTGGACTGCAATCTTTCTTTTTTTTTCTTTGATTTATTTATTTATTAAAGATTTCTGCCTCCTCCCCGCCACCACCTTCCATTTCCCCCCTCCCCCAATCAACTTCCCCTCCCTTATCAGCCCGAAGAGCAGTCAGGGTTCCCTGCCCTGTGGGAATTCCAAGGACCTCCCACCTCCTTCCAGGTCTAGTAAGGTGAGCATCCAAACAGCCTAGGCTCCCCCAAAGCCAGTACGTGCAGTAGGATCAAAAACCCACTGCCATTGTTCTTGAGTTCTCAGTAGTCCTCATTGTCCGCTATGTTCAGCGAGTCCGGTTTTGTCCCATGTTTTTTCAGACCCAGTTCAGCTGGCCTTGGTGAGTTCCCAATAGAACATCCCCATTGTCTCAGTGTGTGGGTGCACCCCTCGCGGTCCTGAGTTCCTTGCTCGTGCTCTCTCTCCTTCTGCTCCTGATTTGGACCTTGGGATTTCCGGACTGGAATCTTTCTGACTCCATATCTCCTCCCCCCACTGAGTGGCAGTTTCAGAGTTGTTCTCTATTCTCAGCCAGGAGAGTGTTCGTTCAAGGAAGACCAGATTGTACCCCTAATCCCATCCTCCCACTGCTTAAATGTCCCTGTGACCTCCTGCAGCACATAGGATAGAGACAAACTCTTAGATTAGCCATTAGGGGTTAGCCAGAATCTGGTTTCAATGACCTGCTGACCTCATCTAGCCCCCCTCCTCTGCCACGCCCTACTCCAGCCACGCTGGCGTCTCTCGGTTTCTAGAAATTCACCCCTTTATATATGCTGCTGCTCGCTCCTGAGTGTTTCCCTGTCTTCAAAGCTTTAGTCTGAGTGTCCCTTCCTCTGCAGCCTTTCCTTTACTTCCCACGTGCATTTTCTTTACAGCTCTTGGCATTGCCATCACCTCTTCTTGCATGGCCTTCAACCAGAATGTACCTGCATGACGGGGGTCAGTATTCTTGTCAGCTATTGTCCCCCAAGTCAGCATAGTCCCACAGACCCTTCAAAAAGAGCCTAGAATACACGAACACTGCCTTTCCTATGAGAGGATCGGAGGTCTCCCTACAGTGCCCTGCCCCTGGCAGCTGATTGGTAGATGTTTACCAAATGAGCGAATAGATATGGCTGTGCACAGGTAAAGATGGTATTGATCATGAGAAAAACTTTTGGGTCACCTTTCAGTTCAATGAGCACATACTCCAAAGGCCAGTGAGAGGCCAAAGCTGGTCACCAGTGTCTTGGTTATTGGAGCCAGAGACACTGACAGCGAGATGTAAGTTTAAATGTGAGCATCACCCTGTGTAGACTGGGTGTGCTTTTTCATCCAGCCACAAGGTGGCAGCCTCTCTCGGTGGTCCATGAACCAGTCCCCAAAGAAGCCACCAATTGTTGCTCATGACTCTTTCTCGGTGCCTTCCACTCCTGACATTCCCAGGACAACCTAACCTATGAGGTAGTTCCATGGACTAAGCATGCTGTAGCTCAGCCTTGCCTACTCAGACAGCATGGTTTAAAGACTCAGGTGTTACTGGGAGCCCCTATTTTGCAACCACCGGACAAGCCTTGAGAACCTAATACCTGCCAAACACTGAGCAATGTGCTTGGGAGACAAAAGCAAATGCAACAGGTAAGGATTTGTTCCCCCTTCTGACTCACATTCTAACAGGGAAGACAGGCAACAAGCAACAAGCAATGAATAGGGGATGCATCTCACCCACAGAAAGTCAATGTCAGGAAAATAAAAGTACCCAAGGCAGCCTGTAGGTGGCCAGGGTGACATAGAACCCCAGCAAGGGTCCCTGAGCCAGAGGGCCAATTCGTGCCCTCCCCCAAGCAACATGGAACCCCAGGCCCAGCTCTTTGAGCCTGGCGATCGCTAGGTTCGCCTCCTGAGGATCTGGGGTTGCTCAGTGAATTGAAGGAGGAAGAGGATGGTAGCGGTTGAGCAAGCTGGCACTGAAGACCCAGGGTAGCAGCAACACAGGGAAGGGAGGTTGGGAGGTGGAGCTGGGCCCTGACCCAAGAGTTCTGGCACCATAGAGCCCGGACCTGTGACTGCCCAGCTCTGGAAGCGTGGGCGGATATCCTGGGGAAGGAAAGGGACTGTTGAAGACTGTGCTCCTGGGTCTGTCTCATGTCACCCTGCCAGGAGCTGGGTGGTCTCTGTCAACTGTAATAACAATGTTGCTGAAGGATGAAGGAGACAGGGGTGTAGGAGGAGCCTGGGTTGGTGTTCACACTGGGTGACTGTGAGGTCCAAGCTCTGTTTCCCAGTGTTCTGCTCATCCACAAGGGCAAGTAGCCCTGCCCACTGCTGACTCGCAAATATCTATGTTTCCCCAGGGAAGCAGGCCTAAGTCCTCAGAGTGGGTGGCCCTTGCCGACCACAACCTGGAGTGTGGCAATGCCAACAACCAGCAGGGAACTTTGGCTGCCCTCCGACCACACACCCATCATGCTAGATCTTCATGTCTGTGTACTCTTGAGACAAATTTCTTCCTCATCCCTGAGTGTTCTACAGCGGCATCTAACTAGAAGGTTCTGGCTGCGGAAGGTGGGGCTGTATACTCTGGTCAGCTGGCACCCACCCGTTTCTTGAAGAGAGTGTCTTTTTGATCGTTCCAATTCATATCCCTCAGGAACATGGGATCCAGGCTTAGTTCTTTGGACTAAAGAGGATTACCATGCACATTACCCTACAGTCAGATGAACTGGAGAAAAAAAAACCCCACCAAAACAACAACAACAAAACAAACACCTGACTGCAGGTCTATAGGACACACTGGCCATGGGCCTGCAGGACACACCGGCCGCCGGCCTGCGGGACACACCAGCCGTGGGTCTGCGGGACACACCAGCCGTGGGTCTGCGGGACACACCAGCCGTGGGTCTGCGGGACACACCGGCCGCCGGCCTGCGGGACACACCAGCCGTGGGTCTGCGGGACACACCGGCCGTGGGTCTGCGGGACACACCGGCCGTGGGTCTGCGGGACACACCGGCCGCCGGCCTGCGGGACACACCGGCCGCCGGCCTGCGGGACACAACAACCGTGGGTCTGCGGGACACAACAACCGTGGGTCTGCGGGACACACCGGCGTGGGTCTGCGGGACACACCGGCCGTGGGTCTGCGGGACACACCGGCCGTGGGTCTGCGGGACACACCGGCCGTGGGTCTGCGGGACACACCGGCCGTGGGTCTGCGGGACACACCGGCCGTGGGTCTGCACACCGGCCGTGGGTCTGCGGGACACACCGGCCGTGGGTCTGCACACCGGCCGTGGGTCTGCGGGACACACCGGCCGTGGGTCTGCGGGACACACCGGCCGTGGGTCTGCGGGACACACCGGCGTGGGTCTGCGGGACACACCGGCCGCGGGCCTGCAGGACACACTCCAGATGCTGTAGCTGTTGCTCCTCCTCAAAATGCCATGATCACTTTGGTGACAGAGCTGATAGCCTGGTGGTCAGGTGATAGAAGGTGGTTATGTCTCTTCCCAAGGCAGGATTTAGGATCAAGCCTTCCAGCTATTGGGAGAAAGTGAGGTGCTGCCTTAAGGGGGGGGGTTTCTCTCTCCCTCTCTCCTCCACTCTCAGTTCTTCCTGATTCTCCATCCATCCCTAGGGTTAGGCCTCCGCAGGGGTCGCTTGGGACAGTCCCGCCCTTGTTTGGCCCCATAGTTAGCCATCTGTCCAGGTTCCCCAGATGGTGAAATGATAATTTTTTAAAAGCAGAACGGTACAGTGGGAGCTGGGGAGCAAGGGTTGGGGAGAATATGGAGCACTCTTCCTTTGGTTTTCTTCAACCCAACCCTGACCCCCAGTCATCTCCCATCTCCGGCCCTACTTTTAAAAGATATCCTTTCCCAGGTCCGTGTATTTGACCATACCCATTAATTCTCTTATCCCTTTCCTCTTCCCCTCCTCACAAGGCCTTGCTTCCCAGCCAGTCGCTTGCTATCTTCACATTATGCGCGTGTCTGCTGGAAGTGGTTTAGCTTCCAGTTGTTTTTAAGGAATGTTTTTAAGGAATGTTTTTCATTTGGACTGCTTGCTGTTTTCCCTCTCCTGGTTACAGAGCCAGAGGTCTGCCTAAGGATAGAGGCTTGGAGACAGGGTGGGGGGTGTATTTGACATACACAGGCTTGGATCTGAAGAGTGTGTGTGTGTGTGTGTGTGTGTGTGTGTGTGTGTGTGTGTGAACCTTGCTTCCAGAGGTTCTCAGTAAGCTCAAACAACACAGGACCATTTCCCAATCTCACACATGTTACCCTATACCCAGGTGCACTGGGGAAACTGGGGAATCTCTCAATATATGTTTGGTGCAAAGAATTGCTTGTTTTAGGGAGTCTGGAGAGATGACTCAGTGGTTGGGAGCATTGGTGGCTCTTCCAGAGGTTCTGAATTTAATTGCCAGCAACCGCATGGTGACTGACAACCATCTATAGTGGAATCTGCTGCCCTCTTCTGGACTAAAGGTGTACATACAGATAGATCACTCATACATTTAAAAAAAAAAAAAAAAGGACAGGCTCCAAAGCTACACAGAGAAACCTGTCTCAAAAAAACCAAATCGTCATCATCATCATAAATCTTTAAAAACATTTTTTAAAAATGAATTGCTCATTTTAAATGTTGTGCTCTGGCCATGGATGGCAGAACTCATACTGCACATACGACCCAAATCCCCATCGTTACCCGAAGCATCATTGGCGAGTGGGATGCCATTGAAGAAATGGCTTCTCTAGAGCTCTTGGAAGATACAACTAGAGAAGAGATGTGGCTCAGTGGTCAAAAGCACTTGCTGCTCTTTTAGAGGACCCAGGTTCAATTCCTAGAACCCACGTGACTGCTCAGAGCTGTTTGAAACTCTAGCTCCCGAGGACGTGACTCCTTCTGATCTCTGTGGGCACCAGCATGAATGTGGTACAGAGATTACAAGCAGGCAAGACACTCATGCACAGCAAATAAAAATAAACAAATCATTTCTAAAAAGACATGACTAGATCAAGAGATCTGTAGCCCACAGTGGAAAAAAAAGTGAGATGATTTTCTTTGCTCTCATAAATGTGTCTGGAACAGTTACTGAGAGGACTTGGTGATGGTATGTGAAGGAGACAGACTTGTAAAATCAACAGATGATTGCCACCCCAAACTCATGTGTAATTGTCATTGTATAGCTCACTCAGAAACTCATGCACAAATGTCTTACAAAGGGGGCCATCAGTCAGGCGGGCGGTGGTGGCCCATGCCTTTAGTTCCAGAGCTTGTGGATCTCTGAGTTCCAGGACAGCCAGAGCTACACAGAGAAGCCCTGTCCTGAAAAACCAAAGGGAAAAGAGGGTAGCATCACATACCCTGCGTGAACTTCATAGGGTGGAGGGACGAATTCATCTCCAGCCCAGGACTCTAGAGGTGTTCATGCTAACTCTGGGGACATTTACTGTTCTGAGTTAGGATGGCCAAGTCAGGGTTCAATGTTGGAAAGACTTTATGATTGTGACATGTGACAGTTGTCAAGTCATTTATGGTATCAAAACCAAAATTTGTCTAGAATTTGAAAATCAAAACCCAACCAGCTTTCAAACTTAGCATTTTTATTGGATTTAACCTATCTATCTATCTATCTATCTATCTATCTATCTATCTATCTATCTATCATCTATCTATCTATCTTTCTATCTCTATTTACCTATTTATCTATTTGACTTTTAAAGATTTATTTTATTATTTATTTGTGTGCACACGTGCACGCACAAAGCTTGAGGAAGCCAGAAGAGGCTTCTGATTCCCCAGAACTGGAGTTACCAGTAGTTGTAAAGAACCATGTGGATGCTGGGACCCAAACCCAGGTTCTCTGGAAGAGAAGACAGTGCTCTTAATCTCTGAGCCATCTCTCCAGTCTGAATCTGGAGCTCACTGATGGACGAGGAGCCTGGAATCCTCCTGTCTCTACCTCCCGGTTCCGAGATGGCAGGTACTGGTGCCACCATGCCTTTTTTTTTCTGGTAATCTTGACTCAGCCCTCAGGCTTGAGTGCTTTACCTGTGAGCCGCCTCCCGAGCCTTTAGACATCTATTTAAGGGAGTTACGTAAGTGTCTTCAAGGTGGAGCCAATTAATCAACACAACAGTGCCCAGAAGAGACTGAAATTAAGGAAAGTTCAAACCGAGTTCAAATCAAGCAAACAAGTCCAAATGAAAGCGAACAGTTTTACACATTTTGGTTAACATCCCTCTGGACAACAACAATAAAATATGTAGCCTCACTTTTTAGTTTAAGAATTTGAAAACATAGCTTAAGATTTCCAAGAAGATATTCGATAGTTTTGTGTATCTGGGACTTCATTTCCATCAACACTGGTGTGTTCACCTGGCCGTTTTCAGAGGATTCTCTACAGCGGCTGTCTGACATTCAGCTGGAGGAAAGGTTTGATTGTATCTCTTGCCTCGGCTTGTGCGTAGGTCTGCATTAGTTACTGGTCTCATCGTCGCAACGAAACGTCTGACCAAAGTGACTTACGGGAGAGAGGGTCCGTTCCAACTTACAGTTTGAGGGTGCAGGCCACCGCAGTAGGGCAATACGACAACAGGAGCCGGGGGCAGCTGGTCCATTGTGGGCAGTCGGGACCAGAGATGAGGGATGGCACTTAGCTTCCTTTCTCTCTCAGTCCAGGACCCCGATCCGCAGACCGGGGCCACCCACATTCAGGGTGGCTCTTCCCACCTCTAAAGTTAACCTAAACTAGACACCACTCCAGAGTCTGGGAGTTACCTAAGGTAGATCATCCTTCCCAGGAATGCTTAGAATGCTGGTGGCCGAGGCGAGCGTAGATCTTGTCAAGTGTACACTCGGCATTAGCCATCACGGTTCCTATCTCCCTCGCACAAACATCCCCCACTTACCCATCATGCCTTTCGCACGCCATCACTTGTTGGCACCGATTATGTTTGTGAGCCACTATTTTCAGGAATGAACTTGGGCATGGCGGAGCGTGCTTACTACGGTAACAGTTTTGGGGAGGCAGAGACAGGCAGACCACTGGGGCTTTCTGGGTGTCCAGCTTAGACTACCTGGAGAGTACCAGGCCAGTGAGAAATTTTGTCTCAAAAATAAAAAAAGTAAAATCAAAATAAGAAAATAAAAGAAGCATGGGGTCTGAGACATGACACCTGTGACTGTTAGCATATGTCTACTCACAGGCACGTGCGTGTACATGTGTGAGCATGCATACACATACACAGACACACACAAGTAAATCACACAAAAAGTAAACAGAGGATATGGCGAGAACTTACAGCTGTAGCTTCTCCCTTTGGAGTACGGACTGAAGCAGTAACCACAGAGTCAAACACCCCACTAGGTTTTTTTTATGTTGCCCTTTTTACTTTTATAATAAACATGTATTTTTTTAAAAAATCAGTGAAATTTTATTTCTTCTATATGTCCATTTTCTTTACTGATGAGCACAAACAAAGGCTGTTGACACATCCTTCGATCGGATATTTTGTTCCTACGTAAGAATTTCCCAACTATTGTCCAGAGTGGCTATGCTACACTGTTGTTATTTCAAGACAGGGTCTCACAGTGTAGCACTGACTGGACTGGAGCTTGCTATGTAGATCAGGCTGGCCCCAGAATTCATAGGGATCCACCAGCCTTTGCCTTTCAAAAGCTTAGATTAAAGGTGCGTGCCACCACACCCAGCTACACTGTTTTGTTTTGTTTTTTTTTAATTCCCGTCAGTAATATGTGAGAAATCCAAATTTTCTGCCCCTTATCAGCTGTTGAGGTTTTTGCTGTTTTCAAGCCCAACCGGTTCAGATTGGTGTGTGGTGACATTCCACCATACAGATAAACCCCAGGGTGTGTTCAGTGGGTGCCTGGCCGGTCTCCAGGTGTGGGCTCATGTGAATAGCTTCATGGTGAACGCTGTGCGTGGTCGCTGTTAGAACAGCTGCTCTCAGTTCTTCGCAGGTGGATCTGTTAACTCAAGTGGTGATTCCCAGATCAACTCCCTGAGAACATGAAACGGCCCTCCTCACAAGGTGGGAGGAGAGAACCAACTTTCTGAAAGCTGTCCATGGTATGCATGGGCTGGCGTGGCACACACACACACACACACACACACACACACACACACACACACACTAACTGTCCTGGCATGCATGGGCTGGCGTGGCGCGTGCACACACACACACACACACACACACACAATAACTGTCCTGGTATGCATGGGCTGGCGTGGCGCGCGCACACACACACACACACACACACACACACACACACTAACTGTCCTGGCATGCATGGGCTGGCGTGGCACCTGTGTGTGCACACACAAGTAATATGAGTGGGCTGGAGTTGCACACACACACACACACACACACACACACACACACACACAATAACTGTCCTGGCATGCATGGGCTGGCGTGGCGCGCGCACACACACACACACACACACACACAATAACTGTCCTGGCATGCATGGGCTGGTGTGGCACCTGTGTGTGCACACACAAGTAATATGAGTGGGCTGGAGTTGCACACACACACACACACACACAGAGAAATAACATATGTGGCATGTGTAGGCTGGCTGGCACACATAAATAAGGAACAGTTTAAAAGTTTTCATTTTCATTTTAACACTTTTTCAGTGTGTTTCAGAGTCCAGGGTTCCTGGTTTACTTCTGTGTAGCTAGCTAGCTCTGGGACCATCTTCCTTTCTCAGATGAGTTAAGGACAAACGGGGAGCTTCCTGTAGGCGCTGAGATGGCAAGAGACTCTGACAAAGACTGGAGAGGGACAGCTGCCTGGGAGGGGAGCCAAGACTGACTAAGCTGCTGACAGTGGCAATGGGCCGTCATTGTGAAGCCAATCCCAGGGAGAATGGATTCAGGAAGACCTGAGGCCTTTACAAAGGAGGCATTAGAGGGGACCGGGAAGCCCTAAGAGGAAATGGAAATCAATATTTGTTGTTTTTGAACTGAACAGGCCAGAAGCCACAGAACACCAAGACACAGGACTGAGTAAGCAGAAGTCATCAGGAAGGTGGGGGTTGGGGGGGACAAAGAGTAATTCAATTGGAGAAGCTAATTGCTAAGTTTTAAAAAGCAAGCTAGCTCAGGAAGTGCCTGAACAAATCCAGTGATTGTCGAAGATGGATGGAAGCACAGACAGCCTGGGGGCACAGAAACTGCTTCTGGAGGAACACTTGGGCAAATAAATACCCTTTGTCCTGCTTTCTTCAGAGATACTCTACAGCCCTGGCTGCTCTGGAGCTCACAGTGCATCTCCAGGAGAACTTTGAACTCAAAGCAATGCTCCTGTTTTAATTTCCTAAGTGCTGGGATGACAGGTGTGAGTCCCTTGACTCAGATTTGTAAATGTCGTTTGTGAGCAGCAAGCTGTGCGCGAGGGGGGCAGACTTGACTGGAGAGAGGAGAGGCGGCCTAGGCGGGAATCCTGGAGCTCAGAGGCTGCGTGGGGAACCAGGAAGACATGCCAACGGGCAGAGACAAATGGAGCTCTGGGCTGGGAGTGAAGACCTTTGACTTCTGGGAAGGGGCTTTGCTATTACATCAGACACAAGCCCTTTGGGCAGAGCGGGGCAGGCATCTCCATCTCAGCTGAGCAAAGCTCTGTTGCGTAAGGACTTCCTGAGAGATGTGGAGTGGCAGCTATGGCTGCGCTCCTTTGTAGCACAAATGTTAAAAACCCAGAGACAGATATTGGGGCCCAACCTGGAGATCAGAAAAGCAAAAGCAGCCAAGCCGCTAGACAGCTCTTACCTCTTTGAAATCTTCAGACTGAAAGAGAGCCAGTTCCTGTCTCATCCTGCCTTATATTCCTCTCTAGTGCAGGATTAAAGGCGTGCACCACCACCGCCCAGTCTCTATGGTTAACTAGTGTGGCTGCTGGGATTAAAGGTGTGCGCCCCCACTGCCTGGACCTTCAGGCAAGCTTTATTTATTAAAATACAAATGAAATATCACTACATTCGTCAGCTGACACTGATGACTGTTCCCTGTGCTTCTAGAATAGCCATAATGAAGAGAGCTCACACTCTGCCCGAGCCTCTCACCTAAACCATCAACAACCCCGTGAAGGGGTTAAATAATTGGATAAGGCCAGGATGGGGGCAGCATGCATGGAATGGAGTTCCAGATGCAACATCTAAAGTAGGTGCCAAAAATCCTCAGGAATTAAGACAATTAAGGAATACAACACCTTTGTAAAAAACAATCAAAGTTAAGGCAGAAAATCAACCTATGATGAGCAAATTGCCAAATTAATGAAGACAGGATCAACAAGATCCTTAAAAACAGATTTTAAGTAGCGGAGCTGGGACCCAAACCTACGCAGCCTGTATGTAGGAAGCACACCGCTCTCACTACTCCGTAGCTACATTCAAAACTGAGCACCCGGCTACATCTGCTATTCCTCCACCCTGGATGTCACTTGGTGAGGGTCCAGCACGTAGGAGGCCTGCAGCTCAGGACTGTGAAGGAGCCCATAGGAAGGCCACAGCTAATGGTTGTCAATGCTCCTCGCTCCCCAGAGGCATGCATGGTCACACAACTGGTACTTGCTCAGGAATTGAGGCCAAGGGTTTTGTCTGAGGAAGAGACATGACACATGCCCTGTATTATTCCTGGAGAGCAATGAACATGTCAGCAGGCTTTGAAGAAGCTTGGTGTTCTGTGGGGTCTGGAGAATGAGGTATGCTGGCCACCACCCTTTTGGTTTTGAGTGGATGAATTTATTAAGTTTATAATAAGCAAAGGAAAAGAATAAACAATGAGTAACCGATATCAAGAAGCAGCAGATAGAGGGTAAAATATCATCGAATCGGAAGCTCCCAGCATCCAGCAGAGGTGGCTGCAGCGGTCCAGTCGAGACAGCAGACAGAAAGCAGGACCAGCAAATCAAGGGCTTATAGACCTAGCAGACATGGACTAGAGAGGCTGAGGCAGTGAGCTTGAAGGTTTTGATAGGGGGTCATCTCCACTCTCTTTATGGCTGAGCTTCCCATAGCTGAACTTTCTGCTGTTCCAATTGCAGGCAGTTTTACACCAAGGAGTAAATAGTAATATGATCTGTTGGAAACTCTTCAAGGGAGCAGTGTGCTGATCTCCCTGTCACAGCCCATCCCTAGGCTGAGGAGGACAATGAGATAACCTGGGCCTCAAGCGGAGGAGGCATTCCCACCTCCAGAGTCAGTGCCTCAGAGAACTTAAACAACACCTAAAAACGTACCAATATTATGAACGTCACTCCTGGTCTCTCCAAACCTTGGCTATAGTTTGATTGCTGTTGTGTCCTTATTGGAAGGCAGGGTCTGTGAGATGTAGGTGGTTATGTCATTAAGAGTGATTAAAAGTTTCTTTTCAAGGGCTTTCAAAGAATGTGTGGGTTGCAGTGAAGGTGACTATAACAAAGGAAGCCTGAATGGTGTGTGTGTCTCTCCCACTGTGTGTGTCTCCCACTGTGTGTGTCTCCCACTGTGTGTGTCTCCCCCACTGTGTGTGTCTCCCACTGTGTGTGTCTCCCACTGTGTGTCTCCCCCACTGTGTGTGTCTCCCACTGTGTGTCTCCCACTGTGTGTGTCTCCCACTGTGTGTGTCTCCCACTGTGTGTGTCTCCCACTGTGTGTGTCTCCCCCACTGTGTGTGTCTCCCCCACTGTGTGTGTCTCCTCCACTGTGTGTCTCCTCCACTGTGTGTGTCTCCTCCACTGTGTGTCTCCTCCACTGTGTGTGTCTCCCACTGTGTGTGTCTCCCACTGTGTGTGTCTCCCACTGTGTGTGTCTCCCACTGTGTGTGTCTCCCCCTGTGTGTGTCTCCCACTGTGTGTGTCTCCCACTGTGTGTGTCTCCCACTGTGTGTGTCTCCCCCACTGTGTGTGTCTCCTCCACTGTGTGTCTCCTCCACTGTGTGTGTCTCCCACTGTGTGTGTCTCCCACTGTGTGTGTCTCCCCCACTGTGTGTGTCTCCTCCACTGTGTGTGTCTCCTCCACTGTGTGTGTCTCCCACTGTGTGTGTCTCCCACTGTGTGTGTCTCCCCCACTGTGTGTGTCTCCCCCACTGTGTGTGTCTCCTCCACTGTGTGTCTCCTCCACTGTGTGTGTCTCCTCCACTGTGTGTCTCCCACTGTGTGTGTCTCCCACTGTGTGTGTCTCCTCCACTGTGTGTGTCTCCTCCACTGTGTGTGTCTCCCACTGTGTGTGTCTCCTCCACTGTGTGTCTCCTCCACTGTGTGTGTCTCCTCCACTGTGTGTGTCTCCCACTGTGTGTGTCTCCTCCACTGTGTGTGTCTCCCACTGTGTGTGTCTCCTCCACTGTGTGTGTCTCCCACTGTGTGTGTCTCCTCCACTGTGTGTCTCCTCCACTGTGTGTGTCTCCTCCACTGTGTGTCTCCCACTGTGTGTGTCTCCCACTGTGTGTGTCTCCTCCACTGTGTGTCTCCTCCACTGTGTGTGTCTCCTCCACTGTGTGTCTCCCACTGTGTGTGTCTCCCACTGTGTGTGTCTCCTCCACTGTGTGTCTCCTCCACTGTGTGTGTCTCCTCCACTGTGTGTCTCCCACTGTGTGTGTCTCCCACTGTGTGTGTCTCCTCCACTGTGTGTCTCCTCCACTGTGTGTGTCTCCTCCACTGTGTGTCTCCCACTGTGTGTGTCTCCCACTGTGTGTGTCTCCTCCACTGTGTGTCTCCTCCACTGTGTGTGTCTCCCACTGTGTGTGTCTCCCACTGTGTGTGTCTCCCACTGTGTGTGTCTCCCCCACTGTGTGTCTCCCACTGTGTGTGTCTCCCACTGTGTGTGTCTCCCCCACTGTGTGTCTCCCACTGTGTGTGTCTCCCCCACTGTGTGTCTCCCACTGTGTGTGTCTCCCACTGTGTGTGTCTCCCACTGTGTGTCTCCCACTGTGTGTGTCTCCCACTGTGTGTGTCTCCTCCACTGTGTGTCTCCTCCACTGTGTGTGTCTCCCACTGTGTGTGTCTCCCACTGTGTGTGTCTCCCCCACTGTGTGTGTCTCCCCCACTGTGTGTGTCTCCCACTGTGTGTGTCTCCCACTGTGTGTGTCTCCTCCACTGTGTGTGTCTCCTCCACTGTGTGTGTCTCCTCCACTGTGTGTCTCCCCCACTGTGTGTGTCTCCCACTGTGTGTGTCTCCCCCACTGTGTGTGTCTCCCCCACTGTGTGTCTCCCCCACTGTATGTGTCTCCCACTGTGTGTGTCTCTCCCACTGTGTGTGTCTCCCACTGTGTGTGTCTCCCACTGTGTGTGTCTCCCCCACTGTGTGTCTCCCACTGTGTGTGTCTCCCACTGTGTGTCTCCCACTGTGTGTGTCTCCCACTGTGTGTGTCTCCCACTGTGTGTGTCTCCCACTGTGTGTGTCTCCTCCACTGTGTGTCTCCCCCACTGTGTGTGTCTCCCACTGTGTGTCTCCCCCACTGTGTGTGTCTCCCACTGTGTGTGTCTCCTCCACTGTGTGTGTCTCCTCCACTGTGTGTGTCTCCTCCACTGTGTGTGTCTCCCACTGTGTGTGTCTCCCACTGTGTGTGTCTCCCACTGTGTGTGTCTCCCCCACTGTGTGTGTCTCCCACTGTGTGTGTCTCCCACTGTGTGTGTCTCCTCCACTGTGTGTGTCTCCCACTGTGTGTGTCTCCCACTGTGTGTGTCTCCCACTGTGTGTGTCTCCCCCACTGTGTGTGTCTCCCACTGTGTGTGTCTCCCACTGTGTGTGTCTCCCCCACTGTGTGTGTCTCCCACTGTGTGTGTCTCCTCCACTGTGTGTGTCTCCCACTGTGTGTATCTCCCACTGTGTGTGTCTCCCACTGTGTGTGTCTCCCCCACTGTGTGTGTCTCCTCCACTGTGTGTCTCCTCCACTGTGTGTGTCTCCTCCACTGTGTGTCTCCTCCACTGTGTGTGTCTCCCACTGTGTGTGTCTCCCACTGTGTGTGTCTCCTACACTGTGTGTATCTCCCACTGTGTGTGTCTCCCACTGTGTGTGTCTCCCCCACTGTGTGTGTCTCCCCCACTGTGTGTCTCCCACTGTGTGTGTCTCCCCCACTGTGTGTGTCTCCCACTGTGTGTGTCTCCCACTGTGTGTGTCTCCCACTGTGTGTGTCTCCCCCACTGTGTGTGTCTCCTCCACTGTGTGTCTCCTCCACTGTGTGTGTCTCCTCCACTGTGTGTGTCTCCCACTGTGTGTGTCTCCCACTGTGTGTGTCTCCCCCACTGTGTGTGTCTCCCCCACTGTGTGTGTCTCCTCCACTGTGTGTCTCCTCCACTGTGTGTGTCTCCTCCACTGTGTGTCTCCCACTGTGTGTGTCTCCCACTGTGTGTGTCTCCTCCACTGTGTGTCTCCTCCACTGTGTGTGTCTCCTCCACTGTGTGTGTCTCCCACTGTGTGTGTCTCCCACTGTGTGTGTCTCCCACTGTGTGTGTCTCCCCCACTGTGTGTGTCTCCCCCACTGTGTGTCTCCCACTGTGTGTGTCTCCCCCACTGTGTGTCTCCCACTGTGTGTGTCTCCCACTGTGTGTGTCTCCTCCACTGTGTGTCTCCCCCACTGTGTGTGTCTCCCACTGTGTGTGTCTCCCCCACTGTGTGTGTCTCCCCCACTGTGTGTGTCTCCCACTGTGTGTGTCTCCCACTGTGTGTGTCTCCTCCACTGTGTGTGTCTCCTCCACTGTGTGTGTCTCCTCCACTGTGTGTCTCCCCCACTGTGTGTGTCTCCCACTGTGTGTGTCTCCCCCACTGTGTGTCTCCCCCACTGTATGTGTCTCCCACTGTGTGTGTCTCTCCCACTGTGTGTGTCTCCCACTGTGTGTGTCTCCCACTGTGTGTGTCTCCCACTGTGTGTGTCTCCCCCACTGTGTGTGTCTCCCCCTGTGTGTGTCTCTCCCACTGTGTGTGTCTCCCACTGTGTGTCTCCCACTGTGTGTGTCTCCCCCACTGTGTGTCTCCCACTGTGTGTCTCCCACTGTGTGTCTCCCACTGTGTGTCTCCCACTGTGTGTGTCTCCCACTGTGTGTGTCTCCCACTGTGTGTCTCCCACTGTGTGTGTCTCCCACTGTGTGTGTCTCCTCCACTGTGTGTCTCCCCCACTGTGTGTGTCTCCCACTGTGTGTCTCCCCCACTGTGTGTGTCTCCCACTGTGTGTGTCTCCTCCACTGTGTGTGTCTCCTCCACTGTGTGTGTCTCCTCCACTGTGTGTGTCTCCCACTGTGTGTGTCTCCCACTGTGTGTCTCCCCCACTGTGTGTGTCTCCCACTGTGTGTGTCTCCTCCACTGTGTGTGTCTCCTCCACTGTGTGTGTCTCCTCCACTGTGTGTGTCTCCCACTGTGTGTCTCCCCCACTGTGTGTGTCTCCTACACTGTGTGTATCTCCCACTGTGTGTGTCTCCCACTGTGTGTGTCTCCCACTGTGTGTGTCTCCCCCACTGTGTGTGTCTCCCACTGTGTGTGTCTCCCCCACTGTGTGTGTCTCCCACTGTGTGTGTCTCCCCCACTGTGTGTGTCTCCCACTGTGTGTATCTCCCACTGTGTGTGTCTCCCACTGTGTGTGTCTCCCACTGTGTGTGTCTCCCCCACTGTGTGTGTCTCCCCCACTGTGTGTGTCTCCCCCACTGTGTGTGTCTCCCCCACTGTGTGTCTCCCACTGTGTGTCTCCCCCACTGTGTCTCTTCCACGTGTCTGTCTCTCCCGTGTGTGTTTCTCTCCCATATGTGCCTTCACCAGATGCAGCCACCTGACCCTGGACTTCCCAGTCTCCAGAAAATCCTGAGTTCCAATAACTAACTGCTTTCTTTTTTTTAAGTGGCTCCGTTCCAGGTATTTTGCTATAGCAACAGAAAAAAACAAAAACAAGGGCCACAGGAACCCCGAGGAAAGAGGAAAGGCTTCAGTCTTGAAATACTGTAACGAATATGGGGAGGGGTGACATTTGGGCTGGCGTTTCTCCAGGTAGGATGGGAAATGACCTGGCCAGCAGAAGGGAGAATCCCGAATTCTCACGCGTGGTTTTGAGACAGTGTCTCCGCATGAATTGGAGGCTGGCCTTGAACTTGAGGTTTTCCTGCCTTTGCCTCTGAGTTTGCAGATGGGTGCCATCACACCTTGTATAATGTTCAGTTTCTAAAAATCTAAAAAGAGTGTGGTGTACATGTTTAGTTAACTTGATCAACAAAATAAATTGAGGAAAAAGGGGGGGGCGGCTATGCGAGTTATTTTTGTTAACCTGGTACAAACTAATGTCACCTGGGGCAAGAAGCCTCAGTTGAAGAAGTGTTTCCACTAAATTGGCCTGTGGGCATGTCGTGGGACATTTTCTTTAAAGTCCCCCCCCCCTTTATGTTTTACTTTACATGTATGGGTGTTTTGCCTGCATGCATGTCTGTGTATCACATGGGCTTCTGGTGCCTGCAGAGGTCAGAAGAAAGTGTCGGATCCCTGGGACTGGAATTACAGAGAGAGGGTGATGAGCAGTCATGTGGGTGCTGGGACTAGAACCTGTGTCCTTTAGAAAAGCTGTCAGTGCTCCTAACCTGAGAGCCAGCTCTCCAGTTCCCTGGGCATTTCTTGATTTCTGGTTGATGTGGGAAGACCCACCCACTGTGGGAGGTGCCACCTGGGGCCGATGCTCCTGGGTTATATAAGACAAGACGCTGAGCAAGCCATCAAGAGCAAATATGTCAGGAGCATTCTTCCAAAGCTTCAAGTCCCTGCCAAAAACCTGTTTGCTTTTTGTTCAGATGGTCTATCACAGAAACAGAAATAAGGGCAGTGTGTGGCACCCACACAGAAGGAACAAACTGGGGACAGTTGAGAGCAGCTACCCTAAGAGGTGGGCAATGTCGAGAACATTCTAGTTTCAATATCAAAGTTCAAAAGGAAACTGCAGAGCTTTAGAGAGGAGAGAGCCCAGTGTCTGCTCTGTAGGGCTTAGTCTAGACTGGTGAGTTCTGTCCCTCCATCTGTGCAAAGAGATTACATGAGCGCTCCTAGGTATGGCTAAACGGGAGGCTTTTATTGTAGCCAGAGGCATCTGGATGAGTCCAGAGCATAGACAGAAAGTAGTAGACTAGCTGTGGCCAGCAGACTGGGGGGGGGGGGAGAAGTGATTGATAAAAAGGTGATGACCAAGATAAAAGAGTCAGAGAAGGCATGGGGAGAGGACGGAGAGAGGACAACAGAAACAACGGAAATAGCTGGGTTGGAAGAAGACTGAGAAGCTAAGGAGGGAAGCCCATGATCTGGAGAAGTTCAGGGTGAGGGGCAGGTGAGAGGAGCCAGGATGCCAGCATGGACTCTGAAATGTGTAACAGGAACTTGTGATACCTGGAGGGAGTGTGGTGGAGAACCTTGAGTCAGACCGGCAGGCATGGTGAAAGCAAGGAAGGAAGCTGACCCGAGCTATAGTCTGGAGGGACGTACAGTTAAAGGCGCCTATTTCACCATAATCGTCATCATCATCATCACCATCATCATCATCTTTTTGATAGGCTTTCACAAAGAATGAAGGCTGGGCTGGTGTCGTGGCTATTTTGGTTGTCAACTTGATCACAGCTGAAATGAACTAAAAGCCCCCAAATGGCTGGGCACACCTGTGCAAGATTTTTGCTTAATTCAATCATTTGAAGTGGGAAGATAAACACTCCTAATCAAAATCTTAGAGACAGGAAGACACGTGTCTTAAATTTAGATTTTCTTTAAATGATTTTTATTTTTGATTATTTATTTTATTGGTGTTTTGCTTGCGTGTACTTCTGTATGAGAGTGTCGGATTCCTTGGAACTAAAGTTACAGACAGTTGTGGGCTGCCATGTAGGTGCTGGGAATTGAACCCAGGTCATCTGGAAGAGTAGCCAGTGCTCTTATCCACTGACCCACCACTCCAGCTCTCATCTAGAACTTTTCGAGGTGGGAATACCCACCTGTAATCTGGACCGCATCTTCTGCTGGACACCTATTTAAAGGACATGGAAGAAGGAAGCCTCGTTCTTTGCCTGCTTGCTCTTGCCCTCCTTAGCCTACACAGACTTTAGAGCCTGCTTATTTGGGATTCCAGTGTATACTGAAGACCAGCTGAGACATCAGCCTCATGGCCTAAACATCTGCTGGATTCTTAGACTTTCTGTTCATAGGCAGTCATTGTTGGACTAGCTAGAACGCAACTTCTAAATCATCCTAATAAATCATATACATATATGTGTACACACACATACACACACATATTCAGGCTATAAGATCTCTTACTCTAGAGACTCCCGACTAGCACAGATTTGGGTATCAGAAGTGGTTCTAGAACAACAGAAGCGTAAGAATGGATCTTTTAAGCTTCTGGAACAGGTTTTCCTACTTGCCAACAGCTACAGTGGCTGAACCTTAGGGTTGGAGATGCTGCTGCTCAGTTGGATGAATTAAATACAATGAGTTTAATTGGACCCCAGGGTAACAGGGGCCAGGTGGCAACATGGAATTGCCAAAGGCAAGGTGATCGTAGTTATCGTAATAAGAAGTATAACAACAATGGCCTGACCGACATGGCTGAACAAAGTGAGTTTTATGGCGGCATGGCTCATAGGGACCTCTGGACCTGGCTAATCAGCTGTGGTGCTTCCAGGCATGAAACAGACAAGAAGCCTCCTGAACTTCTCTCTCATCTGTATGAGCAGGAAAAATTTCAAACAAATGAAAGAAACTGGATCACAGCAAAAGGGAACCTCAGCCTGTGAATCTGTTTCCAGACTTGAGGCAGTTTGCAGACCCAGAAATTCCTTGAATGAAGGGATGGCCAGGTTCCCCTGAGAAGGACCTTGATAATATACATAAGAGTTTTACTGTTAGCCTTTCTCCAGTCCTTCCCAGAAGGAGCTACAGCCTTTTACAGAGGTAACTGTACACGGAGGGAAAGAAAACAGACTTTCCAGGGTCTGTTGGATATTGGTTCTGAATTGATGTTGATTCTGGGAGATCCCAAGAAACATTGTGGCCATCCAGTTAAAGTGGAGCTTTGAAATCTGACTCACATTAGGTCCATTGGGTACCAAACTCATCCTATGGTTATATCCCCCGTCCTAGGATGTGTAACTGGGATAGGCAGACTTAGGAGTTGGCAAATTCTCATATTGGTTCCCTGGCCTGTGGAGTGAGGGTTATTACAGTTGGAAAGACTAACTGGAACCCTTTAGAGTTGTCTCTACCAGGGAAAATAGTGAGTCATAAACAGATCACATCCCTGGAGAAACTGCAGAAATTAGTGCCACCACCAAGGACTTGAAAGATGCAGGGGTGGTGGTTCCCACAGCATCTCCCTTCGGCTCTCCTGTCTGGCCAGTGCAGAGGACAGATGACAGGTGACTATGGAAAACTCAATCAGGTAGTGCCTCGGACTGCAGCTGCGGCACCAGATGGGATATCCTTATTCGGGCAGACTAACACACCTCCTGGTTCATGGTTTACAGCTACTGCTCTAGCCATGTCCTTTTCTCAGTACCTGTCCATAAGGACCACCAGAAGCAATTTGCTTTTTATTGACAAGGCCAGCAGTATAATTTTACAGATGAGTTTTCGGGATTTTTTGGTTTTGGTTTGATTTTTGAGACGAGGTTTCTCTGTGTACCCTTGGCTGTCCCGTAAACTATGTAGACCAGGCTGGCCTGGAACTCACAGCGATCTACTTGATTCTGCCTCCCAACTGCTGGGATTAAAGGTGTGCATCACCACTGCCTGGCTATACATTTACAGTTTCACGTTTTCACCTTACGGATATACTAACTCTCCAGCCTTGTGTCACAGCTTAGAAGGGATCTTGATAACCTGTCTCTTCCACACAGCATCACGCTGGTGCACTGTACTGATAACATTATGCTGAATGGACCAACTGAGCAGAGGAAGCAACGCTTTGGACTCACTGGTAACACATACACATACCGGAAGACGGGAAATAAATCCAACCAAAATTCCAGGACCTTCTACCTCAGTGAAATTCTTGAGAATCCGGTGGTGTGGGCTATGTACAGATATTTCTTCTAAGGTGAAGAGTAAGTTATTGCCCCCTGGCCCCTCCCATCACCAAGAAAGAAGCACAACGAAGTTTAGCGGGCTTGTTTGGTTTCTGGAGACAGCACATTCCTCACCTAGGTCTGCTACTCTAGCCATACACCAAGTGACTCAGACAGCTACTAGCTGTGTGTGGGGCCTGGAGCGGGAAAAGGCTCTTCAACAGGTCCAGGCTGCTGGGCAGACTGTTCTACCACTTGGACCATGTGGTCCAGCAGACCCCAATGGTACTTGAGGTGTCAGTGACAGATGGGGTCGGTGTTTGGAGCCTTTGGTAGGCCCCTGTTGGCAAATCACAGAAGAGACCTTGGGGATTTTGAAGCAAATCTCTACTAATATCTGCAGATAACTATTGTCCCTTTGAAAGGCAGCTCTTGGCCTGCGATTGGGCCTTTATGGAACCTGAACTTTGGGTCAATGGGACACCAAGTTACCATGTGACCTGAGTTGCCCATTATGAGCTAGGTGGTATCTGACCCACCAAGCCATAGAGTAGGATGTATCACAGCAATCCACTATCAAATGGAAGTGGTTTATCTGTGATGGCGCCTGAGCAGGTCCTGAAGATACAAGCAAGTTCCATGAAGAGGTTGCCCAAATGTCTAACGTTTCTATGCCATCTGCTGCCAAGCATGCACTTACAGCCTTCTGGGGTATGTTCTCTGATTGGTTGGCTGAGGAAGAGGATACTAGGGCCTGGTTTATGGACGGTTTTGCACGTTATGCAGGCACCACACAGAAGCGGACAACTGCAGCATTGAAATCCCTTTCTGCAACAACTTTGAAAGGCACCACCGATGGGGACCCTCCATAGTGGGCAGAGCTTCGGGCAGTGCACATGGTATTACAGTCTGTTGAGAAGGAGAAATGGCCAGATGTATAATCGTTCACTGATTCATGGGCTGTAGCCAATGAATTAGCTGGATGACCAGGGACTTGGAAAGAGCATGGTTGGGAAATTGGAGGAAAGACACCTGGGGAAGGAGTGTGTGAATGGATCTTTCAAAAAAGACAAAGGATGTAAAGGCACCGTGTCCCGTGTGAATGTTTATCAACAGGTGACTTCAGCTGGAGGGGTTCAATAGTCAAGTGGACAGGATGACCCGTTCTGTAGACAGTCAGCCTCTTTCCCCAGCCATCCCTGTCATTCCCCAGCGGACTCGTGAACAAAGCGGCCATGGTAACAGGGCTGAGGGTCATGAATGGGTTTGACAACATGGACTTCCACTCACCAAGGTGACCGAGTTACAGCTGCTGCTGAGTGCCAGGTCTGCCAACAGCAGAGACCAACACTGAGCCCCAGATACAGCATCACTTTCTAGGGTGACCAGTCAGTGGCTTGATGACAGGTTGACTATGCTGGGCCACTTCCTCTGTGGAAAGGACAGTGCTTTGTCCTTACTGGAGTAGACACTCATTCTGGTTATGCATTTGCCTTTCCTGCATGTAATGCTTCTGCCAAAACCACCATCCGTGGGCTTACAGAATGCCTGGTCCGCTGACATGATATTCCACACAGCATTGCTTCTGACGAAGAAACTCACTTCACTGCCAGAGAACTGCGACAGGGGGCCACGATCTTGGAATCCGCTAATCTTACCATGTTCCCCACCATCCTGAAGCAGCTAGCCTGACAGAAAGGAGGGATGGCCTTTTGAAGGCATAGTTACAGTGCCAGTTAGGGCCAGCAGCCTGGAGGGCTGGGGCAGGGCTCTCCAGCAGGCAGTATGTGCTTTGAATCAGTGTCCAATAAATGGTGTGGATTCTCCCAAAGCCAGGATCCATGGGTCCAGGAAGGGTGGAAAAGGAAGAGTTCCTCTTACCCACTGCTAGTGACCCACTAGGAAAATTTTTGCTTTCTGTTCTTACAACCTTAAGTTCTGCTGGCCTAGAAGTTTTGATTCCAGATAGCGAAAGCTTCTGCCTGGATCCACAACAAATACCCCATTGAACTGCAAGCTCATACTCCCCACTGGTCACTTTGGGCTTCTGATGTCCTTATGCCAACAGGCTAAGAAAGAATAGCAGTGTTAGGAGGGATGATTGATCCTGGTTACCGTGGGGAAATTGGATTGCCTTTCCATAATAGGGGCAAGGAAGATTATGTCTGAGTGCAGGAGATTCTTTAGGGCATTTCTTGGTGCTACCTTGTCCTGTGGTTAAAGTCAATGGGAAACACAACAATCTAATCTAGGCAGGATGACAAAGGACACAGACACTTCAGGGATGAAGGTATGGGTCACTCCTGCAGGAAAAGAGCCAAGATCTGCTAAGGCGCTTGCTGAGGGTGGAGGAAATTCAGAACGGGTAGTAGAGGAAGGAGTTATAAATACCAGCCAAGGCCACGTGACCAGTTGCAAAACCAAGCATTATAATTGACGTATCCTTGTCTTATTTTATTAAGAAGGCATTTGCATAGATATTTGTTTTCTTTTTTCAGTTCATCATGTGATGTAACATCAATTAAAAGAATATCAATTATTATCATATTTAAGTTATGGATATGCTAAAAGAATATACTTCAAGGGACATTGCCACCCTTGAAGGACATTCTTTTAATATCCCAAACTTAAATTTATAATGTGTTTGCAGTTGTACAAGGGATAGTTATATCATGTTTGGTGTAGTTTTTATATAACGTAAGGCTTTATTAATTCTTTGGGAATTTCACATCATGTACCTCAATCCTGCTCACCTCCTAGTCCCTCCATATCTTCCTCTCACCCCTGTAGCATAGCCCCCAAAAGAAAATTTCCCCCCAAATCAATTAAAAACAAAGCAAAACCACCTCGCTCCTCCGCCTTCCCAAAACCTCTTCATTTACCCTAGCGGCTCTGGTGCTGCAGTGTGTCTGTCATGCAGTACACTCTTTTATCCAATCGGCCCCCACACAAAACATTCAATGCAATGAGTCATTGGTCTGGTTCAAGGCCTCTGGCACACCATCATCACTGGATCCCCACCAAATCTCGGATATCCCACCGTTGCCCTGATTCCTGGAGTTATCATTCCACAGGACCAGCCCCTTCACACACTCCAGCAGACCATAGATGGGGTAGATGCCAGGTGGGCAAACCCAAGGCTCAGGCTGTGGGTCTGTGTGGGAGCTGAGCTGGTTGGTCTGAGCCACTGGGACGGCCACCCCCAGGCAAGGAGTACAGCCAGTTCTCCCATGACCACGGTGAGAGGTGGGGCTCTGTTGCACGAGTTTTAATTAGTCCTAATAATAAAAATCCAGAGCCAGATATTGGGGTAAATGCTGGGAGATCAGAGAAGCAAAGGAGCCAGGCAGTAGTGGCGCACGCCTTTTATCCCAGCACTCCGGAGGCAGAGGCAGAGGCAGAGGCAGAGGCAGAGGCAGAGGCAGAGGCAGAGGCAGAGGCAGAGGCAGAGGCAGGTGGATGTCTGTGAGTTCAAGGCCAACCTACTCTACAAGAGCTAGTTCCAGGACAGGCTCCAAAACCACAGAGAAACCCTGTCTCGAAAAACCGAAAAACCAAAAACCAAAACCCAAAACAGAGAAGCAAAGGAGCAAGCCACAGTCAACTCTCACCTTGCTAACTCATTGGTCAAAATAAGGACCAAGCTTCTATCAACTCTCACTTTATATTCCTCTCTCCACTCAGAAGTATCACCTTCTCTCTCTGTCTGTACAGACCTCCAGACCTCTATGGTTAACTAGTGGCTAGCTCTGCTCTCTGACTTTCAGGAAAGCTTTATTTGTTAGAGCACAAACAAAATATCACTACATTTCCTCTTTTTTGTCTAAAAGAAGATAAAAATTAAAAATATTGTAACTAATATAAGAAAAACTATATATGATATGTATATACAATAACTATATACAATATATACAGGCAATAAATACATCAACAATGTCTAGCCCATTTGCATTTGACCAATTCAGAGAAATACTTCATTATCTATCCTATCTTGATGAGTCAAAAAAAGCTGTATCTAATTCATTTTCTGTCCTAACGTGCCTTGACAAAACTATCTTTTTATGTCTCTCAACCTTATGCACTTTACACCTCTTTAGTGAATTTCTCTTCTGAATCTGGTAACAAGGAAAACTATAACCATAAAGTCTTCAACTCCATCAGAGACCTGAGAAGGAAATAATATTACCTGAGTAAGCAGGACATGCAATCAAGTGACTTCCAAAAAATGTGAGAAATGACAGAAACAGCTGGCTGCCTGGACAGTCACCCAAAGTTCCTCTGCAACGTTGGGGCAGCCATCTTCGGCCTGCAGGTATAGTATATCTGACAACCTTTCTGTAAAGTGGGATATTCTAAAGGGCTGTCCTAACTTGTTTTGCCGAAGTTCAGCAGTCCTTCCTTTTATGTCCTGCTTGTCGAATTTGGGCAGCATACTGTCTGTCAGCAGTTGAGGCAAGAGCACTTTCTTGTCCAGTGACTAACTTTTACTACAAGGAAATTAAACTCCACGTGAAGGTTCTTCAAAGCCCATCATCTTCTTTGACGTAGATTGGTGCTACCAGGAGCAGACATGTCTCATTGTTATATAAAAAAGAACCTCTATTATTATTAAAACTTCTTTTTTTTTTGGAATTTTCTAGACAGGATTTCTCCGTAGCTTTCTTTGGTTCCTGTCCTGGAACTAGCTCTTGTAAACCAGGCTGGCCTCGAACCCACAGAGATCCGCCTGCCTCTGCCTCCTGAGTGCTGGGATTAAAGGCGTGCGCCACCACCGCCCGGCTTATTAAAACTTCTTAAATGCCATATTCTGTCAATCTCTGAACGGTCTGAAGACAAACTGACTACCTAGAATATATCTCTGGCCTTGAAAACATACTTAACATGACTACAAGTTTGATTGTAATAGATAACTAATTATTAACCTGTATTTCCTTATTATCCTCAGTAGTTGGCAATAATAACATTCAAGGACTAGAAGTTTGCATTACATTGTTAAATGAGCTGTATAGGTACAATACCTTGAACAGGATTAGAGACATATGTATAGTATGTTTTAACAAAATGAATCTTAAATTTATATCAATATACAAAAATCCATATCAATGTAAAATATTTAAAATTAGAAGTTGCTTTTTAAAAAGTAGATGCAATAATCTACCCTTTTACCCTCTCATATCTATATCTCTCTTTTTTCTTTTCAAAACAGAACCCTGGATCTAATATCCTTCATTTAGTTCTTTTCCTGATCATTACCAATGATAACTTGTAACCAACCACCCTAAACAATGACAAATATCCATAACCCATTGAATGACCAAAACCAACCCACCCCACCTCATAGGAATATGGGCGTCATGGTCTTAAAACCAGTTCCTGCTGTTTGGGGGCAATGACATCTTTAGGGAATCCTGAAAAGAAAAATTTGGGTTAATTGTCAAGTCCTGGGAGAGGCAGCTGGTATCATTTGTTGTCCAGTCTGCATAATGGGAAAGTGCGGGGCTTGTCTCAGGTCTTGGCTAGAGTAGTCTGTGAGACTGGATCATCTCAGCTAGCCCCCTCAAAATTGTCCTGAGCAGTTTGTAGTTCAAAGTAGATCTTTAAGTGATGTTTTTCAGCTTAGTGATATTATCATAGTCCTGGAGGAATGATTATTTGGGGCCCTATCCTCAGTGACTTCAAAGGTCACTGTTAGGCATGGTCCATAGTTCACTGTAGAAAACTTAAACATTTTAAATATCATATGCAGCAGATCTCAAAGAAGTTATAGGATCAATATTTGTTATGTACCTCCAGAGTACAAAAATTTAACTCCTAGTTACCTGATAGAGACTCAAACCTAAAATCATGTACAGGAACCTAGTAAGGCCTTATTCTAGAATTAGTACTCTATATGACCATTAATATCATGACAAAAAGTTTAATATTTATATATTAATCTTATAAGTTTGAGATAATATTTATACCTTAAGAAAAGCTGTTAAAGAATCAAAATAAAACCAAAGGACAAGATTAGTGGCAAGAAAATAGAGTGATTCCCACTGAATGCCTCTAAAGGAACTCATCAAAGAAGATTTAAGAGAAGCATTTCTGAAATACTTTAAAAATATAAATATGATACTCATTTGAAGAAGGTAGCACCTCATATCCCAAAAGGAAGAAAAGAGCTAAGGATAATTCCTCCTAAGTTTAAAAGCAATGCATTTCATATGTGTAGGGATATGGAGAACATCTGTGAGGCTTTGTCTGCTGGGCTGCAGAGAGGATCTAGACAACAGAACCTCAGCCTAATATATGCCCCACACTTCCCCCGTCCCAGGACCCTTCCCACTTGCCTCATCGAGCTTAAGTAAAAAAGAAGAGCCTTTGATAAATAAAACAAAAGTGTTATATTGATTTATCTATTAAATATAACAAATGTGTTATAAATGTGTCTTTAACACAAATTAAGTGGCTTCTTCTGTAATAATAATATGGAAAAATAATGATAAAGCCCTCTGCAGGATTTACAGTTGAATGGAAAGACTAATACAATTTCTATGCACATAACATCATAAGCCAAATATAATGACCTAGAAATTCAATCTTACTTATATGCCTAAGTGTCCTATACCAGAGGATTGTGGTTCCCATAATTCAATGACAGTAATCATGTGACATTACAAATAGTATGCGATTTTAATGGAAACACCTACATCACTGGAGAACTGGATCCCCTGGCTATTCTGACTCAGATATTCTTATTTCAATATTTCAGAAATCTGTGTAAGCTTGTATTTTAAAGTCTAAATTATATTTATAAATGTTTAATCTTCTTAAATCCATATACTTTTTCACAGGCCATTTCCTCCGTAGCTGTCCATGCAGCTGTGTCTTCTGAGGCCTCTGTATGCCTAAATTTCATGTTATAGACTGAAAATGTCCTTCACCACTCCCTGAATCTTGGCTGACCGTAGCCTGTGTGCTGTTGTCTTCATTCTAGTAATCAGCAGTGGGTAAATTGTACTGAAACAGTGAAGAAGGGGAGACAGGGACACCAGCCCTCCATCAAAGCCCTAAACAGTCACCAAGTTCTGTTTTTCCATGTGTCTCTTTTGCCAAGAACAAGTTCATTTATTGATGTTAGGATTCACACAATAGCATTTTATTTATTTTATTTTATCTAGGGAAACTGGTAAATATTGTCAGATACATTGTTCATTGTTGCATGTGGATGTTGGACCATGTTAGAAAGTGACTTAGTGCAGACAGTCTGCATGTAGGGAGGACACTGTCACAGTGCATAATCAGAAGCATAATTTAGACTTTGTTATGACTGCAAACTAGTATTCCATCAACAGGATTGTCTTATTTGTTTCTCTTGCTTCCTTAACATTTTGAGAGTGATTTGCTCCTACCCTGAACTTTTTCTTACTTTGATTTGGAGAAGTTATAGGATCAAAGTCACCAGGAGAACATGACCCAGAGCACTATCTAAGCAGGATCCACAGGGATTCACAGAAACTAAAATGACAATCATTGAGCCTACCTGGAGTGTCACTAATTTTCTGCATGCATATATATCCTGGTTTTTTTGGTTTTGTTTTGTTTTAGCTTGGGGTTTTGTAGGACCCCCTAATAGTGGCAGTGATTGTATCACTGACTTTTTTTGCCTGTTTTTAGGACTCTTTTGCTCTACTGGGTTGTCTCATCCATCCTTATTATGAGAGTTTGTACCTTATCTCATTGCATCTTATTATGCTATGTTTGGTTCCTGTTCTAGGGGTGTGGGGGGCTGTCCTTCCCTAAAGATAAATGGAGAATCAGCGTACTGGGGAAAAGGGAGATGGAAAAGGACTAGGAGCAGTGAGATGAAAGACTATGGTCAGGATATGCTGCATGATAGAAAAGTAAATAAAAAGCAAACAGAAAGGAATCAATAAGTGTGCCAACTGCAGTGATTATTTTGTTGCTTTTTGTGTTGTATGTGTTCTCAATGGTATTTTTAAATGAGTAAGTATAGCTTTGTTTTTCTCTCTACAGTCCTTTCAATATGCTCATTCCTCACTTTAGCCAGAGATATTTTCATGTAATATCTTTATATTTAGTTGGAAATAATTTATGTTAGGCTGCACATATCATGAAAGATTCCTCTTTGTCCTTCAAATGTGGCATATAGATTCACTGAATACAGAGAGGCAAGAAAAGTGAGAACAAAGGGATAATGAAGAAATGCAAAGAGTGTTACTATCTCTGACAGAACCACAAAGAGCACTGATGAGTCCCAGGTTTGCAGCCAGGAACTCAGGTGTTCCAATTGTGCCCAGGGTAAACCATGTGCTACCAGGAGATTTTACAATGATTCACCAGCAAATTGCAAAGTATCACAACCAATTCACAGCAGCTAAAAATCTCACATAAATCAACACTTGTCAGGGTTCATAAAAATATTTGCTGTGAGCTCACATACTACTCCCTAAATCACTGAGTTGTGTGAATATGGCCACAGGCTCAGGATTTCAAATGTAGAAAGTAGAATAGTATGATTCCTTATCTCACTCCTGTCCAGGCATTAGGTTTTGCTTATGGGAAACATTTAGAGATATAGGTTGAAAATAAGAACATCCTGTAGCTTCAGTCTCTTAGAACCCGTTGTCATAGTGGAATGAAGCTGAGGGCAGAATTGTGGACCTAAGACTGTCACTGATGAGGTTGAAAAATAAATACTTTCCAAGGCTCCTCTTTTACTGATGAAGATCACGTGACCTCACAGCTCATTTTTCTCACTAGTCATCACTTGAAGTTGAGTGTTCAACCTCTACAACTTCTTAACCTGCTTCTTGCTGAGGCTGATTGGGATGAATGTTGTCTCCTCAGAAGTCCCTGTTGGACAAACACACACAGATGACCTGGCCCAGTGCCAAGCCGTAGAGCATGCAGAGATCATCCTGAGTCATAAACAAATCTCTGAGAAACCATTCATGCCTGTTACCCAGTGACATCCTAAAGGACTTTATCCCAGGCCAAGATGACTTCTCTATGGGTCTCAGGTCTCCCTTTTTCCTAAAGGAAGGTTGCTGCCATGCCAAGCTGGTTTTCTCTGCCTCCCTTACCACAAGTCCCCCTCCCTCATCAGCTCGAAGAGCAATCAGGGTTCCCTGACGTGTGGGAAGTCCAAAGACCACCCACCTCCATCCAGGTCTAGTAAGGTGAACAACCAAACTGCCTAGGCTCCCACAAAGCCAGTACGTGCAGTAGGATCAAAACGCAGTGCCATTGTTCTTGAGTTCTCAGCAGTCCTCATTGTCCACTATGTTCAGCGAGTCCGGTTTTATTCCATGCTTTTTTCAGACCCAGGCCAACTGGCCTTGGTGAGTTCCTGATAGAACATTCCCAATGTCTCAGTGTGTAGGTGCACCCCTCGCGGTCCTGAGTTCCTTGCTCTTGCTCTCTCTCCTTCTGTTCCTGATTTGGACCTTGGGATTTCAGTCCGGTGCTCCAATGTTGGTCTCTGTCTCTGTCTCCTTTCATCGCCTGATGAAGGTTAATATCCCGGAGGATGCCTATATGTTTTTCTTTGGGTTCACCTTCTTATTTAGCTTCTCTAGGATCACGAATTATAGGCTCAATGTCCTTTATTTATGGCTAGAAACCAATTATGAGTGAGTACATCCCATGTACCTAAGAATTAATACAATTTTTTGTGTGATTATTTTTGCTCTAACCTAGCCGGATGGCTGGGAACCAACAACTGGCTCTCTCCTTCTACAAATAGCAAAGGTATAAATCAAATTAACCTTATATGCAGATGGTATGATTTTATGTATGAAAGACCATAAAAATTCCATCAAAAAACTCCAACAACTGAGCAACACTTTCATCAAAAACAAGGGATGCAAAATTAACTATCAAAAAGCAGTAGCCCTCCTATATACAAAGGAGAAATTTTTAAATAGAAATCAGGTAAACAGTGTCTTGCATAATAACCTCAGAATATATTTTAGGGTAATTCAAAATAAAAATGTGAAAGACCATTATAAAAACGTTAAGGTATTGATGAAATGAATTGAAAAAAGATATTGGAAAATGGAAAAATTCCTGCACTCAATGATTTTTAATTGATGTATTAAAAATGAACATCTTATCAAAAGTAATGAACAAATTCAGTGATAATTCCATAAAAATCTAACACAATTCTTGGAGATCTTAAAAAGACAGTGTCAGCATCACAAACAAAAAAACCTCCAAATAGCTTAAACAATCATAAAAAATAAAGCTATATTTACAGAGTATTAGCATCTACAATTTTAAATTATACATTTATATAAAAATCAGGTTTTGTACAATAATAGTATGGCTGAAAAGCTGAGATATTGATCAATAAGATTAAATTGTAGATACTAACATAAGTACTCTCGTCTGTGACACCTTTATTGTAAAAGAATCTGGGAAATTAAACTTAATGGAAAGATAACATTTAATCTTAACCTTACCTAAGTCATTTACAACAGATCATAAGTGCCCAATGAAAAATTAGTCTTTTCCAAACCAACAGCGTCTCAGTGGAGATAAAAGTCACTGCTACAAAAAGTCATTACACCCAGCACTTGATGTAAAATACCAACACAACTCAATGGACTATTCCTACATTCTTTTTCTCCATAATGCTTATATAGGAAATTTATTTAGTTTTATTTCATGAAATTGTGGTTCCTTTATGTATAACTTCTAGAGTTTTCCTTTTTTGTTTTATGAAATTTTTGTGTGAAATCTGTATTTCTCTCTGCATAATCTTACTATGCTTTTTCTTTGTTTCCTTTTCTTTGCTTATCCAATCTGTTTTCATTTATAATGATGATATTATTTTATTCTTATTCTTTATATGCCTATTTGTCTTTCTAAGTGACAGAAAGTGGGTAAATTCAGACATGAGTGAATATGGGGATCATCTCAGGGTATTTGAGGGATAAAAAGACATAGTCAGAATATATTTTATGAAAGTATCTGTTTTCTGTATAAGAAAAAGAAAAAATGTATCTCTGATAATAACATCAATCCTAGTGAATTTCTTTTATTTATTTATTTATTTATATTTTTTCATTGAGAAAAGAAAGAAAAAAAAGCAAGTTTCCACCTCCTCCCAGCCTCCCATTTCCCTCCCCCTCCTCCCACCCTTCTCCCCCTCCTCCCACCTTTCTCCCCCTCCTCCCACTCCTCTCCCCCTCCCTCTCCAGTCCAAAGAGCAGTCAGGGTTCTCTGCCCTGTGGTAAGTCCAAGGTCCTCCCTCCCCCCTCTGTCCATATCTAGGAAGGTGAACATCCAAACTGGCTAGGCTCCCACAAAGCCAGCACATTACGTAGGATCAAAACCCCATGCCATTGTCCTTGGCGTCTCATCAGCCCTATGTTCAGAGAGTCCAGTTTTAACCCATGCTTTTTCAGTCACAGTCCAGCTGGCCTTGGTGAGCTCCCAGTAGATCAGCTCCACTGTCTCAGTGGGTGGGTGCACCCCTCGTGGTCCCGACTTCTTTGCTCATGTTCTCCCTCCTTCTGCTCCTCATTGGGACCTTGGGAGCTCAGTCCAGTGCTCCAGTGTGGGTCTCTGTCTCTATCTCCATCCATCACCAGATGAAGAAGGTTCTATGATGATATGCAAGATATTCGTCAGTATTGCTATAGGCTAGGGTCATTTCAGGTTCCCTATCCTCAGCTGCCCAAGGAACTAACTGGGGACCTCGGCTTGGGCTCCTGGGAGCCACTCTAGGTTCAAGTCTCTTGCCAACCCTAAGGTGGCTCCCTTAACTAAGAATTGTGCTTCCGTGCTCCCCTATCCAACCTTCCTTTATCCCAATCCTCCTTTTTCCCCAAGTTCCCCCCATCCTCCCCTTCTCCCTTTTCTCTCCCCACCTCCCCTTACCCCCATCCCACCCCACCCCCAAGATCCCAATTTTCTCCCCGGCAATTTTGTCTACTTCCCATAGCCAAGAGGGTAACTATATGTTTTTCCTTTGGTTCACCTTCTTACTTAGCTTCTTTAGGATCACCAATTGTAGACTCCATGACCCTTATTTATGGCTAGAAACCAATTATGAGTGAGTACATCCCATATTCATCTTTTTGGGTCTGGGTTACCTCACTCAGAATAGTGTTTTCTGTTTCCATCCATTTGCATGCAAAATTCGAGAAGTCATTGTTTTTATTACCGCAGCGTAGTACTCTAATGTGTAGATATTCCACACTTTCTTCATCCATTCTTCCATTGAGGCGCATCTAGGTTGTTTCCAGGTTCTGGCTATTACAAATAATACTGCTATGAACATGGTTGAACAAATGCTCTTGTCATATGATAGGGCATCTCTTGGGTATATTCCCAGAAGTGGTATTGCTGGGTCCAGGGGTAGGTTGATCCCGAATTTCCTGAGAAACCGAAACACTGATTTCCAAAGTGGTTGCACAAGATTGCATTCCCACCAGCAATGGATGAGGGTACCCCTTCCTCCACAGCCTCTCCAGCAAAGGCTATCCTTGGTGTTTTTTATTTTAGCCATTCTGACAGGTGTAAGATGATATCTCAAAGTTGTTTTGATTTGCATTTCCCTGATCGCTAAGGAGGTTGAGCATGACCTTAAGTGTCTTTTGGCCATTTGAACTTCCTCTGCTGAGAATTCTCTGTTCAGTTCAGTGCCCCAATTTTTAATTGGGTTAATTAGCATTTTAAAGTCTAGTTTCCTGAGTTCTTTATATATTTTGGAGATCAGACCCCTGTCTGTTGCGGGGTTGGTGAAGATCTTCTCCCAGTCAGCAGGTTGCCTTTTTGTCTTGGTGACAGTGTCCTTTGCTTTACAGAAGCTTCTCAGTTTTAGTAGGTCCCATTTATTCAATGTTGCCCTTAATGTCTGTGCTGTTGGGGTTACACATAGGAAGCGATCTCCTGTGCCCATCTGTTGTAGGGTATTTCCCACTTTCTCTTCTATTAGGTTCAATGTGTTCTGACTGATAGTGAGGTCTTTAATCCATTTGGACTTGAGTTTTGTGCATGGTGACAGATATGGGTCTATTTTCATTCTTCTACAGGTTGACATCCAGTTATGCCAGCACCATTTGTTGAAGATGCTTTCTTTCTTCCATTGTATACTTTTGGCTCCTTTATCAAAAATGAGGTGTTCATAGGTTTGTGGGTTAAAATTCGGGTCTTCTATACGATTCCATTGGTCGACTTCTCTGTTTTTATGCCAGTACCACACTGTTTTCATCACTGTAGCTCTGTAATAGAGTTTGAAGTCAGGGATGGTAATGCCTCCAGACAATCCTTTATTGTATAGGATTGTTTTGGCTATCCTGGGTTTTTTGTTCCTCCATATAAAGTTGATTATTGTCCTCTCAATATCTGTGAAGAATTTTGATGGGACCTTGATGGGGATTGCATTGAATCTATAAATTGCCTTTGGTAGAATTGCCATTTTTACTATGTTGATTCTCCCAATCCAAGAGCAAGGGAGGTCCTTCCATTTTCTGGCATACTCCTCAATTTCTTTCTTCAATGCCTTAAAGTTTTTGTCAAATAGATCTTTCACTTCCTTGGTTAGAGTTACCCCAAGATATTTTATGCTGTTTGTGGCTATCATGAAAGGTGAAGCTTCTCTGATTTCCCTCTCTGCTTCCATATCCTTTGTGTATAAGAGGGTGACTGATTTTTTGGAGTTGATCTTGTATCCTGCCACATTACTAAAGGTGTTTATCAGCTGTAAAAGTTCTTTGGTGGAGTTTTGGGGGTCGCTTATGTACACTATCATATCATCTGCAAATAACGAAAGTTTCACTTCTTCCTTTCCAATTCGAATCCCCTTGATCCCCTTATGTTGTATTATTGCTATTGCTAGAACTTCAAGCACTATATTGAAGAGGTATGGCGAGAGTGGACAGCCTTGTCGTGTTCCTGAGTTTAGTGGGATGGCTTTGAGTTTCTCTCCATTTAATTTGATGTTAGCTGTCGGCTTGCTGTATATAGCTTTTATCATATTTAGGTATGACACTTGTATCCCTAATCTCTCCAATACTTTTATCATAAAGGGATGTTGAATTTTGTCAAATGCTTTTTCAGCATCTAATGAAATGATCATATGTTTTTTTTCTTTCAGTTTATTTATATGATGGATTACATTGATAGATTTTCGTATGTTGAACCAGCCCTGCATTTCTGGGAAAGAAGCCTACTTGATCATAATGGATAATTTTTCTGATGTGTTCTTGGATTCGGTTTGCCAGTATTTTGTTGAGGATTTTTGCATCGATGTTCATGAGTGAGATTGGTCTATAATTCTCTTTCTTGGTTGAGTCTTTGTGCGGTTTTGGTATCAGAGTAACTGTAGCTTCATAAAAGGAATTTGGCAATGCCTCTTCTGTTTCTATATTGTGAAATACATTAAGGAGTATAGGTATTAGGTCTTCTTGGAAGTTCTGGTAGAATTCCGCATTGAAACCATCTGGTCCTGGGCTTTTTTTGGTAGGGAGGTTTTTGATAACCTCTTCTAATTCTTCGCGACTAACAGGTTTATTTAGATTGTTCACCTGGTCCTGGTTTAACTTTGGTATATGGTATTTACCATTTCCTTTAGATTTTCCAGTTTTGTGGCATATAGGCTTTTGTAGTAAGCTCTAATGACTCTCTGAATTTCCTCTGTGTCTGTGGTTATGTCCCCCTTTTCATTTCTGATCTTATTAATTTGCAAATTCGCTCTCTGCCGTTTGATTAGTTTGGATAGGGGTTTGTCAATCTTGTTGATTTTCTCCAGGAACCAGCTTTTTGTTTCGTTGATCCTTTGTATTGTTTTCTGTGTTTCTATTTTGTTGATTTCAGCCCTCAGTTTGATTATTTCCAGTCTTCTACTCCTCCTAGGTGAGTCTGCTTCTTTTTTTTCTAGAGCTTTCAGGTGGGCTGTTAAATCTCCAATGTGAGCTTTCTCTGTTTTCTTTAAGTGGGCACTTAGTGCTATGAACTTTCCTCTTAGCACTGCTTTCATAGTGTCCCATAAGTTTGAGTATGTTGTTTCTTTATTTTCATTGAATTCCAGGAAGACTTTAATTTCTTTCTTTATTTCTTCCTTAATCCAGGTATGGTTCAGTAGTTGACTGTTCAGTTTCCATGAATTTGTAGGCTTTCTGGGGGTAGCATTGTTGTTGAATTCTAACTTTAATCCATGGTGATCTGATAAGACACAGGTGGTTACTAATATTTTTTTGTAACTGTGGATGTTTGCTTTGTTACCGACTATGTGGTCGATTTTTGAGAAAGTTCCATGAGCTGCAGAGAAGAAGGTATATTCTTTCCTATTTGGGTGGAATGTTCTATAGATGTCTGTTAAGTCCATTTGATTCATTACCTCCATTAATTCTCTTATTTCTCTGTTAGGTTTCTGTCTGATTGACCTGTCCATTGGTGAGAGAGGAGTGTTGAAGTCTCCTACTATTAGGGTGTGCGGTTTGATGGCTGTCTTGAGTTTTAGCAATGTTTCTTTTATGTACGTGGGCCTAGTGAATTTCTTTAATGTCTGAAAATTTATGGACACCTTCCTTGTAGTACACATGATTCTCTGTGGACCATTTGGTAATAACTGCTTCCTGTTCTTCATCTCCTTCTTTCTTTATTAATTAATTTCTATCTTTTTATTAATATTATTCAATTTGTTCATTTCAACATATTATGGAGATGAGTTATATCCATTAAGATAATACAATTTCATGAGTGTGATTTTTTTTGTAGTTGAGTTATAGGCTTTGTATTAGTTACTTTTCTATTGCTGTGATAAAACTCCAAGATAAAGGAAATATACTAAAAAAGATATATTATGGTGAATCAGTGGCAGTAGTTGTCAAAGGATGGAACATCAGAGAAGAGGTCCCATCTAGAACCACAACAGGAAGCAGAGAGCTCACTTTTGGCATTTGAAGGCATTAAAATTCTTAAAGTCAGTCTCCTGGAGCATAGGTTTTCCAATAATTCGATATCTCTTAATCCTAACCATAAATGTCTACCAACTTCAGGCCATGTATTCAGACATCTGATTATATGGGATCGTTTCACTCAGCCCACCAAAGTCTTAATTTTTTATTCTGAAAATTATGATTGGAATCTCAAAGGTAACATAACTTCAGTCCTTCCATTTTTATAATTTATTTAGTGCATGTTATAAAAGATCTCTTACCCATTTGCCTTAAGAAGATTATTTCATTAGAATAAATAATTTGACTTTATTTTTGTAATATACTACCTTGCATATGGGTCTATGTATTTATAAAATTTTGTCACTTATATATCTGAAAACATTTTACATAAGTGTAATAACCCAGATATTATATACTTTTCTTTCTTCCAGTTTTGTATTCTCATCAAAGACAAGACCTGTTTTACTGGAGAAGAGAGAAGATTCTATCCAGAAGTTGATATCAGGAATAGCTGTAAGTAGTGACTTAAAAAACTTGGATTTAAAGATATTCTAAAAATTTGATGAAGAGAGAAAAGAGAATGAATTATGTAAGGATTGAAATAATCTGTATTCACCAACCACACTAGATAGTCTGGCCAGAAAAGATTCATAATCTCTACATTATCTTGAAAGATGTCATATTAGATCACTTAAAATTTCAGAAGCAGTTTCTTCAATTTAAAAAAATATATATATATATAATTATAGTTTTAAAACATGTCATATTCTACAAAAAAATTTGAAATAGCCGAAAACAGAATGACACATATTCTATGAAACATTCAGTAGAGTTCCCTAAGCTAATAATTACATTTTGTGACAAGCTATTCAATTGAGATAAACATGAGAAGGTTCTTCTAACCAAATGAGACTGTAATTATATCGTACCATTTCTTGTTGTGAGAAGACTTACACACTTAATGATGTTATTAAAGCCTTTCCTAGGAACTCTAGAACGAATAGTTTCCAGAATCTTCATCTTGAAGGGACAAATTTCTAAAACATCAAATCAGAATATAGCTTTACTCATTATTTAAATACATAGATGAAGTCTGTTTGATCTAAGAGCCAATACATATAAGATAAAATTTTAAGAATATTTTTGATTATAACACCAACTTTTACCTTTGTTTCAATATGAACAGAAACAAGATAAACATTATATAAATAATCAAAATGAAGAAAAACAAAGCAGTAATATTGAATATGGAAAGTGCTCCAACAGATGTTCATGTCTTGCTAGGCGTAAGAGAATCAATCCCAAAGAGAAGGCATCCAAATGTAAAGATTGCATCAAGTCATTTACTTGTCATGCAAAACTTCAAGCTTATCAGAGAATCCATACTGGTGAGAAACCTTATAGATGTCAAACATGTGGCAAGTCTTTTACCAAGGTCTCACGTCTTCATACTCATCACAGAATTCATACTGAAGAGAAACCTTTCAGATGTCAAGCATGTGGCAAGTCATTTACCCAGATCTCACACCTTCACACACATCACAGAATCCATACTGGTGAGAAACCGTACAGATGTCAAGCATGTGGTAAGTCCTTTACCCAGACCTCACACCTTCACACACATCACAGAATCCATACTGGTGAGAAACCTTACAGATGTCAAACATGTGGCAAGTCTTTTACCAAGGTCTCATGTCTTCATACTCATCACAGAATTCATACTGGAGAGAAACCTTTCAGATGTCAAGAATGTGGTAAATTCTTTACCAAGCTCTCAAATCTTCATACTCATCACAGAATTCATACTGGAGAGAAACCTTTCAGATGTCAAGAATGTGGTAAATTCTTTACCAGTCTCTCAAATCTTCATACTCATCACAGAATTCATACTGGAGAGAAACCTTTCAGATGCCAAGAATATGGCAAATTCTTTACCCAGGTCTCACATCTTCATATTCATCACAGAATTCATACTGGAGAGAAACCTTACAGATGTCAAGAATGTGGCAAGTCCTTTACTCACGTCTCACATCTTCATGCTTATCACAAAACTCATACTGGAGAGAAACCTCACAGATGTTAAGAATGTGGCAAGTCCTTTAACCCAAACTCAACTCTTAAAAAGCATCACTAAATTCATTTAATGGGTACATTTTATAAAATTTCTTAGTATACCTCACATTAATTCATTGTATAGATCTTCCTTACATTGCCAAGTTATTACCCAGGCAGACATCCTTTAATTAATTTCCAAAGCTTAGTCAATACTTAAACAGCAAGACAGTTCTTTTTAAATTTAGAAACATTGTATCCAGATATGAACTCTATTGTGATCAAGCATTTGTTGTAAACTGAATTTATGCATTGTTGTTGCTGACATACTATTTAAGCATCAACTATTATAAATAAATTTTCATAGCAGGAGTCATTTAAGCAGTAACATTTCTTGACTGTATGTTAAAATAATGTGATAAAGGATCAGTTATGTCCACTATTTCTGATTTTGATGCATACTTAATTTCTTGGCATTTGATTGCTAATGTAATGAGATTATTCTCTATATAAACATTATTTTCCTGTGACATTTTGTGATTTCACATAAATATCAGATTATCTTAAATTTCAAGTCTTTCTATCTTGTATCTTTGCAATAAAAATGTTTATCATTTTGCCAATTTTTATTGCATCTTTTTGTTCTGATAGTCTATTCTGTAAGGACAGGGTATCATAAATGTGAGCTTTTCATGGATAAAAATGACAATGAAAATATGTCATTAATTATAAGTAGATTTGTTGTGAGATATGTCAACACAGTGTGAAGATAGGTTGCTGTGGTTAGTGTAATCGGAAGATGAATGGACAGTATCTAGGCACAAGATATAGGTAGGACTTCCTGGCAGAGAGAGGAAGTAGGAGGAAGAATTGAGGTATGCATTTGAGTTGTGAGTAAACAGGGAGGAAGCAGAATATATGGTATGTGGCAGAGTGTAGACTAAAAAATATAGAATAATTTAAGTTATTAGACCTAATTGGAACAAGATTAAGTTAAGGCCAACCACTCACAATAAGAATTCTACCTGTTACATTATTTGGGATATGGTAGTACAGTGAATGAAACACTACATAGATTATTTTAAACTTTGTGTAATTGTGGTTCAAATCAGTGTGAGGTAATTGGATGATACCAATGGGCATGCCAAACTGGCCAAGGAAATGCTATAAGGTGACAACATCAAACTAAGAACTCTAGTCATTTAGGAAAACACAGAGTGGGAGAGGTGGCCTTCCCCAAAGAAGAACACATAAACTGGTTGTCCTGTAACCAATGGACATCCCTGAAAACATACAGAATACTAACATTGTATGGATTGGTCTTCTTGTATTTAGGAAAGATGTATATACAAATTTATGTATAAAAATAACAATGCATGAAAAAAGGACACAAACTTGAAGGAGAACTGGGATATGTGGTATATAGGAGAGTTGGAGGTAGGAAAGTAAAGGTACAAATGTTATAATTTGTAGGGAGTAAAAAGGTTCACGTGTTCACAGATAGAACTGGGGAAACTAGGAATGTTAATTACACAAAATTGTCAATCCAATGAATATATGTATACTATGTTTTCTATTCTGACAGCTGGGCTGGTAGTGGATAATAGCCCACACATATTTTCCTTGTGTTATCTGTGTCCATACTAAACTCCCAGAAGCAACAGTGGACATACTCAATATTCAAAGTGTCAAAATACAGTCAAAATGATTCATACTGATTCATGCCTTGGGAAAATGTGAGAGAGTCTCAGGAAGAAAAAAAAAGAGGTATTTTAGGTCAAGTTTTTTTTTGTTCCGTGGCATGTTCTTGTATGTGACTTTTGTGTTTCCTGCAACAAATACTTGCATTCAATTTATAAGACATTATTATTGTCTTGAACATAACTATAGAACCCAATCTGGTTAAAGGATGGGTGGAATGTTGTCCTCTCTGTATCTTCAATCTTGAGACAACCCAGGGTCAAATTCTAAAAGCCTTAGTTATGTTTCTTTTACAAATATGGGTTCTCTTGTATTTGGGGCATAGGTGTTCAGGACTGAGATTTCACCTTGATGAATTGGTCCTGTTATGAGAATAAAGTGTCCTCCTCCATCTCTTCTGATTGGTATTAGTTTGAAGTCTATTTTGTTAGATATTGGTGGAGGTATACCAGCTTGTTTCTTAGGTCCACTTGATTGGAAAATCTTTTCCCAACCCTTTACACTGAGGTAATGTCTGTCTTTGACGTTGAAGTGTGTTTCTTGTATACAGCAGAAGGATGGATCTTGCTTTCATAGCCGTTCTCTTAGCCTGGGTCTTTGCATGGGTGAATTGAGTCCACTGATATTAAGAGATATAGTATCTTCCACACCTGATCTCTCTTCCATCTCTTGTACTCTGTTGGTTAGGCTTCCAACTGTAGTTCCCATTTGTTTACCCAGGTTTTCCATATACAGAAATCCTGCTGTTTGTGTTTTCTTTATTGCCTCTATTTCAGTTTTCAAGTCTTGAGCTGTTTGAACTGTTTGTTTCAGCTGTTTGATTGTTCTTTTCTTGGTTTCCCTGGGATTCTTTCAGAGATTTATTGATTTCTTCCATTTTTGTTTGTCTTTTCCTCCATTTCTTTAAGAGAATTTTTCATTTCCTCTTTAAACACCTCTATCATCTCTCATAAATTTATATTTTAAAATTATTTCCTTCTGCTTCTTCTGGGTTAGGGTGATCAAGTCTTCCTGGCATATGACCACAGGGTTCTGGTGTTACCATGTTGCTTTTTACCTTTTTGAATGAATTCTTGCATTGGGATCTACTCATCTTTTCTTCTAATTGGTGCTATCAGTGTCTTTGCCTGTTGGTCCAATCCTAACAGTTGCTGTTTACATCTTTTTAAATTGTTCTTGGTCTGTTCTGTACTGTTGCTGTTTTCATCTCAGGGAATTGCTGAGATTTCTCTTGGCCTGCTCACTTGGTCCAACCTCTTGGTTCACTTTCTTAGTCCATTCTGTGCAGCTGCAGTTTGTGTTTCCGAGTTTCTCTCTTGGTCCTCTCTGTGTAATTGCAGCCTGTGATCCAGAGTTCCTTTGAGGTTGTGGAGTGGAGGGGAGGATAGGAAGTTGAATGGGTGTGGAGTGGGACTCATAGCTTACAGGGTCTTATTGGTAGTGTGGGGGTGTTAGAGTAGCCAACCTGCAAGGAGCTTACCTGCTGACTGGCTAGAGAGCTGAGCAGTTGGGGAAAAGACCTGAGCTTTTGCCCTGGTAGGGAGGGCCTATGAATTAGGGTGCCCCACTGTTGGGGTGATCACTCACATCTTGGTCCTCTCTATGTAGTTGCAGCCTGTGTTTCAGAGTTCCTCAGAGTTTGCAGGTAATAAGAGCCTTTTTCCTGTTTAGGTTGTCAATGAGCAACTGTTTTGGGTTCACAAAAGGCTGATTTGATAATCATACATTTACTCTAAGTTATTATTATCTTGTTATACCTGCACAAATAAAGACAGACAAAGCTCCAGCATATATCTTTAAGAAAATGAAGCAGGTTTTTGCTAATTATATAAAGCATATTACAGGTATACCACATAATCCTACAGGTAAGGCAGTTATAGAAAGATCAAATCAATCTATAAAGGATATATTAAACAAAGAGAAAGGGATAATAAAGATTCCCAGAAATAGATTACACAATGTTTTATTAACCTTGACTTTTCTTAGCTAATCAGAAAGGAATGACCACTACAGAGAGAAATTTGATAATAATAATAATAATAATAATAATAATAATAATAATAATAATAACTTCTGAATTAAATGACCTGGTGTGTTTCAAGGATATGTTGACCTCAGAATGGTGGTACCTCTTCCACACTGGGACCAAACACAATCAGTTTTGTGGAAAGAAGCAACTTTACTCTAGCTGTGTGTGACCTTGACTTGGGTAAAGTCCCTGTCACATACAAGTAACTGTGTGATTTTGAAAATCTGGTGGTCATTTTTATTTTCTCCATTTTGCAATAAATCTGCAATATCCTGTCACCTCACAGCCATGGCCAGGCGGGTTTTCTGTGCCAGGTAAGATATTGTGAGGCTAGGTCAGGTGAGAAGAGGTGAGATGAGCCAAGGTGAGACAGAACAAAAACTGTGGGATGGTAGGTGTGCAGCTCTGACCACAAGGCCCTCCCTCTGTCCCTCATGAGCAGACAGACCATGGAGGCTTGATCACTGCACTTGTCCTGTGCTGAGCTGCAAGTCTGTGACGTGTAGAACCCAGTGTTCAGATTTCCACAATGTTTCTCCCGCTAGAGGCACCCCAGACCTTTCCCACCAAAGTCACATCCCACCAGAAAGTGACATCCACCAAATAGAGCCACAGCCAATACATCCAATCATAAGTTGTGTGTGAGGTTTAAGTCCGCCTCTGATGCATTCTGGTCCAATGAGCATCCAGGCAGAGACTCTTAACCACTCAGAATTGACCTTGTTCTTCCTGTCTGTGATATTGAGCAGGTTCAGGCTAGGAAGTGCTAAGGAACTGCTGAGGCCTTGTGGAGTTCCACATGGTGAGAGCAGCCGCAGATTAGGGAGGCCGTGCTCAGCATCTGTCTAGGGTGGGCCCCACATGTGGAAGACCCCCATCTCCTCACAATCGGGGCTTTCTTGGCAACAGTCTCCTCTTAGCCCAGCTCCAGTGAGGGCTGGGGTAGTCTTCTCAGAGCCTACTGATTCCTCGCAGCCCAAGTTCTCATGAGGCTGAGATGCCTGCTGTGAAGAGCCAGGAATGACAGAATGCCATTCTGAAAGGACAGCATTATTACATTAGTATTTCATCCAAGTTTTAAATTCATAAGCTTAGCATTGTCCTTATTTCCTTACTTCATCTTAGCACCTGTAGGATCTGCAGTGCCCACTTTCTCATTCCCTATGTGAGTAACTTTAATAGTCTTTCATTTTTCTTTGCTAGTGTGCCTAGAGATTTATCAGTATTATTTAGATATGTATCTTTCTCTTCTTGTCATGTTTATTTTCAATTTATTAAGTTTAAAAAATTGATTAATGATGCCGGGCAGTGGTGGCGCACGCCTTTAATCCCAGCACTCGGGAGGCAGAGGCAGGCGGATCTCTGTGAGTTCGAGACCAGCCTGGTCTACAGAGCTAGTTCCAGGACAGGCTCCAAAGCCACAGAGAAACCCTGTCTCGAAAAACCAAAAAAAAAAAATTGATTAATGGCTTCTTATTCACTTTCCTTTTAGTATTTATATAAAAATTTATGTCACAAATTATAAATCTACTTTATCCAAGTGCTTGGGAGACATGAGTTTTAGAAGAGTGTGGGCTACACAGGGAGTTCTGGATATCATGGGCCGTGCTACAGCATGAGTTCTTATTGTGGAAGATACGGACAAAATCCGAATGTATTCACTTTCTTATAAAATCATTTAATGTTTTATTTTTCTAATCATTGTTTAACTTTATTCCAGAAAGTTGATTTGTATGCACCTGCTTGTTTCCCTGTTGTACTCCCTCCATCTAAAATATCTGCCCTCACAGTTCTGCAAAATTTTTCATTCTTTCCTATTTTTTCTAGATTCCATTTATGAAAGAAGATATGTGTTATTTGTATTTTGGAGAGTTGTCTATGTCTTTGACTTGATACATGATTGCAACAATTTTCTTGAGAATTATGTATTTTTTCCATAATTTTATTTGTTGATTGATTGTCTTGCATGATTTATGCATATAATGTTTTCTTTATCCACTCATATATTGGTGGTTATCTAATCTTATTCCCTGAATCATTTGTTATAGGAAGTGCAATGATAACAATTACACACAAACTCTCTCACACACACATATATGTGATTCAGTATAGTGAACTCCCTTGGAAAGCATGCATATCCAGGAGTGATACAGCTGGTACGTCTATGTTAAATTTTCAGCCACAGCTATTATTATAGCATCCACAGTACCTGAAATATTTTATTTTACAATGATCATAGCATATGTGTTCTTTTTTCCTCACTTCCTTCGCAGCATTTAGAAAAATTTAGATTTGTTAAAAAAAATGTAATCACTAAAGAGGCACTCAAAGCTGGGATTATGGGCACTCGAAATATTATTATTCGTTGTGAGAAATGGGTCTTGGGACTCAAGAAAATGACAACACAGTCTAGAGTATTTGAGTCAGGCCGTACGTCCTGTTGAAATTTACTCTTATGCAGATTGTTGCCATGGTCAGAATTTGACCTTGTATTACTACATGCTTGGGTACCTCAAAGTGGTCCACTTGGTAAGCAGCATGTACTTGTGCGTAACTAGGGTAACTCTGCACACATATTTGTATTCCATATGTTTGTTGGCATTTGAGATACTGTCTCAGATATGCCGATTATGAGAAATTGTTTTCAGCATGCAGACAATGAAACTATGCTCTTTATCATCTACCATACACAAACTGCACCAAATGTGTCGTGGATGTCAAAATGAGATGTGATACCCTAAAAATGCCAAAGAACACAGTAGAGAAAATCTTCCTAGTTTTAAGCATAGGAAAGGGTTTTCTGAGTAGGACTCTTGTCTATTCAGTAAATGAGACCAAAAAAAAAAATCAACAAATAGGATCATATGAAATTAAAACTTTTTATTTTGGCATAAGAAAATATCATTTAAATGGGGCATACACAATATGAGGAAATCACTGGTGCAACGGTGACGTGAGAGTTATTGTGTATTTCACTTCCTGCTGATCTGGTGAGGCCTGCACTCTAGGTAGGAATTAGTACCTGGTCCTGTGTCCATGATCAAAAGAGCATGGCTGGATGAGGCATAGAGTCCTTTAAGATGATGTTAATGTTGTTACTTTGTGTGACAAGAGTAACTGCTTTGTATATATTTCTGAGTCTATGGATAGATGTCTTCAGCTGTCAGGCTTGGTCAGAGGTTCTTCTTTATGGAGTGCACAGCAGCAAATGCGCGGCCTCATAATTTCAAAATGTTGAAATGTCCATGAATGTTCATTCCTAAATGGGACCTGTAGACCAACCATTCCCCTAGACACAGGGGTCCTGAATGTCCTGCCTGAGGGTGAGGAGGACTGCTGTGACATGCTATCTTAAGGCATGACCCAGCCACTGCTCACTCACATGAGCTGTGATCACCTGCAGCTTCAGGTGACCATGTTCAGAACTGACTGTTAACCTATCTGTCCTGAACCAAACAGCTGGAGGGGACAGCCTGCTGGTGGAAGAAAAAGCCTCCTAAGCTTTTGTCTTAGTACAAAAAATAAAAAGGAAACTTGAAGACAGCCATTTGTTTTACTTATCAGTTCCCCCTTTCTTTATCTGCCATTCAGGGAAGACTGTGTAATTCCTATTTCCTCAAATTAATGAGTTTATTGAGGTTAATACAGGAGTATAGGTACGGGATTACTTACAGGAATACGAATAACAAATGTGTGGTATCGCAAAGGCTCCCATTAGAATGGGGAACTCAGGAAAACTCGAACCATGAACATGTCTGCATGACTTGTTTGCAACTGACTGAGATGGAGGTTCTCATTTCTTCAGTTCTTACTTAAAACCTATGTAAGCTTGGGAGCAGAAGGGCCTTATTATTCTTTTAAGTTCCAGCTTTCCCAGCCATAATTTAAATGCTGAGTCTTATGAACTTCCTAACTCTTTCCTTAGAACTTTCTGAGACTTATGGAAATATTTCCACCCAGGGAAAAGCACACAAGTTGTAAATCCCATATCAAATAATGAGTCCGGAAAGCTTACATGCTAGCTATAAAGAATGGTTGGTTTACATTTCGGACTGTAAAACTACATGTATACATGTATATGCATGTAACAACAATGAAGGAAAAGAGAGGCCATACATGAGAAACAGCAAGAGAGAGTGTAGGGAGTGTTTGCAAGGATTAAAGAGAAGAGGAAGTAATGTAATTATAATCTCAAAAATAACAGAAAATATTTATGTCAAAAGGGGAAATTTTTACATATTACTTCACTCTTCCCTTAAAATGATAGTTGGTTCCACAAGATCACAGTCTACCATGGAGCTCTGCAAAGGCACTAAAGCTGCACACCAGTCCTGAAGTCCCTGGTGAAGCAAACTTTATTGTTCACCTCCTCTGTAAGCACAGCTCCATCATGTTCAGTGACTCGGCCATAAACACTGCTTTTCTCATACATTTTTTTCAGCAAAACCTATCATTCATCATCTTCCAGCCTATGATATTTGTGAGACCTCTGTTTGTGATAACCAAACATCCCAGTGCTTCCTTTGAGCCAGTCCATCAGAAATGATTTCATGAATATTTCATTAGATTATGTATCTTTTTTGTCATGAAGGTTTAAGTAAGTATATGACCTTCCTTCCAACTTTGATAGAAGTCAGATTGATCCCACCTGTTCTCATAGCCTACAATCTACAAGCTTTGACAGGATGTTTCATTGATATTTTGAAAGTCTTTTGTACTTCAAGCAGTTGAGAGGCAGATTACTCCCTGACCAAGGCAGTCTCTTTGCAGGCCATGTTAAGGTTCAAAAGCAAGTTCTAGCATGTATTTTCCTTTTCTCTGTATAAAAAGTTGAACCTAAGTAGCATCTTCTATCACCTGTATTCCAAACAGAGAGTTACATAAGTGGCATATTCTATCACCTTTATTCTAAAGAGAGAAGAATTGCATTCTAATTATATACAAGTATACTGAATTTTGTCCTATGGAATTTTAATGGATACTGCAGTTTCACATATGATCTTGATTCTTTATCTTCCATAAACCTTCTGATTTATGATAAGTTTATTTTCTGGCTTTATTCACATCTTTCCATTTCCATTTAGAAAACTCTACAGATTTGACCTCTTTACAAAATGTATTTAGTCAGAAAAAGTTTTTTGAACTTCATGGCAGAGAAGCAATAAAAACTGAATATAACGACTCTTTGAATTCATAATTTCTATATTACATTTGTTATATAAAGAAACAAGCTAAGATAATGTGTTTGTAAAGTTGTTTGATGTGGGTATTTTGTTTTCAGTACAACTTACATTTTTATCCAAGACCCTTCCCACAATATTTCTAGTGTCACGGAGTCAGAGATTTAAGGAATGTTAAATTTAAGCAAGTGATGGAGAAGATATGAATTACCAATCTTTTGCGTGGGAAAATATGGAGAATAAAACCCAGATGGATGGATGGATGGATGGAGATAGACAGATAGATAGATAGATAGAGATAAGTAGATAGATAGACAGACAGACAGATAGATAGAGTATATACAGTTTTCATATTTTATTGTTTCCATTGAAGGCAGGATGGACTCCTTTTCCCCTATAGGTCAGAGAACTAGGTATGGGTGAAGGACTCACAATTTTTCTTCCAGCATCTCTAGCCCCTTGAATCTGGGCCATTTATCCCAGAAATAGCTCTCACATTTAGTTCCAATCCAATTGTTTCTCAGTGGTCCTGCTTTTAATTAAAACTGATAAGTGAGGTTAGGTGAAAGAAATACTGGCCATTCAGGCAGCCCTGGCATTTTAGGCTCCCCAAAAGATTTCTACAGAAATTCTCCAGGTTTTATGTAGGACACTAGAAAAGGAGCAAAGAACCCTGGATACATTAGGTGATACAGAAAGTTTTGACAAAGCAGGATGAATTCTATCATGGTGATACAGATTATTGTAATGAGGAGGTAAGAGTTTCTGGTTCAGATATATGTAACATGCTAGATAATCTGAAGATAAATATTAGGACATTTTTTCAGAGCTGAGGAACAAACCCAAGGTCTTGGGCTTGCTATGCAAGCACTCTAATAGTGAACTAAAGAACCAACCCCCATTTTTTATGGACATATTTTGAGAAAAGTAAGGAGGAAACAGAGGATTTAAGACTTATAGTAGTTCCTACCAATGTCTGATGCCATCTCATCGACATTCCTAGAATGTATTGAACTGATCTTGTTTGTGTTTTGGGCATATCATAGCATAGAAAGGGGTTTTAGCATTGAACTCAGTAGCCCAAAGACACCCCATTTAATGATTAGTTTGTAATCCTATCAGGAAAGAGGAGATGCAGCAAGTTGATGAAATGAAATGTAGAGGTACCTGCAGTTGAAAGGTTCAGATGAGGTGGTTCACTCCAGAACGTTAATCAAGAAAAGTCAGAATAGGAAAAATTAAATACAGGAGGAACCCTGACAATATGTGAGCAAAGCCTCTATTTGTTAATGCTTTAATGATTGTCATTACATGTCATCATGGGAGTATAGGAAGTAGTACAATGGGGATCCTTCTTTGAGAAATCAAGCCCACACTGTATATAATATTTTTAAAGGGTGGTAATATTTATTTTAGCACATTTTCAGAGGTTATAATCCATAGTCATGCAGGAGAAGAGATGGGCAGGATATGGTTAATGACAACATATATCCATTCAAGTATGTTCCCTATGATGTTTCCTCCAACTAGTTACATCACCTACTTTATTTTTTTATTTTTTATTAAATTTATTTTTAGAACAATCTTTCCTTATTTTATAATAATATCCCAGTTCCCACTCCCTCACCTCTTCCTGCTCTCCCCACCTTCCTTTCACCCCAGCCCCATAAGCTCCTCAGACAGTGTAAGGCTTCCCAAGTGGAGACAAAAAGTCTGACACATCAGTTTGAGGCAGGACTGAGGCCCATCCCACTATATCTAGGCTGAGCAAGATATCCCTCCAAAATGAACGGTCTCCACAATGCCAGTTCAAGTACTAGGAATAATCACAATAATAATGTAAATCTCTCTAATAATCTGTAAGAGAGGAACTGAGGTAAACTCAAAATCATGTCCCAGATATCTGGCTGATCAGCTTTCAAGCAACAAATGAAATCATGGTTATCTGGAATATCAAGATGTAGATGTAGGCTCAGTTCAGTTTCCAGTGGTCTTTTGTTACATTCAGTTTCTGGCTGTGTGTTTCAGAAATTATCATATAAGAAATTATCTCAAACCTTTTTAAGTATACAGAGCAACAGTCAGATTATGATATAGTACTGCCTTGATTATTTTAATTATAGCTCATAAATGTGGGAATATAATCAGTCAAATTAAGAACATTAATAGTTTCTTCAGATTTCTTGTCAACACTTATTTGTATTTTAATGTAAAATTTGATTACCTCTGAAATGCTTGTAGCATATTAGAAAGCTTGAAATAAAACAGTGCAGGACTACTGTATCATGAACTCCATAGTCAAGGCAGTCAATAAGGCATGGAAGAGAAAAGTGCTCATACCCCCCACACTACTGAGAAACTGGTGGCAGATGATGACTTTTGGAGGAGGAAGGGTGAGTTTAATTTAAGGTGCTAATGCCAGGTCATTTGAGCAAACTCAGTGATGGCTCTTACACATGAGCATATGGGCATGCCATGTCATCCTAGGTAGGTTATTTAAAACAAAAACAGGCATGGGGTTAGGAATGTTGGAATTAAGAGAGTGCATCAGGAACCATTGAAAAGGAATAAAGGCAAATATGAACAAAGTCACTGTGTGCGTGGATTAAATTCTCAAAGAATTTCAAAACTGTCTATGTAAAAGGTCACAGCTCAATAACATTAAAATCCGATGTAAAGTTTTATCTTTTGAAAGAAAAGCATGAGAAAGTCACTGTCGGTGCAATTTAGATTTTTGATATTGGACTAGAAGCATTTTTTTTTTTTGCAGACCCAGATAAGGGGCCTGGCCCAGTTGATTCACTTGTGCTTTTAATTGTCTTCTTTTTTCCTTTGTTAGGAAGAATTACATAATGCCTCGATTCTTTTTTAGCATTTCCACAAATGTTTTCATTATCTTCAGGGAAAGGTCATCTTAAGTGGCATTTCATTTTCTATCATCCGGTGAATAAATATTTGACTGTGAAAGTACCCTCGAACCTGACTGAAACACGAACAACTGGGAAGCCATGTGACTCAGTTACTTAATTTTATTTTGGTTTTTCGAGACAGGTTTTCTTTGTGTAGCTTTGGAGCCTATCCTGGAACTCAGTCTGTAGAACAGGCTCACTTCAAATCGGTTACTGTAATTATATTAGATACCTTCTGTACTAGGTTTTTTTATTGCTGTGAAGACACACCATAACCATAGCAACTCTAATGAAGGAAAACCTTTAATAGGGCGTGGCTTACAAGTTCAGAGGTTTATAGTTCATTATCATCACTATAATGCATGCAGGTAGACATGGTTCTTTAGAAGGCTCTGAAAATGGAGAAGGAGCTACATCTTGATCCCACAGGGAAGAAAATGTGCTCTGAAACACTAGGCATGGCTTGAGTATACGACACCTCAAAGCTCTCCCACATCATGACATACATCCCCCAACAAGGACACACTTGCTCCAACAAGGGCACACCCCTAGTAATATAAGATCCATATGAGCTTATAGGGCCAATTGCATCCAATTAACACACCTCCAAGATACCCTTAGAAAAGAGATAAGCAGCTTTATAGTGTCTCTAATAGAAGAGGTTTGTGAAGAGGAAAGCACTTTTTTTTTTTTACAGAAAGGCATAATCATTTGACTGACAAGAGTTTTAGAAGAAACATAGTGAATGCAGAGGCAAAAACTACTTTTCCTTCTACACATCTTAGGTCCCTGTTGGGGACTCCACAACATAACAGAACTTAAAAAGAGAAAAGCGTGAAGACTTACCTAGCACAAGCTTTCACAACTCCAGAGCCTTTCTGAGCAAGGGAAGCCTTCAACAGTGCTTAGACCTGAGATTTTCTACCAGAGTTGATGGAAAGTGGAACATTATATAGCATGGGACAAAATAAAACCAGTATGAGTCAAGCAGGTGGATGCAAATAGAGAGGGCTTTTGGCTCATGTCCTCTCTGTGTACCTTCACCAGTCTTCAGATATGAAGGTGCTCTTTCCTCCATGGAGGGACATGTGGTGCTTCTGACCTGCTTCAGAAAGTTGTCAGAAAGCCCTTACTTTTTAAAATTATATTTTCTTTTCTTTTCTGTTCTTTATTTTAAAAGAAAACAATCGTTTTTCATTTTACATACCAATCCCAGTTCCCATTCCTACACCTCCTCCATTCTATCTACCTTACCCATTCTAGCCCACCTCCCATCCACTCCTCAGAGAGAGTAAGGCACATTATTTTGGGGAAGGACCAAGGCCCTCCCTACTATATCTAGGCTGAGCAAACTATTTATCCAAAGAGAATATCCATCCAAAGAGAAAAAGTTCTAAAAAAGACAGTAGAAGCAGTAGGGACAAATCCTGGAGCCACTGCCAGTGGCCCTGCAGTCTTCCCCAGCCATGAAATTGTTAAACACATTCAGAGGGAAAAGTTTGGACCTATGCTAGTTCCTTCCCTGTCCTGCCGGCATTGTTCAGCTCTAATTAGCTCATGTAAACTGTTTCTGCGGGTGTCCCCATCATGGTCTTGACCTCTTTGCTCATATTCTCATTCCTCCCATTCTTCAATTGGACTTTGGGAGCTCAGTCCAGTGCTCCAATGTGGGTCTTTGCCTCCATATCCATCAGTTGCTGATGAAGGTTCGTTCTATGGTGATATTTAAATATTCTCGGTCTGACTGCAGGGCAAGGCTAGTTCAGGCCCCTTCTCCTCTATTGCTTAAGGTCTTAACTGGGGTCATCCTTTTGGATTCCTGAAAATTTCTCTAGAGCCAGTTTTCTTGCTAGCCCCATAATGGCTCCCTCAGTCAAAGTATCTCTTTCCTTGCTCTCATCTCTGTTCTTCCTCCATCTCAATATCCTGTTCCCTCAAGTTTTCTTTCTCCCTCTGCTTCTCCATTCCTCTCCTCCTCTAACCCTTCCACCCTCCCTGCTTCCCCCACACCCATGCTGCAAATTTTGTCAGGTAATCTTGTCTTTTCCCCCTTTCCAGGTGGATCTTTGTATTTCTTAGGGTTCACCTTGATACTTAGCTTCTCTAGGATCATGGACTGTAGGCACAATATCCTCTGCTTTACAACTAGTATCCACTTATGAGTGACTAATATCATGTTCAACTTTCTGAGTCTAGGTTGCTTCACTCAGGATGGTTTTCTCTAGTTCCATTCATTTGCTTGCAAATTTCACAATGTCATTGTTTTTTACAACTGAGTACGACTCTAATGTGTAAATGTGGCATATTTTCTTTATCCATTCTTCAGTTGAGGGACATTTAGATTGTTTCCAGGATCTGGCTTTTATGCTGCTATGAACATAGTTGAACAAATGTCCTTGAAGTATGATTGAGTCGAAGAGCCAATGCATATATGACAAGTTTAAAGAGGCTTTTGATTATACTACAGACGTCTTAATTGTCTAGCATGACCAAAAACAAGATAAGTATTATGAAACAATCAAAATAAAGAGAGACAAAGCATGTATAAGGAATGTAGAAAGTGCTTTAAAAGATGTACATGCCTCATTAGGAATATGAGATTTAATCCCAAAGAGAAGGCATACAAATGCAAAGATTGTGGCAAGTCATTTACCCATCATCCAAATCTTAAAGCTCTCCAGAGAATCCATACTGGTAGAAGCCTTACAGATGTCAAGAATGTGGCAAGACCTTTACCCAGTTCTCTAATATTCAAAGACATCACAGAATCCATACTGGTGAGAAACCTTAAAATGTCGATAATGTTGCAAATTCTTTTCTATCACAGAAATCTTCAACAGCTCTTCAATCAAAAATTCTTACACCTAGGGAGAGCTTTAATTAAGAGCACGAGTCATTTGAAGCGAATGTCTGAATAATCACTCACTTCCTAAGTGCTTGAGGCTCTGCCATTTCAGTATTAGAGAAACTTCAGGTTCCCAGCAGCACCGTGCTCAAAGAGTCCACACAGAAGTGTCTCTGTGAGAAACAGAACCTCCCCCTGGCCAGAACTAATTCTTTTTTTTCTTTTTTTTGTGGTTTTTCGAGACAGGGTTTCTCTGTGGCTTTGTAACCTGTCCTGGAACTAGCTCTGTAGACCAGGCTGGTCTTGAACTCACAGAGATCCGCTTGCCTCTGCCTTCCGAGCAGAACTAATTCTTGAGTGTACTGAACAGACTGCCTAATAGTCCTGAACACAATCAAACAGAAGAATATAAAATATATTTCTCTTCTGCCTAGTAGGATAGAAAACCTTATCCAAACTTAGGTTAATCTACAGGAATCCCTGGGATATTTATGGAAATGAAGTATTACTTCCCTGTAACTCTGAGAATCTGAATTGGGAAATGGAATCCATATCATAGCATATATGAAAATAAAAGGATTAGCTAGCTTAAGTTAATAGTACTGAAATTCTTTCCTATGAATATAGCTTCTCCTCCTGGTGTGGGAAGTCCTTCTGTCTGTGTGATGCTTTTATTGGTTAATGAATAAAGAAGCCGTTTTGGCCTGTGATAAGACAGAATAAAGGTAGGCAGGCAGAACGAAACTGAATGCTGGTGGAAAGAAGGCTGAGTCAGGAAGAAGCCATGTAGTCCAACTGGAGACAGACACCAGACAGGACCATACTGGTAAGCCACCATCACGTGGCCATATACAGATTAATGGAGATGGGTTAATTTAAGATATAAGAATAAGCCAGAAATACACTTAAGCTATTGGCCAAACAGTATTACAAATAATATAGTTTCTGAGTGATTATTTTATAGTCTGGGCAGCCAGGACTGAACAAGCAGCCTCCAACAACATCCTCCATCTATTAAAAACACATGGAAAGTCATGTCATGCATAATGATTCATGCCTTAAATTCCAGAACTCGGTAGGTATAGACATGTAGATCTCTGAGAGTTCAAAGTCAACCTAGTCAACATAGTGAAATTTAGGATAGTTTGGCTATCAAGTGAGATTCTGTCTCATTGAAAAACAAAAACAATAAAATGAAGTTACCCAAAAAGGTGGAGCGTGAATGGTGATTCACACTTGTAATCCCAACATGAGGGATGCAGAAGCATTTGGATAGTTTTAGGCCAGCACAGTCTACATGGTGAGTTCCAGGACAGCCAGGAATACATACGGAGAGCCTGTCTTACACATCATCAAGAGCAAACATGTTACCAGAAAATGCATAACACATGGACCTCACATTAGAATAGTACATGAGTGTGTCAGGAAGGTTATAATATCCAGGTCAATTAAAAACTCTCTTCACTTTCATTTTACGTGTGTGGGTGTTGGTGTTTTGCCTGAATGTATGTCTCTGCTGCACATGTTTGCACTGCCCAAAGAGGTCACAAGAGGGCATAATATCTTCTGCAACTGGAGTTACAGATGGCTGTGAGCCCCCATTTGCCTGAGTGTACTGCAACCTGGGTACTCTCCAAGAGCAATCCTACAGTAAAAATTTTACTAAAATATCTAAGTAATGTGTCCCAGTGATGCATCATTTGTACTTTGAATTTGCCTTGCAGAATATTCCATGGTCAGTGGTTGCTCTGTACTGTCAGCAGAGGTTATCATTTCTAATGGGAGCAGCATTCATTAACCACCTGATAAATGAACATTTATACTTTTGTACACGCACTCCAAGTATTTCTGGTTCCTAACTATGTGGAAAGATGCTCATGTATATGTATATGTAACATCATTTATACAAGGTTCACATTTTTATTTGAAATATTGTAGTAATTTAGTTTTATATGCATAGTTTTGTTTTAAATTCTTCTCTGAGATAATTGTATTCCTGGAAGTATGTCTTAAGTTCAGCCCAAGTTGAGGGCTGCAAGCATCAAGAATGAAGCATTTGCAGACTTAATGGTAAATATGCATATAACCCTTAAGGACCCTTTTGACTGATAGAGGAGTGGGCAGGTAATTCTGTTAGTGAGATCTCTGAAAGCTTTTTAGAAAATAGAGGTGCAGGAAACATAAAGACTTGTTGTTTTTAGGGCGCATCCCTCAATAATTTTAAAGTAAAGTGAATGGATGATGAATGCTGTATTAGTCAATTCTTGATGATTTAGCCAAACTTTCAATGGTGTGTACTATAGGAAAAAAGGAAGCTTTAAGCAATAGAAGACACAAGTTGCATATACTAAGGAATGCAGAATTAGAACAAGACTCTGTTGGAACCAGAGATAGAAGAAGTTATGTTTTGGGTACATGAGTTTTCTTTGATAGGCAAATGTCCATGCAGAGATAATACGTGAACTTACCTCACAATATTATGGGCCTTATGAGACCGTGGAAAGGAAGAAAGCTTGGCTCCTTCCAGCTAGATTTGTGTGTCCTGGGATGATATCAGAGAAGATAACATGCTTAGTCTGGGGAACACATTCTGGCCCTGCAAGGTGCTAGAGTGAACAATAGATAACCTCGGCATCTCCAACCATATGAGTGTTTGTGAACTCCGTCAATTTTCTTTTGACTTCTTGAGGTGAGACTTGAGGGTTATGAAGCCAAGCTGTACCATGTGCTGCTGTGAATAGGCTTGAGGAGGCTGTCCCCTAGATTTCTGAAGAATGTAAAGGGAAGAAAAAAAACTAGCTGACAGCAAGACTCCCTTTCCTGTAGAGGAATGGTTTAGGGTTATCATCCAGAGATTGAGAATCTCAAGGCTGCATTTTGAGTATCAGGTAGGCAAAGTCTTATCTCTCAGTTCATTTCATGAGCACCTTCCAGATTCCATGGGTGGGTCGAGAGAAAACATTGTGGGTCATAGGTGCAGTCACCTGTCAACTGAATCTCAGGTCATTTGGAAGAGAGTGAAGCCTATTTGTGTGGGAGACTGGTGAGATTAGAGGCAGGCACATGCAGAATGGTTTTGTGCATATTTGGCTGGGGTGGATAAGAATATCTCCTGAGTTGGAGAAGTGTGTTCATGGAAGTGTGATATCTCACAATTAATTATTGAAAAGGCCAAGCTGTGTGGCAGAATAACCAGGCTAGCTTAATATGAAATAGTAAACTTTAATGAGGGAATAGCTTACAACACTAGGGATCCAGTGATAAACAGGAAGTACAAAAAGGGACCGGCGGGGCTCACACCTGCCAGATTTATACCTAAACATTAGCCCAAGGCTAACACACCCCCTTGGGCTGGGTTTCCCCTACACAGGCCTCTTTCTTAGTTGCTGGAATTTGCTGGTAATCCATTATACCTTGTTTTCTAGATCTTGTCACATCTCAGATTGATTTGCAAACCATATTCTCTCTCTCTCTCTCTCTCTCTCTCTCTCTCTCTCTCTCTCTCTCTCTCTCTCTGTATCTCACTTCTCACTTCTGCTTCTTTACCGCAGCACCACTCTGTATGTTCATAAAACTTTTTCATACCAGTTTTGCCAGATGTTTGGTTCTCAACTTGTTGGTCTCTACAAGACCCTATTTAGAAAAAAAGTTGCTAATCACATTCACCTGCTTAGGGCTTCCATATCTGAAATGGCACAGATCACTTGACAGACCTCATCAGCCCTAAGTTCTAAGGAACATGCTTCTGTTGAGAAAGTCCAGAGATCTGGAGAAAATGAATTTCAGCCTAACGATGGGCTGGATCCTCTTTACAAGAACTGTCAGAAATAGAAAATTGAGGTTAGGCTATAACCAAACTCTTTGATTTAATAACCCCAAGCCTCTCCAAATGCCTGTCCTTCTCATGATCTCCTAATGGGTATTGTACCCAAAGCCATTAACAAGCACATATATCATAACACCTGTCTCTAGGCCAAGGAATTTGGCTTTTGTTTGCTGATAGAAGGACCATAGCAGTGACGTACATCATATTCTCTCCCATGATTGTGTGCCTCTTCTATCTGTATGCGTGTGCATGAGCATGTGTGTTTCCAACTTAGGGTGCCTCTACACAGCCCCGACAGACCTCTGACTTGTCACTGCTCTTGCCTCAGTATATTGATTCAAGGTTTGGACCATCATATTGCTTCTAGGACTGTTTTTTCTAAATATCTGAGGGATCATCTGGCCTCATGTGACTCCAACCAGACACGTCAAGAGTGAATCACATCTTCACTCACAACCTTATAGCCTGAGTGAGCTCTGCTGATTCTCCAGGGGAAATTTTTTATTACTACCTGTATAAGAGCTTCCTTTTCCCTTTTTGACCCCAGAGAGGCTCCTGATATGGCTGCTTGGTTTAAGGTCATTTTGGAGTGAGGAAATGAGTCAGAGGTAATGGCTGTACCATGGACAGCAGCGGACCCCTCCCTGGACATTCTATTGTATCCTGGAGAGCCCTGATTCTGTGTGAGTCATCAGTGTTGTGGCAACACCAACTGCCTGTGGGGCATCTGTTCATTGCCTACGGGTTTTGGACGTAGCCATGTTGGCAAGACTGAGCAGGCTCCTTGGGAGACAGAAGGGAGAGCATAACAAGACTAGAGGGAGGCAGAAGGAAGCTGGCCTTCAACCTCAGTGTCGCACATCAAGACATAAATGGTTCTGGGGAAAACGCAGTGAGTCCTGGGGAGGGAGTGGGGAGTTTCTTGATGGTGGAAGGCTTCAACTTGGTTTTTCATAGTGAGTCACAGGATCTTAGAGCTTCGTGGAGGTAACGAATTTATCCTGCTTCTCTCTGTTACTAAAGAGTAGACCTGGAGTTTAGGGTTTCTGATGCTTAGATTGGCAGAGAGCCAGTAATGGTCAACCCTGCAGCTGCTGTGCTAGGGGCCCTCTGCTTTGACTCTGAGTGGGAAGGAAGGAGAGAGGGATGAATGAGGTTTCAGTTACAGCACTGAGCTTCACCCACACTGGATTTCTTTTGGTTGTGGGTCACTAATAACAGGGAGAGTAAAATCCTCTGGCCAAAGCTGGAGAATCTCACATTTTATCTCACATCCACTTGCAGGGTAGGAACCATTGGGTATTGCTGCATGCCAGTGACCTCTAAGCTTTCTGAGTCCCTGACTCTCAATAGCCAGTCATCTTTAACTTGACTTTAACTTGAGTGCAGGAATGAGCCATCACTCTCCCTGCAAGTGTCTGTTCTTGGTGAGTGAGGGCTCACCCGTGGATGCCCTTAGGTGTCTCCAGCCTGTCCTGTCACTAGGTGATCTCACCATCATGATGGATGGAATGTATTCTGCTGAAGTTTGGGGGAAATTTTCGTCATTACCCATGTGACTCATCTTTGGTCTGACGGGTCACCCACAATCTCCATCACAGCCACACATTGTAACAGCCCTGTGGATATTTCCTGAGGTACTCATTCACTTCATGAAACTGAACTTCATTCCACATCAACATGAGCTAATTTCTTAGTATCCTTCACTTCCCATCTTTTTGATTAGGAGGGGAAGACCTGTTCCTTGGGAATGTTTAGAAAATGAGTCTTGACCTCCATACATGATGAAGTATTAAATTATAATTAATTAGAGTCTAACTATCAGAGAGCTGCTGATGAGCTTCCCCTGTGTCTCAGGGAAGGCACCTGAAAAAGCCAGCTTGGCTTTTGGTGAACTGGGGAAGAGACGGTTATGAGATAAGTGATGGCAGTTGGCAGTGACCCTAACAGTCCGTTCTCTGGGCATTCTGCTGTATCCTAAAGAGTCGTTGGCATCTTTTTTTGAAATCAAGAGTGTTGTGTTCTTGGGGCACTCATTATGTGCATATAGGGTTCACCAGAAGACACAATGGCAAGATTGAGCACACTGGTTGGCAGAGAGATCTGACTTTCGAAGGAGGAGGTTGGGGGTTGAGTTGGACCTTACAGAAATGGGGTTTAGTAGCTGGGATCTTTGGAAGAGATGGTTCTATGTTGCTTCTCTGGGTTACTAAAGTGCAGACCCATAGTCAAGGATTGCTGCTAGTTAGTTTGGCAGAGATCCAGGAGTTGTCAAGGTTACAGCTGTTGTTCTGTGAGTTCCTTAATTTTATTTTGAGTGGCAAAGACCAGCAGGAGGCACAGACTAATGGGGTGTGAGAGTAGGTTGTTGCTACAACTCATCATCAGTGATTTCTTTAGGTTCTGTGAGTATCTCATGGGAAATTCCCCATCTATGCACCAGGGTCTCAGACATTCAGTTACTTCTATTCCAGGCCACACTAAGAGACTGAGAGTCTCTAAGCACTGGAGACTCCAGGAATTTTTTGTATCACATCAGAAACGAGTTGATATTTCCAAAGCAGTATGGCTGGGTGACATATGCCTTTCAGGGCCAGTGGGGCAGCAGTAGGGGCTGATACACATAGCTAGCCACAGTGAGTGGAGACAGAGGCATGGCTTATGGGCTCCCAGTTTGAGGACAGTTGTCCTGATCCTTCACTGTGTTCCATGCAGTCACTCTTCCTTGGCCTCTTCTTCGAACTCAACATGATCTCTCCTGGTCCTGTGCCGTACTACTGCATAAATTCACTAATATTTATCTACCTGCAGGGAGTGCTGGAAAAACATCAACCCCAAACTCTGTTACTGGGCAGGAGCAGCGGCTGAACACGGTGGCTACACTGACCCTGCAGCTTCAGACGATGACCCAAGAAAGGAATGAACTTCGTGGAATTCTCGCTAATTATACCAACAAGGATTTGAACAACAGGTAGCCATTTTGTCTAGTTCCTGGGTAACTGTCTTGACCCTACCGAGTCAACCCCAGCATTCCTCAGGTCACTGGAGGCTGCACCTCCAAAGTGTTCTGCCTAAACTAAATATCCTGAGGGCATCTGAGAGGCAAAGCTGAAATCTGGGAAGGAGTGATATCAGGATACCGGCTGTGTGATTCCTCTAAATAAAAACCAGAGCCTGTGGCCTGGATCAGTCTGGGGGTGGGGCAATAGTTTGTGAGCTCTCAGCATACATTTCATGAGGCCTTGGCAGGTGTTGGCTTGTGGACGATGCTAGGTGCTGTGAGTTTACGGTGAGTCTTTGTGCTTAACCAGCAGGTGCTTGAGTACTGGCTGCTCCTGGGAGCAGCTGCAGGGGCCTAGTCGTCTTGGTGCATCTCAGTGTGTGACTTGAGGTCTGAACTTCATCACTGCTCCTCTCTAGTCTGGTTTCTTATATTCTAAGATAATTCTGCCTGCCTACATTTATTTGGTATCCTCTGTGTATGTGTGTGTGTGTCCTAGCAGTTGGGGGTCTGTGGCATGTGGTTCTTTCTGTGCCACAGTTTCCAGGTGATCCCACTAAGTTCCCTTAGGGTCAGGGAACTCCACTATGACCAGTGATGTTGCTCCTGGCCCGTGTGCTCACCTTGGCAGCCCATTGGAATCCACTGGAGACTTATATATCTATCCTTAAGTCAGGTCTGCTCGCTGGAAACACTGATTTTGTGCTTTAGACATCCATGTAGCAATAGGAACCTGGGATCAAAAATCCCCGTTCTGAAGACGGGAACAACATTATCATAGATTTCTGGTGGGATCAGACTTGTGACACAGGCTCCCCAGGACTTAACTATTCCATTCCTCCAGGCCCATTAATGGAACTCATGCAGCTCTGGATCACTCCCTTTGCACCCCTGACTGCTGGTCTGGGGCCACGTCAGCAAGTTTAAACAGCACCAGGTTGTCCTCGTTCATAGCTATCAGAATGTGACATGACTGTGCTGGGGTGTTTAGGGCACAGCCTGAAATCATAGGATCATTAAGGCCAGAATTCACGGGGTTCTTTGCTCTGGGGTTATGCCCTAATACAGGTTAAATTTTGAGTTGGAGATGGTGAATATGGAGCATAAGAAAGTGATGTTGGATCTACAGAAATTCCGCATGGAGATGAAAGAGGCCTTGTACAAGTGCAAGGAGCGGACTGAGGAAACTGTCTCTGACAGGTGAGTGACTGACTTCACTGGGACTCTATTCCTTGGCAGTGACTGCTTTTGCCATGTTTTTGTCTTTGAACCAAAGTGAGGACTTTCCTTTTGGCCTGTCTCCCTATAAAAAGCAGTCTGTCTTATGCTCTTGACTTGGACCTACTGGACTAGTTTTGTTAAGACTGAAGTATCTGTGAGCCCATCACTACATTGTCCTGCCAGCCTCAGGAGCCTCTAGATAGAAAATCTATTTGTACCATGATAAAGGTGTCAGGCATTTGTGGGTCTTGGGGGCTCTGGTAGGGGTTTACAGAGGTGATCCCATTCTACCCATAGATAGAATATATTTCAATTGGGTCTGCTGTCCTCCCTCACAGAATGTTTGTCTTCTACCTCTCAATGTGCTGATGCTTTCCCAGTACCATGGACAGTTAAGTACGTGGGTAGGAGGCAAACCCTGCTCTCAGAAGTACATGCATTTCTTTTATTGTAACAGTTTTCAAAAGCAGTCTGAGTCTTTCTGTAATTTGGCCATTCTCTGACATTTGACAGCCACTAGGGTATCCTGGCATGGTGACTGTGGGCTCTGGTCTAGGGCTGTCTGGGGACATGGGAGTTTGCATGGGTGATGTGGGAGATGGAGGCTAAGTAGGTCTCATGGTGTTTTTGTGATGGTTCAGCATCCTCCACAACCAGCTCCTGAGTGAGCGAACTCAGTTGAAGAAAAAAGTGAGCATGCTGAGAGAGGAGAACCAAAAACTATGGAGGGAGCATATTTCACTGCAAGAGTCCTGTGAGAAGGTGAAGAATCTCTATGAAGAGACCGATGAGAAGATCTGTGAGCTATGTGATGAGGGGGATAAGGTAGGCTGCAGCAATGTGGGCAGGCTGTCCACCATCAGTAGTAATACACACACACACACACACACACACACACACACACACACACACGTGATCACCCACCCACTTTTCCAGTAGCTCACTAACATCCTGTCCAGTTGTTGATTTCTGTGATTATTCCAAGACTTTCTAAGGATTTAGCGTCTTGTGAGATCAATGGCTGGAAACAGCTTTGAAGGAGGAAATCCCCGTGTAAATGTCAAAGGGGTGGTTCTTGTCTACATGTTTTATCTTCTCTCATGTGTCATCAGTTCAACCTCTTTCCCTCCTCCCAGTCATTCACCCCCTGCTCCCCAGACCCCGGGTCCACTCCTCCTTAATTTCCCTTCAGAAAATAGCAGTTCTCCCATGGTTATTTGATCTAATTATTAAAATAACATTAAACCTGGGCTTTGCTCATGTTTGTTACACATTCTAACAATGAGATATATCACCAAATCCTTTTAAAGTCTTGAGATATGATCACACTACAGCCAAAGATAAGCTTTGAACTCACAGTGTAGTTCAGTCCAGACTTTAATGTTCAGTCCTTCTGTCTCAGTCTCTGAGTAGCTAGGATTAAGGATTTGCATCACAAGCTCAAACCTAGTCTAAATACTTAAATTAAAATTGATGCTTAAACCAAATGTCCAAGGTCAGTAGATTATATGTTCGTGTTTTTAAGACATAGGTGCTAAATTATAGTCATCTCAAAAGCATCGGTGAAAATATAATTTAAGATGCTTTATCATTAGTAGACAGGTAGCTTTAAGATGAATAACATAAAGGTAGCTTTCATTCATTTAACCATTCAACAGTCTATGTTGGGAGTCCCATAAATGCCAGAAGTAAGCTATACCTGCAGCAAACAGATAAGATATCTGTCCTGAAGGAACTGATGAAGTTATTACCTTTAATTCATCTCTTACATCATAGCTGGTGTCTGCTCGGTGCAACCCTCCAGCTCTCATTGCGTTTGAGACCTCCAGGAGCAGAGGATTTTCCTGCAGGAGGCAGAATCTAACCCTTACTAAGGATCTGTCCATAAATTTTACTCTTAACAGAAAAGGCAATTTTACCTCCTTCCCACTAGCCATGGCCTATGAATCCCAGCTATAAGTGAAAAATATTATATGCCATCGAACCATAGGGATTCCTGCTCCTTGTTATTATTTTAGAGGAAGAAAATTTTAAGCTCTCCTTTTGGGTAGAGATTACATAGGTAATAACTCTGTTTTAAAGTGTTGTAACTCTTCAACGATTCACATTTTTTTTTATTGAGTGAACATTTCTTTTTATTGAAAATAAATTATTCTCACATACCATAGTTTTCTCTACCGCCACTTCTCTCAGCTCCCATAAACCTCTCTTTTTCCAGATCTGCTACCCTTTGTTTTCTTTCCAGAAAAGAACAGGCAAGCATGACAAAACAAGAAAAAGGCCTTCATACAGAGGCTGGACAAAGCTTTCCAATAGAAGGAAAGGCATCCCAAGAGCAGACAAAAGAGTCAGAGACACACCACGCCCACTCCCACTATTAAGAGTCCCACCAAAACACCAACATCTATGCAGAGAACTGTGCAGACCCATGCAGGCCCCATACATAACTCTGTGAGCCTATGTGAGCCCTGTTTACTTGATTCAGTGGGCCATGTTCTCCTAGTGCCCTCCAGCCCATCATTCCCGCTTACTCCTAAAATCCACCCCCCCCATTTCTTCTGAAAGTTTTCCTGAGCTCCAATAGGTAGGACTGATAGAAAGTTCGAATTTAGATACTTACTTCCACACAACTACTGCTAGAGAAAAGCTCTCTGATGAGGACCAGCAAGGCACCAATCTATGAGTATAGCAGAACATTGATAGGAATATTAGTAATCAGTTCATTGATTTTTTTTAAGTTATGCTTGCTTCTGTGCTATGTCTCTGGGCTATTTGGTCTGCAGATTTTAGCCATCCAGGGATTATAGGGCATGGACTGCCTCACCTTGCATGAGCCTCAAGTTAAGCCAGACATTGTATGGCCACTCTCTCGAGTTCTGCACCAACAGTGCCCCAGCATAACTTGCAGGGAGGACAGACTGTAAGTCAAGGTTTTTGTGGCTGAGTTGATGTCATGTTTCTCTTTCTGTAACCTGCAGAGTACCTTCCCATGCCAAAGAGACTAGAGCATATGGGTGAAGGCTCCATGCAGGCAACAGCTTGCTCTCTCTAGGTTCAATGATGTGTAGATGTTGTCCACAACAATGGGACCCCACTGTTAGTTTTCAGAGAGCAACAGTCTGTCCTAGCATGAGCCGGAGCTGTATAGGGATCTCCACAGAATCCCCTCCAGCCAAATATTCAACTGAATGCAATCCAGTCTCAGCACTGGAAGCCTTTCTTGGCTACAGAAGATGGTCAGTTCAGACTCTATATGTTCCACTACTAGGAGTCCTCACTAGGATCCCTCATATAGATTACAGGAAGTTTTATCTGTACTAGCTTTCCATAGCAGCCTCTGGGAGCCTCCCAACTTCAACACTCTCTCTCCCTCCATCCCTCCCCCCTACAGGATCCCTTTCTATTCCCTCCCCACCCAACCAAAGTTTACTGGCAAAATCTAATCTATTTTCTTTTCTCAGGGAAATTCTTCTGTTTCCTCTAGTGACCTTCTCTTTACCTAACTTTTCTGGGTTGTGGAAAGTGGCTTGATTATCAATTACTTAACAACTGATGCCCACTTATAAGTAAATACATATAATATGTGTTTTTCAGGATCTCAGATATCTCTGTCAGCATGATTTTTTCTAGCTCCACCCATTTGCTTACAATAGCAATTGGATATCACTTTTCACACAGCCAAGTAATATTCTCTTCTGTAAAGTACTACCTGTTCTTTATCCATTCTTTCATTGAGGGACATCAAGGTTGTTTCCAGTTTCTGGTTATTATGAATAAAGCCAGAATGGAGATATTTGAGCAAGGGTTCTTGTGGTGGGACAGAGCATCCTTTAGATATATGTGCAAGAACGGTGGACCTAGATTTTGAGGTAAATCAGTTTTCTGAGGAATCGCCATGTTGATGCCATAGAGGCTGGACAACTCTGGACTCCCACTAGAAATGGAGGAGTGTTTCCTTTGCTACAAATCCACACCACCATAAGCTGTCATTCGTGCCATTGATCTTAGCCATCCTGACAGGTGTAAGGTGGAATCTCAAAGGAGTTTTTGGTTCAAATTCCCCTGATGGGTAGGAATGTTGAACATTTCTTTAAGTGTTTCTCAGCTATTTGTGATTCTCCTTTTTTTTCTGTTTCTATCTGTACCACGTTTCTTAATTGAACGATTTGGTTTGTTGATGTCTAGTCTATCGAATGCTTTATATATTTTGGATATTAGCCCTCTGTCTGATGCGAGTTGATGAAAATCATTTCCCATTCTGTAAACCTCTATTTTCTCCTACTCATGGTGTTCCTTGCCTTTAAGTTCCCCGAGGTCCTTTATTAATTGTTGATCTTAGTGCCAGTGTTCTCTTCAGAAATCATCTCTTTTGCTGGTATGTTCCAGCTATTCCTTATATTCTCTCCTGTCTGTTTTTGTGTTGAGGTCTTTCTTCATGAAAGGGTCAAAGATTTTTTTGGTATCTAGTAAGATGATCACCATATGTTTTTTCTTCATTTTATATGGTAGATTACATTGACTAATTTTCATATGCTGAGCTATCCCTACATCTCTAGGTTAAAGACTGCTTGATCATAATAGATGATCTTTTTGAAATATTCTTGGATTTGATTTATAAGTATTTTATTGAGTACTTTTTCATCTATGTCCATAAGGGAAATTGGTCTGTAAGTATCTTTGTTGAGTCTTTCTGTGGTTTGGGTATCAAGGTAACTGCGACCTCATAAAATGATTTGGGCACTGTTTCTTCTGTTTTTATTTTGCAAACTAATTTGAGGAGTATTGCCATTAACTATTCTTTTAAAGTATGGTAGAATTCTGTGCGATAGCCATTTGACCCTGGGTTTTTTTTTTTTTTTTTTTTGTGGGGTGGAGGGAGGCTTTTAACAGTGGCTTCTATTTCACTGGGGAATGTAGGTCTATTTATTTATCTGATTTTAATTTAACTTTAATAAATGATTCCTATTGAGAAAATTATTCATTTCTTATAGATATACCAGTTTGATGAAGTACATGATTTAAAGTATGTCCTTGTGATTCTCTGGATTTCCTCGGTATCCGTTGTTATGTCCCCATACGGTTTCTGATTTTATTAATTTGGATATTCTTTGCCCATCTTTATTTAGCTTGGATGAGGGTTTATCTGTCTTGTTGATTTTCTCAAAGAACCAATTCTTTCTTTCACTGATTTTTGTACAGTTATCTTTATTTCTGTTTTATTGGTTTAGCTGTCAGTTTGATTATTTCTTCTGGTCTAATCCTCTTGGACATATTTCCTTTTGTTCAGTAGCTTTGAGGTGTTACTATTAAGTATGATATCTTCCCATTTTTAATGTAGGCACTTCGTGCTCTTAGCACTACTTTCATTGTGTCCCATAAGTTTGCGTAGGTTATGTATTCATTTTCATTGAATTCTAGAAAGTCTTTAATTTCTTTCTTTCTTTATTTTTTGGTCCACTTTTCATTCAATATAGAGATCTTCAATTTCCATGAACTTATATATGCTTCCCTTTCTTTAGTTGTTGATATACAGTTGTATTCTCTAATGGTCTGATAGATACAGGGAATTTTTTCAATTTTTCTGTTTCTTTTGAGACTTGCTTTATGTTTAAGTATGTGGTCAGTTTTGGAGAAAATTCTTTCAGATGCTGTTTAGAAGGTGCACCCTTTTGTGTTTAGGTAGAATGCTCTGTAAATATCTGCTAGGTTTATTTGGTTTAAAACTTCAGTTAATCCAGAGTTTATTAATTTTGTCTGCATGACCTGTACACTGATCACATGGACATTGGTGAGACTGAGATTATTATTGGTAATAATTTCCATATTAGCATGTGGAAATCAATATGTGTTTTAAGCTATAGTAATGTTTATCTTAAAAATTTACTTAGGGCATAGATGTTAAGAATTGAAATGATGGCCAGGTGGTGGTGGTGCAGACTTTTAATCCCAGCTCTTGAAAAACAGAGGGAAGCAGATCTCCTTGTGCTCAAGGCCAGCCTAGTCTACAAGAGCTAGTTCCAGGACAAGCCCCAAAGCTATGGAAAAACCCTGTCTCGAAAAATTTAAAAAAAAAATTAAAATGTCATCTTTGTGGTGTGTCCTTCCCCATGTCTTTTGATTAATTTTGGTTTGAGGTCGATTTTGTTAGGTATTAAAATAGCTACACCAGCTTGTCTTTTAGGTACATTTGCTTGGAAGATTTTTTTTCCAATTCTTTACCCAGAGGTAATGTCTATAATTGATGTTGAAGTTTGTTTCTTGTATGCAGAAGAAAAATGGATCCTGTTTCTGCATCCATTCTGTCATTCTGTGTATTTTTATTAAGGAAATGAGACCATTGATACAGAGAAATATCAAATGATTAATTCTTGTTATTTTGCTGAATGTGTATGTTCTTGTACATGTATATCCAGAAGTGTGCGTTGAGGAGTGCGTGTGTGCGTGTGTGTGTGCATTTGAGTGTTCAACCCTCCAGTAAGAACATAATCTTCTAATGAACAGAAACAGGATATATTGGAGGAAAGACGACAATCCCTGCTGAAGCTGAGGGATCTGGTCACCAGACGTATAGAATTGGCAGAAAAGCTGCAGAATCCCTTCGCTGTCTCCAAGATGAGGTAGGATCCCAGGCCACAAAGAGGGAGTTATATCAAGTAGTTCCCCAGTACCTGAATCTCTGTCCTATTTGGGTTCCTGGACATTTGCATGACTTTTCAGTCAAAGCCAGGGAAAGAACATCTGAGAGTATTGGGCTGGCTCAGTCAACAGAAATGTCTGCACAGGAAGCAATATGTGTTATCCTTAATCTTTCTCAATTTCTGAATGCTCTTGTGTGTTCTGAGTGCATTGATCCTTCCTATGGTAGTCCCAGACCTAATAGAGACAGTGTTAATTGTGGAAGACAGTGTCTCCTCCTGCCACTTCATTTTCCTCCAGGAGTATCAGCTTTAGAGATAAAATCCTACACTTGGGCAGATTAGCATACAGCACCTTCTTATTGATTATGGGTTCTCTGCAGTTTGCATCTGTTTCCTGTAAGAAGGTTTCTCTGGAATTAAAATCACATTTAGAGTTTGGCATGTTGAATCCAAGGAAGTGTCTGTGCTGAAGGGATAAGCCCAGCCTTCACTGCAGTGTTGTGTTTGCTCCTCTTCAGGGCCTCATACAGTTAACTTCCCAGGTTGCTCACAGTTTCCTGGCATCTGTTCAAGGCCTGTGACCCAGACATTGCTATATTGCTGTTTTTTTTTTCAAAAGAATGTATCTAAACTATTGGAGTAATGGGCTGTTTTTCTAGTTCACCACAGTGTGTATTTCTCAGCTCACTTTCTAGCAGTTTTAAAGGTGGAGAAAAAAAGAAACTCAGGTGCTGTCTTATCCTTGAAGAAGCAAGGAGTGAATGAGCCCAGCTCAAATGTAATGCTGGATTTGCCAGTTGAGTAGAGCTGGTGGGAGCTCAAAAGCTGACAGGGCAGGTCCTTAACAGACCTGTGTCCCAGCTGTTTTCCTCCCCTAATATGAAAACCTCCAGCATGATCTGGCCACAGTCCAGGATGAGAGCCTCCTGCAGACAGACCTGCTGCAGCAGGAGCCATGTGTGTGCCAGGCCAGTGAGCCACCATTGACTCCTGTCCCCTGCAACCTTGGCATTCATGGGGTGGGTTTTCTTCCTTGATGTTTGTTTCCCATGTGTGGACAGTCCCTGGTTTTGTCTAGGCTGTGGTCCAATGAGGCTTCCTATGCATCTGATTGCCTTTCCTTCTCTGACAGCTCCGCTTTGGAGAACTGAGGAGGCTGAAGGAAGCTTCACACATTCTCCACTCGAGCAGCAACACCTACTGAGAAGCAGACCCCTCCTTGTAGCTGTGAACAAACGAATAAGAAAAATCTCCACCTACTGCAGGATCCATCGCCAATCTGATTCATGTTCTGTTGGCCCACTATTTCTGGAGAAAGGAAATCATCAGAAAGAAGCCTGACATTCAGAGGACCCACCAAGAATGACTCCAAATCCTGACATTGGTCAGCAGGTGGACCCTGAGTGGCAAACGGCAACATGGGGAGGATATGCTGCTGAGCAAGGCTCCCTCTGTCAGTTTACTCTCCATGTCTTTAGTAAGCCGGCTGAGCCCTCCATATGTGGTGAGGACTCTCACGAGAAAGACTGTACTGATGCCGTGCTGTAGTCTGTGCACACCACAGGGAAAGAACAGGATTCCCTCTCCTGTGAGTGCTGAGGGAGACTCCATGTCACAGGAAAGTGTTGGTGAAGATAACGCACTACAGAGACTACAGCATCCCTCACCTGTGTTAGTCATTGATCATCCATAAAGAAAATGTCAGGGGATTCTCCAGTTTCACATCCTGGACTGGCACGACAGTCCTGAGAAAGGGTCTATAGAGAAGGTTTGGTCACCTTTGGTGTCTTTAGGGAGCCAGATGCTCTCAATTGATTTTTTGGATCTAGAGCTAGAGACTATTTTTAGCTTCATTGGAGCAAGGGTTCTGGTTTGGGTTTGGTTTTCATTTGTTTGGATATTTTTTTCTTTGCTTTGGTTTAAATTTTGTTGTTGGTTTTTAAATAATTTATTCTTGTTGTTTTAATAGTTGGCTAAGGCTCTACCCCGTATATACTGACTACCCTTTCTAAAGTTCCTGTTGAGTATAATGAGTATTTTTATGAATAAAATCAATTTTCGACTCCTCAGTTTTACAGCCTTTCTTGAGTCAGATGTGGGGTTGCTCTCCTGTGACTACAGAACTCATGGGCAGAGATGGATTTCTGCACGTTCCAGGAGCCTTGGTTACACAGCGGTTTCGCATCCAGGCAGGTCTACACAGGTCTACACAGGAGGGTAGTACCTTGGATGTGGATGGCCTGACCTATTCCTGTCTTTACTACCAAGACTTTATGTTACAGTCAGATTTAAGAGGATGTCATGAAGAAGGGATCTGGAAAGAAAGGAACTCCTCGTTCTGCACTACATTAGTTCTATCCCAGTGTCCAATCACAATTGCACATTGCGATCCTGGGATAGCAAACCACTGAAAGTTGCCTTTGAAATGCATGAGCAAAGGGTGCCCACAGCAGAGGGGAACTGCTGAGCTGAAAGTTTGTATTCTGGAGATGCCTTCCAACCTCTCACTCCTAAACCATGTATGTCACATGGGGAAGCTGTAGAGTAAGGACCTGCTCCAACACCGTCATCTACTTACAGTAGGAATATTGGGAACAGAGTCAGAAGGATTCATTCAAAGCTCTGAAATGGTCCCACCCAATGGTTTATGTCACAAAACAGTTGATAAAATTTCATAAGGCTGTTTCATATAGGTTACTCAAAACATCATTTCATCTGCTAAATTTAAGAAGTGTGAGTTTAGGGTTTAGAGAGATTGTTCGGTAGTTAAGGGCACTTGGGTTTGGTTCCCAGCTTCATAAGGGGGCTCACATCCTTTTGAATCTAAAATTCCAGGGGACCCAATACCTTATGACCTTAGCACCAAGCATGCATGTAGAGCATATACATGTGAGAAAACATTCACACACAGGCATACATGTAAAAATAAATGTGAGTGTTACAAACTAACTTAATGCTACAATGCAGATGAGAAACCTCATCTACTTTTACTATTAAATAATATCTCCAGCTTTTGCTCAAGCTATCTCAGAATTTAGCAAACTACATTTGCATCAAATACCAAGGTTGCTGATTTTATTTTTTCTAATAAGACCCTAGGGTAAAAGCTTGATTATAAATATACAACAGTATAAAAAGTATTTAAAAAGTACAAGAAAAGGGAGGGGAATGGAGAAAAATGTATAGCTCAATAAAAACAATAAAAAAGAAAAAAGGTAGAGTTATCGTAAATGCTTTCTCTTTTTTTTAACGTTAATTTGTAGACTTGTTTCAATGCTAATTTTCAGTGCGAATTACGATAAAGAGTAGTACAGATCTGAGTCATCAGAACTTCGGTAATGCTGTAGCATTTCAAAATATTTCGCTATCTCTAGGGGAAGGTCATGCTACTGAATTATGACAAATTGTCATGAGAAGTAATAGTGTACCCAGACATTTTAAAATGCGTAACCACTGCCTCTCCACAGAAAGACTAGATGACATATGCTTTATCATACAACAGTTCCAACCCTGTCCCCGGAAATCCTCCTAATTTCATTTATTTGGTGGTGTTAAACAATTAAAAAGACTCTTTACAGCACCGTCCAGCTCTCCTATGAAATACTCAGCATACTAAATATTCTGTACACTTTTTTCTTGTAGTAAACTAAGCACTGGCTTAGAGTTTGGTGGGTGGGCAGATGGGTATCCAATTTAAAACTGCATTAGAGGGCCCTGTTTAGGTACTGAGGAGTTCCATCTGGACGGGTGAGTGTGTGCTATCCAGGGGCGGATTGTCCCAGAAGAGAGCACAAACACCCCTCCCCCAGCTCCTTCTGCAGGGTTGTCTTTCTTACACACAATCTCCCCCCCCCCCCCCCCCAAGCCTGCGTTTTCTGCTAGGTCCATTGCTCAGGAACAGTTTTCTGCTCCTACACTAAGGCTACCCACCCAGAGCGGTGAGTGCTTGCCTACCGGGCAGGCCTCAAGGACACTCCCCCCCCCAAAGGGAGCACGCGCACCTTCAGCTTTTGCATTAGGGTGTCCTGTGTTCTACTCGTCTCCACCTTGCCCCCCAAGTTCTCCCTTTTGTCCGCGGGTCATTGGACTACCAGGCATCTATGTTTCGGTGCTGAGGAGTTCCATCTGGACCGGTGGTTCCTGCTCTACACTGAAGAGTTACACCCAGAGAGTCAGTCACAGCAAAGACTGGACCAAGACACCAGGCCTCTCCTGGCTCCATTTGAAGGAAGAGATGGGAAGGCGCCAAGGCAAGAATTCCTCCAACAACCTGAAAGGCAACATGACATCACCAGAATCCAGGGATCCTGAAATAAGAAGAATTGTACACCCTACTCTAGAAGAATTAGAAGAAATCGACTCAAAAGTGAATTATACGAAAATAATAGAAGACCTTAAACAGGGGGTGAAAAACTGCCATAAACAATTAGAGATCACAAACAAAAAGGTAGAGGAAATGAATAAATCGTCAAAGATACTCAAGAAAACCAAGAGAAACAAGAAAAAGCAATCAAACAGGTAAGGGAAGCGGTTCAAGACATGAAGAATGAAATGGAAGTAATGAAGAAAACACAAACCGAGGGAGGGACAGAAAACAGGAAATACAGAGACAAGTACTACCAACAGATTACAAGAGATAGAAGAAAGAATTTCAGACATAGAGAAAATAAACACACTGATCAAAGAAAACAGCAAAGCCAACAAATTCTCATCACAAAACATTCAGGAAATCTGCGACACAATAAAAAGACCAAACCTAAGAATAATTGGGATAGAAGAAGGAGAAGAAGTACAGCTCAACGGTCCAGAAAATATATTTAATAAAATTATAGAAGAAAACTTTCCCAACCTAAAGAAGGATATTCCTTTGAAGGTTCAAGAAGCATACAGAACACCGAATAGACTGGACCAAAAAAAAAAAACAAACCATCTCCTCGCCATATAATAATCAAAACACAAAACATACAGAATAAAGAAAGAATATTAAGAGCTGCAAAGGAAAAAGGCCAAGTTACTTACAAAGGTAAACCTATCAGACTTACACCTGATTTCTCTATGGAAACAATGAAAGCCAGAAGGTCCTGGATAGATGTACTGCAGAAACTAAGAGACCATGGATGCAAGCCCAGACTACTATACCCAGCCAAGCTTTCGTTCACTATAAATGGAGAAAACAAAATTTTCCAGGATAAAAACAAATTTAAACAATACGTAGCCACAAATCCAGCCTTACAGAAAGTAATAGAAGGAAAATCACAAACCAAGGAGTCCAACAATAACCACAATAACTCAAACATCTAGAGACCCTTCACCAGCACAACTCAAAGAAAGGAAACACACAAACTCTACTACTAAAAAAGTGACCGGAGTTAACAACCACTGGTCATTAATATCACTTAATGTCAATGGGCTCAACTCACCTATGAAAAGGCACAGGCTAAGAGATTGGATACGAAAACAGGATCCAACATTCTGCTGTTTATAAGAAACACACCTTAACCACAAAGACAGGCACATACTCAAAGTAAAGGGATGGGAAAAGGTTTATCAAGCAAATGGACCTAAGAAACAAGCAGGTGTGGCCATACTAATTTCTAACAAAGTTGACTTCAAACTTAAATCAATCAGAAGAGATGGAGAGGGACATTTTATACTCATAACAGGAACAATTCATCAGGATGAAGTCTCAATCCTGAATATCTAAGCCCCTAATATAAAAGCACCCACGTACGTAAAAGAAAAATTACTAAAACTCAAGGCTGTTGGAGGAATTTTTGCATTGGCGCCTTCCCATCTCTTCCTTCAAATGGAGCCAGGAGAGGCCTGGTGTCTTGGTCCAGTCTTTGCTGTGACTGACTCTCTGGGTGTATCTCTTCAGTGTAGAAGCAGGTACCATTCCAGGACAGATGGAACTCCTCAGCACCAAAACATGGACGCCTGGTAGTCCAATGACCCGCGGACAAAAGGGAGAACTTGGGGGCAGGGAAGGGACGAGTAGAACACAGGACACCCTGCTGCAAAAGCTGAAGGTGCGCGTGCTCCCTTTGGGGGGGGAGTGTCCTTGAGGCCTGCTCAGTAGGCAGGTACTCACCGCTCTGGGTGGGTAGCCTTAGTGTAGGAGCAGAAAACTGTTCCTGAGCAATGGACCTAGCAGAAAATGCAGGCTTGGGGAGTGGGGGCGTCATGTGTAAGAAGGACAGCCCTGAAGATGGAGCTGGGGGAGGGGTGTTTGTGCTCTCTTCTGGGACAATCCGCCCCTGGATAGCACACACTCACCCGTCCAGGTGGAACTCCTCAGTACCTAAACAGGGCCGCCTGGTAGCCCGATGATCCGGGGACAAAAGGAAAAACCTGGCAGGCAGGGCGGGATTCAGGAGAGCACAGGAGACCCTGGAGCACAAGCTGAAGGTGCCCAGGCTCCCTTACAGGGGACCTTGAGGCCTGCCCGTAGGCAGGCACTCACCGCTCTGGGTGGGTAGCCTTAGTGTAGGAGCTTAAAAGTGTTGTTGAGCACTGGTCCTAGCATACAGCAGGGCAGGGTTGGAGGGGGGTGCTGGGGGGCTGGGTCGTGCATAAGAAAGACAGCCCTGCAGAAGGAGCTGGGGGAGGGGTGTTTGTGCTCTCTTCCGGGATAATCTGCCCCTGGATAGCACACACTCACCAGTCCAGATGGAACTCCTCAGCACCTAAACAGGGCCGCCTGGTAGCCTAATGATCCGGGGACCTCAGGTAAATTTTCTAATCAGGTAAAAAACCCAATTTCTGCATTTTCCCCAAATTTCCCCAATTCGTTCATCAGTCAGGTTTTTTCCCATAACTTGCGTAAAGCCTCACCACTCTATCAGATCAGGAAGACTCGTATTATCACGCAGCATATCCATATTTTCCGAAGCCACTGGTGTGGAAGGAGAAAAAGAAGATGAAGAACAAGTACCTTAGTAGAATTGTTATAACCAGAACCATCTGTAACATTGCCAAATGTGTAGGCAGATGCCATAGAAGCAGTACTCAGCACACTTTGGTGTTTTCTCCTTGACCCTCAAGGTAACATGCTCAGCTCATTTAGCTTGCCACTGGGTTCCCTGGAGGGAATTGCTTCCTGCATCTCAGGAACCACATGTGGATGGGGGTTATCTTTTGCCATCTCTGGCAAAAAAAAAAAAAAAAAAAAAAAAAAAACCAAAAAACAGTGAAAATGCAAGAGCAACCAGCAGAATCATTATCTCCCAGGTTCTTGTCTTTCTTTTCTCCAGAAGTTCAGAATAGATCAGTAATTAGAAGAAAACTTACTTTATATCACTCTTTAAAACAAATAATAAAGTTCTTTTAGCCTGAAAAAAATGAAATGTAAAGGGGGACACTGAGGAAATCTAGAGACTCATTAGATCATATTTCAAAAACCTGTACTCCACAAAATTGGAAAATCTGAAAGAAACCAGGTAAATAACTTAAATAGACTTATAACCCCCAAGGAATAGAGGCAGTTATTAAAAGTCTTCCAACCAAACAAGTTTGGGGCCAGATGATTACAACATGGAAATCTACCAGAATTTTATTTAATACCTCATACCAATACTTCTCAAATATTTCCATACAATAGTAACACAAGGAGCATTGTCAATTTCTTTTTATGAGGCTACAGTAAAGCTGATATGTAAACCATACAAAGATGCAATGAAGAAAAAGAATTATAGACCAATCTTCCTCATGAACATTGATGTAAAAATACTCAGTAAAATACTAGCAAACAGAATCCATCAAAAAATCATCCACCGTGATCAAGTAGGCTTCATTTCAGAGATGCAGGGATGGTTTAACATACAAAAATCTGTCAATGTAACCCATCATTTAAACAAACTGAATGAAAGAAATAACATGATCATCTCATTAGATGTTGAAAAGACCTTTGACTAAATCTGACACTTCTTCATGATAAAGGTCTTAGAGAGATCAGGTATACAAGGAACATACCTAAACACAATAAAGGCATTACACAACAAGCTGACAAAGTAAATGGAGATAAACTCAAAGCAATTCCACTAAAATCAGCAACAAGATAAGGAAGTCTACTTATTGTATATAATTTCGTAGTAGGTTTAGAACTCTCTTACTTAAACCCTGCAATCTACTTCCTTTTCAAAGACATGTTAAAAATTTATTCTGTAACAATTTCATACATGTACATAATGTATTTTGACCATATTCATTCCCCTGTCTCCCTTCCCCACATTTTGCAATCTTAAGCCAACATAAAAAAAAGATATTACAATTTCTGATGGGTCTATTCCTGATAATTGGCAAATTTTCCTTTTAGAATCAACTCAGAGACATTTTCCACATAAGTTTTAATTTTTTAACTCTGTTTATGTAGTAAAACAATCCATTCTAAGATAATACATTTCCTCTGTATTAATATTCTTATAGGAGAATGCATAGGATCCATCAATCCATATGTACATCTTGTAATTTCTTTTTCATCAAAGCCATTTCTCTCTCAGCTTTGGCTGATAGTTCTTTTGGATTATTTAAGTCCTTGTCTCCATCTAAGATTTTGAACTAATTACTGAGTTCATTATTTTTTACCCCAATAGTGGATCATGGATTGGAAATGTCTTCTAGCAATCTTTGAAAATCATTAAGAGTCTATAATCAGTCTCTCCTAATTTGCACTTCTTGGGATCTAATTTTTTGTAGACCTATTTTATATCTTAAATAATTAGTAGAATCTCCTTTTTGTATGTTTTTTGGAGCAATTTGATAATCCCTAACAAGGCAATATTTTCTTCAATTCTTCAAACATTCTTTCTAAAGTATCTATATTTGAATTAGTTTGTAAAATGTTGTTCA